>NW_027361738.1:82265000-82865000 GCF_039654945.1 Dendrobates tinctorius | reverse complement strand
GCCAAAGTTGGACAAGGCTTCAAACACCTCAGCCAGGTGCATCAGATGGTCTTCATAAGTCTTGGAGAAAACAATGACATCATCAAGGTACAACAGGACTGTCTCAAAATTTATGAGTCCCAGGCAGCACTCCATCAGCCGTTGAAATGTTCCTGCGGCAGTGCAGAGCCCGAATGGCATATAGTTGAACTCACAGAGACCCATTGGGGTGATAAATGCTGTTTTCTCCTTGTCTGCCTCTGCCACGGGAACCTGCCAATACCCACTAGTGAGATCTAAGGTGGAAAAGTAGTTAGTTTTAAGTGCAGCTAATGACTCTTCAATTCTGGGTAATGGGCAGGCATCTTTATGTGCAATGCTGTTAATTTTCCTGTAATCAACACACATTCTCATGGTACCATCCTTTTTCTTTACAAAAACTATTGGAGCTGCCCAGGGGTTACAACTGTCTCTGATAACCCCAGCTTCCTTCATCTCTCTCAACATACCTTTAGCACATTGGTATTGTGTTGGGGTATAGGCCGGTATCTTTCTTTAATGGGTGGGTGATCTCCAGTGGGGATATGATGTTGAACCCCTTTTGCCTTCCCAAAATCTAGGGGGTGTTTACTGAATACCCGCTCATACTCCTGGGTCACCCTGTAAACCCCATTTTTTTGGTATGAAGGTGTAGAGTCAGTCCCCACCTGCAGTTGCTGGCACCACTCCTCCAGCTGCTTGACAGAGCCATTGTCCTCCACCTGGTCGGATGAGACCAAGGGCTCTGCTGCCTGCATTGCGTTGTTACTGACAGTGAGCAGCTTAGCAACTGTGGCCTCCTCCTCCCCACAATTCAAAAGGCGTACAGGTACTCTCCCCTTTCATACATCAACTACCCCTCTGGCTGTCAGGACAGTGGGCCTGCTATCAGAATATACTGGTTCTACCAATGCCTGGCAATCCTTCCCTCTGAGACCTATAGCTGCCCGACACCAAATCAACATTTCACATCTGGGGGGTATTGCAATGGGAAAAGCATCACTCACTCTGACACTGCCAATTTCTCAGCCAGAGAGTTCTACCTGCTGTCTTTGCATCAGGGCCTTGATCTCCTTCTGCAGGACTCGTTGTTCACTGGAACCAGCAGTCTCAGCCACCTGTTGCAACAAGACAATAACCTCAGAAAGACAATTTTCAATTACATTTGTACCAAGAATCATCATGGGATTACATTCTCGTCGATCAATATCCACAACTATCAGACCTTGAGATTTTAGCTCTACTCGACCCACTTTAACAGTAATTTCCTTACATCCTATCTGCGGCAAAGACTGGCCATTACTGGCAACTACTGTTAGTTCATCAGTTGGGCCACGGGTGAGTTCAGAGTCAGCCCAATACCGCTTGTAGAGGATATAGGGCATAGTGGTCACCTGGGAGCCAGTGTCCAGCAAAGCGTTCATGGGGATGCCGTCAATCACCACAGGGAGGATCGGTCTCCCTCCAACATACTTGGCTCGCCAGTTCTTTGGGCCTTGTGGTCCTACTCCTGGGGGTTTCAGAAAGTTGTGGGAAGCAGGGTGTGTTGCAGTCCGCGCTGCCGAGATTAACAAATCACCTGGGATGCAAGATGTTGTAGCAGTGTACTCCTTTATTTCCACCTACGCGTTTCGGCGCCCTTTCCTGGCACCTTCCTCAGGGATATCTTGCCCAGACCAACATGACAACTTCTCCAGCCAAGACTGCACCGTCCCCATCTATTCTCAACCTGCACAAACTCCTCATCCTACTGATACCCCAATACTGAGCCGCTCCCGTATGTGTCCCTATTACTGCACCTGATACTCCACTTTAAATAAAATAAAAAAAATCCTATCCTTACCTAACCCAGGACCTTGACAACTACACCCTGCAAAGTGCGGGCGGATCAATGCAGTGCCATCGCATGCATAGGACATCAGAGTCCTGGCGCGGCGCGATGACGTCACTGCACCAGGACTCTGACTTCGGCACATCACCTGCTGTTCTGAGGCCACAGGCTTAGAGCGACCTACAGTCTACTAGAGAGTAGTGCGGGAAGACGATGTATCCCTTCTCTACCACAGGGTTTATCTATTGGCATGCTGTGTATGCTAATACAGTTAATAGTGTCAGTAGATTCAAGTGGGTCCTTCTAAGTGGGGGGGCCTGGGTGACCGCACCCTCTGCCCCTCCTGGTAGCTACGCTACTGGGCCTAAAGTCTGTGCCATTTTAGAGTCTAATACCAGTCTGTGCCATCATACAGTCTCCTATCAAGACTGCGCCGTCAGAGTTTCATAAATGTCTCTGCCATCAAAGAGTCTCATACTAAGACTCACTCATCTTAAAGTCTTATGCTAAATCTCTGCCACCACAGATTCCCAAACAACCCTATGCCATTATTTACCATATTATCATACCATTTCTGTGCCATTGTTGAGGCTTAACCCAATTCTGTGACATTTTTAAATCTTAAACCAAGTCGGCGCCATGGTAGAGTCTCATAACAAGTCTATGCCATTGTAGAGTCTTATACCAAGTCTGTATCATTGCAATGTCTTATACCAAGTCTGTGCTATTGAAGAGTCTCATACCGGGCTCTGCCATCATAGAGTTTGAGACCAGGACTGTGACATCAGAGAGTCTCACAACCAAGGCAGCAGCATCATAAAGTCTCATATCAAATCTGTGCAATCATAAAGTCTCATACCTAGTCTGTGCCTTCAGAGTATCATAAAAATCTCTGCCTTCGTAGAGTTTCATACCAAGTCTGTATGATCGTAAAGTCTTATACTAAGTCTGTGCCATCATTGATTCCAAAAGTCATATCTTTGCCATTGTATTGTCTTATTTCAAGTCTGTACAAGCTCCAAGTCTCACACCAAGTCTGTGCCACTATAGAGTCTTACACTAAGTCTGTGCCATAAAACAGTCTCATACCATTCTGTGCCATCAGAGAGAGTCATACTGTGTCTGTACCATTGCACAGTTTTTAGACAAGTCTGTACCATTAGAGATCTCACACTAAGACCGTGCCTTCTAAAAAACGTCTTAAATTGATACAAACTCACTAGCAGTCATCAACATTGACTTATAGAGCACACCTTGGCAAATTCTCACAAGGTTAAGGAGGAACACTAATGAATCGGAGATTACAGCATGGTGACAAGCAGGGCAATTAGACCTGATGTATGAGACTGAGATCAGAAGAGGAGACAAATGAATAAGGCTTAGTGCACTATAAATTAGCTTAGTGAGCGAGGCCAGATAATAAATGTTGATTATTCTACAAAATGTCTAATGACATAGAAAAACGATGACAGTAATATCCGTAATGAACAGAAGAGAGGCGGCGGGCAAATGATAAAGACAAACGGACACCAATTCTAGGTGTGAGGTCAAGATATCTCACTGTCTATCATGCTTTCCTGCATTCGGGGGCATTGTACCCTTACGCAAAAGCTTAGCTCCCAGTGTAGAACTATGATTTCAGCTCTGACAATGCATAATTGCTATCTTTGATAATGCATTGTCATTTTTTAACCCATTTTTCACACTTTTGACCCATCAATGATCCATCCAACCCATGTTCCGACACCATTATCGAGAAGGAAGGGCTCGACAATGGTGGAGTTTCACACATTCCCCTTCTTTACAACAGAATGATGGCAGAGAACTGCTCAGTATCCATATAAAAATCATTACAACAATTAAAAAAAGAGAAATTTAGTATTCCTGTAAGCCACTGTTCTGCAGTAGAAAAATCATAAAATTTGGCATATCTTACTCCAGTAGGTAAAAAAAAAAAATCTAATCATTTTCTAAAATATAATTAGAAAAATTAGATCCATCGTTACAATAATAGAAAGTCTGACATTCTGCACTAGAAGGAGCACAGATGTTTAATCCACACTGTTTATACCCCAAACTTAATGATAAAGCTGTATACATTATCCTCATAGACTCTCCCCTGAAGGCGGCTGAAGGCAGCAGCGCTTACAAGATCAATAGAAAAGAACTTGTAAGCGTTGCACATATTCTGCTGTCTAGCAGCGCTGGTCGGTCTCCAAGGCAATGCGCTGAAAACAAAAATGACAATATCTTAAGAATGGCTGAAAATTTTAAAAAGCCGTAAACTGCGAAATCGCTTATATTTACAAGAACTATCCAACAGTACTCGTTTATAAAAATGGGAAAAAATCCTTTAATCATCACCGAATATTGGATAAACATGATCTAATGTGAAACTTTAGTATCTAAAATAAGTTCTTGTGGGTTGAACTATTGTTAGTGTTTCATAGGCAATGAACTGTGGACTAAGTCTTCTAAGGGAAAACCACATAAAAAAGCATAATTTAGGTGGATAATCCCAAGTAAAAATAACAGATCCAATATGATGGAAATGAAACCTCATTACGTAGCGATCACTGTGAGAACGTCAACTCGAGGAACATTTTTCCATTAAGTAAATGTATTTTTTTAAACAATTTAATGACCTTGGAAATGCGCATTTATTGTACAGCTGCGGTCTGTGAGGTCAGGGAAAGTTTACACTTTTCAATAGTTAAAGCATCAAAATGTTTGAGAGGTTTTTTTATCAGCAAAATCTGCAAATAAAAAGCTGAAAATAGTTTTAAAGAATTGAAAGTACAAAGTGAATATTGATCCTTTAAGAGGGCGCCCGATGCTTTTTCATTTTACGTTTCAATGAGTTTATGAGCGGCTGGAAGAAAAGGGAAAAAAAAAATGCAAGTTGTCAGCACATAACGATCATAGGCCTATTACCCAGAAAGGGTTTTATACTGATGCCATTCGCAGAGGAGGCCTTAAAAGTGTTCCTCTCACTCCAGGTCAATTTTTAGTATATGCTTTCTTGTGCAGGTACATCATTTTTGCTAACTCTTCTGGGTGACGTCCTGGACTCCCAAAAGTGCTGCCAATTTTCCCACGCACAGCAAAAGCCAAAAAGGCATAAAAGCCATCCCACCATGACAAGCTGTACTTATGGGGACGATCCTAACTACTGCTTCTAACGTGAGACTACCATCATTTTATAGACAATCCTCTTGGCTATCTCATACATAAATGTGACTTGCAGCTATTTAGCATGTGATTACCATATTTTTCGGACTATAAGACGCACCCCAAATTTTGGGGTGTAAAATATATATATATATATATATATATATAAAAAAAATATTTCTATAAGATGGGGGCCGTCTTATAGTCTGAATTTAAGGTATCTTACCTGAGGACCGGCAGTGGTAGAGCGGGGTCACAGTACGCATGGTCACTTCCTCAGAAAGCCAGAGGCGGCAGAAATGGGGCAATGCTGCAGTCCCGGGGTATCCCAGCGGTGCGATTCTGCAGATCCAGTGTCGGTGGTGAGGCAGAGCAGAGTGCGTTGCATGGAGAAGGGTCCCTTCCTTATTATGCCGGCAGCAGAAATGTGGTGATGCTGCCGTCCGGTGACCTTGGTGAGCAGAGCCGAGTGCATTATTGGCTTCTTGAAGGCCATTTTCCTGAATCCGAGGGCCGCCAAGATCTCAATCTGCGCACGTGTGGCCTCTGGCGGCCATTTTCCTGAAGCCGAGATCTCAATCTGTGCATGCTTGGCCTCCGGCGGCCATTTTCCTAAAGCTGAGGGCCACCGAGATCTCAATTTGTGCACACGCGGCCTCTGGCCACCATTTTCCTGAAACCCACAGCCTCAGGAAAATGAAGCATGAGAGGTCCAGTCGAGATCTTAATCCGCGCACGCGCCACCTCCGGCGGCCCACAACTTCAAGAAGGTGGCCGCAGGGAAACCAATGATGCACTCCGCACTGCTCACCGCCACACTTCTGCCACTGCCGGTTCCCTGAGGAAGGGACGCTGCTACACCACTGCCGCAACCCCCCAGTAAGCCTATGTTTGGACAATAAGATGCACACCCTCAATTTTCCTCCCAAATTTTTTTGGGGAAAAATAGCGTCCGAAAAATAAGGTAGTTTATTATGTAGATTCTTGTCATGTCGCTGCATTGTTACTGTTTTGCTCCTGGTGGTGGAGAAATCTTTTTCTTCCTGAATACCACAAAATACAACCTGCTCTCAAATTCCCTAACAGTTCAGTGTGTTATTAGGAAGATTCCCAAGTGAAAGTCACTGGTTCAAATCGAGGAGCAGCCATGATGAAAATTTCCCAAGAAAAGAGAAACCGCGTCATCCAGCTCATCGATAGTCGTCTCTCGGCCAAGAAAATTGCCAAACTGCATCACCTGAGCGCCATGACAGCTGGAAGAGTATGAAAATAAAGGCCTTCCATCCATTCCAAAGCCAAGAGGTGGGCATACAGGCAAAATATTGGTGCCAACAAGTCATCTGATCCCCAGGTCTATCAGTTCTGGCACGGCAATCACGGCAGTGGAGGAGGCGCGTATGCTCTGCTATATTTCCACATAATGCTACGTCTGAATGACTCTTTTGAAACGAATGAAGATAAAATCAGTATAAACGGTGCGACCCTGATATTACATCACATTTGACACCGTTATACCAGATTATTTTCTAGCTATAAATGACCAGAACAATAGAGATCCATCGATAACTGTATAAAACCTGTGGTGAAAATAAAGCCCAAGGTGAAGTGATGGAATATAAGAGCATGCAGTGAACAGGACAATTATTCCCGCCGGTCGCGTGGTCCTGTCAGGCCGGGCTGAGAAGGATTCTCGCTATGTCTGATTGATGATTTAAGTGCTCACAATTATATCAGCGGAAGATTCAAGCTGAGAAAAAATTGAATTTTAAGAGAATAGCATCTGATCCATCCACCTGTTCAAAGAAGCAGTAAATGATTAGAGCCAATCCCTCCGAGTCTGCTCTGAAGATCGATTCGCTCCAGAAGTCAGCAATATTATTCCATGTAACAAGAATCTGCATCTATTCTTTAGAGGTTTGAACAATATTTAGGAAACATGGCTTCTTTGTTCCAGAAACAGCTTCATGTCTGTCCATGGATTGTATGTGGTACTGAACATCCATTGAAGCAAGGAATAACCTGTGTACAAGTGTGACATGTGTGTGATTGTGGTGTGTATGTGCTGTATGAGTGTCTGTGGTGTGTGCGATGTACCTATGTGTGCATGCAATGTGTGTGGTATATGAATGTCTGGTGTCTGTGGTTTGTAGGTATGTGTGCGCGCAGTGTGTGGTATATGTTTGTGTGGTGTGTGTGATGTATATATGTGTGCACACAGTGTGTGTGGTATATGAATGTCTGGTGTCTGTGGTTTGTAGGTATGTGTGCGCGCAGTGTGTGGTATATGTTTGTGTGGTGTGTGTGATGTATATATGTGTGCATGCAATGTGTGTGGTATATGAATGTCTGGTGTCTGTGGTTTGTAGGTATGTGTGCGCGCAGTGTGTGGTATATGTTTGTGTGGTGTGTGTGATGTATATATGTGTGCACACAGTGTGTGGTATATGTTTGTGTGGTGTGTGTGATGTATATATGTGTGCACGCAGTGTGTGGTATATGTTTGTGTGGTGTGTGATGTATATATGTGTGCACACAGTGTGTGGTATATGTTTGTGTGGTGTGTGTGATGTATATATGTGTGCGCGCAGTGTGTGGTATATGTTTGTGTGGTGTGTGATGTATATATGTGTGCACACAGTGTGTGGTATATGTTTGTGTGGTGTGTGTGATGTATATATGTGTGCGCGCAGTGTGTGGTATATGTTTGTGTGGTGTGTGATGTATATATGTGTGCACACAGTGTGTGGTATATGTTTGTGTGGTGTGTGTGATGTATATATGTGTGCACACAGTGTGTGGTATATGAGTGTCTGTGGTGTCTGCGTGTGATGTGTGTTTGTGCACATGTCATGTCAGGTGTGTGATGTAAATAACAAGTGTGTGTTTGATGTGTATGTGGTGTGTGCATCATGTGTGTAGTGTATGTGTGTGCATTGTGTGTGTGGTGCGTGTGCAGTGTATGCATATGTGCAAGCAGTAACTAGCATCAGTGTCATGTGTGTTATATGTGTGACGTGAGTAGTGTATGCTTGTGTGTGCACAGTATGTGTGAGTGGTGATTGTGTGTCTATGGTGTGTTGTGTGCATGCATTATGTGTCTCAGTGGTGTGTGTGGTGAATGTATGGGTGCGGTGTGTGCAGTGTTTGTATGTGTGGGTGGTGACTGTGGGTGGTGTGTGCAGTGTCTATATGTGTGCAGTGTCAGCAGATAACTGCTGATCAGTGGGACTGCCGATTGTCGGCCCCCTCCGACCTAAAAATATGTTAGTCCTGGACAACCCCTTTAAATTTCAGATTTTTTTTTTGACACAGAGGTTTTTCTCTCACTTGGAAAGCTGAAATTGCTTGTTCATTACTTAGCTGTTCAGATTATGAAGTCTCCATAGGTATCACTGACAGGCAATCTATTAGGCCATGCTGTGCAGGTCTTTGCTAGGTCTACAGCTGCCATGTTAACTGATAACCGTCACCCCGCAATCATCTTATTGGAGCGTGGCCTCCTAGAAAATAGGTCCAGGACATTTGAGGGGTTAAATATCAGGGATCACATTTTTGTGATCACAGCTGTGACAGCGAGTGCCTGGCAGTGACTGACAGCCGGGTTCTTGCTGTCACAGTCTGTCCACGTACGATCCTTTTCACTATGTCACACAGTATGTTGGCAATGTAACACGTGATGTGCTTTTATGGGGGGCAGACCTTTCCTGAGTACCATGCTAGAAGACACTACAGTCAACGGGACATAAGTCAATTCTGCGACAAAGCAGCCATGTCAACATGGAAGACACTGGGCCTAAATGATTAAAACTGTCAACAAAGCTAAAACTGGCTTGATTGCCCATAGCAACCAATCACAGCGCAGCTTTCATTGTGCCAGAGCGGTTTGAAAAAAGAAAGCTGAGCTCTGATTGGTTGCTATGGGATACAAAAAGTTTTTCCCCTTAGCCATTTTTTTTTTTCTATAAATGAGGACCAACATCCGCCATCTTGAAATGTCTTCTCTCAGACTGAAAAGCTTCAGTTTGAGGGAAAAAAAAATCTACACCAAGCCCCTCTAAATATCCCCCAAAAAACTGGTATTATGGCCGGATAGGTAGTCTGCCGTGTTCAGTGATTTTTACTCTCAGGTCTTTGGCGAGGCCACATTTCTGTAAGGCCATGTTTTCCCAGCCTCCCAATTGAAGGACCGTCAAATAAATACGTCCTATGTGAATAATTTATTCATCAGTTTATATGAAGATATTTTTGATAAATTTCTTACTTAATAGGAGGTGACTTTAATATGAATCGTTTCTGAAATGCGCTGCAGTAAAAAAATAATGCGGACGCGGCAGACGCTGGTTATTCAGGTCACACATTTCCTCCAAAGGAGTCTTAAATTCAAGGTGACCATAAAATTCCTCCGATAATACAGTTGTGTACTTATTCCCTGGCGGAAATACACAGTGCATGTAGACCACGGTAATATATGCGACCTTCACCCGCTGACGGGACGCGATAATTTGTCCGGGTCCCTGGGTCCGCGCAGATTATATACATGGTGTTAAATATAAAGACTATACATAATACTGATATATACTGAATATGCATAAAATCTATGTATAATGTCTCGATATAAAATATATATATATATATCCAGTACCTAAAATCTACTGATAATATCTGTATGAAAAGAATATACATAAAATCAAGCTACAATGTCTGTATATAAAACCTTTATACAGCATCTATACGTAAAATCTATATATAAAGTCTTTACACTCTGCTTACATAATAGATAAAAGCAAATCACTTAAATACATTCACCTTAAAGCTTTAAATCAGTCGCACCTGCAGGAAACCATATTATATTTAGTTGTACCCTGTGAGCCGCTGGCATGAGCAAAGACTTTATACCTTACCTTCACAGAATTTTAATCTTTTATATCTTATTGTTGAATATAATTTTGAATTCAATTATAATAAGAGTGTAAAAGTTCAAGCTCACCTTCAAGCACCATTTTCCAGTCTATAAATAGCATACAGCTACATAAAAAGTTAAGACACTTTGCAGATATATTGTATTACTTTTCTTGCACTCATTCTGAGTTACCTCCTATATTATACTCCAGAGCTGCACTCACTATTCTGCTGGTGCAGTCACTGTGTACATACATTACATTACTGATCCTGAGTTACATCCTGTATTATACCCCAGAGCTGCACTCACTATTCTGCTGGTGCAGTCACTGTGTACATACATTACATTACTGATCCTGAGTTACATCCTGTGTTATACCCCAGAGCTGCACTCACTATTCTGCTGGTACAGTCACTGTGTACATACATTACTGATCCTGAGTTACATCCTGTGTTATACCCCAGAGCTGCACTCACTATTCTGCTGATGCAGTCACTGTGTACATACATTACCGATCCTGAGTTACATCCTGTATTATTCTCCAGAGCTGCACTCACTATTCTGCTGATGCAGTCACTGTGTACATACATTATATTACTGATCCTGAGTTACATCCTGTATTATTCTCCAGAGCTGCACTCACTATTCTGCTGGTGCAGTCACTGTGTACATACATTACATTACTGATCCTGAGTTACATCCTGTATTATACTCCAGAGCTGCACTCACTATTCTGCTGGTGCAGTCACTGTGTACATACATTACTGATCCTGAGTTACATCCTGTATTATTCTCCAGAGCTGCACTCACTATTCTGCTGGTGCAGTCACTGTGTACATACATTACTGATCCTGAGTTACATCCTGTATTATACCCCAGACCTGCACTCACTATTCTGCTGGTGGAGTCACTGTGTATATACATTACTGATCCTGAGTTACATCCTGTATTATACTCCAGAGCTGCACTCACTATTCTGCTGGTGTAGTCACTGTGTACATACATTATGGGTCGCCCGTCAGGGCCGTGGGGTACTCTGTACCGGGCCAGTGGAGTTCAATGGGAGATGTCACAGCGGCAGTGACCCGGTCCGTGACCCTGGACGTCCATGTAAAAGGGGGGGATAGAGTGATGGGGATAAAGTTATTGAGATGATTCGTGACGCCACCTGTGGTTTCTGGTCAATTTGACCAGCGCTGCAGGGTTGCTTCTCTGGGACACATGGTGTGGCGCAGCAATGATGTTGTAGCCCTCCACAGGTAGGGCTGTTGTCCCAGGGCAGTGTAGATGGAGAGATAGTGAGGAGAGCGTAATGGTGCAGTGTTACGCACAGAGATGTAGCAGTGCTGAGTGGGTTGGCATAGGAATAAGCGGAGGACACCAGGGCATGTAGTTCCAAAGCTTTACTCACAGTCTGTTGTGCATACAGGTGCCCGCCTCGGTGCCGTGTCCTCCAGGTCAGGGGCCCAGCCAACCTCCAGGCAAGATGAAGTACTCCGTTCCAACACTCCGCCAACATATGCCTTTCCTGAACGCCTCCTTTCTAGCGCTTGTAATGAAGTACTTGTGGTTGTGTGTTAAACCCAAGTTCCTTCTTTAAGTTGTTCCTTTGAACTCTACTTGTACGGCAGACAGCTGTAGCCTGCTTCGGGGACTCCTTACTACCTAGTCCCGGCTCACTCACGTTGCTGTTGTGCCCCCAAGTCTTGTGTGGGAATAAAGTGATGACAACGTCTATTCCTCCGGTGTCTGCTGCAGGACCATTAGTATCCATACAACTTCAGGGACCAGACCCCGGCCATGCGCTTAGAACTTGAGGAAGGGTTCCACTCTGACCCTAGTCCTTAGTTCTCTTATTCTCCTTACGTTCCGCACCAAACTATCTTCCTTTTGGAGAATCAGGCTTTCTATATCTCTTTCCCGTGCCAGCAGATCCAGGTCACAGGAGACTGCTGCAGCACCTCCTTCCATCCTTCCCACTCAGGGGATCTCCTCTCACAGACTGACCTAGTCCTAATCTTCTCCCGCTCTCTTGTGCAACTCCGCTCCACCCACCTCCCAGCACTCTTCGTGTTCCAAGCAGGGAGCCACCAAAGGAGCTTTGCTACACTACTATGTTGTGTGGGATGCAGGTGTTGGAGTGTGGTCAGGTGTCTCCACCTTACCTGAATGGTGGGGTACCACACCTCAGAAGGAGGTGCAGTACCTCTGTGGCGAGTGAACCCTCAGGGTCGCCACAATTACATTACTGATCCTGAGTTACATCCTGTATTATACTGCAGAGCTGCACTCACTATTCTGCTGGTGCAATCACTGTGTACATACATTACATTACTGATCCTGAGTTACATCCTATATTATACCCAAGAGCTGCACTCACTATTCTGCTGGTGCAGTCACTGTGTACATACATTACATTACTGATCCTGAGTTACATCCTGTATTATACTGCAGAGCTGCACTCACTATTCTGCTGGTGCAATCACTGTGTACATACATTACATTACTGATCCTGAGTTACATCCTGTATTATACTCCAGAGCTGCACTCACTATTCTGCTGGTGAAGTCACTGTGTACATACATTACATTACTGATCCTGAGTTACATCCTGTATTATACTCCAGAGCTGCACTCACTATTCTGCTGGTGAAGTCACTGTGTACATACATTACATTACTGATCCTGAGTTACATCCTGTATTATACTCCAGAGCTGCACTCACTATTCTGCTGGTGCAGTCACTGTGTACATACATTACATTACTGATCCTGAGTTACATCCTGTATTATACTCCAGAGCTGCACTCACTATTCTGCTGGTGCAATCACTGTGTACATACATTACATTACTGATCCTGAGTTACACCCTGTATTATACTCCAGAGCTGCACTCACTATTCTGCTGGTGCAGTCACTGTGTACATACATTACATTACTGATCCTGAGTTACATCCTGTAGATTTTTTTATTATAAAAATGAAAAGCATAACAATAATAATAACAGGAATATCAGCCAGAAAATAATCCATATACTGAACACTGGTCCAGCCGCTCATTCCCTCCTGTCACACATATTATACATATATACAGAATAATAACTAATAATAACTTACACCTTCCGGTCACCAACAAACTAATAACAAACAATAAAATAGACAAAGGCCGACATAAATATATACATAAACATTTCTTTCTTTTTTTTAAAATGTATATATGAAATAACCAAACTATACAAATATATACAAGACAAAACTAAACACCCCACACTCAAGCCCACCATTCCCAACCCCCGCACTGACCTGAGAGCTGGTCCTGCGTCTCATGCCTCAGTCCATGTCCAACGTCCATAGGCCAGATCAGGCAGTGCCAGTGCTTCCCCAAACACCCCAGTGTCCCATAGTCCCACAAGATAAACCCACCTTCCCCCTTTTCCCATCACCCAACCTAACACCTACACCCAAATCTATATCCCTATATACAATATATACAGAAACACTACAATACCACAACACCCACAAATCACAAAGCCCAAGTTCTGCGCCTGCAGCCCTACATCACTGTATACTGATCACAAAACAAAACTCTACAGTGTCAGCGGCAGCCCACCACCAGGAAAGGAGATGACCAGACTAGGGCACACTAAAAGAAAAGCCCCTCCAAAAGGAGAGTGGCCCTACCTTGTGCCCAGTCTCATACTCCAGAGAGCGCACCTTCACCAGGTCACCGAGTATGGTCCTAAACACATCGTCCACTGGGAGGATTTTCCATTGCGTCGATACTAAGCACCGTGCGTTCCACGTGTGATACCTATCCACTGCACTAACTAGAAATAATGTGCACCGGTCCCGGCCACCAAGGTCTCTGAATTCTCCATAGGCCCATTCCTCATAGGAGAGACCGGTCAGCCGAGACCAGCCAATGGAGGCGCCCACCATGTTGTATACCTCTGTGTTGAAGGGACAATGAAGCAGGAAATGGTCCATGCTTTCCAGCACAGTACCACAATGCTCCCGAGGACAGTTCCTGTCCTCAGAGCTCCTACACTTCAGATTGTCCCTCACACACAGTTTCCCATGGAAGCAGTGCCAAGCCGAGTCCCAAAACTTCGAGAGGATCCTGCTAGAATTCAAAAGATGCAAACCCACCCCAAGATACCGACTTGGGCAAACCCTGAGCACCAGAGGCCTCTGGAAATGGGTCAACAGAACCCTATTGTCAAGGAGTTTCCTTGGCAGAGTCCTGATCTCCCACATTCCCAGACCCCAGCGGCGAATTACCTTCAGAACCAAGGTAGCGTAAGCCGGAAGATGTCCATGTGGTGTGCGAAGATCCTTCACTTGCCCTCCTGTCTCCCATTTCTGGAAGAAAGGCTGAAACCCTCCCCTACAGGAGAATACCCACGGAGGAGCCCTCTCTCACCAGAGGTTTGCAATATTGATCTTAATGAAGGTATCCACAAGGAATACCACAGGGTTGACCATACCCAACCCTCCTAGTCTCCACGTACGGTAACTAACCTCCCTCTTGACCAGGTTCAGTCTATTCCCCCATAACAGTTGGAAGAACAAACTGTAGACCCAAGTCCAGAGAGACTCCGGCAAGATGCACACACTGCCCAGATAAATCAGTAAAGGGAGCAGGTAAGTTTTGATCAGGTTTACCCTTTCCCTGAGGGTCAAACACCAACCCTTCCATTGGTTCACCTTCTGAGTGGCGATCTCTAGCCTGCTGTCCTAATTTTGTTTGAGGTAATCCCCCTGGTCAAATTCGATGCCAAGGACTTTTGCAGAGACTTTGGGTCCTGGAAGGGTGTCCGGGAGATCAAAACCAGGATCTCCTCCTCCCAGCCAGAGACTCTCACACTTATCCCGGTTGATCTTGGACCCGGATGCCTCCGAGTAGCGATCTACCTCTGACATCAGCCACCATGCCTCCTCGTGAGAGGAAACAAAATCAGTGACATCATCGGCATACGCCATCACCTTCAGAGTGACTTCCGGTGCTGCCCGGTCCATCCCGATCCCGGCCAACGGTCCACACGCCACCCTCCTAAGAAGTGGATCAATCGCAAACACGTACAGCAGTGGGCTCAAGGGACAACCCTGGCGAACACCAGATCCAACCTCAAAAGAGCTGCCAATCCAACCGTTCACAAGCGGGAAACTCTCTGCCCCACCGTACAAGGTTTTAAGCCAATCAACAAACCCCCCCCCCCGACAGGCCATATCTCAGAAAGACAGGTCAGAGGTACTCATGATTAACCCGATCAAACGATTTTGCCTGGTCCAGTGACAGCATGTACCCCTTCCAGTGACCAGCCGTACCCTGCTCCACCGCCTCCCAGACACCGGGCACAGCACTAAATGTGCTGCGACCTGGAACAGAGCAATGCTGGGCCTCCGAAAGGAGTCTGGGTGCAAATTTCACCAGCCAATTAAACAGCACCTTTGCCAGAATCTTCCTGTCTGCATTGAGAAGCGCTATGGGACGCCAAATCTCAATGCACAATGGGTCCTTACCCTTTGACAAGATGATCAGGGCAGACCTCCTCATTGACTTTGGCAGCGTGCCCGAGGAAAGACACTCATTGAATACCTCAGTCAAGAGGGGAACTAAAGTGTCCTTAAAGGTCTTATAAAACTCAGATGTTAAGCCATCTGGACCGGGCGATTTTTTTTGGGCAAGCCCTTCAATCGCAAACTTAACTTCCTCTTCCCTGATCATCTCTGTCAAAACATCAAGAGAGGGATCTACCCCTGGTTCGGGAATGGCTTCAGCCAGAAAAGCCGACATCTCATCCCAATCAAGATCCCTCTTCCCCAAGAGGTGCGAGTAGAAGGATCTGACAACCTCCAGGATCCCTGATCTGGATCGCCTCAGGGACCCCGTAGTGACGACCAGTCCTGTAACCACTTTACTATTCACTGACATCTTGCAGTTTCTGTAAGGGTCGGGCGAGCGGTACTTCCCGTAATCCCTCTCAAAAACCAAAGATGCGTGTCTATCGTACTGACACCTCATGAGCAAAGATTTCACTCTGGAGATCTCCTCCTGGCTACCTCCAGTTGAGACAAGATGCTCGAGTTTCCTCCTCAGACCCTGATACAGGCGGTACCTGCTCAGACTCCTGAGGCTCGAGAGCTGGCGGAAGAATCTCCCACCACTCTGACTTACTACTACAAAGATCCAGTAAGGGTACCTGGCTCTGAAGAAAATCATTATTCTGCTGGTGCAGACACTGTGTACATACATTACATTACTGATCCTGAGTTACATCCTGTATTATACCCCAGCGCTGCGCTCACTTTTCTGCTGGTGAAGTCACTGTGTACATACATTACATTACTGATTCTGAGTTACATCCTGTATTATACCCCAGAGCTGCACTCACTATTCTGCTGGTGCAGTCACTGTGTACATACATTACATTACTGATCCTGAGTTACATCCTGTATTATACCCCGGAGCTGCACTCACTATTCTGCTGGTGCAGTCACTGTGTACATACATTACATTACTGATCCTGAATTACCTCCTGTATTATACTCCAGAGCTGTGCTCACTATTCTGCTGGTGCAGTCACTGTGTACATACATTACTGATCCTGAGTTACATCCTGTATTATACTCCAGAGCTGCACTCACTATTCTGCTGGTGCAGTCACTGTGTACATACATTACATTACTGATCCTGAGTTACATCCTGTATTATACCCCAGAGCTGCACTCACTATTCTGCTGGTGCAGTCACTGTGTACATACATTACATTACTGATCCTGAGTTACATCCTGTATTATACCCCAGAGCTGCACTCACTATTCTGTTGGTGCAGTCACTGTGTACATACATTACATTACTGATTCTGAGTTACATCCTGTATTATACCCCAGAGCTGCACTCACTATTCTGCTGGTGCAGTCACTGTGTACATACATTACATTACTGATCCTGAGTTACATCCTGTATTATACCCCAGAGCTGCACTCACTATTCTGTTGGTGCAGTCACTGTGTACATACATTACATTACTGATTCTGAGTTACATCCTGTTTATACTCCAGAGCTGTGCTCACTATTTTGCCGATCTGTGTGCATCCTAGTGGTCGACCCCCACCGGTCAACAAGATATCGTGTGAATAGATGATGACTCTTTATCCTTGTACAGTCCCTTTAGTGATTCGGTCACCTTTGCCCTCTGAAAGCTGTAGTTTTTTTTAACAGCTGCAGAA
Organism: Dendrobates tinctorius; assembly: GCF_039654945.1. NCBI lineage: Eukaryota > Metazoa > Chordata > Amphibia > Anura > Dendrobatidae > Dendrobates > Dendrobates tinctorius. The sequence continues at coordinate 82,847,850 of NW_027361738.1, read as the reverse complement.
CCACAAGTTGGAAACCGTCACAAGGAACAACCAATACAAACCTATCAAGTCTCCATAATCACCCATATAAGCCATTATAACCGAGGTTTACTATGATCCTGGGTCCTAGCACAGAGGCAGTACTGTGCACGCAGCTCCTGCTTTCTATTTATTATTCCACCTGTAGTGTTGTTGTGTTTTTTCCGGATTTCTTCGTAGCCGTTGGATCAAATTCTTCTGCTCCTATGAATTTTTCTTAATGGTTTCGACCCCGAGGAACCCTCTATACATTCAGCAAACTCCTCTTGACATTTGAAATTCCGATCCTCAAATTGTTTATGTCATAAACCTAATCCCTACACGAGTCTTGGCAAACACAGCGACAGCGGCTCTATTATACTGTAGGATGTGATTTTCCTAGAGTAAGAAGTAATTTTCCCGCATGCAAAAATAGAATGCCGCCAAACAGTGTCCATATAATAGTGGTTTATTAATGTGTCAAATAATTCTGCCATACAGTGTCCAAATAATATCATCATCAGTGCCCATATCGCACTATATGGTTACATCATGGCCGGCAATCACAGTCGTTGATCTGTCATAGAAGCTGGGGGTCTATTAATGGCCCTTAGGTATGACGTCCTCTTACTCCTAGGTAGGGCTCATCATCTCAGAAAGTGACGGAACAATAGATTGCACTACCTCTATAGTGCAGTGTATCGCACAAGTGATGCAGATTTAAAATAAAATTATTTAAGAAGAATGTTTAAAAATAAAATAATACACAAAAATATTAAAATTAACATTATCTCTTCTGCTTTGTTGCCCTGGTATTTATCCTGCACAGCACTGAACACTGTGGAAAAAAAGGGAAATTCAAAATGCTTCAATCACTGTTTTACCGTCACCTCCCTGGAATAAAAAGTGGTATAAGATGCAGCACTCTCTCAGCGGCAGAGCGGCCTTCTCTCATATTTCCATTCCCTTGTCATTGTTCACACTTCTTAGTTCACTCCAGGTGGGCAAAACTAACCTTTCTGGGGACACATCTCAACAGAGGTCAACCTGCTTGCTCCCTTCTCTTGCTTCTCCTTCCCTCTGCAACCAGGACACCACATCAGGCCTTTATTCTTCCACAACTCATCTATTGTTACAGGTGAGGGGTGGCTCTTTTCTAGGGCAGCCCATTAGGGGCGATCCTCCTCCATAGGACAGTCACAGAAGTAGCGCACCATACCAACTTACCAACAACTCACAGGCTGTTTTGGGTGTCTGCTGCTCATGCACCCTGAAGCAGCAATCTGGGTCAAGTCTATAGTGTGTACCTGCGCTAGCTCGCATGCACACGTCTCCACCAAATCACTCTCCTAGTAAACAACTTATCCACGTTCAACCTGGCTCCTCTAGGGTGTGGCATTCCCTAGCATCTCTCACCAGTCCTATGTCCACCCCCACAAAACACACACAGCAATACATCGAAATCTCAGGGCTAAGCGCCCAATGTGTGCTACACAGAATAGTGACGTCACAAGTGTTTATCGTACAAAGTGTGGAGGAGCTAGTAACGAGAAAACGAAGAGGACCTGTCCTATGGAAAGAGAGTGGCCACAAACTGTCTGTTTTCGACCCTCTCATAAGCTGATCCATAGGGATTTGATGAAAAGGACACTTTATCATTAGCTAAAACTAAAAAAAAAAAAAAATCTTCTTTCAATTAGGAGTTTCCTATAGCAGGGGACGACCTCTTTAAAGGGTAATCACTAGAACCCATAGAGGAAGATCCTAAATGTTCTTTCTGCATCAAGAACTTTTCGAGGAGATTTTACTTTTCTACTTTGAGGAAAAAAAAAATACAAAATCTACAGAGATTTCACCTTTAATACTTTAGAAAGGCACCGGCTGAATATCACATTCCCCAGGCAGTTACTGTAAATCACAAGACAAAATGGAAAACGCCTACAACCTGCAATCGAGAAATGAACGGACGCAGAATCCTGCTGAAACCAACAATATCTCGGCCTTCTACTTCTTTTCTGCTGATGGTGTCCTCTTGGGGGCCATGAGATCCTCACTGTGTACAGCATCTAAATCAGAAGCTTCTTCTATGCTGTGATTTTATGGAAGAAGGAGATAATATTACTTAGTTGTGCTGTGTATGCTTCGGTGAGGATGTACTGTAGGTCCACATAAAAAGTGTCAGTGCAGAGGTTCTGCGTGTTGTCCTATGTATGGCTTTGTCAATGTTCTTCTGCTGGATCATAATCTTTCGTATCAGCTGTAATACATCGGATCTCTTGTCCCTAAGAACATGGACCTTAAGTCTGTCTTCTTGTTGAATATTTCCTTAATTCTCTCTGTTCCAGATATCGCCCATCTCCTAACTGATGATATCACTATAAGGACCTGATTACATTGTGTTTCTGGACGTCCATTCCTCGATAGTAATTTATATTCTCAGTGATGCGGTGGGTTTCCCATTAACGTGATTCCATTTTCCACCATCATCTACAGGCATCTCATGAATTTCAGATATAGTAAATGAGTCCTGGTTGCCTTATCTAATGGCTACAGCATACCAAGGTCATGTAATTAGTGTCACAGATTGGCTTGAAATTGATTCAATGTATCAAGAGTTTTTCAGGCCTATTAAAGTTAAGTATATTAAAGGAGGGGACCCCATTATCTTGTTAGTGCACGTCAGTTGCTGCATCGCCCCATGAATTACAATTACAAACCATTCCCCCTGAAACTTAAAATGTATATTTGCTCCATATACACTTATAGCTGAAATTGTTCCAGAAAACGATGTTTTCTCCCAGAAAATTATTTCAGTTGCACGTTTTGTTATAGATATGTTTATTTCCTTTGTGTATATTGGAACAACACAAAAAAGCAAATGGGGCATAATTTCACACAAAGCCCCAAAATGGTCCAGACAAAATTGTTGTCGCCTTTCCAAAATTGTGGCTAAACAACTTTGATGCTTGTTCAAATGCACCTGTGGCAAGTAACAGGTATGAAAATCACATCTGAAACCAGATAAAAAGGGGGGAAGTTGTCTCAATATTTGCATTGTGTGTCTATGTGTACTACACTAAGCATGGAGAACAGAAAGAGGAGAAGAGAACTGTCTGAGGACTTGAGAACCAAAATTGTTGAAATATATCAAGAATGTCAAGGTTACAAGTCCATCCCCAGAGTTCTTGATGTTCTTTGTCCATGGTGCACAACATAATCAAGAAGTTTACAACCCATGGCACTGTAGCTAATCTCCATGGACGTGGACAGCAGAGAAAAATTAATGAAAGGTTGCAACGCAGGACAGTCCGAATGGTGGATAAGCAGCCCCAATCAAGTTCCAAAGAAATTTGAGCTGTCCTGCAGGCTCAGGGTGCACCAGTGTCAGCGTGAACTGTCCGTCGACATTTGAATGAAATAAAATACTATGGCATGAGACCCAGGAGGATTCCACTGCTGACACAGAGAAATAAAAAGCTAGACTGCAGTTTGCCAAAATCTATGTGAGTAAGCCAAAATCCTTTGGGGAAAGCATTGTGTGGACATATGAGACCAAGATGGGGTTTTTTGGTAAAGCACATCATTCTACTGTTTACCGGAAATGGAATGAGGCATACAAAGAAAAGAACATAGTACGTACAGTAAAATATGGTGGAGGTTCAAAGATGTTTTATGGTTGCTTTGCTGCTTCTGGCACTGGGTGCCTTGAGTGTGTGCAAGGCATCATGAAATCTGAAGATTGCCAAAGGATTTAGGATCATAATGTAGTGCCCAGTGTCAGAAAACTGGGATTGTGTCCTAGATCATGGTCTTCCAGCAGGACAATGACCCCAAGCATACTTCAAGAAATACCCAGAAATGGATGGAAACAAAGCACTGGAGCAGTTTGCAGAAGAAGACTCATCCAAAATTCCAGTTGAGAGTTGTAGGAAGTTTGTTGATGGTTATAGGAAGCGATTAATTGCAGACATTTATTACATGGGTGTGCAACCAAATATTAAGTTGAGGGTGCTAACAATTTTGTCCTGCCTATTTTGTGGGCTTTGTGTTAAATAATGTTCAATTTGCCTCTTTTTATCAGGGTTTTCTTTTTTCAGACAATGAAATAAACATGCGTAGGACAAAACATGTGTAATTGTAATAATTTTGTGAGGGAAATAGTTCATTTTCTGGAGCAATTTTAAGGGTGCCAATACTTTTGTCCATAACTGTATAAAAAATTTTCTTGACACCAAATTGGAATTAAAGGGTTGCTTCCATCATAATATTGATATATCGCTAGAATGTACCATCAGTATATGGTCAGCGGTTATCCAAAAACGAATGTAATGCTCCTTTCTCCAGTGGTGGCACTGCAGGGAAATGTAGAACTTAAAGTCAGAATACCCTCCTGATCACTGGGGGGGTTACAGTAGCAGAAACACTCTGCACACAAACCCTTCTAAAAAAAACAAAAAAAACAAAGAGGACTAGAGAAGAGCAAATGGAATTTCTGAAAATTGCTGGACCCTGTGAATTCCAACAAACTTGTGATCTACTTTGCACGAATCACCCAAAATGGTCTGCGCCCTTTTACACAGATTGTAACTGTCAGGTGAGGATCACATACCCTTTAGATGGTTAGGCAACTATCACATCACATGGTATAAATCAGCCAATCAGGAGTTATCATAGCCTGTATAAAAGGACAGGCAGGGAATGCAGCGGCCAGTATGGGGCGAATCTGGATAGCGAGAGGAAGTAACAGCCATAGAGATAAAGAAAAAAAAAACACTGAAGAAACTGTACACACAATGTGTGACAGCACAGCGGTGAAGCTTAGTGTGTGTGAGAAAAAGGGAATGATTCAGATTTAATTGATAAGGAGAGAAATGAGAGTCACTGTCTTACGGTTTACTATCCCTATACCCACAACCATTATGTTGAGGTCATTTTGACATTACCAAGTCTGAGTCTGTGTTAAAGATCGTGAATATTGTTGGACACAGTCCTAGGTGACCTCAGAGTGTTACACACAACGTTCCAGGACAGTTGGAGGCAATTCGTAAGGGATCACAATTTTTGTAGAATTCGGCAAAGTGGGAAAATTCTCAATTCTAAAGATTTGCTGATCTTTACAGAGGACACCATTAACAATACATTGCAATACACTAATTTTCATGCACTTTGACTCTCTTTCTGTCGCACATCTCAGAGCTGCATTTCCTAGCCGGCTGATAATCCGTTATTATAGTCACCTGAGGACACTCGCTTACCTACGCTCCAGATGAATATTTTAAGAAGTTCTTTTTTCGACGCGGTAGGATTGTAATTCTATTCCGGCGCGATGATGTCCGGAGAAAATGGATCGCCTGTCATGGTCGGTGGAGACGTTATTTATTTACGCCCTGAAATCAAGTTACAAATCAGTTCCTCAGCGCACGAGAAGGAATCACGTCCCCTTTCTTCTTCCCCCAATCCCATGAAAGTCCACAGATTCCCGCACAATATCAAAATTCTCCTATTAAATCCAAATCAACAGGAGCAGAATCAGATCCCCTCCAAAATCTCAAAAATGTGTTTACCTGGAACGACACACTGAGACGCCACGGCTTATCAATGCAAAACTGAGATGGAAGTAAATAGAATTTATAATTGAAATTTGGAGGAGAATCGCTGCAGATTTCAGGCTGTAAGGAGCTGATTGAGAAGACAAAGCTGTCCTGGCAGCGGCAAGCGCTGGAAGCCGGCAGGGTATTATCGTCAGCTCAAGTGCTGCCTCGCGCCGAATTGTAACCTTTGGAACGAAATAAATATTCATTAGCTGCTAAGCTGATACATTATGTATATAGTAATCAATGCGGATTTGTGTTGAATTGAAACCATGACAATTGTGAACGGAGCAAAATGGTTATAGGACTCTCCGTATCCTACGTAAGATTCACCTTTTATTTTTAAAGGTATTGGTTAGTTAGTAAAGTTTTATTTTGCTGATTTTATTTTCATTTTTTTTTTATATTTGGCAGCTATCCATACAAAAATATTTCAGCGACCACAGAATAACACCTCCTGATGTCTGCAGCTAACTTTTCAGCTTTACTGTGTAGATTTTGACAGAATGAGCAGAGTCACTTCATATTATTAATTCATTCTCGGCATGTGATATATATCATGTACATCACATGTTGGGTGTGGCAGTAGCAGCAGGGTCTCTACATGGCGTGTGCCGGCTGAGTTATACAGCCTCTACCCGCAGCAATCAGAGCTCAGATCACTGACGTTTAACCTCTTAAATGCCAGAATCACGATCCAATCATAAAAGTGGTTCCTTTTATCACCCATTTCCAGTAACAATGGTGTTTTAATACTAGTTGGCGGGCTACTGTGGCAGGGTGTAGATGAGATTGATATTTTTACAATATTTACATATTTTACTCACTTATATACTTATACAGCGCTTTACAGACATTATCGGCACTGTCCCCATTGGTGCTCACTATCTATATTGCCCTATCAGTATGTCTTTGGAATGTGGGAGGAAACTGGAGAACCTGGAAAAAAAACCCACATAAACACTGGGAGAACATACAGACTCCTTGCAGATGTTGTCCTTGGCGGGATTTGAACCCAGGGCTGCAAGACTGCAGTGCTAACCACTGAGCCACCCTGCTGCCCCACACAATAGGTTCATCGATCCCAGGTTCAAATCCTCACAAAATCACCTCCCTTATCCCATATTGTGGTATTGTTGGGTATGTAAAAGTCAAATCTTTAATCTATTTATCCTTTACAGTGAATACCGTTAAAAAAAAAAATTGTCAGGATTCCCTTTTGAAATCACCATAAGAAATTAAATAGAAAATAGTATGTACCCCAAAATAATGGTAACAACAGCTCGCCCCGCAAAGAACAAACGATAACACATCTCCAGAGATCAAAAATTTGTTACGAAGGTTAAAAATTAGCGTCATGAACTACGGTAATTTTTAAACTTTTTTTGACAAAGCAATAAAATAGATACAGGTGCTTCTCACAAGATTAGAATATCATCAAAAAGTGAATTTATTTCTGTTCTTCAATACAAAAAGTGAATCTCCTATATTCTATAGAGTCATTACACACAGGGTGATCTATTTCACGGGTTTATTTCGGGTAATGTTGAGGAGTATGGCTTACAGCCAATGACAACCCAAAAGTCATTATCTCAGTAAATTAGAATAATTAATAAAAACACCTGTAAAGGCTTCCAGAGGTTGGAAATGCGAAAAGGTTGTCCTACAACAGCGGATAGGGGCTCGCTGGGACTCACCGAGGGTCCACGTATACGAGGGGTCTGCCGTCTCTGTTCATGCAGCTCTGTATCAGAAACCATCGCTCAGAACGGAATTTTTTGGTTGGCGGAAAGTCACTTTTCAGCTTTTCCTACGTATTTTATAAATCTTATTTCTCAGTTGGACATAGGCACTTTGCGCTCAGATTAATCCATCATTATCACTATCCTCAGTTGTCATCTTCCTCTTCTCTGAAATCTTCTACATAAATAATCAGGCGTATTACAAGTCACCGGGTTTGTAGTCGCTGAACCTGTCGACAGCGGAGAGAGATAATGGCTCATTGTGTGATTTGGAGGACGATCTCGGATGTTATTCCCCGCGGATTCCCTCATTCTGGGCTGTTAGAGCAACATTACCCATGACAATGGAGTGACCAGGAGCGGGTCACACTGACCACCGGCCCACCGCTGCTATCCTACATGCCTCCTTCATTCTTAGAGATGAATCGTCTGTAAGGCGTATTATGTGCTGCAATCTGCAAATAAGAGCTGCAGTGTGAACAGGGGCTTCATACATTCTATGGGTGATGTAATGTATGGAGGTGCTATATCGACGCAGTAATGGGTGCGGAAACCACTGTGCACAGGTATTAGGGAAGGGAATATTGGACTAGACCACCACTGAGCGAGACACAGAAGTACAAGGTGTTCAGTGCTCAGAAACACGGCCGAGGTGAGGAGGCCGAGCCCGACCACCACTGAGCGAGACACAGAAGTACAAGGTGTTCAGTGCTCAGAGACACGGACGAAGTGAGGAGGCCGAGCCCAACCACCACTGAGCGAGACACAGAAGTACAAGGTGTTCAGTGCTCAGAGACACGGCCGAGGTAAGGAGGCTGAGACCGACCACCACTGAGCGAGACACAGAAGTACAAGGTGTTCAGTGCTCAGAAACACGGCCGAGGTGAGGAGGCCGAGCCCGACCACCACTGAGCGAGACACAGAAGTACAAGGTGTTCAGTGCTCAGAGACACGGCCGAGGTGAGGAGGCCGAGCCCGACCACCACTGAGCGAGACACAGAAGTACAAGGTGTTCAGTGCTCAGAGACACGGCCAAGGTGAGGAGGCCGAGCCCGACCACCACTGAGCGAGACACAGAAGTACAAGATGTTCAGTGCTCAGAGACACGGCCGAGGTGAGGAGGCTAAGACCGAACACCACTGAGCAAGACACAGAAGTACAAGGTGTTCAGTGCTCAGAGACACGGCCGAGGTGACGAGGACGAGCCCAACCACCACTGAGCGAGACCCAGAAGTACAAGGTGTTCAGTGCTCAGAGACACGGCCGAGGTGAGGAGGCCGAGCCCGACCACCACTGAGCGAGACACAGAAGTACAAGGTGTTCAGTGCTCAGAGACACGGCCGAGGTGAGGAGGCCGAGCCCGACCACCACTGAGCGAGACACAGAAGTACAAGATGTTCAGTGCTCAGAGACACGGCCGAGGTGAAGAGGCTGAGACCGACCACCACTGAGCGAGACACAGTACAAGGTGTTCAGTGCTCAGAGACACGGCCGAGGTGAGGAGGCCGAGACCGACCACCACTGAGCGAGACACAGAAGTACAAGGTGTTCAGTGCTCAGAGACACGGCCGAAGTGAGGAGGCCGAGACCGACCACCACTGAGCAAGACACAGAAGTACAAGGTGTTCAGTGCTCAGAGACACGGCCGAGGTGAGGAGGCTAAGACCGACTACCACTGAGCAAGACACAGAAGTACAAGGTGTTCAGTGCTCAAAGACACGGCCGAGGTGAGGAGGCTGAGACCGACCACCACTGAGCGAGACACAGAAGTACAAGGTGTTCAGTGCTCAGAGACACGGCCGAGGTGAGGAGGCCGAGCCCGACCACCACTGAGCGAGACACAGAAGTACAAGGTGTTCAGTGCTCAGAGACACGGCCGAGGTGAGGAGGCTAAGACCGAACACCACTGAGCAAGACACAGAAGTACAAGGTGTTCAGTGCTCAGAGACACGGCCGAGGTGAGGAGGCTGAGACCGACCACCACTGAGCGAGACACAGAAGTACAAGGTGTTCAGTGCTCAGAGACATGGCCGAGGTGAGGAGGACGAGCCCGACCACCACTGAGCAAGACACAGAAGTACACGGTGTTCAGTGTTCAGAGACACGGCCGAGGTGAGGAGGCTGAGACCGACCACCACTGAGCGAGACACAGAAGTACAAGGTGTTCAGTGCTCAGAGAAACGGCCGAGGTGAGGAGGACGAGCCCGACCACCACTGAGCGAGACAGAAGTACAAGGTGTTCAGTGCTCAGAGACATGGCTGAGGTGAGGAGGACGAGCCCGACCACCACTGAGAAAGACACAGAAGTACTGTACAAGGTGCTCAGTGCTCAGACACATGGCAGAGGTGAGGAGGCCGAGCCCAACCACTACTGAGAAAGACACAGAAATACAAGGTGCTCAGAGACATGGCCGAGGTGAAGAGGCTGAGCTCGACCTTCACTGAACAAGACACATAAGCACAAGGTGTTCAGTGCTCAGAGACATGGCCGAAGTGAGGCGACTGAGCACGACCACCACAGTGCTAGACAAAGAAGTGGACACATAAGGACTGAGCCAAGAAATATCTGATACAGACTGTTCACAGGTTTTATGAACTGATGCGATGAGAAAACACTTTCGTCAAGCTGTGAAAATGATGGGAGAATAATGATCCGGCCCTGTCCTAACTGGATATATATCCTCTCCAGAGAACTTGTGAGCGCTTCTTATATGGGAGATTTTCGGTGAAGGAGAACAGTTTCCTTTCTGATCGGTGTCTGCGGCTGTGATTGATGCTGCCCAAAAAGATGAAGAAACCAAAGGACTCCATGGATGAAGCTTATGGCTGTTATTGAGAAGAAGGGCCGCCATATTACTATATATATTACTATATTGGTCAGTGAGATCTTTATTTTTAAAATGCAAATGTATTTTTTACATTGAGCTGTTTGGTTCTTATTCTCACTGTAACAGAGGAAAATAAACAATTGAGATGGAATATGTATGCTTGTCATTTATTTTTAGAATTCTGCACAGAGATTTTCTCCTAAGAAAGAGAAATCGGGGCTTTTACTTTACTTTACGCTGGAGATGTTCATTAATAAATTGAATGATCAAAAATACAAAGTGTGTAATAATTGTACTCGATGGGTAGGAGTCATTCTTGTGCATAAGAGGCAGCATTACAGAAATATGCATGCACATAATAGTATTATTATTATTAGACACACTATATGGATCACAGTACTCAGTGCAGGCTTTTTGGTGAGTCTCAGGGCTCCTGGTGTATAACCTTTGGCCCCTTGATCCCCTGGTGTATAAATTCGGGCCCCGTTGCCCAGGCCCCAGGAGTATAACCTCTGGCTCCCATTTTGCAGTCTGCCTTTACTAACCTGTGACAGAACAGCCGGCGGTCCAGAGCTCACTAATCCCAGCACAGTTATGTAGTAGGAGCCCTCGGGGTAACAAGCCCGTCCATGACATTTCTTCCTCCAAAATCTTCCCCCTTCACCTGTGAGTGATATTACTGAGAAGTGGAAGGAACCGCAGCAACTCAGCCAAGACGTGCGATTTCATAGCCACAGAGACCTGTATGAAGTTCGCTTGTTTCCCTTAGAAAATATCAGAAAAGTGATGTTGAAAATAAAAATCCAGCCTGACGAAGGCTGAGAAAGTTTGTTCTTTGTTCAAAAACTTACTTAATATCATCAAAGTGTCAAGTAACACAAGTCTTCTGTGTTTTTAGTTACAGGAAGACTGAGGCTTTCAAAATTAGATGTCACAGAATAAGTGAAGCAAATCTCCTGCAGATCTCAAACAATTTAAAAGACTTCAGTGTCTCTGTCTTGATGGTCAGGTGGACAGGAGAACTGTCTGCCACTGACAAGTTCCTACAATGCTGTTGTAAGATGCTTCTACCCGGAGCTATTACTCTTGTTCTTCTCTCCACATGAAAACTACGCTGTTAGTGTCATTGTTCTGTCTCTATATCTGAGATTCACATTACTATATATACACCACTGCCAAAAGTATTACTATATAGCAACAATATGTCCATATGGGCTTCATGAACGTCTCAATTATTAGTATACATGTTAAGTCATCTGCCACGTGAATAAGACTGCAGGTATTTTCATCTATTCAGTAACAAAGCTGTGCACTGAGGTTGATTGCAAAGGGTCTAACTTGATCCATTCCAATAAGTCATTCCCTAGGGGTTTGAGATCATAGATTAGCGTAAGTTTCAGAAAAGATCTACTATAATACTGCCCCTATGTGCAAGAATATAACTACTATAATACTGATCCTATGTACAAGAATATAACTACTATAATACTGCCCCTATGTACAAGACTATAACTACTATAATACTGCTCCTATGTACAAGAATATAACTACTATAATACTGCCCCTATGTACAGGAATATAACTACTATAACACTGCCCCTATGTACAAGAATATAACTACTATAATACTGCCTCCTATGTACAATATAAATACTTTATTACTGCCCTTATGTACAAGAATATAACTACAATAACACTGCCCCCTATGTACAAGAATATAACTACTATAATACTGCCTCCTATGTACAAGAATATAACTACTATAATACTGCCCCTATGTACAAGAATATAACTACTATAACACTGCCCCTATGTACAAGAATATAACTACTATAATACTGCCTCCTATGTACAGTAATATAACTACTATAATACTGCCTCCTATGTACAAGAATATAACTACTATAATACTGCTCCTATGTACAAGAATATAACTATTATAATACTGCCCCTATGTAAAAGAATATACCTACTATAATACTGTTCCTATGTACAGTAATATAACTACTATAATACTGCTCCTATGTACAAGAATATAACTACTATAATACTGCTCCTATGTACAGGAATATAACTACTATAATACTGTCCCTATGTATAAGAATATACCTACTATAATACTGCCCCTATGTACAAGAATATAACTACTATAATACTGCCCTATGTAATAATAAATTTTATTTCTATAGCGCTGACATATTCTGCTGCACTTTACATTTCAGAGGGGATTTGTACAGGCAATAGACATTACAGCATAACAATAATCACATAGATTATAACAAATTCCAAGAGGAATGAGGGCCCGGCTCGCAAGCTTACAGTCTATGAGGAAAGAGGTAGACACGAAAGGTGGGTGGTAACAGTTGCCCTGATTGTATGGACCAGCCATAATGTTAAGTGTGTAATAGTACAGACACAGAGGGCTAATGGATGCATAAAGCATGTGGGAACATGATGCGGGGAACCTGGTTATGGTAAAACTTTTGACTGTGCCACCCAGGGATAGATTAGGTTAATGTGTTGAGGCGGTAGGCCAGTCTGAATAAATGCGTTTTCAGGGCACGCTTAAAATTGTGGGAATTGGGGACTAATCGTATTGACCTGGGAAGTGCATTCCAAAGAATTGGTGCAGCACGTGTAAAGTCTTGGAGACGGGAGTGGGAGGTTCTGATTATTGAGGATGCTAACCTCAGGTCATCAGCAGAACGGAGGGCGCGGGTAGAGTGGTATACTGAAACAAGGGACGAGATGTAGGGTGGTGCTGAGCCATGGAGGGCTTTGTGGGTAAGGGTAATAAGTTTGTACTGGATTCTGGAATGGATGGGTAGCCAGCGTAATGACTGGCACAAGGTAGAGGCATCGGTGTAACGATTGGCGAGGAATATGATCCTGGCAGCAGCATTCAAGACAGATTGGAGAGGGGAGAGTTTCGAAAGAGGGAGACCGATTAGAAGAGAGTTACAATAGTCGAGAAGAGAATGAATAAGAGAAACAGTAAGAGTTTTTGCAGAGTCAAAAGTAAGAAAAGGTCGAATTCTAGAAATGTTTTTGAGGTGCAGATGACAAGAGCGAGCCAGTGATCGAATGTGGGGGGCAAAGGAAAGCTCGGAGTCAAGTATGACCCCAAGACAGCAGGCATGTTGCTGGGGAGTAATAGTGGAACCACACACGGAAATGGCAATGTCGGGTATAGGTACATTAGTAGAGGGAGGAAACACAAGTTCAGTCTTTGACAGGTTCAGTTTCAGATACAGTGAGGACATGATGTTAGACACAACGTTTAGACAGTCGCCGGTGTTTTCTGGAAAGGTTGGGGTGATGTCAGGAGAAGACGCGTATAATTGGGTGTCATCAGCATAGAGATGGTACTGGAAACAAAATCTACCGATTGTTTGACCAACAGGGGCAGTGTACAAGGAGAAGAGGAGGTGGCCTAGAACCGATCCTTGAGGAACCCCAACAGTAAGGGGAAGATGAGAGGAGGAGGAACCGGCAAAAGATACAGTAAAGGAGCGGTCAGAGAGATAGGAGGAGAACCAGGAGAGAACGGTGTCCTTGAGGCCAATGGAGCGGAGCATAGTGAGGAGGAGCTGATGATCCACAGTGTCGAATGCTGCAGAGAGATCCAAGAGAATTAGCATGGAGTAGTGACTATTTGATTTAGCTGTTAGTAGATCATTAGAGACTTTAGTGAGGGCAGTTTCAGTAGAGTGTAAAGAGCGGAAACCGGATTGGAGAGGGTCGAGAAGAGAGTTATCAAAGAGATAGGGGATAAGACGGGAGTGGACCAGGCGTTCCAGGAGTTTAGAGATGAAGGGAAGATTAGAGACAGGTCTATAGTTAGCGGCACAGTTTTGGTTGAGGGATGGTTTTTTAAGTAGTGGCTGTATGATGGCAAGCTTAAGTGAGGAGGGAAAGATACCAGAAGAGAGTGAGATGTTAAATATTTTAGTTAGGTGAGGGGTGACAGCAGGGGAAAGGGACTGGAGGAGATGTGACGGAAATGGGTCACTGGTGCAAGTGGTTGGGCGAGAAGATACAAGGAGCCTGCTTACTGCCTATGTACAAGGATATAACTACTATAATACTGTCTGTGGAATGGTAAGGCTCTTCATTATAATATAGCTAATAATATCATCTATTGTAGGTTTGCACTTCATGCAGTCTTGGATTCACCACCTGTTCAGACTTTCACCATCTTTAGTGCATTCTTTGATCCCTCATGAGCTCAGGACTTCACAGAGATCTCCCAGTGGGTAGCAATTACTCATCTCCATCTATCAGGCTGCAGGTTATCTCTGATAAGGATGACAATACTGGTGTAGAACAGAACCATTTTTCATGCTCTTGCAAGATCCTCTATTCATATCCACCATGAATCAGGTAATTGGCTGATAGCTGATGTACCGTAATTAGATCCTGACAAATTCTATAATGTGGCAGTGGAATAAATGTATAGGATGTTTATAGTCAGTCACCTGCTGATAAATAAGTGCAAAGTCAATACACTCGCTGTTTACGGTCTAATGGAACCTGGGAAATTTAAAGCGATCTTGTAATTTCAGGTGACTAATCAGAAGAAGTGGTTGTGTGAGGAGGAATAACATTATATCTGGCAATTACAGTGGGGAAAATTTTTTTTAGCTACTTACCGGTAATGGGACTTTACAGAGCCCTTGACAGCACCACCTGAGAGAGGGTATCCGCCCTTCAGGGACACGAAACCTACTGAATAAAAGGGCGGTACTTCTCCTCCGCATCAGTTTGGGTTTCAGAGCATGAGGACCTCCAGAGAGTTAGTACCATTACCATCACCAATTAACATTCTTTCTTAAACACCTTTAAAGTGCGCACCACTAGTAATAACATGGGGTGGGAATATAAGGGTGCTGTCATGGGTTCTGTAAAATCACGTTACCGGTAAGTAACTAGGATTTTTCCACTCTTCTCCCATGACAGCAGCACTTGAGAGATTTATGTAGATCATAAGCACCCTAGAGAGGGATCACCGCTTGAAACACCTTTCTCCCAAAGGGCAGATCATCAGAGGAAGACAGTTTAAGACGGTAGTTTTTATAGAAGGTTGAAGGGGAAGACCGTGTTGCTGTCTTACATATTCTGTCAATCGACACCTCCACCTTCTCAGCCCAGGAGGTCGCCATGGCCCTGGTGGAATGGGTTTTCAGGTTCTCAGGAGCTGGTATATTACTAGAGGTGTACACTAGGTTAATGACGTCCCTCATCAATCTAGCTATAGTATCCCTCTTTACCTTAAGACCTTTCCTGATCCCCTGGAACAACACGAATAAGGACTCATTTTTCCTCCACTGTCTTGACGCGTCTAAGTATTGTACCAAGGCTCTCCTAACATCTAATGTGTGAAGCTGCCTTCCTCCGTATTTTTCGGGCCATTAAAAAAGGATGGGAGATCTATCTCCTGGCTTCTATGAAACGTTGAGGCTACCTTATCAAGATACGCTGGGTCTGGCCTCAGAATAACCCTATCATCTGATACCTGCATAAATGGGTGGTTAATAGATAGAGCCTGTAAATCACTGACCCTACGTGCTGATGTTAGGGCCATTAATATCACGGTTTTTAGTGTTAGCAGTCTAACTGGTGACTGATTCAAGGGCTCAAAGGGAGACTCTGCCAGAGCCTCAAGGACTAGGTTTGTCCCAAGGAGGCATCTATGGGGCTGGTATTGGTCTCGACCTATGACATGCTTTAACAAACCTAACTATGCATCTATACGCCGCTAGGTTATAAATTATATAGGGCTGCAAAGCAGACACCTGCACCTTAAGGGTGCTAGGCCCATTTACATACCCTTTTCAGGAAATTCCAATATAGCCTTAATCAGGACCTTGCCCCGCGGTCTGTCCTGAACAAGCTAAGAATTTAGCCCATGTCCTGCCATATATTTTAATCGTTACCAGCTTCCAACTCTGCAGCAGGGTAGAGACTAAGGCCGGGGAGAAGGCTTTTTGTATTAATAGTGCCCTCTCAAAATCCAGGCCATCAAATGTAGACCTTACCTCTGAGGATGAGAAACTGGGCCCTGCCTGAAGAGATCTGGACTCACTTCTCAGGTTCCCACAAGGACAGGAAACCAAACTGATGCGGAGAGGCACCGTCCTTTTATTCAGTAGTTTTCCTGTCCTTGATGGGCGGATACCCTCTCTCAGGTGGTGCTGTCATGGGAGAAGGGGAAAAATAAGTATTTCATACAATAGAAAAACAGAACTTAAAGGGAACCTGTCACCAGGTTTGGCAGATATGAGATACGGCCATCACCTTTCAGGGCTGATACACCGTTATGAGACTTTGGTAGTACTCCGAGAGTGGACCCGCAGGACCATGGCAACGAACCTCCCACGGGCGAGCTGACCAGGTGGACGACCCCCTATACAGGGAGTGTTTGGGGCAGGCCCGCGTTTAACTATCACCACGGCAGCTGGTACACAGGGAGAGGGCCGCGGGGACCCAACGGAACACAAGAGGGGTCGGAAGGTGATCTCTCTAGGAGAGGAACACAGCAGGCGGACAGAACAGGAACACGGGTGGGCCGGCAGGCAGAAGACACGGACTGGAGACAGCTGGAGGACCAGGACGGGGCGGAACAGGCTGGGAACTCCGGAACCTAAGACAGAGAACAGTGGAGAGGCACTATTAGCTGAGGACAGGTAGAGCAGAGGTGCGCACAGAGACAAGGGGGCCAGGATCACAAGCAGGGCTCAGACGATCATCAGGCACAGTCAGGAGGGAGAGGCGGCCTGATATAGGGCATCTGAACAGGGACTTCCGGGTCGCGACCCTAGCAGGCGCAGGCTGAGGAGGGCGCGTGCGCTCAGGGGGAATGAAGGGAGCGCGCGCTGCTGAGTTCAGTGTGGGCTGTCCTGTCTGGAGCAGAGGATACGGGCCGGAGCGGGTGCCGGGTAAGAGAAGCGGGCGAGCCGCGGTGAGGACCGGGGCAGGTGCGACTGCGGCGTGGGAGCCGCCAGGGACCAGGATGGCAGCGGCGGGGGAGCAGGGAGCCACGGGAAGCGCGGCGGGACCTGCGGCTGCGGCGTGACAACCGTATTCTATAAGGCAATCATCTTCTCACCAAGCTGCTTGCCTATTGTCCTGTAACCTATCCCAGCCTTGTGCAGGTCTACAACTTTGTCTCTGGTGTCCTTAGACAGCTCTTTGGTCTTGGCCATGGTGGAGAGGTTGGAGTGTGATTGATTGCTTGGACAGGTGTATTTTATACAGGTAACAAGTTCGAACAGGTGCAGTTGATACAGGTAATGAGTGCAGAGTAGGAGGCTTCTTAACCCCTTAATCCCATATGACGTACTATCCCGTCCATGTGCCCTGGGACTTAATTCCCAGGGACGGGATAGTACGTCATAGCGATCAGCGGCGCCCACGTGGTGAGCGCTGCTGATCGCGGCCGGGTGTCAGCTGATTATCACAGCTGACACCCGGCACAATGTGTCAGGGGCGGTCATGGACCACCCCCGACATGTTAACCCCTTGCACACCGCGATCAAATAGATCGCGGTGTACCGGGGGTTAAAGGGAAGCATCGGCAGGGAGGGGGCTCCCTCCGTGCTTCCCTGAGCCCCCCACGGCAGCGCAATGTGCAGCGCTGCTGCGAGGGGCTCCTTCCCTGCAGGCCCCCGAATCCAAGATGGCGATGGGGACCTTCGGGGGCCTGCAGGGAGCCGACTTCCTCAGTGCCTGCAAAGCGCAGGCATGAGGAAGCCTGCTGCACTGCCTGTGACAGATCGCTGATCTGTCAAAGTGATCTGTGATGTGACAGATCAGTGATCTGTCACAGGACAGTGATGTCCCACCTGGGACAATGTAATAAAGTTTAAAAAAAAAAAAGTGTTAAAATAATTTAAAAAAAAAAAATCGCCAAATAAATTAGAAAACAAAAAATATTCCCCCAATAAATTCATTTTTTGGAAATAAAAAAAAAACAATAAAAGTACACATATTTAGTATTGCCGCGTCCGTAACGACCTGCCCTATAAAACTGTCCCATTAGTTAACCCCTTTAGCGAACCCCTTAAAAAATAAAAATAAAAAACGAAGCAAAAAATAATGATTTATTATCATACCGCCGAACAAAAAGTGCAATAACGCGCGATCAAAAAAACGCATATAAATATCCATGGTACCGCTGAAAACGTCATCTTTTCCCGCAAAAAACGAGCTGCCATACAGCATCATCAGCGAAAAAATTAAAAAGTTATAGCTCGCAGAATAAAGCGATGCAAAAATAATTATTTTTTATATAAAATTGTTTTCATTGCATAAAACCGACAAAACATAAAAAAACGACCTAAATGAGGTATCGCTGTAACCGTACCGACCCGAAGAATAAAACCGCTTTATCAATTTTATCGCACGCGGAACGGTGTAAACGCACCCCCCCAAAAGAAATTCATGAAACACTGGTTTTTGTTCATTCTGCGTCCCAAAAATCGGAATAAAAAGCGATAAAAAAAGTCACGTGCCCAAAAATGGTAGCAATAAAAACGTCAACTCGTCCCGCAAAAAATAAGACCTCACATAACTCGGTGGGTCAAAATACGGAAAAATTATAGCTCTCAATATGTGGTGATGCAAAAACTTTTTACAATAAAAAGCATCTTTTAGCGTGTGACAGCTGCCAAACATAAAAACCGCCATAAATAGTAAATCAAACCCCCCCCGTTATCACCCCCTTAGTTAGGGAAAAATAATAAAATTAAAAGAAAATGTATTTATTTCCGTTAGGGTTAGGGCTGAGATTAGGGTTAGGGGTGGGTTGGGGTTAGGGTTGGAGTTAGAATTGGGGGTTTCCACTGTTTGGGCACATCAGGGGCTCTCCAAATATAACATGGCGTCTGAACTCAATTCCAGCCAATTCCGAGTTGAAAAAGTCAAATGGTGCTCCTTCCCTTCCAAGCTCTGCCATGCGCCCAAACAGTGTTTTACCCCCACATATGGGGTATCAGCGTACTCAGGACAAATTGCACAATAACTTTTAGGGTCCTGTTACCCTTGGGAAAATAAAAATTGGGGTGAAAAGCTCATTTTTGTGGAAAAAATATGATTTTTTAATTGTACCGCTGTACGATATAAACTTCTGTGAAGCCCTTGTGGGTTCAAAATTCTCACCACACATCTAAATAAGTTCCTTGGGGGGTCTAGTTTCCAAAATGGGGTTACTTGTGGGGGGTTTCCACTGTTTATGTTAGGAATCTGGGTCATTCTATGCATATGCAGCAACCCAGATTCTCACATTTGTCTCCAGAGGCTGTCCTTTTTCCCTGCTTCTGAGCATGCTCACGGGACTAGCTCTCATTGGAGTTCAGGAGTCAGGTGCTGCTCCTGATTTGATTGGTTATGCTCGGGGCTCTGGAGATTTCCGGCAGGTCCCGTACGCTATAAAAAGTGCGCATGGCCGCTATGCCATGCGCTAGTAT
The DNA here is from genome assembly GCF_039654945.1 of Dendrobates tinctorius. Taxonomy (NCBI): domain Eukaryota; kingdom Metazoa; phylum Chordata; class Amphibia; order Anura; family Dendrobatidae; genus Dendrobates; species Dendrobates tinctorius. Next base: position 82,828,225 of record NW_027361738.1, on the reverse strand, counting down.
TTTCCATACTTGCTGCGGTGTGTATGGTGATGGATGCTTGGACTGGTGAATGACTTATTAAGAAACCCCTTCCCTCTGATAATACGAATGTGTGAGTGATTGGGATACAGCCAGTGTGCGCGCTAGCGCCAGCGCGCTCAAGCTCCACCTTTTACAGCAGCCAGCGTCTTGCATTGCGCCTAATTGCGCTTGCAGCCGTTTTGGGCGTCCGCAGTTGCGACGCCGTGCACACGTCCAGTCACGGTAAGTCCATTTGGTGGTAGTGACGTCTCTAACTACCCCAATCTCTGGCTACCACACGTGTGCCGCTGATTATCTGTGCAGTATATACAGACTCAGCGTTTTTGTGTGCAGCTCTGTGAGTTCCAACAGAGCTTGCTTTTGTGCATCAGGTGCAGTCCTTGCCTGTGCACATTACCGTCCTGGTGCTCTGCCTTTTCAGCAGCGGTTATTACATCTGCCGCACGGTGTACCCCGGGCAGCGAACACGCTTTATTTATATTTTTTTAAGCGTGTTCCGCCGCCGTAACATAATACTAGCGCCAGGGTCTGGCTAAAAATGGCAGATCAGCATCAACTGTTGCAATGCGTGTGACAGCTCGAGGCTCGCTTGACCACCCTTGAGAGAGCCCTCGCAGCTTCGCAGGCCACGGATGCTGCTGTCCAGGCACTTATGGACGCAGTGGGACGTATGTCCATGTCCGCCCTTGCGCCGACAGTTACCCGCCTCCCGTTATCTGAGAAATATTGTGGGGTGGCGCCTCCTGCAGGGGTTTTATCAGCCAGTGCTCGATCCATCTGGAGCTGCTGGTTGCGCAATTCCCTACAGAACGGGCCAAGGTGGCCTTTATTATCTCCCTACTGTCGGGCAAGGCGCTGGAATGGGCAACGCCACTTTGGGAGCGTGGTGACCCGGATGTTCGGACCGCGGCTAATCTGCTTACTGCTATCAAGCAGATGTTTCTTGGTCCACGGGTTACCCACGATACCTCTCTCCAATTGCTTGCCTTGTCTCAAGTATCACTCTCAGTAAGCCAATACGCCGTCCGTTTTCGGACACTGACGTCTGAGTTAGAGTAGTCTGACAAGGCACTCATCCCAGTTTTTTTGGAGAGGACTAGCCGAGCACGTGAAGGATGCTCTCTCCACTAGAGAGATCCCTACCACTCTGGAGGAGCTAATCTCCATCTCCTCCCGTATTGACCTCTGTTTTTCGGAGCGTGCTCACACCAAACGTAGAGGTACTCCGGCTCCCAAATTTTTTGAGCCTTTGGATCTGCCCGAGCCAGAGGTTCTACCCCCCGAGCCCATGGAGGTGTCTCGCACCATTTCGGAGACATGTCCGGCGCAAGAGACCATGTGCGGTTGTCACCATCCGCCTGCTGCTTCTCAGGAAGACAGCGCCCCGCAATGGTCTGATTGCGAATCGGTTGGCGAGACTTTTGTCCCTCCTCGCCAGCGGCCTCAAGCTCTCGCGTGGGCACACGAGCCCAATGCGGACGGCCATCGTGGCTATATGCAGACCACAAAGTCACTGGCCGGTTTGTATTAGTGGCCGCACAGAGCTCGGGATGTAAAGAAATTCATTCGGGCATGCACCCTATGTGCTCGGGATAGCCTTCCCGAACGGAGAGCTGCTACGCCCGCCGATACACAGCGGCCTTCTCCTAAAACTCCCATTGTTTCCCGGGTGTCCCTCCTGAGACTTGGTGATCTGGTCTCCCCCAATGCCGTCCGCATCTCCCGGTTTTCGGTTTCACCTACCGGGAGATCGGGCTCGCCTTTTGACGAGTCTGAGACCTGTGCTGCTGTCGGGCACGGGCTGGTGGATCGGAGGGTACAGGGAGGAGGGGGCCCTAGGAGGGGGGGTAATGTTAGGAATTTGGGTCATTCTATGCATATGCAGAAACCCAGATTCTCACATTTGTCTCCAGAGGCTAAGTCCTTTTTCCCTGCTTCCGAGCATGCTCACGGGACTAGCTCTCATTGGAGTTCAGGAGTCAGGTGCTCAGGTCCTGCTCCTGATTTGATTGGTTATGCTCGGGGCTCTGGAGATTTCCGGCAGGTCCCGTACTCTATAAAAAGTGCGCATGGCCTCTATGCCATGCTCTAGTATTTTCCATACTTGCTGCTGTGTGTATGGTGATGGATGCTTGGACTGGTGAATGACTTATTAAGAAACCCCTTCCCTCTGATAATACGAATGTGTGAGTGATTGGGATACAGCCAGTGTGCGCGCTAGCGCCAGCGCGCACAAGCTCCACCTTTTACAGCCGCCAGCGTCTTGCATTGCGCCTGCTAATTGCGCTTGCAGCCGTTTTGGGCGTCCGCAGTTGCGACGCCGTGCACACGTCCAGTCACGGTAAGTCCATTTGGTGGTAGTGACGTCTCTAACTACCCCAATCTCTGGCTACCGCACGTGTGCCGCTGATTATCTGTGCAGTATATACAGACTCAGCGTTTTTGTGTGCAGCTCTGTGAGTTCCAACAGAGCCTGCTTTTGTGCATCAGGTGCAGTCCTTGCCTGTGCACATTACCGTCCTGGTGCTCTGCCTTTTCAGCAGCGGTTATTACATCTGCCACACGGTGGACCCCGGGCGGCGAACACGCTTTATTTATATTTTTTTAAGCGTGTTCCGCCGCCGTAACAGTTTAGGTACATCAGGGGCTCTCCAAACGTGACATGGCGTCCGATCTGAATTCCAGCCAATTTTGCATTGAAAAAGTCAAACGGAGCTCCTTCCCTTCTGAGCTCAGCCATGCGCCGAAACAGTGGTTCCCCCCCACATATCAGGTATCAGCGTACTCAGGACAAATTGCACAATAAATTTTGTAGTCCAATTTCTCCTGTTACCCTTGGTAAAATAAAAAAAATTGAACCTGAAGTATTTTTTTTGTGAAAAAAAGTTAAATGTTCATTTTTTTTTTAAATATTCAAAAAATTCCTGTGACGCACCTAAAGGGTTAATAAGCTTCTTGAATGTGGTTTTGAGCACCTTAAGGGGTGCAGTTTTTAGAATGGTGTCACTTTTGGGTATTTTCTATCATATAGACCCCTCAAAGTGGCTTCAAATGTGATGTGGTCAGTAAAAATAAAATGGTGTTGCAAAAATGAAAAATCACTGGTCAACTTTTAACCCTTATGACTTCCTAACAAAAAAAAAAATTGGTTCCAAAATTGTGATGATGTAAAGTAAACATGTGGGAAATGTTACTTAAGTTTTTTATGTGCCGTATCTCTGTGATTTAAGGGCATAAAAATTCAAAGTTGGAAAATTGCGAAATTTTCTAAATTTTCGCCAAATTTCCATTTTTTTCACAACTAAACGCAAGTTATTTGAATGAAATTTTACCACTAACATGAAGTACAATATACACTCACTGGCCACTTTATTAGGTACACCTGTCCAACTGTGTGTTATGACTTAATTTCTAATCAGCCAATCACATGGCGGCAACTCAGTGCATTTAGGCATGTAGACATGGTCAAGACAATCTCCTGCAGTTCAAACCGAGCATCAGTATGGGGAAGAAAGGTGATTTGAGTGCCTTTGAACGTGGCATGATTGTTGGTGCCACAAGGGCTGGTCTGAGAATTTCAGAAACTGCTGATCTACTGGGATTTTCACGCACAACCATCTCTAGGGTTTACAGAGAATGGTCCGAAAAAGAAAAAAAATCCAGTGAGCGGCAGTTCTGTGGCCGGAAATGCCATGTTGATGCCAGAGGTCAGAGGAGAATGGGCAGACTGGTTCGAGCTGATAGAAAGGCAACAGTGACTCAAATTGCCACCCGTTACAATCAAGGTAGGCAGAAGAGCATCTCTGAACGCACAGTGCGTCGAACTTTGAGGCAGATGGGCTACAGCATCAGAAGACCACACTGGGTGCCACTCCTCTCAGCTAAGAACAGGAAACTGAGGCTACAATTTGCACAAGCTCATCGAAATTGGACAGTAGAAGATTGGAAAAACGTTGCCTGGTCTGATGAGTCTCGATTTCTGCTGCGACATTCGGATGGTAGGGTCAGAATTTGGCGTAAACAACATGAAAGCATGGATCCATCCTGCCTTGTATCAACGGTTCAGGCTGGTGGTGGTGGTGTCATGGTGTGGGGAATTTTTTCTGGGCACTCTTTGGGCCCCTTGGTACCAATTGAGCATCGTTGCAACGCCACAGCCTACCTGAGTATTGTTGCTGACCATGTCCATCCCTTTATGACCACAATGTACCCAACATCTGATGGCTACTTTCAGCAGGATAATGCGCCATGTCATAAAGCTCGAATCATCTCAGATTGGTTTCTTGAACATGACAATGAGTTTACTGTACTCAAATGGCCTCCTCAGTCACCAGATCTCAATCCAATAGAGCATCTTTGGGATGTGGTGGAACGGGAGATTCGCATCAGGGATGTGCAGCCGACAAATCTGCGCCAACTGTGTGATGCCATCATGTCAATATGGTCCAAAATCTCTGAGGAATGCTTCCAGCACCTTGTTGAATCTCTGCCACGAAGAATTGAGGCAGTTCTGAAGGCAAAAGGGGGTCCAACCCCTTACTAGCATGGTGTACCTAATAAAGTGGCCAGTGAGTGTATGTCACGAGAAAACAATGTCAGAATCACCGGGATCCATGGAAGCGTTTCAGAGTTATAACCTCATAAAGGGACAGTGGTCAGAATTGTAAAAATTGGCCCGGTCATGAACGTGCAAACCACCCTTGGGGCTTAAAGAAAAACTAATAGGTCTGTGAGAGCCAGAGCTCTTGCTGGTTGGTCGGTGATCAAATACTTATTTAATGCAATAAAATGCAAATTAATTATGTAAAGATCATACAATGTGATTTTCTGTTTTTAGATTCTGTTTCTCACAGTTGAAATGTACCTACAGTAAAAATTACAGACCTCTCCAACAGGGCAGAGAAGTACGCCTGCGCAGGAGCGTGATGCCGGGGAGACTGTGTGGATGACGCAGGAGCAAGTCATTCACACGAAGAAAGAAGAAGGGACGGTGACAGTAAGAAGATGGGAGGCACCGTACCCAGAACATTGACACCCCTCGGACAGGACCTCCCGCAGGTGAGTATAATAAAAGTTATTTTTCTTCTCTTACAGGTCGGGTTGGGGCCTTTTATGAAGCATTATAGAATGCTGTATATCAGCCCTGAAGGGTGGTGGCCGTATCTCACGTCAGCCAAACCTGGTGACAGGTTCCCTTTAAGTTGTTTTTTCTAATGTATCAAATACTTATTTCATATAATGTGATTTTCTGAATTTTTTTTTTTTTTTTTTTTTTTTTTTTAAGATTCAGCCTCTGACAGGTGAAGTGTACCTATGATAAAAATTACAGACCTCACCATCCTTTGTAGGTGGGAAAACTTGAAAAATCGTCAGTGTATCAAATATTTTTTTTTCCCACTGTATATGATATGCAGCCTTTATTTTTTTTTTTTTTTATTAGTTTTCCCCTCTGTAGGTTCTCCCTATAATTTTCAGTTGTCTCTGAGCTAGTGCGAGCAGACTGGCTGATATGTTTTCCATAGAGATATGAAGCATCCTATTTCCTGTTTCTGTGTACCACATGCTCAGCCACAGTACAAAGGACATAATTTAGCAGTACTAAGCAGTGTAGCTGTGAATTAAGCACTGTCATGCAATACACACTAACTAGAAAGCAGCAGAACTACCTCCTCCTCCTCTTTCACTCTACTCTTCTTCCCTCTTCATAGACTCCAATATGCAGCTGTAATCTGATCCATCAGTGAGATAGCAATCTAAGTAGGTTTGATCAAAATGGAGACTGACTGTATTTCAGAATGAATGATGAGCGCACGAGATGGAAAGAAATGGCTCATAATTTTTTTTTTAAAATATTTAAATTAATAATTAAATAAACAGAGTGGGGTGCCCCCCATTTTTTACAACCAGCCAAGCTAAAGGTGACAGCTGAGGCTGTTTTTCTCAGGATGGTAAGGGGCCATGAATATTGCCCCCCCAGTACAAAAATAGCAGCCCGAAGCCACCCAGAAAAGGTGCATCTATTAGATGTACCAATTCTGGTGCTTTGCACGACTCTTTCCACTTGCCCTGTGGTGGTGGCGGCAATATCCATGGCCCCTTACCAGCCTAAGAATACAAGCTCCCAGCTGTTGGCTTTAGCTTGGCTGGTTGTCAAAAAAATAAGGGTGACCTCATGCCGCTTTTTAAATTAGTAAGTTAAATAATTAAAAAAAAAAAAAAAAACACAGCTTGGGGACCCCTCTATTCTTGATACCAAAAAAACACCCGAAAATAATGTTGTGTAAAAGAGCCAGAGCATGTGCATGCGTGCCTGCACGCACAGCCCTCTCCTTCTTCTTTTGTTAGCTTTGCTACACTTTTGGGTCACAACAAAAAAAGATAGAGGGCTGTATGCGGTCACAAGCTCCTGCGCTCGTAAAATGAGCTTTCTCTGTGGACACTGCTCACTTCAAGCGAGCCAGCAGTGTCAATCAACATAGAGGAAGGCAAAACTAAGCAGCTCGGTCACACCTAGTGTATTAATTTTTTTAAATAAAATACTTGGTAAAAACTTACTTTGAAGCGGAGTATCCATTTAATACGAGCTGTAAAACATCGAGAGCAATTGCAAACAGGTTACAAATCAAGTCAATAATAACAATAATAATCTTTATTTTTTTTATTTTTATATAGCGCTAACATATTCCGCAGCGCTTTACAGTTTTGCACACTTTATCATTGCTGTCCCCAATGGGGCTCACAATCTAAATTCCCTATCAGAATGTCTTTGGAATGTGGGAGGAAACCGGAGAACCCGGAGGAAACCCACACAAACACGGGGAGAACATACAAACTCTTTGCAGATGTTGTCCTTGGTGGGATTCGAACCCAGGACTCCAGCTCTGCAAGGCTGCAGTGTTATCCACTGAGCCACCATGCTGCCCATAGTCAAAATAATGAATGATGAGCGCTAGGGCCTAACCGTTGCACAGCATGAATTAATTGTGACAGGAGACCAGCAGGCGGAGTAGAAAAGCAGCATAGTCTGGCCGGCTGCATGATGCCCTCACTTCTCTCAATATGCTGCCGGGCTGCCGCGCTGTCACTTTGATTACACACGTTTGCACAGGTAATTCCAGACTCTGACCACTGTTCGCCATTGTCCTTCATCCAAATGAAACCTGCCAGTAAACAGATTATTCTCCATGTAACAGCTTCCCGCAATTGATATAGATAGTGCCTATCTGTTTAGGTAAATGGGTTTTTTTCTCTTTTTTTTTTTCTAAAGAACATATTTTGAGATTTTAAAAGGGAAGATCCATCTTTTACAACCAGCTGGTAAATTGTTCCACTGCATCGAAAATGAAAAAAAAAAAAAAGTTACTCTGCAAATAGTTTTCATAAAACAGTAGGAGATTTTGTTTTTGTACATTTTTTATGAAAACTATTTGGAAAGTAACGTTCGTTTTTTTTTTTCATTTTCGATGCAGTGGAACAATTTACCAATTGGGTGTAAAGATGGAAACACAGAAGTGAGAATGACTGCAGACTCCGACTACATTGAATTTATTTGTAGTCTGTTACCATGGAAACATTTAGATCTTCTTAGGAGCTTTGTACACAAAATTTTGTTTAAAAAAAAATCTCCTACTGTTTTGTGTACACAGATCCTAAGAAGATCTAAATGTTTCCATGGTAACAGACTACAAATAAATTCAGTGTAGATCTAAGGGACAGGAGGACCATAAGATTAATGTACGATGAGACTATGCAGGGACTGTTTGAGGACACAAAACAGTAGAATGTTAATTAGAGATTATTGACAAACTTAATTTTCTTTGTTACAAATGCAACAAACAATACAAAAATAAAATTGGTTGCTGCAGTTGATCCATTCCTTTAAATTGGCCATACGTTTCATTAAACTGTCACCAACTAATTGAAATTAGATGAATTGATGAACTAATCATGGGATGTTTTCTTAAAACCTTCAAAGGGTTGTCCCATAATAATTGCAATTATCTCTTACACAAACCGATGGGTTCCCAACCGAATATAAAAACAGGAATCCCGTGTACCGGATGAGGATGGAGCTTTAGTGCGCATGCACAACCACAGCCTATGGAAGCAGTGATCGCGCATGTCCATTACTGCTACCGGAGACGTGCACAAGCGCTTCACTCATACAGGATTCCGGTTCTCGATAAGCGTGACAGCGGTAAAACACATCTGAAATTATCTATCCTAAAGGAGCTAAATGTTGCTCAAGGGATAACCCCTGAGTGACTAGTTCCTGGCGGTTTACTGAGCTCATCTTGTTCAAAGGCGGTGGGAATTACCACCCCATTAAAGATGTCATTCATAGGAATTCTCTTCTCCAGGAAATTAGATTTTTTTTTTTAATTGATATATATATAGATTTTTTTTTTTAATTGATATATATATATATATATATATATATATATATATATATATATATATATATATCAATTAAAAAAAAAAATCTAATTTCCTGGAGAAGAGAATTCCTATGAATGACATCTTTAATGGGGTGGTAATACCCACCGCCTATGAACAAGATTTGGACAGAAAATGGTTGCAAAGGCGTACATCCCCTTGAAATATATCAGTTTCCTATCCCTTGACTACCCGGGATAGTCACAAAAAGTTCTACGGAACTTAGGTACACAGCATTTTCGCAATTCTGAGCAGTAGAAGCGGCATTAATTGATCGTCTTCACCGTCTTTCTCGGCTCCGCTCGCCGACCTCTGCCCCCCATTTAAACAAGCTCAGGCTTCATGGTAGGTTCGTCATTAGTGTTTTATTTCGCAGCCTCGTTTTCCATTAATCTCTTAATTCAGACTTGACAACTTCATTTACCGTGGAAAGCGATACAAAAAAAAAAAAAAAACACAGCCGGCAATACAATCCAAAAGCTGAACATCAAGCGATTAAATTAAAAAGAAAAAAAAACTGAAAGACAAATAGAGAAATTGATTTCGCCTAAGATATTAATATTCCAAACTACTCAGATTTACATATTAATATTCAGGCGAGACAAAGAAAATCAGTGCCCAGAATATACAAAGATTTATAAGGATACAGTAGAGTCTGACTCTACATCTCAGCCTCACAAAGAAATAAATAGTAAAAGTGAAGTGCCTAAGCAGGGGTGTTAACTTGACTCTTCATGGGCGGGAACCTTCAGTGGAATGGTGCAAAAACCAGGGATAGGAATACACAGATTTTATAGGGGTACAGTACATTATATGTTATAGTTAACCTGTAGGTCATTCTCAACAAGAAAAAGCAAAAGGAAAGAGTGCAGTGCCCAAGCAGGGGTGTTACCGTTACTCTACATCTCTTCATGGGCAGGAATATATTCAATGGGTGTGGCAACAGAAACTTGATTAATTTATTGATCAGTCTTCTCCTACTTAAGTAAAAGCCCATGTACATTGGCTGATTTAGGTCCATCAATGAGCACTACATATAACTTGATTGATGCTCATTTCCTGGCATGACACAGACTGATGGGGGCAGATAAAAGTGTTAATTGGACTGTTCTATGACTATACAGCATGCATGTTTGCAGTACATCCCCTGCCGAAAATGATTATTTTTCTGCAGCCAACGAACGAGCATTTTGCTGATCATCGACATATCAGCTGCATGTTTACACAAGCTGATGAATAAGAATGAGTGCTCTTCATGGGCGGGACCATTCGTCATAGGCAGGACCATTCTTCATGGGCGGGACCATTCGTCATGGGCGGGACCATTCTTAGGAAAGCTTGTTTGCAGATTATCAGCTGTTAAATGGTCCTTAATACTTATTTGGACAGGTGTTAATATGAGTCATGGACTTTTACATATATATGTAAGTAATCATGAGGGCTAACGCATAGACAGTAAATAAGTGCTCAGCAATGGGACAAATTGAACCATTTTCCCCTAAATCAGCGTTGTTGTCCATAGGAAATGTAAGAATTTCCTGAAGTCATATGGCATATCTTGTGATTCCTTTCACCAGTGAAGGGTATGTCACATGACCCTTTTCAAAGCTTTGGATTGGCTCACAAATGACTCCATAATACCTTAGTTTCTTACCTTGCAGGAAGCTGGTAAACGGGTATAGTTATATTTAATATATTTAGTATTAGGACTTTAATAGGAAATCATACACAAGTTTGAATTTAAACAAATCTCACCTAGGGACACTGTCCCTTTAAATAATTCAAAATATTTAGTTTTTTTTGCAATTTCTATGTTGCAAATTACAATAATCCACAGATTCCACCCTCATAACATCCAAACCTACAGAAATAAGAACACGTATTTATTTGTATGAACCTGTACAAATAAAATATAACGTGACGGCGAGACGCCCTCTCCACACTTGTGAGAATACTTTTTGAGTGATTCTACATATTTATTATAATCCAGCGAGTGGACATCTACTCTTGGGGTCTACCATGTCAGTGAGGTCAGGAGAGCTTCCTGGGAATTATCTTTTTGGCCTGTCCAAGTCGTCGATGGCTGCCAGGAGCTTCTGTCTGGCCTTTTTGTTTATGTGGGATCCAAGACAGACGTTTACCAGGTTTGTTAGCTGCTTGGTGGAATATTCCTGCCACAAAAAAAAAAGACAAGGCTAAAAAGTTTAACTTTTTGCAAATCTTTTGCTGTTCTCACCATTAAAAAAAAAATAATAATGTGCAGGGTTAGAAATAGGCACTGGACCTCTGCAGATTAAAACAAAATGGTTTTTTTTTAAACAGCATTTTTTGGCACCCTTTTGCCATAAGTCAATAGGGAAATATTACATTACATTGGGTTGTGTCATGTATCACTCATACACCCTCACACTGTTAATGTGTTTTTAATAGCAATTTTTGCTTTTTCACATTTCAAATTATATGACTTCACTACACTAGCGGCTATCTGACTACTTGAATGGTTTCTCCAAGAAATGTAATAAAATTGTCCCGTCACATAATTCAAACAGCAGCCTATACTAGTCCTGTGTCACGGTGTGCTGCAGTCTGAAGAAACACTGTTCCCGAGACCTGTGTCTCAACTGACAGAGCAGCTTTCTTGTAAGCGAATATAACGGACAATCACGAAAAGGGGCCGTGACAGGAGAAGAAATAAATCTACTCCTTGACTGACTACACAAAGAATTTTTTTCCCTCTGTGCTCTGTCAACCGAGAAGAAGATTTATTTCTTTTCCAGTCACAAGACTTCTCCGGCTGCTCCAGTATGTGTACTTCCAAAACAACTCCTCTGTCAGTTGAGACACTGATCTCCCGACTTGTGTTATTTCAGATTTAAACTGCAGCCTGTCATAGTCATGTGTCAGGACAGGCTGCAGTTTAAATTATGTGATGGGGATCATTTTATTACATTCTTGGAGAATCCCTAAGGTGGCTGCATGCTAATTATTTTCTTTTATGGGAAAATTAACTTTTCATAATGACCAATCATCTCTCCAAATGTTGCAAATAGTGGCACTCTCACAGAGCCATAAAGGACATGAATAACATGACTGTTAATGTAAAAAATGCAAAAAAAACCCCTAAAGACAAAAGGTGTATTTACATGCTTTTTTTGGAGGAGGGGTGTGGGGAAGGTTGCATTCAAAACCTCATTTTCTTCCACCCTAATGGGATATTCTATGTTAATAGAGGGGTCCCTGCGTTGGTCATTCTCCCTATAGGACTTCAACTCCATAGATATAAAGTATTACACAATTCTCTTTGAACAATTTCTACCAGATTCTTTCATTGATTAAAGTTGATCTGTAGGAATCACAGCAGGAGAGGGACACTATGAATTAGCTTATATTTTGGGGACACTTATAGAAAAAATTATTCCTCATAGCAGACAACACTACGACATACAACGAAGAGCACATTCCTGCGGTGGCCCACCACAAGTTACCACCATGAAATACCACTACATTAAGAATGACAATGACTTTAATGGGTCAGTACGGCTGTGGACTGACAAAGAAGGCATTGTATTGGGAGTTGATTTTGTCACTAATTGGTATCAGTCCCGTATGATTAGTGGACATCCGCCACTAGTGGGGGAAAATCACACAGAACAACAAAAGTAATATTCCAATGTGGACAACCACTACTTGTTAGAAGAGTTTCTTAAAAAGAAGCCGATAGCTAAGTGTCAAGTGATCAACTGTGATCGGTGGGTAAACCTGCTAGTAAGAGTTTTATTCTCTCTGCAGCGCCACCACAGGAGAAATTAAGAATTACACCACATGGGTCCTCCAGAGAGAAAGACACTCCGTGTAGGCACTTTTCACTCTGGCCAAGAGATGAGGATCCTGAGGAGTGGACCCACCTCTATTAAGTACTCTTACAAAATGAAGACATTCACTCAAAACCAAGGTGCATGGCCCATTATGGGGATCAGAAAGCTCACCCTGTGCTCCTTGATCCAGCGCTCCATGTCGTTCTCCGTTAGGTAATAGGCTTTGATGTAGGTCTCTACGAATTCTCTATCTGGAATCGGCCGGATATCAGTCAGCTTCTCCAGTTTCATCAGGAATTGCTGAAAATCGAGCTGCATCAGAGCCCGGCCCTCGTTGCTGCACTTCTTCACATTGGCATAACTAGTAAGAAAGAAAGAGCAGATTAGGCCAAGGAACCGGATTACACACCTTATAGCGGCTGCTTGCTGATTGTTTCTCCTTTCAGGAAATGTTGTCACGGAGCTGTGTACTCCCCCGTCTGGAGTAGGAGTGACAAGCGCCGCCACCTGGCCACACCTGTAACTTTGAACAGTGCCCATTTTGGGACAACAACGGCCCACTATTGCTATAAATGCACCCTATATGGACTCATCTAAAGGAAGGTCACTGGCAGGAGACGCTCACCTTTTACTAATGCAGGCCCCTCCTGTCACTCTAAATGACGTATGGTCACTCCAGCTGACAACCTCCGTGTGCCTTCCGCTGCCTCCATTGCTCAAACTGACATCCTGTTCCTCTGGGTTCCAAGGTGGCCGCCAAGGTATGGCTGACTTTGTCTCTCCATGGCGTGGTTCAGACTTCCACTGCACAGAATTTCCGCGACGGTCACAATGGAAGCAGGGGGAACATAGCTTTGATCTGAGCAGGAGGCAGTGGGAGACAAATGGAGGGCGCCACATAAAATGACCGCTTTTCAGTCCCAGGGAGGATGGTCACCTACAAGTATTATTGGCCTTATATATGCAGAATACAAAAAACTATGCACCGTGCACACCCGGGCGTACAGCGCGGACACGGCCTCACTCCACAGCACAGGCTACAATTAGCGATTTTCCTTCTATACTTCAGCCGATTGTAATGGATGAAGGGCACATAATACAATCTACCTGGAGTCTGATGGAGGATAATTCACCCTAATCACTCAATTACCCCCTTATGGACAGGCTTTTTTTTAACCTTCAGGTCACAGCATATTTCTCAATTTTTGCGTCACCGCATGCCAGGAGACACAACTACTCTATTCATTCACAGAGTTATGTCTTTCAAGCTGTAATTTTTCTTTTTGGCACATAACATTTATCATTTCATTTATTAAAGTTTTTTTTTTAAAGCCAAATGTGCAAAAAAAAACTTTAATTCTTGGATTTTTATTTTGTTATTTATGCTTTATCGCCCATGTGTAACATGGAACACCCATGGGGGCCTTTGCTAGCTTCAGGGATCTCACTCAAGTCCATAGATTGGGGAGGGTCCCGAGTGTCAGACCCCCACCAGATAGGACATCAGTATGAGATTGGTGAGGGTCTGACACTCCGGACCCGAAAGGACATCAGTATGAGATTGATGGGGGTCTGACATCTGGAACACTCACTGAGTAGAACATAAGTAAGAGATTGGTGGGGATCCGACACTTCGGACCCTCAATGGATAGGACATCAGTATGAAATTGGTGGGGGTCTGACACTCGGTACCCTCAATGGACAGGGCATCAGTATGAGATTCGTGGGGGTCTGACACTCCGGACCCTCACTGGATAGGACCTCAGTATGTGATTGGTGGGGGTCTGACACTCCAGACCCTCACTGGATGGGACCTCAGTATGATATTGGTGGGGGTCTGACACTCCGGACCCTCACTGGATAGGACCTCAGTATGCGATTGGTGGGGGTCTGACACTTGGTACCTTCACCAGATAGAACATCCGTATGGGATTGGTGGGGGTCTGACACTCCGGACCCTCATTGGATAGGACAACAATATGGAATTGGCTGGGGTCTGACACTCAGGACCCTCACTTGATAGGACCTCAGTATGACATTGGTGGGGGTCTGACACCTGGGATTCTCACTGGATAGGACACCAGTATGGGATTGGTGGGGGTCTGACACTCGGGACCCTCACAGGATAGGACATCAGTATGACATTGGTGGGGGTCAGACACCTGGGACCCTCACTGGATAGGACACCAGTATGGGATTGGTGGGGGTCTGACACTCGGGACCCTCACAGGATAGGACATCAGTATGACATTGGTGGGGGTCTGACACCTGGCACCCTCACTGGATAGGACACCAGTATGGGATTGGTGGGGGTCTGACACTCGGGACCCTCACAGGATAGGACATCAGTATGAGTTTGGTGAGATTCTCACTGGATAGGTCATCAGTGTGAGACTGGTGGGGTGTGACACTCAGGACTCTCACCAGATAGGTCATCTGACACTCTCTTTGGATGGGTCATTAGTATATGATTGGTGAGTGTCTGACATTCGAGACCCCGGCTGATTAACTGAAAACTGTTCCTACAACAGCCAGAACTCCACAATGTATGGGGCAGAATGCAGGGATGAATTTGGTGAGCACCAAGAATCGAAACTTTATAAAGGTTAAACGACAAAGATCAGAGTTTTCTCTGATCCCACCATTGACGGAGTGTTGCTGCAGATGATGGGGCAGAACAAATACTGTGCCATAACATCACAATGCCATGCATATACGAAGCTGGGAGATAATTAGTAGTTTTCAGTATTGTACATTTACCCCACGCCACTAAGGCCCTGAAAATCTGATACAGCACAGTGCATACTTTAAAACAAGGCAGCGATTGTAAAGAAAAATGGAAATAATTTATACCCATTGTTTCACTTCATCTAACTAGCTCCAACATTTTTCTTATGGTCCATTTATTTCCTAAAAAATACTTTAAATACCAAAAAGCTCAATGGTTATTTTCTTTCTGCCTGCAGCCACCACTAGAGGGAGCTCAGCACAGACAGATTTTTAAAGTTCCCATTGAACTCAACAATAAATAAATATTCAGTGAGCTCCACCTAGTGGTGACTTCAGATACTCAGATTTTTATCAGTGGGTTGTCCAGCTTCAGGAATAATATATATATTTTTTTTAAATAAATGCATGTATTTGGGGCTAGAAATCATTTTTACAATTGGGTTCAATTAAACATTTTGCACCGTTTGGATTTTACAAGCTCTTTGTGTCTCTGAACATTCAACATTTGATGTGATCTGTGGTCATAAATCAGCAGAGAAGCTAAGGAAAAAAAAAAAAAAAATTGAAAAAAAGAGAAATTCACCCAATAGAAGGAGCTCACTGATGGTTTCTCAGTTCAATCAGCAACCTGTGGAAACATTTCTAGTAATGACATTTACCCCTCCACCAGCGTCCTGTTGGCCAGACGGATGCAGTGTTCCCATAGGATGTTGGAGACGGGGAGCGGGATTCGGACGTGTTTCGAGAGATCTGACAACTTCTTATTAAACTGCTCAAATTCCTGCAACATAAAGTCAGAATTTTTGCCATACGACATCGCAAGGAGCTCTACGGCGTGATATAATACTCTGGATAATGCAACTGAGGCTTTTATGTACTGTGCAGAGTCCCAGGGAGGGGGCCCAGGTACAATATGGCTATCCGACATCAATAGGAGTTACTACCATGTTAAAGGGACTGTCGCAGTGATAATATCAGAATGAGGCCAGTGACTGGCAGCAGCGGTATCGTGGCGGTACGGCAGGCATGTGATCACTGCAGAGAAGTCAACAGAGACCGATGGGACGCATCAGACAATTTCACCAGCGATCGTGTGCTGTACATCTACATGCTTGCTGCAGCCAATCACAGGTCTCAGAGGTGATGTAAGAGATTAGCTGCAGTGTCGACATGAATATACGGCATGTGATCACGGCAGCAAGGTCAACAGAGACGGACAGGAAGCACTAGAGGACTGAATAGGTGAGAATTGGTTTTTTTTTTTTGTTTTTTTTTAATTTCATAGCATGAAATCTATGTTTTTTTTTTTACATCCTGGACAAACCCTTTTAAGAGGCTGGCACACTATCACTGCTTAAAGGGGACCAGTCACTTTCCATAAATATGTACTTTTTCTACCTTGTGTAAAGGTTGCTGTTTTCCTGAATTAGGCGATATTTTTATTTTGTTACAGCGTCTCTCCGTTCTGTAGATATGGCCCAATTTATGCTGTATATAAAATTTTGTCTTGTTAGCCAACTGGGTGTGGCCCTCAAGAATTCACGCCCCCTTGCTTAGATTTATATACAGGCCATATCTCAGGAACGGAGAGGCGCAGGAACAAAGGAAAAACATTGCCAGATTCAGGAGAACAGCGGCGTTTACACCAGGTAGGAACGGTACATATTCATAGCAAGTCACATATCGTCTTTAACCCCTTGATGATCTATAATGTACATTTTTGTCACACATCGATAAGGAATCTATGAAGCTTAGGATTTGATCCTGCTTCATACAAGACAGACGCTGTAGTTTAACCACTCAAATGCTGTTGTCAATCTTCTGACACCAGCATTTAAATGGACCTCTTGCCGGTAAGGTAGGATACTGAATGCTCCTGTCGCTGCCATCTTGGTTCTCCAGGAGAACCCTGATATCCAGTACTACGGCAGTATATAGTGTAAGCAAATGATGGCAGGTTCAAGTCCCCTAAGGAGACTAAATAGTAAATTAAAAAATAAAAAAAAATGTTGTAAACTATATATCTATTATATAAAGCTCAAGTGTGTGTGTGTATGTATGTATGTGTGTATGTCCGGGATTGGCATCCGCACCGTCGCAGCTACAGCCACAAAATTTGCCACAGTCACACGTCTGGACCCCGGGAGCGTCCTAGGCTATGTTGTGAGGTGAAATTTTAACCCAGTGCGCTCCAATTCACCAAACAATTTTGCCCCCATCTACATAATGGGGAAAAAGTGTGTGTGTATCAAGCCCCGCCCCTCATTATGTCGTCATAATGGTTGACTATGGGATGGAGGATGTGTGATGGGTATATGGGCACGGGACTATGGGATGGAGGATGTGTGATGGGTATATGGGCACGGGACTATGGGATGGGTATATGGGCACGGGACTATGGGATGGAGGATAGGTATAATGGGTATATGGGCACGGGACTATGGGATGGAGGATATGTATGATGGGTATATGGGCACGGGACTATGGGATGGAGGATATGTATGATGGGTATATGGGCACGGGACTATGGGATGGAGGATATGTATGATGGGTATATGGGCACGGGACTATGGGATGGAGGATATGTATGATGGGTATATGGGCACGGGACTATGGGATGGAGGATATGTATGATGGGTATATGGGCACGGGACTATGGGATGGAGGATATGTATGATGGGTATATGGGCACGGGACTATGGGATGGAGGATATGTATGATGGGTATATGGGCACGGGACTATGGGATGGAGGATATGTATGATGGGTATATGGGCACGGGACTATGGGATGGAGGATAATTATAATTTGTTATAACTAACCACAGTTAGTTACTATGCCCGGGCAGCGCCGGGCTCTTCAGCTAGTGTATATATATATATATATATTCTAGCTGAAGAGCCCGGCGCTGCCCGGGCATAGTAACTAACTGTGGTTAGTTATAACAAATTATAATTATCCTCCATCCCATAGTCCAGTGCCCATATACCCATCATACATATCCTCCATCCCATAGTCCCGTGCCCATATACCCATTATACCTATCCTCCATCCCATAGTCCCGTGCCCATATACCCATTATACCTATCCTCCATCCCATAGTGGAGTGCCCATATACCCATCATACCTATCCACGATCCCATAGTCCCGTGCCCATATACCCATTATACCTATCCTCCATCCCATAGTCCCGTGCCCATATACCCATCATACATATCCTCCATCCCATAGTCGAGTGCCCATATACCCATCATACATCCTCCATCCCATAGTCAACCATTATAAGCGGCGGGGCTTGCAACCTGTGATGAATCAGCATCGCAATGGCAACCATTATGACATCATAATGAGGGGCGGGGCTTGATACACACACTTTTCCCCCATTATGTAGATATGGGCAAAATTGTTTGGTGAATTGGAACGCGCAGGGTTAAAATTTCGCCTCACAACATAGCTTAGGACGCTCTCGGGGTCCAGACGTGTGACTGTGCCAAATTTTGTGGCTGTAGCTGCAACGGTGCGGATGCCAATCCCGGACATACACACACACACTTGAGCTTTATATATTAGATATATATACACAGTGAAGGAAATAAGTATTTGATCCCTTGCTGATTTTGTAAGTTTGCCCACTGACAAAGATATGAACAGTCTGTAATTTTAAGGGTAGGTTAATTTTAACATTGAGAGATAGAATATCAAAAATAAAAACCTGAAAATCACATTGTATAAATTATATAAATTTATTTGCACTTTGCAGTGAGATATAAGTATTTGATTCCCTACCAACCATTAAGAGTTCTGGCTCCTACAGACCAGTTAGACACTCCTAATCAGCTCGTTACCTGCATTATAGACAGCTGTCTTACATAGTCACTTTTATAAAAGACTCCTGTCCACAGACTCAATTGATCAGTCAGACTCTAGCCTCTACAACATGGGCAAGACCAAATATCTTTCTAAGGATGTCAGGAACAAGATCACAGACCTGCACAAAGCTAGAATGGGCTACAAAACCATACGTAAGACGCTGGGTGAGAAGGAGACAACTGTTGGTGCAAAAGTAAGAAAATGGAAGAAATACAAAATGACTGGCAATCGACATCAATCTGGGGCACCATGCAAAATCTCACCTCGTGGGGTATCCTTGATCATGAGGAACGTGAGAGATCAGCCTAAAACTACACGGGGGGAACTTGTTAATGATCTCAAGGCAGTTGGGACCACAGTCACCAAGAAAACCATTGGTAACACATTACACCTGAAAAGGTTTAAAATCATGCAGTGCCTGCAAGGTCCCTTGCTCAAGAAGGCACATGTGCCGGCCCGTCTGAAGTATGCCAATGAACATTTGGATGATTCTGTGAGTGATTGGGAGAAGGTGCTGTGGTCAGATGAGACAAAAATTGATCTCTTTGGCATTAACTCAACTCGCTATGTTTGGAGAAAGAGAAATGCTGCCTATGACCCAAAGAACACCATCCCCACTGTCAAGCATGGAGGTGGAAACTTTATATTTTGGGGGTGTTTCTCTTCTAAGGGCACAGGACTACTTCACTGGATCAATGGGAGAATGGATGGAGCCATGTACCGTAAAATCCTGAGTGGCAACCTCCTTCCCTCCGCCAGGACATTAAAAATGAGTCATGGCTGGGTCTTCCAGCAAGACAATGACCCAAACATATAGCCAAGGCAACAAAGGAGTGCCTCAAAAAGAAGCACATTAAGGTCATGGAGTGGCCTAGCCAGTCTCCAGACCTTAATCCCATAGAAAACTTATAGAGGGAGTTGAAGCTCCGAGTTGCCAAGTGACAGCCTCAAAATCTTAATGATTTAGAGATGATCTGCAAAAAGGAGTGGACCAAAATTCCTCTTGACGAGTGATGAGCGAGTATACTCGTTGCTTGGGTTTTCCCAAGCATGCTCGGGTGGTCTTCAAGTATTTTGGCTGAAAATATGAGAGGAATGCCTGTTTGTTAGGGAATTCCCACATGTATTCAGCCTGTCTGCAAGTTACCAATCATGCAGCTGAGACGACGAAAACTAAATCCCAGAGCACGCCAAATTACTCGTAGATCACCCGAGCAACGATGCTACTCACCCATCACTACTCCTGACATGTGCGCAAACCTCATCATCAACTACAAAAATGCCTGGCTGCTGTGCTTGCCAACAAGGGTTTTACCACCAAGTATTAAGTCTTGTTTGCCAGAGGGATCAAATATTATTTCTCCATGCAAAATGAAAATAAATTTATATAAATTTATACAATGTGATTTTCTGGATTTTATTTTTGATATTCTATCTCTCAATGTTAAAATTAGACCTCCCCTTAAAATTATAGACAGTTCATGTCTTTGTCAGTGGGCAAACTTACAAAATCAGCAAGGGATCAAATACTTATTTGCTTTACTGTATATATCCTGTGGGACTTCGAGATCCAGACGGATAAGCAGGTGTTGGCTAACCAACCAGACATTGTGATAGTAGACAAGGAACAGAAGACAGCAATGATAATAGATGTGGCAGTGCCAAGTGACAGCAACATCAGGAAGAAGGAATATGAGAAGCTGGAGAAATACCAGGGCCTCAAAGGAGAACTGGAGAAGATGTGGAAGGTGAAGGCAACAGTGATTCCAGTGGTGATAGGCGCACTCGGAGCAGTGTCCCCCTAAGTTGGAAGAATGGCTACAACAGATTCCAGCATCTGAGGTCTCAGTCCAGGAAAGCGCAATGCCGGGAACAACCAAGATCCTGCGCAGAACCCTCAAACTCCCAGACCTCTGGTAGAGGACACGAGAATGAGAAAGGACAACAAAGACCACCCCCCAGTGGGGGGGAGGTGAGAAGGAAGATTTATGGTAAAAAATAAGAAATTCAAATCACCCTTTTTCCCATGGAAATAAAAAATAGTAAACATTTATTCAAAAGAGGCACATTAAAAGCAGAAAAGAAAATAGAAAAGCCAAAAATCACAGTTTTAAAAATACAATAAAAAGCGAAAATGGTGTCAATAAAAATGTCAGCTTTGCGCAAAAGAACAATCCCTCAATGAGCTCCATGGACAGAAAAATAGAGTTATGGATTTCATAAAATGGTGGCAGTTTTTTTTTTTTTTTGCGAATTTCCGATTTAACTTTTTTTTTTACCAATAAAAAAAAAAAAAAAAATTGGACAAATTTGGCAGAGAGATCGACAGCCATTGTGAGAGCGGTCAGGAACGCAGAGAGCAGCTATGAGAGGGCGGTCGCTGGCTCGTGGACGACTCATCGCCATATAATTACTGGATGAAGAGGAATCATGACCCACGTGGTCCTAGGAGAAGGTCGGTGGTCTGTCGCCTCCACACTGCAGAAGAGAAGGTCGGTGGTCTGTCGCCTCCCCACTGCAGCAGGACAATGGCTGGTAACGCACCGGCAGGAACGTACGCACCGTACGGGCCGCTATCGACAGCAGTGACCCTGCGGACACAGCACCGCGTACCTTCAGTAAGGCATCGACGTACACATTGTGCTGAGACATGATTTCCTTCACGTCCCATTTCACGTTGGCCATAAGCAGCAGCAGCTGCTCGTAATCTATGGCCTTTGCGGCTACGATCCAGTATATCGGCTTGCGGAGTTCACTGGCGGTGGACACGGTCTGGATAGAAAAAAAAGCAAAAAAGACAGGAACATTAGACAGGGGGACAATGACAATACTCCAATGCCCAGGACTGGGGCAAGCAAGTGTTCATCAGAGCTGTTCACGGGGCACTCTCTGAATGACAATTAATACGGTCTGGAAACTGCCCCCATTATCAGTGCCAGAAAATCTATATAGGACCACCCTAAGATGGTTTATGGGAGGACTCTTATCCACACAGTTCATGGGGTCACGGTCCGTCTGACACGGGATATGAGTAGACTCTCTTCTCAACTTTGTTATATGTTAATAGGGGGACTCTGTATGAAACTATTAGTAGGGGTACTTGCTTTATATGGGCACTCTCTTACCGACCCTGTTTATGAAGAATCTCTTACCCACATAGTTTATAGGGATATTATGTTCTACAACCCTGCTTAAAGGGAACTTGTCACCAGGTTTGGCTGAAGAGAGATGCGGCCTTCGCCTTTCAGGGCTGATATATAACATTCTATAATGCTGTATCTCTGCCCCCAACCCGACCTGCAAGAGAAGAAAAAGAGCTTTTATTATACTCTCCTACGAGGCGGTTCGGTCCGAGGGGTGTTGCTCTTCTTGGTCTGGCGCCTCCCATCTTCTTACAATCCCCATCCTCCTGCTTGCTTCTTGTGGATGACGCGTCCCTTCATCATCCACACAGTCTCTTCGGCACAGCTCTTCTGCACAGGCGTACTTCTCTACCCTGTCGATAGCAGAGCAAAGTACTGCAGTGCGCATGCACCGGGGCTCTGACCTTTCCCGGCACCTGCAGGACTTTGCTCTACCCTCAACAGGGAGAGAAGTACGCTTGCGCAGGAGCGCGATGCCGGGAAGATGCGTCATCCACACAAAGCAAGGAGGAGTGCGGCTTCGTAAGAAAAAGAGAGGCATCGGACTAAGACCAGCGACACCCATCGGACCAGACCGTCTTCCTGCTTGCTTTGTGTGTATGACAAGTCCCTGCATCATCCACACAGGCTCCCCGGCATCGCGCTTCTGTGCAGGCGTACTTACCTGCCCTGTTGAGGGTAAAGCAAAGTACTGCAGTGCGCAGGTGCAGGTGAGTATAATAAAAGCTTTTGTTTTCTTGCAGGTCGGGTTGGGGGCTGATATACAGCATTCTATAATGCTGTATATCAGCCCTGCAAGGTGATGGCCGTATCTCTTATTGGTCAAAACTAGTGACAGGTTCCCTTTAAGGGCAAACTATTTTGAATTGGTTTATAAGGATACCTGGAGACACTCTGTCCAACATCGAACATCGCTTATGAGGACAATGATCCTCTCCGGCCGACAAAAGACACAAGGACCTTCTCCGGCTGACACTGTACATGAGGACCCCCTCTAGCCAACACCATACACGAGGACCCTCTCCCCCACCGACACCATACACAAGGATCCTCTCCCCCATCGACACCACACACAAGGACCCTCTCCCCCACCGACACCACACACAAGGACCCTCTCCCCCACCGACACCACACACAAGGACCCTCTCCCCAACCGACACCATGAACGAGGACCCTCTCCCCCACCGACACCATACAAGGATCCTCTCCCCCACCGACACCATGAACGAGGACCCTCTCCCCCACCGACACCATACACAAGGATCCTCTCCCCAACCGACACCATGAACGAGGACCCTCTCCCCCACCGACACCATACACAAGGATCCTCTCCCCCACCGACACCACACACAAGGACCCTCTCCCCAACCGACACCATGAACGAGGACCCTCTCCCCCACCAACACCAGACACGAGGACCCTCTTGGGCCAACGTTATTGGCTGGACTATCTGGCTGACGCTGTTTATAGTGACACCTGTGAACAGTCTCTAGCTGAAGGTGACACACTGTCATTGTTCACGAGGGCATTCTGTGGATGAACACTGGAAAATGGGGTACTCATTAACTGACACTGATAATAGGGAGACAATCGTACGTACACTGTTTGAGGGTATATATTTTGGCTGACTATGTTTATGGGAACAATTTATTTCACTGCTTTTATCCGAACTCTCAGGATGACACTTAATAAGGATATGACTAACCAACCCCTTTATAGGGACACTCTCTCACTGACACTGTTTATGGGGACACTCTCTCACTGACACTGTTTATGGGGACACTCTCTCACTGACACTGTTTATGGGGACACACTCTCACTGACACTGTTTATGGGGGCACTCTCTCACTGACACTGTTTATGGGGGCACTCTCTAATGGAAATGGTTTGGTGGGCGCTCTCTAAAAGACAGTTAACGAGGACACTATGTCTGACATTACTAAATGGGGAAGATCTCTGACTGTCAGGTCTTGTAGATAAGACGGGGTGCGGGGAGAATATTTCCCGGGGTCGTTACTTAGAGCACTGACCTGTGAATAAAACTGCTGCAGGAAAGGTTTCTTAGCTGCCGGCATCACAGAGTCGAGATGATTCTGGAGAAACTCAAACTGTTCAGCCAAGAAAACCCTGAAAAGAAATAACGTCCTAGTGTTTAGGAAAGTGGAGGATGCAGGTGCCGTATAATTGGCTATTACCAAGCAATGGCATCAATTCACTAAAATGATTGATTGCATTTGACATCCGCTGTCCGTGTGTCCTAAAAAAGATACACTTTATTGTTTTTTTGCATTTTTTTCTTACAAGAAACAAATGTCACAAGTTGCAGTTCTCTTGCAGCCGGCAGCGGGTTTTCCTGTCCTAAAGGATTTCTCTGTGTTAATCATAATCTCTTCCTTTCTGCACATTGCTACCGGGCCGGCATCAGCGCAGCCATCCCACGGCACCATGCCGCCGCCGCCACCACGCTGATAAGTGAGGAGGGCGGATTATCCAGTGCTTGATTCATGCAAAAAAAGGAGTTTAAGCTACGGTATCTATGTTTTGTCTCATTAGACAAGAAAAGAAGGAAGAGAAAAATAATAAGAAGCACCTGGTGGCGGAATTTAACAATGAAGCCTTGCAGAACTAGGGCCCTCAAATAGGACCAGGGGCCAATAATGATGGGGGCAGAAACCAGTCATACAATGAATAATAACGGAAAACTATGTAAGGAAATATACAGAAGAGAGAAAGAAGAAGAGCGAGAAAGGGAGGGCGAGAAAGGGAGGGCGAGAAAGGGAGGGCAGGAAAGGGAGGGCGAGAAAGGGAGGGCGAGAAAGGGAGGGCGGGAAAGGGAGGGCGAGAAAGGGAGGGCGAGAAAGGGAGGGCGAGAAAGGGAGGGCGAGAAAGGGAGGGCGAGAAAGGGAGGGCGAGAAAGGGAGGGCGAGAAAGGGAGGGCGAGAAAGGGAGGGCGAGAAAGGGAGGGCGAGAAAGGGAGGGCGAGAAAGGGAGGGCGAGAAAGGGAGGGCGAGAAAGGGAGGGCGGGAAAGGGAGGGCGGGAAAGGGAGGGCGGGAAAGGGAGGGCGGGAAAGGGAGGGCGAGAAAGGGAGGGCGAGAAAGAGCAGGAAAGAAAGAGCGAGAAAGAAAGCAAAAGAGAGAGAGGGAAAAAAGCACGAAAAAGGGAGTTGCAAGGTGCGAGAAAAAACACAGAAAACAAAGATAGGCTGTGTGCACACGGTGCATTTTTGATGCATTTTTGCAGCAATCTCCTTTGAGTATTTGCAGAGCGCTTTTTTTCTGCAGCATGTCAATTCTTAGTGCTTTTCTGCAGCGGTTTTTACCCATTGACTTCAACTGAGTCAGTCAAATCTCCACCAAAAACGCAGGTATAAAAATGTTTGTGGATTTGCTGAGTTTTGGTTTGCGTTTTTACTGGCTTCCTATGGTGTTTCCCACGCTGTCATCTGCGTGACAGCGTAGGAAACACCGACGCAGAGGTGATCATCGGCAGCAATGCTACCGCCCGTAAGAAAGTCGGTCAGAGCGCTGTGGGGTCATGCTGTCAGATGTCAGCGTGACCCCGCAGCTGTGACTGTGACCTGCAGCGATGACCTTTGGTAAAAAGCTTACCGCAGGTCAGCAGGCGTGGGGTGATGAGACCATTGCTCCCATAGGGCTACGTCTACTGTCACTGATAACAGTGACAGAAGGTGCCGCTGAAGGGAGATGTAGTCTCATCAGCTGGCGCCTGTGCTAAAAAAAAAAAAAAAAAAAAAAAAGTAAAATAATTACATACATATTCAAATTAAAAAAAACATACTCACCTAACACCAAATCCTCGATGCCCTCGTCTCCTAGAAAAAAATAATAAACCAACATATACTCACCTTTCTACCATAGTCCACGTAATCCCAAGTGTTCCATGGCGATCTCACGAGTAGAACAGTCACATCGGGAGCTGTATCACTGAGCTGCCGTGAGAGTTCACCAGCTGATCAGTTCCGGTGTTCTCACTTATGGCACCGCTGTGTGAGAACTTTCTCACGGCAGCTCAGTGTTATACACTGCGGGAGTCAGTGTATCGCAGGCTATCTTTGAGAGCAGTCACATCAGTGATCAGGATCGTCGTGGAACATTATGGATCATCTTCTCGGCGAACAGGTGAGGAATATTGTGATTTATTATTTTATTTTTGTTGCAGGAGACGTTGGCTTCGATGGGTTAGGCATTTGGTAAGTATGGTTTACTTAAGATTTGCTAAAGGAGTCTGTGTCATTATTTCAAAAAACAGTACTTTATTCTGGGTGTCTGCGCTTTTTATATAATATCCCTCTCCATTACTAACCTGTGGTCTTGATGTCACCTGACAATACAACGGTGACATCAACCCTAGACATATGAACCCCACTTGCCACCGCTACACGGCAAGTGGGAAGAGCGAGGCTAAGCACCAGATTTGGTGCATCCTATCCATGGCCTCTTCCTAGGCTATTAATATCAGCCCGCAGCTGTCTGCCTAGCCTTTGCTAGTTAGATTTTATAGGGGGACCCTATGTCAATTTTTTTCTGGGGTCCCCCTGTAAACTAACCAGTAAAGGCTAAGCAAACAGCTGTGAGATGATAATAATAGCCTGGGAACCTTTATGGCTATTGGCTCCTTCCCAGAATATTATCATCAGCCCTCAGCCTTTGGCTTTTTCTCTGCTGGTTATTAAAATTACATGGGAGCACATGCAATTTTTTTTTCATTTTTTTTCTTTCAAATTAACAGTTGCTGTTTAGTTACAGCCTATGTATATTAGTTCTATTAAAGCTACTACATAGGCTGGTGACAATGTGTGTGTTTGTGTTTACTTATCGGCTTAGTAATGAGGGTGTCGGGCTGACACATTTTCATTACTAAGCCTAGAGCTAGGTGCCAATGACAGCTGCTGACACCAAGCCCTAATCTCATTACCCTGATGCCACTGTATCAGCATGAAAAAGGTGGTGTTGAACCAAGAAATTACATCACAAAAACTTTTTTTTAAAAAAAGATCTTTATTTAGCTCAAAAAAGCCTTCATTGCTGTACAAAAACAGCATACAAAAGTGCCGCAAACCCGAACCAAAAATGCGCGTTTTTTGCTGCAGCGTTTTTCCTGCCAAGAAATGCAGAAACCTCGCAGAAATTTCTATAAGCAAATACTCAACGTGCACACATAGCCATAGAGTGAGAAAGTGGAGCGAGAAATAAGAGTGAGAAAGGGAAAGGTAAAAAGAAAGCGAAAAGAAGACATTGAAAAAAAAGGAGAAAGAAAAACAAAGGGAAAGAGAGAAATAAAGAGAAAAAGAAAGATAAAAAAGAAAGCAATGGAGAGAAAGAGAAAGGAAGGAACTTATAATTTTACAGTCATAGCCATTGATTACCAGACACCCATGATGATACCTGGCCTTAGTAATGTGTGACTATGCACATGCAATCACAGGGCACATGGGGCAAAGCAGTGTTCCCCAACTCCAGTCCTCAAGAGCCACCAACAGGTCATGTTTTCAGGATCTGCTCACCTGCACAGGCGATACTAGGCGATACTAAGGAAATCCTTAAAACCTGACCTGTTGGTGGCTCTTGACGACTGGAGTTGGGGAACACTGCCGTAAAGAAATGGGCACCACTGACCGGGCAGTCGAAACGTGTAACCCCAGTCTCGTGTTTGGTGCATGCACCTATAATATTAGGCAGTTGTAAGGGATATTGCTTAATTTCTTAGATTTGCCTTTTGTGTACCAAGCGGAATCATCGTGACAATCTCAGCGCTATTAGAGCCCCACATGGTAACATACGCTGTAACACTGTAATATCCGCCCATTATGAGGTACATCATAAGAGGGTATGCATCAATAGATGGCACTGCATGGGGAATCACCCAACCCAACACCGTTCTTGGCCATGAATAAGTGGCTGCAATAATTTTTGGAAATCCATGAAGGATGGGTTGTTTGATCTGCGGTATCGGGCAGAGCTGTATGCACAGACGCACCGCTGAGTCACTGGGGGTCTCACCCATTGCATGGTTCATTAAGACACTCCAGGAAATTCCTAATAACTTTTGTACTTGTTTACGTATATCTCACACAAAAATAGATAAAAGTTGTAAGTAAAATATATGAAAAAAAATAAAGTTACAAAGAAATGAACATAAAGTTATTTACATCTTTATGTGAAATGTTCCAGTTGCCACATATTACAGCTAATGAACAATGGCATCATTGGGGACTGGTTTCTACCTTTTATAACCCAAAATAGATAACTATGGAGATATTTTTGACACAGAAATCTGCTCATCTGGAGATTTCTGAAATTTCACTATATTCAGCCAACTCATCCTGGCGCAAGAATAAGAGTTACTGGATGCCAGGAATCTGGAGTGCAGCGAGAGGGGGCGAGGGAAGCAATAAGAAAATAAATAAATATAGCAATAAAAAGGCAAATAAAAAGAGAAAAGGGGTATAAGGGAACAGCAAAGTCTTTTAACCTGATCATGACCAAGCGCTATAAATGTTCGGTGTTTTGTCATGTGCATTAATTCCACACGATTATAAATTTATGTGGTGTAATTAAAAGGGTTATTCACCTTCTACAACATTTTTAACTTAAATTCATGTATTTGTATTTTTTTTTTTTACAGTAGAGTTTATTTATTTTACTCATTTATATAGCGCTATTAATTCAGCAGCGCTTTACAGACATTATCATCGCTGTCCCCGATGGAGCTCACAATCTAAGTTCCCTATCAGTATGTCTTTGGAGTGTGGGAGGAAACCGGAGTTGTATAAATAATTTTGCATTTCCAGACTCTTTATTTCCTTGTACATTTAACTGTGGTCATAAATCAGCTGAGAGAATTAAAAAAAAAACATCTCCCACTGAATCGTCAGAAAGAGCTCACTGACAGATCCTCAGTTAACTCATTATGCAACCAGCAATAGAAAATTCAATATAGAGGCTATATATAGAAGGCAAAGGGGGTGGATTCTTAATGCAACCCATTTGGAAAAATAATTTTTAGCCGCAATTTCATGGTTTTAAATTAAACAAAATACAATTAAAAAAAAAATATATGATGATAGGAATCACTGTGTGCCTGGTTCCAGCACACACACACGGATTAGCTCTGCCTTTGAAAAGAGTCACCATAGGGGACCATTTTCTTAGTAACTTGGGCTCCTAAAGATGCTCAAGTCAAATAAAAGGGCAAAATTAAAAAGAAATTTTATTATATATATATATATACAGTGCCTACAAGTAGTATTCAGCCCCCTGCAGATTTAGCAGGTTTACACATTCGGAATTAACTTGGCATTGTGACATTTGGACTGTAGATCAGCCTGGAAGTGTGAAATGCACTGCAGCAAAAAAGAATGTTATTTCTTTGTTTAATTTTTTTTTAAATTGTGAAAAGTTTATTCAGAGGGTCATTTATTATTCAACCCCTCAAACCACCAGAATTCTGTTTGGTTCCCCTAAAGTATTAAGAAGTATTTCAGGCACAAAGAACAATGAGCTTCACATGTTTGGATTAATTATCTCTTTTTCCAGCCTTTTCTGACTATTTAAGACCCTCCCCAAACTTGTGAACAGCACTCATACATGGTCAACATGGGAAAGACAAAGGAGCATTCCAAGGCCATCAGAGACAAGATCGTGGAGGGTCAAAAGGCTGGCAAGGGGTACAAAACCCTTTCCAAGGAGTTGGGCCTACCTGTCTCCACTGTTGGGAGCATCATCCGGAAGTGGAAGGCTTATGGAACTGCTGTTAGCCTTCCACGGCCTGGACAGCCTTTGAAAGTTTCCTTCCGTGCCAAGGCCAGGCTTGTCCGAAGAGTCAAGGCTAACCCAAGGACAACAAGGAAGGAGCTCCGGGAAGATCTCATGGCAGTGGGGACATTGGTTTCAGTCAATACCATAAGTAACGTACTCCACCGCAATGGTCTCCGTTCCAGACGAGCCCGTAAAGTACCTTTACTTTCAAAGCGTCATGTCAAGGCTCGTCTACAGTTTGCTCATGATCACTTGGAGGACTCTGAGACAGACTGGTTCAAGGTTCTCTGGTCTGATGAGACCAAGATCGAGATCTTTGATGCCAACCACACACGTGACGTTTGGAGACTGGAAGGCACTGCATACGACCCCAAGAATACCATCCCTACAGTCAAGCATGGTGGTGGCAGCATCATGCTGTGGGGCTGTTTCTCAGCCAAGGGGCCTGGCCATCTGGTCCGCATCCATGGGAAGATGGATAGCACGGCCTACCTGGACATTTTGGCCAAGAACCTCCGCTCCTCCATCAAGGATCTTAAGATGGGTCGTCATTTCATCTTCCAACAAGACAACGACCCAAAGCACACAGCCAAGAAAACCAAGGCCTAGTTCAAGAGGGAAAATATCAAGGTGTTGGAGTGGCCTAGTCAGTCTCCTGACCTTAACCCAATTGAAAACTTGTGGAAGGAGCTCAAGATTAAAGTCCACATGAGACACCCAAAGAACCTAGATAACTTGGAGAAGATCTGCATGGAGGAGTGGGCCAAGATAACTCCAGAGACCTGTGGCGGCCTGATAAGGTCTTATAAAAGACGATTATTAGCTGTAATTGCAAACAAGGGTTATTCCACAAAATATTAAACCTAGGGGTTGAATAATAATTGACCCACACTTTTATGTTTAAAATTTATTAAAATTTAACTGAGCAACATAACTTTTTTGTTTGCAAGATTTATGCATCTGTTAATAAATCCTGCTCTTGTGTGAAGTTTGAAGGCTCTAACCTATTTGCATCTTATCAAACCTGCTAAATCTGCAGGGGGTTGAATACTACTTGTAGGCACTGTATATATATATATATATACACACATACATATATACACACACACACACACAATACATTTTATTTAACATTAATTAAATTTAAGACCCAAAAACAGGACTAATACACAGTAAAATTAGTTCAGAATACTTGCAAAACATAGTACAAAATCTGTAATATTTATATAACATTATCAAAATTGTACAGTAATTTATATGCTGCCTCTAATACTGCCAAAAAATCCCCAATTTTTCCCAGCACAGAATAAGGTCCCATACGGCTACATGCAAAAAATTGCTGAAATGCTCAAATGCTGAGAAAAAAAAGACAAAAAAAAAATAGGAAATGGCCTAGTCATTAAAGTGATTGTCTAGGAAACAGTGCCACCCTTGACCAAAGGTTGAGTCTGGTATTGCAATTTAGTCCAAGTAAAGTGAATGGAACTGATGTGCCATA
Organism: Dendrobates tinctorius; assembly: GCF_039654945.1. NCBI lineage: Eukaryota > Metazoa > Chordata > Amphibia > Anura > Dendrobatidae > Dendrobates > Dendrobates tinctorius. Next base: position 82,796,934 of record NW_027361738.1, on the reverse strand, counting down.
CCACAGACCACTCAGTCAGGGGTGGCGCTGTTTATGAAAGAAAGTAGTCGTGTGTTTCTGTTCCTGGACAAGCTGATCTTTAAAGGCAAATGTCAGAATAGCTGTATAATACGGATACTAAAATAAGAATGATGATTAAGTATGAGTGATCATGAGACCAAGTGTATTCAATCCCCATTCATTCAACCCAAATGACAGCTACAGCTTGTACTGAGCAGTGCGAGATTTCAGCAGTAGCAAGGAAGAAGGACACTGAGGACCTGATAATCAAACTTGATGAATAGAGTCTCACTAGCAGAAAGATAGATGGGCACTGAGGAGCTATCAGGCAAGGTGGACATAGATTCAGCAGCAGGGAGGAGGGACACTGGGGAGAGGATAATCAGGCTTGGTTGGTAGACATTAAGCAGCAGGGAGAAGGGACACTAGGAAGATGATATTCAGGCTAGGCTGGCAGACATTCAGCAGTAGGGAGGAGGGACACTGAGGAGATGATATTCAGGCTAGGTTGGCAGACATTCAACAGCAGGGAGGAGGGACACTGAGGAGATGATAATCAGGCTAGGTTGGCAGACATTCAAGCAGCAGGGACACTAGGGAGATGATATTCAGGCTAGGTTGGCAGACATTCAGCAGCAGGGAGGAGGAAAACGGAGATGATAATCAGGCTAGGTTGGCAGACATTCAAGCACCAGGGAGGAGGGACACTAGGGAGATGATATTCAGGCTAGGATGGCAGACATTCAGCAGCAGGGAGGAAAGACACTGGGTAAATGATAATCAGGCTAGGTTAGCAGACATTAAGCAGCAGGGAGGAGGGACACTGAAAAGATGACAATCAGACTATGTGGGTAGAGACTTAGCAGCAGCAGGGCAGACAGGCACTGAGGAGATGCGAGGCTAGGTGGGCAGAGATTAAACAGCAGCAGAGAGAAAGCGGATGGCACTAAGGAAATGTCAATTAGGTAAGGTGAATGTAGATTCAGAATCGGGGGCTATCGATTATGCTAGGTGGGCAAAGATTTAGCAGTAGCAGATAGAAGGTACACAAATGAGCTGTCAATCAAACTAGTTCAGCAGAGATTGAACATATACTTTCATAAAGGATTTGTGATAAAACACTCCGGGATCGCCTTTGCTGGGGTCAAAGGTCACGTGCGTTCAGCATAAAACTCAGGCGCAGAGCGGGGATTCGTGTATAACTGACCCTGGGTCAGGTTTATTAATGGTGAAAGCAATGCAAAAGGAAATAAAACATAAAACAAATCCTGGCCTGTCCGGCACTAACTAAACAATGGACAACCTAACTACCAACTGGCGGGCTTCTCCCGTCCAGCCAAACCACAGTTGTAGTGGGCACTGCTTCCACTCACGTGTGTCTCTCACACAGACAGGCTCTCTGTGTTCCCAGGCTGAGACACTCACACAACCACCTTGCATCCTTATATATCCACCTCCCATTATCCATTAGTAAGCAGGTGCGATACTGACCAGACTAGGCCACATAGGAAAGGAATCTGGGCGAGATATACCTGCCCTCATCCACTATTCCCACATGATTCTCACATATCCCCCCCCTTCTGCTCAGACCACTCCGGTCGAGCAATGACACCCGCCAAACAGTGCACTCGGGACAGGGCATCTGCATTTCCCATCTGTACCCTTGGGCGGTGCTCCACCGTAAAAGTGTAGGCCTGCAGGGCAAGGAACCAACGGGTCACCCGGCAATTCCATTCCTTGTTCAAGTGCATCCACTTGAGAGGGGCATGGTCAGTGATCAGCCTGAACTTTCGGCCCACCAGGTAATATTTGAGGGCCTCTAGAGCCCACTTAATGGCGAGGCACTCTTTTTCTACGACTGCATACCTTTGCTCGTGTTTATTGAGCTTCCTGCTGAGATAGAGGACTGGGTGTTCCACTCCGTCCCTCACTTGTGAGAGTACGGCCCCGATACCGGTATCAGAGGCATCCGTTTGTACCACAAACTCGCTGCGGAAGTCCGGAGTCACCAGTACGGGCTGAGAGCAAAGTGCCCGTTTTAGGCTATGGAAGGCTTCTTCAGCCGCTAAACTCCATTTAATCATGACGGAGTCTTTCCCTTTTCTAAGATCCGTCAGGGGGGTAGCGATGGCTGCAAAATTGGGTATGAACCGGCGATAATAGCCGGCGATCCCCAGGAAGGCTTGCACCTGCTTCTTGTTGACAGGTTGTGGCCAGTCCTGAACCGCCTGAATCTTATCAACCTGGGGTTTAACAACACCCCTCCCAATTACATACCCCAAATACCGGGCTTCTTCTAGCCCGATGTGACATTTCTTGGGGTTCGCGGTTAGATCTGCCTCCCACAGGTTGTCAATCACAGCTTGTACTTTCTGGAGATGAGTCTCCCAGTCCAAGCTGTAAATGACAATGTCGTCCAAATAGGCCGAAGCGTACCGCCTATGTGGCCTCAGGACTCGATCCATCAGTCTCTGGAAGGTCGCCGGTGCTCCGTGCAGTCCAAACGGCATATACACATACTGAAATAAACCTTCCGGCGTAGCAAATGCCGTCTTTTCTCTGGCAGCCTCCGCCAGAGGGATCTGCCAGTACCCCTTTGTTAGGTCTAGGGTCGTAATATACCGGGCTTTTCCTAACCGATCTATCAACTCATCGACCCGGGGCATAGGATAGGCATCAAATTTTGAGACCGCATTCAGTTTCCTGAAGTCATTGCAGAACCGGATGGTGCCGTCCGGTTTAGGAATTAGCACAATCGGGCTGGACCAAGCACTGGGCGATTCCTCAATGACACCTAACTCTAACATTGCCTTCACTTCTCGGGAAACGGCTTTACGGCGCGCTTCTGGGATTCGGTAGGGCTTTACGTGAACTGTGACACCAGGTTCCGTTACGATGTCATGTTTCATTAGCATAGTCTGCCCGGGTTTTTCTGAGAAAGACTTTTGGTTGTGAAGTAGAAACTGCCTGACCTCAGTCTTTTGCCGCTCCGAGAGAGTCTCTGCAACCCGTACCTCCGGTACGGTATGCGAGCAGACGGGACGGGCCAGCTCCGCTGACAAGGCAGACCGATCCTTCCAGGGTTTTATCAGATTTACATGATAAATCTGTTCAGGTTTCCGTTTACCTGCCTGGTATGCTTTGTAGTTTACTTCACCAACTCTTTCCTTGATCTCAAAGGGGCCCTGCCACTTTGCCAGGAACTTACTGTCCACCGTGGGGACCAGGATCAACACCCTATCTCCGGGTGCAAACGTACGGATCTTGGCGCCCCATCAGATTCTTTTTTGGGCTCCTTGAGCCTGTATCATGTGTTCTTTGATGATAGGCATAACAGCCGCAATACGGTCCTGCATTTGTGTGAGGTGATCTATCACTGTTTTAAACGGAGTGACCTGACCCTCCCAGGTTTCTTTTGCAACGTCTAACAGTCCGCGAGGACGTCGGGCGTACAATAACTCGAAAGGCGAGAATCCCGTGGAAGACTGGGGTACTTCCCTGATGGCAAAAAGCAAATACGGAAGTAAATAGTCCCAGTTCTTCCCATCCTTGTCTATCGCCTTTCTCAGCATCTGCTTCAGAGTTTTATTGAACCGTTCGACCAACCCGTCTGTTTGAGGGTGATACACGGATGTGCGTAACGGTTCGATTTGTAACAATCGGCAGAGCTCCTTCATTACCCTGGACATAAAGGGGGTCCCCTGGTCGGTGAGTATCTGTTTTGGTATACCGACCCGACTAAACACATGCACCAGTTCCTTGGCAATCGTCTTGGTGGCCGTGTTACGCAAAGGGATGGCCTCCGGGTAACGAGTGGCATAATCCAAGATGACCAGGATATGTTGGTGTCCACGTGCAGACCGTGGAAGGGGCCCAACTAAATCCATCCCAATCCTCTCAAACGGGACTTCAATAATAGGTAGGGGTACCAAAGGGCTACAGAACCGGGGCTTAGGTGCAGAGGCTTGGCAGTCAGGACAAGACTCACAATATACTCGAATATCGTGATGCATGCCTGGCCAAACAAAACAGTGTAATATTCTTTCGGTGGTTTTCTGGACTCCCAGGTGACCTCCCATCACATGTCCGTGGGCCAGGTCCAGCACCTGCCGCCGGTAGGGTTTTGGCACGACTAATAGTTGCACCATATCTTCCCCCTTTTTCTCTATCTGATAGAGTAAATCATTCTCCAGAACCATGTAAGGATATGCCAGCCTAGAGCCAGGTTCAACAGGTACCCCATTTATCACTTTTACATTTGTCCTAGCCTGAGAAAGGGTAGGATCCTTTATTTGCTCACTTTGGAAGTCATCTTTCTGAACTTCCAAATCCGGCAAACGGGGAGGTGGACGGCTGTCGGCCTCCTCCTCTTCCCCGGTCTGCTCCGTATCACCCGCCATGACTGAAAACGGGAACTGTAGGTCATTTCCAGCAGACTCTTCCCCCGAGTCTTCCTGGGAGACCTCTTCCAGGGGTTCGGGACCCACACGTGCCCTGGGAGAAGAATCATGTACACTATTACCCGAGGGCATCAACTGATTCTCCCACAATTGCCAGAAGTGGGGAAAATCCCGGCCCAGGATAACATCATGCAATAACGCCGGGACGAGTCCCACTTTATGTTGCACAGACCCATAGGAAGTAGTAATGCATATGACCGCGGTGAGGTACGAACAGGTGTCTCCATGCACACACGTTACAGAAAATTTGTCTGATGGTCCAGTGGGGGCTGACACCAGACTGGCCTTCACCAGAGTCACCACACTTCCCGAGTCTAACAATGCCACCACATTTTTGCCATCAACAGTTAAATCACACAAGTGTTTTTCCACATCCTTTTGACCGGCATTCACACTCACTACCCGTGCAACCATAGACATGCGGTTTTTAGAGTCTGTGACGTCGCACTGCATGGGTTCAGTAGTGACCAGACAGTTCGCAGCAATATGTCCCATCTCTTGGCAGCGGAAACACCTAACGGGCCCCTTGCTTAGACCATAGTTCGTTACTCTCGGCCTCGCAGTGCGGGCAGTCCCGTTTTCCTCCCCCACTGTCTTAGGGATTTTTCCATCTCCCCTACTCCCTGGAACAGTCTTACCGGTTCCACGTGGAGATGATGAAGAACGAGGTGGGGTAGCGTCGTCTCGGAGTCCTTCCGCCACGGAGTAACGTTCAACCAGATCCACCAGTTGATCTGCCGTCGTAGGATTTCCATGGTTTACCCACTTCCTCAGGGCTGGCGGTAGAGCTCTCAGGTACTTGTCCATGACGACTCTCTGGATTATCTCTGGCGCTGTCAGCACCTCGGGTTGTAGCCACTTCTTCGTCACGTGGATCAGGTCGAACATCTGTGACCGCGGTGGTTTATCCGGCTGATAAGTCCATTGATGCACTCTCTGTGCACGGACAGCGGTCGTCACTCCCAGCCGGGCCAAGATCTCGGCTTTCAATTTGTCAAAGTCCTGCGCGGCTTCAGGCTCTAAGTCATAATAAGCCTTTTGGGCCTCACCGGAAAGAAACGGGGCAATCAGGCTGGCCCATCGTGCCTTCGGCCATTTTTCTCGCACCGCCGTCCGTTCAAACGTGGTCAGGTATGCCTCGACGTCATCTTCGGTCGTCATTTTCTGCCAATACCGACTCACGTGAATCACTCTCGACTCGGCTTCCAGGTTAACCTCCTGTAGGCTTGCCAAGCGCTGCGCCACCTGCTGGAGAAGCGAACGATCGGTAACTGTCATGTCCACCAACTCCTTCAGCTGGGCCATCATCACCCGATTAGCTTCTTGCTGGACGGCGGTGGACTGTACCAGCGCTTTCACCACGTCCTCCATGCTCATGCTTGCAACGTGATGCCTGCGTTCTCCACCACAATGTGATAAAACACTCCGGGATCGCCTTTGCTGGGGTCAAAGGTCACGTGCGTTCAGCATAAAACTCAGGCGCAGAGCTGGGATTCGGGTATAACTGACTCTGGGTCAGGTTTATTAAAGGTGAAAGCAATGCATAAAGAAATAAAACATAAAACAAATCCTGGCCTGTCCGGCACTAACTAAACAAAGTACAACCTAACTACCAACTGGCGGGCTTCTCCCGTCCAGCCAAACCACAGTTGCCGTGGGCACTGCTTCCACTCACGTGTGTCTCTCACACAGACAGGCTCTCTGTGTTCCCAGGCTGAGACACTCACACAACCACCTTGCATCCTTTTATATCCACCTCCCATTATCCATTAGTAAGCAGGTGCGATACTGACCAGACTAGGCCACATAGGAAAGGAATCTGGGCGAGATATACCTGCCCTCATCCACTATTCCCACATGATTCTCACAGATTGTAAAGCCATTCTGATATGGATTTCCATAGTAAGTACACTGGCCTCATCAGGTATGAAGGTGCCAATTAAAAACCGTATTCGGCTTAGAGTGTGAAATCTGGACAGATCTGCTTTAATGTATAGAGACAGAATAAAAAACACATAACTACAGTATATACTTACAGGGACTCTGTAGCGACCACTCTCTGGGCGAGTCCATACAGGGTGTTGCTCTCCGTCAGAACCACCATGTGGCTCAGGTGTGGACTTGGGACCTTCTCCTTTCTTTCTTCTCCTGGTGCTAGAGATCCCACATTTTCACTGGCCACTTCCTACAATCAAACATTACGACGTGTGTTAGAAGCATCTTCCTAGACGGCATTCTGGTTCAGGTTCTGGTTCTATCGAGTAGCATTATATTTCATTAGGGAAATCAAGGTTCTTCTTCAGGTTCCAGCAATGTGCCGTCTGCCATTTCTTGCATACCCCCTAAATAGTTTAGAAACCTACAATGCATAGTAAATAGTGACATGGTAAATAGCAGATGGGGAGGAGGGAGATGAAGCTGCAGCTCTTCTCAGCATCTTTCTGTGAAGCAGCCTGTTGTGAGGGGGATGGGGAGCTGAAGTCTCTTTTTTTTTTCTCATGGCCCTAAGAATTTTCCTCCGGGAGCAATTGACCCGGTGCCTCTTCAGATCACCCACACTACGCCACTATCTGTGCAATGTCTGAACAGCGAAAAAGGATGATCATGGCACCAAGAGGAGACCTCCATGCAGAGAACAGGGATTGTTGGGATTTGTGGCTGCTGCTGTTAGCAGTGGGTGTTGGCTGTATAATACAGCCAGCACCTATGCAATGGGTTCAGCCCATGAGCAGACGCCATACACCGGCACATCACAAGTGGAGAGTGGGGTACAGAGGACTCGTCCACTCTCTTTATACCCTATTTAATAAATATGTGAATGCCCCTAAAAGTTACACATTTATAACACCTTTTCCTAGATTTCTCTATTATGTGGTTTCTCTGTTATTCCTCTTGGAAGCTGATGATTAAATTGACAATTCATTATTATTTGTCTTCTTAAAAATAAAAATCGCTGTCAGTTTTTTTCATCTAGTTTCAGGAGGTGTAACAGGGGAACTGCACAATGCAAAGATAAGATGCTCCGACGCTATTATTTTGTGGGGAATGCAGGAGGCGTCCGCTCGCGGAGTGCCGTTCAGGAGGGGTCCGCTGGCGGCGCACCCTGCAGGAGGCATCTGCTGGTGGCGCGACGTGCATGAGGGGTCCGCTGGCGGCGCACCCTGCAGGAGGCATCTGCTGGTGGTGCGAAGTGCAGGAGGGGTCCGCTGGCGGAGTGCCGTGCAGGAGGGGTCTGCTGGCGGCGCACCCTGCAGGAGGCATCTGCTGGTGGCGTGACGTGCAGGAGGGGTCCGCTGGCGGAGCTCCGTGCAGGAGGGGTCTGCTGGCGGCGCACCCTGCAGGAGGCATCTGCTGGTGGCGCAACGTGCAGGAGGGGTCCGCTGGCAGAGTGCCGTGCAAGAGGGGTCCGCTGGCGGCACACCCTGCAGGAGGCATCTGCTGGTGGCGCGACGTGCAGGAGGGGTCCGCTGGCGGAGCTCCGTGCAGGAGGGGTCTGCTGGCGGCGCACCCTGCAGGAGGCATCTGCTGGTGGCGCGACGTGCAGGAGGGGGTCCGCTGGCGGAGTGCCGTGCAAGAGGGGTCCGCTGGCGGCGCACCCTGCAGGAGGCATCTGCTGGTGGCACGACGTGCAGGAGGTGTCCGCTGGCAGAGTGCCGTGCAGGAGGGGTCCGCTGGCGGCGCACCCTGCAGGAGGCATCTGCTGGTGGCACGACGTGCAGGAGGTGTCCGCTGGCAGAGTGCCGTGCAGGAGGGGTCTGCTGGCGGCGCACCCTGCAGGAGGCATCTGCTGGCGGCGTGGCGCGCAGGAGGCCGTCTGCAGGCGTCGCACCGTGCTGGAGACGTCTGCAGCCGGTCATCTACGCAGCAGATCTCTGCGGCCGGCACACCGTGCAGGAGGCGTCCAATTCCCACAGCAAAGACACCAGTTGCGATCGCGTGCTGCCCCCATACTGTACCTGCCCTGTGGTGCGGCTTTTAGACACAGGACATGGATAATCCAACCGTTACAGCTTAGACACAGCTCTCACCATATCAATAAGACTTTCCTGAATCCTGTTCAGGGTGGTCCGGAGCCGGCTGCTGCTTAGACCAAGTCCAGTGGATTCGTACTGCGGAGTAAAGACAAAATATCAGTAATGTGATCGACAGAGGAGAACAGGACTTCAATACGGTATAGTAATTTGGGTGCTTTAGCTCACATGAGCTGCAAGTGCTTTCACTAGGTACCCCTAACCATGTAACCATGAGAGCCCCCACTACAACCTTAATACTACCTTGTAGGGGGGCACCGTCCTGGTAATCCAGGGCCAGTGCCCCTCTGGCTATTACTTCTCAAATAACAGGATTCTGAAGGACCCCCAGCCCGCTGAAACTCTCTTATGTGGAGATAAAGGTGGTTTTTGACACTAGCCATAGACTGGAAGGAGCGTGGGTTTGGGACCCATTCACACTGTAACAAACTACTGATATATTGTGTCTTTCCTGTTCCATGACCACCAACATTCACTGCACCTTTAGCAAGGAATAGCTGTGGCTGGGAAATCTCGAGCTCCACTACTTACTGCATCATTTCTCCCAAAAAATGTGTATACGGCGTAAAGGTAGTAATCGAAAAGCTGTGACATGCAGTGGATGACGTCAAAGGCGATGGGCTTCAGTATAGTCATCATCTGCAGGTATTTTCCTGCACAAAAAGAAGAAAACAAAATTCCTTTAAAGAAACATACAGTACAGACCAAAAGTTTGGACACACCTTCTCATTCAAAGAGTTTTCTTTATTTTCATGACTATGAAAATTGTAGATTCACTCTGAAGGCATCAAAACTATGAATTTACACATGTGGAATTATATAATTAACAAAAAAGTGTGAAACAACTGAAAATATGTCTTATATTCTAGGTTCTTCAAAGTAGCCACCTTTTGCTTTGATTACTGTTTTGCACACTCTTGGCATTCTCTTGATGAGCTTCAAGAGGTAGACACCGGAAATGGTTTTCGCAGGTGTGCCCTGTCAGGTTTAATAAGTGGGATTTCTTGCCTTATAAATGGGGTTGGGACCATCAGTTGTGTTGTGCAGAAGTCTGGTTGATACACAGCTGATCGTCCTACTGAATAGACTGTTAGAATTTGTATTATGGCAAGAAAAAAGCAGCTGAGTAAAGAAAAACGAGTGGCCATCATTACTTTAAGAAATGAAGGTCAGTCAGGCCGAAAAATTGGGAGAACTTTGAAAGTGTCCCCAAGTGCAGTGGCAAAAACCATCAAGCACTACAAAGAAACTGGCTCACATGAGGACCGCCCCAGGAAAGGAAGACCAAGAGTCACCTCTGCTGCGGAGGATAAGTTCATCCGAGTCACCAGCCTCAGAAATCGCAGGTTAACAGCAGCTCAGATTAGAGACCAGGTCAATGCCACACAGAGTTCTAGCAGCAGACACATCTCTACAACAACTGTTAAGAGGAGACTTTGTGCAGCAGGCCTTCATGGTAAAATAGCTGCTAGGAAACCACTGCTAAGGACAGGCAACAAGCAGAAGAGACTTGTTTGGGCTAAAGAACACAAGGAATGGACATTAGACCAGTAGTAATCTGTGCTTTGGTCTGATGAGTCCAAATTTGAGATCTTTGGTTCCAACCACCGTGTCTTTGTGCGACGCAGAAAAGGTGAACGGATGGACTCTACGTGCCTGGTTCCCACCGTGAAGCATGGAGGAGGAGGTGTGATGGTGTGGGGGTGCTTTGCTGGTAACACTGTTAGGGATTTATTCAAAATTGAACGCATACTGAACCACCATGGCTACCACAGCATCTTGCAGCGGCATGCTATTCCATCCAGTTTGCGTTTAGTTGGACCATCATTTATTTTTTCAATGACCCCAAACACACCTCCAGGCTGTGTAAGGGCTATTTGACCAAGAAGGAGAGTGATGTGGTGCTACGCCAGATGACCTGGCCTCCACAGTCACCAGACCTGAACCCAATCGAGATGGTTTGGGGTGAGCTGGAACGCAGAGTGAAGGCAAAAGGGCCAACAAGTGCTAAGCATCTCTGGGAACTCCTTCAAGACTGTTGGAAGACCATTTCCGGTGACTACCTCTTGAAGCCCATCAAGACAATGCCAAGAGTGTGCAAAGCAGTAATCAAAGCAAAAGGTGGCTACTTTGAAGAACCTAGAATATAAGACATATTTTCAGTTGTTTCACACTTTTTTGTTAATTATATAATTCCACATGTGTTAATTCATAGTTTTGATGCCTTTAGAGTATTCAAATTTGATAGTCATGAAAATAAAGAAAACTCTTTGAATGAGAAGGTGTGTCCAAACTTTTGGTCTGTACTGTATATCTTTTCTCCACAAACAGCGCCACCTTTGGCTACAGGTTGAATCTGGAATAGCAACTCTGCATCACTCAACAGAAAACCAGACAAGGCCAATGGAGAAGCCATTTCTAATCTTGGATGACCCCTTTAAATTCAAATTACAACATGCAACCAAAGTCTGATCTATAAGCGTCAGGACTTAGTAATTCCACTGATCCTTAGAGTGCAGAGGCGGTGACCCACGTGGAATAACGCCGCAAAAATCTTACATTATTTTTCATTTCCCCTCTAAATGCAAAATTAAGCAACTTTTTAAATAATCTTCATTAGAATTGGTCGACCACTTTGTTGCTGCAGATTGACGGTAAGGCCTCTATGTAGCTCAGCGATCTGCAAAAATTGTTACAAATCCTAGTCCTGATCTCTTCCCTCAGCCCTCCTCCCTTTTCTCAGTGTTACAAAAAGCAGTAGGGAAGGGGTTGTAAAGATTTGCAGTGTGGAAAGGGGGAAAAGCATGTACCGTCTCAGGGAGGGCAGACGTATGCTTTAGATAAAGAGGAAAGCATGTGAAGAGGAAATAAGTGCAGGATTGCAGCTGAGCTGATATGTGCAGCCTGTATTATTGGGAGAAGCACGTCCCCTCAAGAGAAAAAAATGAAACTTGGATCAGGCAACGAATTGATGGTGGGGGTTATACAGTGCAGCTGACTAGGAGACATGACAAACCTAGTCCGGTAGTGAGAATCTCCTGTTGATAAAACAATGATTGTATTGAAACAGCAACACACAGCCTAATACGTGACCCATCGCTGGCATCAGGGTCTCTGCTCCTAAATTAAGTTGCTTTCAGATTACATATCAAAAACCTTTCGAATGATTTCCTTTAAGCTTCTCCATTGGTGGTTGAAGGTATCCAGAACATTGTGTGGTATATCTATACCTATGTAGGGGGTCTGTATTAGAAAAATCAAAACTTTGGGCGCTATAAAGACATATTGAGAAATAAATCAAACAGTTACGTCCATAAAATTTTATAAAATAAAAGAAAAAGCTCATATAAAAATTCTGTCACTAGGTCAGAAGTGAACAGATTTCTATCCTATTTTATTCCTGCTGCTTCTCTGAATATTTTTTTTTTTTCTTTTAAAGCTGCCATTTGGATCCAAAGATACGGGTCTATTTAGTGCCAATTTTATGGTCTTTGCTAAAGGGGCGTGGCTCACAAGATAATTATGCTAAACATCCTAAAGACACGCCCCAGAGGATCAGGTGGGAAATAAAAAGGCCCATATTTCTGGAATCGTAAGACAGAATGTAAGAAAGAAAAAAAAAAAAAAGAATATTCAGGTGAGTAGTGGGAATTATACGTAAGAAAAAACTGACCTAGTGGCAGGTTCACTTTAAGAAATTTCTTGACAAAGTTCTACAGTTCTTATATCCTACACGGCAAGTGTCAGCTGGGTAATGTTGTGTCCCTTTTAGAGATATATTAGATTATTCCTGCCTGCGGCTCCCGTCTACATGAGTGGATGTATTTATAGATGCAGAAAACTAATCACTGATTATTGTTAATTACTATCTATATGTGACATCCTCGTAATCTGCCATCAAGATTAATTTAATCAGCCTAATAGTACTTAAAGCCCTGAAGAAAGAGAAAACAATGTTTGCAAATCTCCTGCAAAGGCTTAGTATAAGTGAACATGGCTAAAAATGTATATAAAGCGCAGAACGAGAATTAGAAATATTACTAAAAATAACTAATAGCTAAATAAATGATATAAAAAGTGGGGCGTTGACAAAAAAAAAAATATTAAAAAAAACTTGTTCCGATGCCGGAATGCATGGACTCCATCACTCGTCGTCAGTAACAACCGGAACAGGACGGAACACGAATTTTAAATTTCAATTTCAAATTCAAGGTGACATTGAGCGTCAGATAACGGACACAGGAAATCAACCAATAGGAAAGGAGAAAATCAACCCGGAGAGCCACGACTTACCCACGAGCCGTATTACGTTCAGCGTGGTGTTGGTCAGGATTGGCGCGTTCACCTTGTTCAGGCTGTAGTCCGATCTCTTCCGACTCCTCAGCGTCTCTCTAGAAACACTTCATTAAGATAAGATCACGGTTAGGAAAGCTGAAATGCCCTTATACGACATCAGGACCTGTGTAAGGCTATGTGCACACGCTGCGGATTTGGCCTCTGCGGATCCGCAGCAGTTCTGCAGACAGTGTAGAGTTCCATGTAAGTCTATGGGATATACAATCCGCTGTGCACACGCTGCGGTTTTTTCACCGCGGAAAAGCTGCGGTTTTAAATCCGCAGAAAGAATTGACATGCCAATTCTTTCTGCGGATTCCGCTGCGGTTTGACACCTATTCCATTGTCCAGGTGTCAAACCGCAGGCCAATCCGCAGGTCACTTTATCTGCGGTTTTACCTGCGGATCCGCAAGGAAAAATCCGCTGGTGAATCCGCAGTGTGTGCAGATAGCCTAAGGGTTCTCCTGGGACCGAATATCTCTGAAATTGCAGGTCAATAAAGGTAGTTACTTTTTTTTTTTTTTAAATATAGCGCCACCCCTGCTACCAGTTGAGTTTCGGTACTGCAGCTCTGCACCATTTACCTTAAGAGAGCCGAGCTGCAAAGCCACATCAACCTGGAAACAAGAGTGGTGCTATTTTTCTAAGAAGGCAGTCACGTATATACTTAAGGTAAGGCAAGTTACTCTATATCCATGGGATATGGAAAAACTTGCCGATTTCTGTTGGTCCAATTATCCTGAGATTAGGGTTCCAAAACGCTAACCCTGTGGACAGGAAAAAATATGATTTTTGTTAATAATAACCCTTTTTTCAACCCGATTTTCGAGTTTTATAAATTTATATTTTATTTAATCTTTTCCTTTTTTTTTTTTAAAGCACACAATCTAAATAAAAGGTAGAAACCTTTTTTTAGACTAATTTCCTGTCGTTTCTAGTGTTCCACAAGCTCATTAGTAGTAACGAACTGACTCTGACCTTAGTATTTGTATTGATGCATCTAATGAGAGTGTGCAAAGGTCATGATGGTAAAGAGGCTACTGAAAACTCTTCCTGAAAGGGCCAAAAGTAGAAGTCTAAAAATAATCCCCACTGGCCAGTTGGAAAATTGCCTCTTTCATCGTCGTCACACATTATGGGGTGCCGTCACCTTTTTGAAGGTACATCTCCAGTCTGCTCATCGACATAATCCCTCTTCAGTTCCTCCGGGACGTCGCTGTCGCTGTCGTACTCCTGATAAGCGCTTTTCTCCAGCTCGTCGGATTCATACTGTGAAGGAAGAAGTCGCGGTGGTTTGTAGCGCACGTCTGCGGGGCTCAATTATCCGCAGGGAAAACACAATTGTTTACAACTGCGCCTGAAAAAGACATAAGCGCCCGCGCCCCAGTCCGGACACCCGCGATTATCACTTCTGTAATGTGCCCCCCCCGTGCTGAGCTCTGCGGCAGGCGCCGAGACAAATGGATTTATACGATCCAGCAGCCAACCAGGGACGAGGAAAGGAAGGAACGAAATAAAAGGAGAAGCTCTGCCGGAGTCTCCGTACACGAGACAGGATGTATCATGTTCTCCTGAGCACACAGGGCACATCCCAAGTCATATCCATGCATTTATCTATCACTCTCATACTTTCCAATGCATGTCAATCCCACAGCTATCCATTTGTCTCTTATCCATCATCTCAAAACGACCTTAGCATCGGTCTCCTGCACATCTTTATAGTTCATACATCATTCACCCATCTCTGGATGTATCTACAGCTCTGGCAAAAATGAAGAGACCGCTGCACAATGCTCAGTTTGTCTGATTTTTCTCTTTATATTTTTGAGTAAAATGTAAATTGCTCTTTTATTCTATAAACTACTGACAACATGCCTCCGAATTTCCAAGCGCTAAAGTTTGCATTTATTTTCAGAAAATGAGAAATGGTCAAAATAACAAAAAAAAAAAACAGTGCTTACAGACCTCAAATAATGCTAAGAAAACAAGTTCTTAATCATTTAGAAACAACAATACTAATGTTTTAACTCAGGAAGAGTTCAGAAATCAATATTTTGTGGAATAACCATGATTGTTAATCCCAGCTTTCATGCGTCTTGGCTGCTTTCCACCAGTCTGTCACACTGCTTTTGGGTGACCTTATGTCACTCCTGGTACAAACATGTAAGGAGTTCTTCTTTGTTTGATGGCTTGTGACTATCCATCTTCCTCTTGATTACATTCCAGAGGTTTTCAATGGGGTTCAGGTCTGGAGATTGGGCTGGCCATGACAGGGATCTGATGTGGTGGTCCTTCATCCACACATTGATTGACCTAGCTGTGTGGCATGGCGCATTGTCCTGCTGGAAAAACCAGTCCTCAGAGTTGGAGACATTGCCTGAGCAGAAGGAATCAACTGTTTTTCCAGGATAACCTTGTATGCGGCTTGATTCCTACGTCCTTCGCAAAGATTAACCTGCCCAATTCCAGCCTTGCTGAAGCATCCCCAGATCATCACCGATCCTCCACCAAATTTCACAGTGGGTGCAAGAGACTGTGGCTTGTCCGCCTCTCCAGGTCTCCGTCTAACCATTAGATGACCAGGTGTTGGGCAAAGCTGAAAATTAGACTCATCAGAGAAGATTACCTTACTCTAGTCCTCTATGTTCCAATCCTTATGGTCTCTGGCAAACTTCAGCCTGGCTCTCCTTTGCTTCTCATCGATGAAAGGCATTTTTCTAGCTTTACATGACTTGAGCCCTGCCTCTAGGAGCCTGTTACGAACTGTTCTTGCCGTGCACTTCACCCCAGCTGCCATTTGCCATTCCTTTTGTAGGTCACTTGATGTCATCCTGCGATTGCTGAGTGACATTCGAATAAGATGACGGTCATCCCGGTTAGTGGATAGTCGTTTTCGCCCGGTCTGTAGCTTTGTTGCCCCCAATGTCTGCCGCTTCACCTTGTTGTAATGGACTGCCGTCTTAGAAATTTTAAGGATGGAGGCAACATGACGTTCACTGTATCCCTCTGCTAGTAAGCCAGAATTGAGCCCTTCTTTTCCTCACTCAAGACTTTTCTTTTCAACTCCTTTGGCATGGTTAAAAGTTATTTTTTCAATCCTATTACTTTTGGGGTATTACTAGCACTTGTTTTGCCATCCAGCTTGTCCTATTGCAAGAGGATTGTGAACACCACAGCAGGGTTTTTATACTTTCCTTCATTAAATAAGCTTTGGTTCAGGTGATCACCTAATCAGAAGCACATTAAGTAGAATGAGGTGTCCTCTGGTTGTAATTCAACCGACACTAGAATGGAATGGCTGTCAGACATGGAGAGAAGCTGATTTTTATAAAACTGTGCAGTGGTCTCTTAATTTTTGCCAGAGCTGTACATCTCTCATAACTTCTATTGCATATCCATCCACCTCCCATCCATCCATCCTTCATCCATCCTTCATCAATCTCCCAATCATCCATCCATTTCCCACCCATCATTAATATCCATACATCCTTCATCCATATTCCATCCAACCATCTCCCTGCCATTCATTTCCCGTCCACCCTACAACTATATCCCATCCATCTGCCAGCCATTCATCCATCCATATCTCATTTATTCATCCCATCATTCATCCTCCCATCTGCCAACCATGCATCCACCCATCCATATCCGATCTATTCATTCATCCATCCATCATTCATCTATCTCCCAACCCTAACAATCTGTGCAGACATGCAGAGCATCGATTCAAGCAGCGCTGTCATTCAACCTCATTGGAGGTGCGCGCCATGTTCAATTTAAAGGGCAAAATAATGCACTGAGCACCTGTCCACACCAGGGGGGCACCGAAGACCCCTCATTTGCAATAAAACAGGAGAAAATCAACACTGCAGGTTTGAGTGCTATAGAGGCTGGACTGAGTAAGTAGATTAAATCCCATTTTGAAGGTGTCACATTCCCTTTATCTTTCTCGCATGGATAATTACTGAAGATAGAAAGATATTTATGGGACACTGGAGGAGACTCTGTGTAATATGTTTTGCTGTGGCAATTTTGAGCAAATGAAGGGGGATGCCCAGATCTGAACACCATTGACTAACCTAGGAAAGAAAGACAGCGCCATGTGCAGCTCTGGGGCCGGAGTGCACACAACAATAAAAAAATCATTAAGATTGGTGAGACGCCCAGCAGTGGGAATAGGCCACCCCCTGCTAACGCACACTCCCGAGCTTCCCCAAAATTATCAGTCTATCAAAAAGGGAGAGCTCACCCCATTTGCAGCCAGAACATCCTCTGTTTCATCATCTTTCAGAACAGGTTGTATCTCAAAAGGATTCCCTCCGCTGGTGTACTGCTCAAACAATGAGACAGCTGTGGAGTCCGTGGAAGTGGCCTGCTTACTTGGAGACATGGACGGAGAGCGAGACTGTCCCAAACACTTAAACTCCTGTGGGTGGAAAAATAAAAAAGTTATGTAGGACTTGCCCCACATAAGCAAAGCTGCACTCCATTCTGCTGGTGCAGTCACTGTGTACATACATTACATTACTGATCCTGAGTTACCTCCTGTATTATCCTCCAGAGCTGCACTCACTATTCTGCTGGTGCAGTCACTGTGTACATACATTACATTACTGATCCTGAGTTACCTCCTGTATTATACCCCAGAGCTGCACTCACTATTCTGCTGGTGCAGTCACTGTGTACATACATTACATTACTGATCCTGAGTTACCTCCTGTATTATCCTCCAGAGCTGTACTCACTATTCTGCTGGTGCAGTCACTGTGTACATACATTACATTACTGATCCTGAGTTACCTCCTGTATTATACCCCAGAGCTGCACTCACTATTCTGCTGGTGCAGTCACTGTGTATCTACATTACATTACTGATCCTGAGTTACCTCCTGTATTATACCCCAGAGCTGCACTCACTATTCTGCTGGTGCAGTCACTGTGTACATACATTACATTACTGATCCTGAGTTACATCCTGTATTATACCCCAGAGCTGCACTCACTATTCTGCTGGTGCAGTCACTGTGTACATACATTACATTACTGATTCTGAGTTACATCCTGTATTATACCCCAGAGCTGCACTCACTATTCTGCTGGTGCAGTCACTGTGTATATACATTACATTACTGATCCTGAGTTACATCCTGTATTATACCCCAGAGCTGCACTCACTATTCTGCTGGTGCAGCCACTGTGTACATACATTACTGATCCTGTACTGATCCTGAGTTACATCCTACATTATACTCCAGAGCTGCACTCACTATTCTGATGGTGCAGTCACTGTGTACATACATTACATTACTGATCCTGAGTTACATCCTGCATTGTACTCCAGAGCTGCACTGACTATTCTGCTGGTGCAGTCACTGTGTATATACATTACTGATCCTGAGTTACATCCTGTATTATCCTCCAGAGCTGCACTCACATTTCTGCTGGTGCAGTCACTGTGTACATACATTACATTACTGATCCTGAGTTACACCCTGTATTATACCCCAGAGCTGCACTCACTATTCTGCTGGTGCAGTCACTGTGTATATACATTACATTACTGATCCTGAGTTACATCCTGTATTATCCTCCAGAGCTGCACTCACTATTCTGCTGGTGCAGTCACTGTATATATACATTACATTACTGATCCTGAGTTACATCCTGTATTATCCTCCAGAGCTGCACTCACTATTCTGCTGGTGCAGTCACTGTGTACATACATTACATTACTGATCCTGAGCTACATCCTGTATTATACCCCAGAGCTGCACTCACTATTCTGCTGGTGCAGTCACTGTGTACATACATTACATTACTGATCCTGAGTTACATCCTGTATTATACTCCAGAGCTGCACTCACTATTCTGATGGTGCAGTCACTGTGTATATACATTACATTACTGATCCTGAGTTACATCCTGTATTGTACTCCAGAGCTGCACTCACTATTCTGCTGGTGCAGTCACTGTGTACATACATTACATTACTGATCCTGAGTGACATCCTGCATTATACCCCAGAGCTGCACTCACTATTCTGCTGGTGCAGTCACTGTGTACATACATTACATTAATGATCCTGTACTGATCCTGAGTTACATCCTGTATTATACTCCAGAGCTGCACTCACTATTCTGCTTGGGCAGTCACTGTGTACATACATTACTTTACTGATCCTGTACTGCTCCTGAGTTACATCCTACATTATACTCCAGAGCTGCACTCACTATTCTGATGGTGCAGTCACTGTGTACATACATTACATTACTGATCCTGAGTTACAACCTGTATTATACTCCAGAGCTGCACTCACTATTCTGATGGTGGAGTCACTGTGTATATATATTACATTACTGATCCTGAGTTACATCCCGCATTATACTCCAGAGCTGCACTCACTATTCTGATGGTGGAGTCACTGTGCCGATTTTCTGCTAGCCTGAGAGCTAAAATCAGAAATATTTACTGGCTCTCATTTGGGCAGAACTTGTTCTGGTGCTTTTCATTGGCATCTCACTGCTTTTTACACCAGGAACTGTACAATAATCTGATACAGGTTGAACTAATTTCTCCTCCACAGGATCTCATCTAAGTTTGTTGACTGTTTCCAATAACAAAAACCAGAATTGTGAATGAAGCTCTAGAGTAAAAGTACAGACTGTGACTTTAAGATCAGTATGTAATATGTGTATACTAAGTGTACAATATTTTATGCTGATTACTTTTGAATATGAGCTTTAAAATGATGCATGAAGAAGCAAATATGATTTGTCATGAATCCTATGATGCATCAGTACATCATCAAATGGTCATCTATAGCTCAGTACAATATCTGCCTGCTGAGACCACACACTATGAGTATCCTTTCCCTTCTATACCCCCTTAAATAAGATAATGTAAGTGTACAATCAGGTAAGGCTGAAGTGTGATTTCCATTCTAATTTTATGACAGCAGCTGTGCAGTCATCATCATTTTCTGCGATAGACATGTCTGCATCCTCATGCTGAGAACTTCAGTGGTACAGTCCAAGCAATTTCATCATCCAAGAAGTTCTGGTGACCCCCTTCACAGATGATAAAGATAAGTTATTCCCTGAGGGTCACATTGACATAACTAACAAAGTAAACAAATAATTTTAAAATAGAAAGGAACAACTAAATAAGGTAACATTCGAGTTGGGGGGACGACTGAGAGAATAAATTCAAGAAGCAAAAAAAAAAAAAAAAGCATGGAGTGCTTTACTTTAAAATGCGGATGTGCAGTTTTATAGTCACATAATAAACTAAAAGTTTGTATATCAATTGGGCACTCAAGTTGCATTTATCTCAGGAGGGGACCAAAATCAAAATCAAAGCATGGAAATAGCTTTCTTTACACTCAGGATCTTTCTTCCACAATGGAAAATCTGAGCCTAAATAGAAGACTCATTCATCCCACATATGGTAAATAGAATCGTATATAACGGTATTATTATTGTGAATAGTACTACGGTATTATTACTACTATTATTATTATTAACATGACTGATTATTCATTGTGTAACTGCTCCATAATTATTTTCCAATAACAAAGATCCATTGTATTAAAATACCTTGGAAAATTGGAAACCACAGATTATACTACATAGGAAGAAAGAATGGACCATATCACTGATCAACGGCCTCATTAATTATTACGTAAAAAAGTGTAAAAAAAAAAAAACGGGCTAAGAAAAATCTGAGAGACCATCCAGTACGTTGCTACACACTGGCCCATAATTATTACTCAGTAGATGCCAAATTTGGGGATCAAAAAATAGCAAATTGTGCAAAAAAATTTGCAGCATACAGTGGGGAAAATTAGTATTTGATACCCATCCAATTTTGCAAGTTTTCCCACCTACAAAGAATGGAGAGGTCTGTAACCGTTATCATGGGTATACTACAACTGTGAGAGATGGAATCTAAAAATAAAAGTCCAGAGAATCACATTGTAGGATTTTTACTTAATTAATTTGCATTTTATGGCATGAAATAAGTATTTGATACAATAGAAAAACAGAACTTAATATTTGGTACAGAAACCTTTGTTTGCAATTACAGAGGTCAGACGATTCCTGTAGTTCTTGATCAAGTTTGCACACCCTGCAGCAGGGATTTTGGCCCCCTCCTCCATACAGATGATCTCCAGGTTTTGGGCCGGTTGATGGGCAACATTGAGTTTCAGTTCCCTCCAAAGACTTTCTATTGGGTTCATGTCTGGAGACTGGCTAGACCACTCTAGGACTTAGAAATGCTTCTTATGGAACCACCTCTTAGTTGCCCTGGCTGTGTGTTTTCGGGTCATTGTCATGCTGGAAGACCCATCTTCAGCGCTCTTACAGAAAGAAGGAGGTTGTTGGCCAAAATCTCGTGCTACATGACCCCATCCATCCTCCCTTCAATACACTGCAGTGGTCCTGTCTCCTTTGCAGAAAATCACCCCTAAAGTATGATGTTTTCCCCACCATGTTTCATGGTTGGGATGCTGTTCTTAGTGTTGTACTCATCCATCTTCTTCCTCCAAACACAGCAAGCGGAGTTGATACCAAAAAGTTTTATTTTGCTCTCATCTGACCAAATAAGACCTCCCATACCTCTTCTGGATCATCCAGATGGTCATTGGTGAACTTCAAATGGGCGTGGACATGTGCTGGCGTGAGTAGGGGGACCTTTTAATAAATGACGGCGTAGTGTGTTAGTAAAAGTAATGTTTGAGACTTGGGTTCCAGCTCTCTTCAGGTCACTGACCAGGTCCTCCCATGTAGTTTTGGTCTGATTCTTCAATTTCTCAGAATCATCCTTACCCCAACAAGGCGAGATCCTGTAAGGCATCCTAGACCAAGGAAGATGGACAGTCATCTCGTGTTTCTTCCATTTTCTATAACTGTGCCAACAGTTGTTGCCTTCTGACCAAGTAGCTTGCCTATTGTCCTGTAGCCCATCCCAGCCTTGTGCAAGTCTACAATTTTGTCCCTGGTGTCATTAGACAGCTCTTTGGTCTTGGCCATGGTGGGGAGGTTGGAGTGTGATTGAGTCTGTGGACAGCTGTGTTTTATACAGATGAGTTCACACAGGTGAAATTAATACAGGCAATGAGTGTCTGTGAGACAGAATTCTTGGCGGTTGGTAGCTCATCAAGAGAATGACAAGAGTGTGCAAAGCAGTAATCAAAGCAAAAGATGGCTACTTTGAAGAACCTAGAATATAAGACATATTTTCAGTTGTTTCACACTTTTTTGCTAATTATATAATTCCACATGTGTTAATTCATAGTTTTGATGCCTTCAGAGTGAATCTACAATTTTCATAGTCAGGAAAATAAAGAAAACTCTTTGAATGAGAAGGTGTGTCCAAACTTTTGGTCTGTACTGTACATAGAGGCTGTATTATAGTAACATAGTTTTGAAGGCTGAAAGAAGACCTTATGTCCATCTAGTTCAGCCTATTTTTAGTGCAGCTGTTCTGCATTGTTGATCCTGGGGAAGGCAAAAAACCCACAGAGTAGAAGCCAATTTTCTCCATAGGGAAAAAAATTCCTTCCCCTAAGCTGGGTCAACCATCTACCTATAATATTCTGTTATTCTTAACCTTCTATACTGTTACTCACAAGAAAAGCATCCATTCCTTTCTTACATTCATTCAGTGAGTTGGCCATCACCACTTCCTCAGGAAGAGAATTCCAGAGCCTCACTGCTCTTACCGTGAAGAACCCTCTTCTATGCTGGTGCAGAAATTGTCTTTCCTCCAAACGAAGAGAATTCCCCCTTGTTCTTGTCACAGTCCTTGGTACAGTTCATTGGAGAGATCTATGTATTGCCCTCTGATATACTTGTACATATATATTAGGTCTCCCCTAAGTCTTCTCTTTTCTAGAGTAAATAGACCTAATTTTGATAACCTTTCTGGGTATTGTAGTGAACCATCTCCATTTATCATTTTAGTAGCCCGCCTTTGAACCCTTTCAAGTTCAGTAATGTCTTTCTTGAGCACCGGCGTCCAAAATTGCACACAATACTCCAAGTGTGGTCTGACGAGTGATTTGTACAGAGGGAGAATTATGTTTTCATCTCATGTCCCCAGACCTCTTCTAATGCATCCCATGACCCTATTTGCTTTGGTGGCAGCTGCCTGACACTGGGCACTCCAATTTAGCTTCTTATTGACTAAGTCTTTTTCCATGTCTGATTTCCCCAGCAGTTTCCCATTTAGTAATTAATTGTAGCATCTGTTTCTCCTTCCCATGTGCATAACCTTACACTTATCTGTGTTAAACCTCATTTGCCATTTTTCAGCCCAATTCTCCAATTTACTCAAATCTGTCTGTAGTTGCAAACTGTCCTCCTTTGTGGTAACTACCTTACATAGTTTTGTATCATCTGCAAATACTGATATTTTACTGTGTAAGCCATCCACTAGATCATTAATAAATATATTAAATAGTAGAGGGCCCAATACAGAACCCTGTGGTCCCCCACTAGTAACCCTGGCCCAATCTGAGGATGCCCCATTAATAACCACTCTTTGCTTTCTATCACTAAGCCAGCTCCCTACCCATCTACACACATTTTCCCCTAGCCCAAGCTTTCTCATCTTACTTACCAATCTTTTATGTGGGACAGTGTCAAATGCTTTAGAGAAGTCGAGATAAATGACATCCAATGATTCTCTTTGGTCCATCTGAGAGCTTACATCCTCATAGAAGCTGATCAGGTTAGTCTGACAGGAGCGATCCTTCATAAATCCATGTTGATATGGAGTTAAACATTTATTAACATTGAGATATTCCATAATGGTATCCCTTAGAAACCCTTCAAAAATTTTACCCACAACAGATGTTAAGCTTACCGGCCTATAGTTTCCAGGTTCCCTTTTACACCCCTTTTTGAATATTGGTACCACATTTGCTTGCCGCCAATCAAAAGGAACAGACCCTGATTCTATAGAGTCTTTAAATATAAGGAATAGAGGCCTGTCTATCACATTACTTAACTCCCTTAATACCCGAGGGTGAATGCCATCAGGGCCTGATGATTTTTCAGTTTTAATCTTACTAAGGCGGTTCTGCACTTCTTCCTGGGTTAGGCAGGTAATACTTAATGGGGAGTTTACATTATCACTCTGCATTTCCCCTGGCAAATCCTTTTCCTGTGTGAACACTGTTGAGAAAAAAGTATTTAAAACATTCTTGTACATAGGGGGCAGTATTATAGTAGTTATATTCTTGTACATAGGGGCAGTATTATAGTAGTTATATTCTTGTACATAGGGGCAGCATTACAGTAGTTATATTCTTGTACATAGAGTAGTATTATAGTAGTTATATTCTTGTACATAGGGGCAGTATTATAGTAGTTATATTCTTGTACATAGGAGCAGTATTATAGTAGTTATATTCTTGTACATAGAGTAGTATTATAGTAGTTATATTCTTGTACATAGGGGCAGTATTATAGTAGTTATATTCTTGTACATAGGGGCAGTATTATAGTAGTTATATTCTTGTACATAGAGTAGTATTATAGTAGTTATATTCTTGTACATAGGATCATTATTATAGTAGATATATTCTTGTACATAGAGGCAATATTATAGTAGTTATATTCTTGTACATGGGGGCAGTATTATAGTAGTTATATTCTTGTACATAGGAGCAGTATTATAGTAGTTATATTCTTGTACATAGGAGCAGTATTATAGTAGTTATATTCTTGTACATAGGAGCAGTGTTATAGTAGTTATATTCTTGTACATAGGAGCAGTATTATAGTAGTTATATTCTTGTACATAGAGTAGTATTATAGTAGTTATATTCTTGTACATAGGAGCAGTATTATAGTAGTTATATTCTTGTACATAGAGTAGTATTATAGTAGTTATATTCTTGTACTTAGGGGCAGTATTATAGTAGTTATATTCCTGTACATAGGGGCAGTATTATAGTAGTTATATTCCTGTACATAGGGGCAGTATTATAGTAGTTATATTCTTGTACATAGGGGGCAGTATTATAGTAGTTATATTCTTGTACATAGGGGCAGTATTATAGTAGTTATATTCTTGTACATAGGGCAGTATTATAGTAGTTATATTATTGCACATAGGGGGCAGTATTATAGTAGTTATATTCTTGTACATAGGGGCAGTATTATAGTCAGAGGCGTAACTAGGCTTTCTGGCACCCGGGGCAAGAATTCGGTTTGACGCCCCCCCCCTCCCCCCCGCCCAAGTACATATGCGACTTGGACACTTAGCCATGTACCCACGAGCTGCTCCTCCTAATGCTCTCAATGTTCAGTAAAAAACTGAGAGAAGCAGGATGAGAAGCTCGTTGTCACAGGACCATACCTATGAAAATCGCATATGAGTGAAGTGTCCATGTGATGACTACTGGAACCTGCAGAGCTGAATCCTGACATTGCAGCTTCTGAATTCTCACAACGAATGCACTGCACACTTTTAGGATTCTCCCTTGCTGATGTACCGTCATGTCAGCACAAGTATGTGATTTATATACTTCTGGCCACATTCCGACTAGACGTGCCCGGCCTCGCTCTGTTCATTTTCATTGAGTGAGGCCACACATGTCTAGTCAGCATGTGACCGCATGTATGTAAATTACCGGCACGAGAGAATCCTGACAGCGTTCAGTGAGCACTGTGAGAATTCAGAAGTCTGCAGTCACATAGAATGTCTGCAGTCACATAGAATGTCTGCAGACTCAGCACAAACCTGGACAACCCCTGTAATGTTCCTAACAAATAAAAACATGAGAATTAGTCAGTATCACAAATAACATTTACATCCAGGTACCTTATAGATGACGTCTCTGGAGTCAGTCACCTTTTCTTCTAGACCCCATGATGAGTTTTCTCATCCACATCTCGTCTCTGTAGACGTTCATCTTCTCCGGTCTTCTGCAGCAAATCTCCACACGATGCCCTTAAAGATAGAAGTGTCATTATAATGCCCCTAAATAAAAATATCTGCAATATACTGTCTCCTCACACTATTCCCCTCTAGCATCCCACCTGTTCACCATACTGTCTCCTCATATACAGTATTTACCCCCTCACTCTCTATACTGTCTGCTCACACATACCCCTGACTCCCCATACTGTGTCCATCCACATACATTAATCCATTCGCTCCCCATACTGTCTGCACCAATCCCCCATACTGTTTCCTCATACATACTCTTTATTTTGTGTCCTCAAATTTCCCCACACATTAAATAACCCCCCATCCCCACTCCAAATCCCCCCACACATTAACCCAATCCCCACTCATTAACCCCCATCAGCACTCCAAATCCCCCCACCCCCACTCCAAATACCCACACACATTAACCCCAACCCCACTCATTAACGCCCCCATACATTAACCCCCATCCCCATTCATTAACCCCCGCGCACAATAAACCCAATCCCCACTCAAAATCCCCCCCACACATTAAATAACCATCTGCACTCCAAATACCCCCACACACATTAACCCCCATCCCCACTCATTGATGCCCCCACACATTAATCCCCATCCCCATTCATTAACCCCCCCACTCATTAACCCCCATCACATTAAATAACCCCCATCTCCACTCCAAATCCCCCCACACATTAACCCCATGGCATCCCCACTCATTAACCCCCCCACACATTAACCCCCATCCCCACTTATTAACCCCCATCCCCACGCTAAATACCCCCACACATTAACCGCCATCCCCTCTACAAATCCCCCCCATCTCCACTCATTAACTCCCCCTCATTTCCCATCTTCGGTGGTTCTTCAGCTCCACAGTGGAGCACACTTACCACCAGCGTTTGCTCTGGGTGCCGGGGAGTGACGTCAGCAGCGTGATCACATGACCTGATCACGCTGCTGACGTCGCTCTGGCCCGGCGGTCAGAGCTTCAATTGTACAGGCGTCTGTATAGACGCCTGTACAATTGCTCCCTGGGAGCCGGCACGGCCTCCTTCTCTGCGCCGGCTGTCAGCTTGACAGCTGACACAGAGAACCGCCGACTCTCAGGCGGGGGGCGGCAGAACGCAGCCGCCAGGGAGGACACTGCGGACCGCTGCATTAGGCGGCCCGACTGCGCCCCCCTGCTGGCTGCGCCCGGGGCGATTGCCCCGGCTGCCCCCCCTAGATACGCCACTGATTATAGTAGTTATATTCTTGTACATGGGGGCAGTATTATAGTAGTTATACTCTTGTACATAGGGAGCAGTATTATACAAAGGAGAAAAAAAAAAAAATGGGCCAGTAGTTATATTCTTGTACATAGGGAGCAGTATTATAGTAGTTATATTCTTGTACATAGGAGCAGTATTATAGTAGTTATATTCTTGTACATAGGAGCAGTATTATAGTAGTTATATTCTTGTACATAGGGGCAGTATTATAGTAGTTATATTCTTGTACATAGGGCAGTATTATAGTAGTTATATTCTTGTACATAGGGGGCAGTATTATAGTAGTTATTTTCTTGTATATAGGAGCAGTATTATAGTAGTTATATTCTTGTACATAGGGGCAGTATTATAGTAGTTATATTCTTGTATATAGGGGCAGTATTATAGTAGTTATATTCTTGTACATAGGGGCAGTATTATAGTAGTTATATTCTTGTACATAGGAGCAGTATTATAGTAGTTATATTCTTGTACATAGGAGCAGTATTATAGTAGTTATATTCTTGTACATAGGGGGCAGTATTATAGTAGTTATATTCTTGTACATAGGGAGCAGTATTATAGTAGTTATATTCTTGTACATAGGGAGCAATATTATAGTAGTTATATTCTTGTACATAGGGCAGTATTATAGTAGTTATATTCTTGTACATAGGAGCAGTATTATAGTAGTTATATTCTTGTACATAGGAGCAGTATTATAGTAGTTATATTCTTGTACATAGGGGGCAGTATTATAGTAGTTCTATTCTTGTACATAGGGGGCAGTATTATAGTAGTTATATTCTTGTACATAGGAGCAGTATTATAGTAGTTATATTCTTGTACATAGGAGCAGTATTATAGTAGTTATATTCTTGTACATAGGGGGCAGTATTATAGTAGTTCTATTCTTGTACATAGGGACAGCATTATACTACAATAGTTTTACATTCAGACTTTTTCCTTTAATTTCCATAACAATTATGTAACAATTAACATAACAATTTATGGCTATTATGTGGATACATGATTTGCAGTGACTGGCTCAATGATGCTTATTTTAATGTGACTCTCTTGCTTTGCAGCGTGAAGTGTGAGGGTGACAGTGAAATTGCCATCATCATCACCAGAGTTCCTCATTCTAATTTCTTTTACTTGTTAAATCGGAGAGACATGTAAAATATGATGTAGAAATCATTACTGCAGCCGTCACTGTGTCAAAAGCCAAAACTCGGCCATTAATGATTAATATTCTATAAAAACAAAGAAACAGACTGCTGGATGGGAGTAAGAAGACGAGGAGTCGGGATCTTGCTCTGCGTCATCCTGACAGGTAATGTGTCTTCTAGAATAATTAACTCTGTCTTAACGCTTTAGCAATTAGCCACCTGCCCAACAGAAGATCATGGACTGCGAGGAGCAGGAGATCGGGAGCAGAAAGACATGATAAATGAACGGCTGCTGGAGATCCGCAGGAAAAACAAAGTCAGACTTTTACTTTCTAATTTCTTTTTCCTAACATTTCCTGAAGGCTGTAAATGGCGGAGCTATACTCATACGTGCAAACACAGACTCTGCAGACCTCCAGGGGTGCAGCGCTTATAAAACTAATCTTGGATCAGACTTTTAGGCACAAACTTGGTTTTTAGGCATTTTGTTTTTACGCAAAATTACACGAAGTGTTAAACCACATGGCGGCATTCTCACAATGTGCCCGGTTAAGGAGGCAAAGCGCCATCTTCCGGATTGCACAGTATTAAGAAATCATTGCTGTTTATTTCCAAAACAGCGCCCCACCTGGAGCCGAGCTGTAATAACAGACATGATCCTTGGACAAGGGGGATTTTGTTTCTGGGGGAAAAAAAAAGTGTCTGTGTTTCTGTATTCTTAAACAGTCGCTTCAAAATATTTCAGTTCAAAACAACATTGCAAATAATGAAGAAGAAAATCTACCGTTTTGTGTATACAGCTCTTGTGCAGTCCTATGGGTCTCCATGGTTACTGACCACAAACTCTGCGCAGCTTGATCCTGCCCCTTTGTTCACAGCAGTTAGGGCACAGGGAATGGAGGAACACATGACTGCAGGCTCAGACTACACGGGGTTTGTTTGTAGTCTGTAACCATGGCAGCAAAATTAATTTCTTTATTACTTTAAAATGTTTTTTTTTTCCCCAACAATTAATTATACACAGGTAAAATTTTAAAGTGCTTCCAAAAATGAGCAACCTTGCAATTTATTTCTTAATAAAAATAATTTCTGTTCTTAAAAGTAGAGGGATTCTTAGTTCCATAATTTACTGCTTGTTGCCCAGCTTCAGAAGTGGCCGGATTGTTAGGCAAGAAACACGGCGCTTGCAAGCTCTTTGCTATAAAGCTAGTAAGCGCTGCTCTGAAGCTGGCCAGATTTCATAATCTACTGTCCCTCTGTCCTCCTAACCAGCCTCTGCTTGCAGCTCGTACAATGCTGCTTGTCCTAACCGTCAATCATTCAGGAGCGCATCGCACCCCCTGGAAAGCAGGAATCCAGGAGGCAGGGAGCGGCGTGCTTCTGAAGGACAATCATGAGAACAGCCCTTTAATATAGTATTCACGAATTATAGTGGCAAGATTCCTTCTTGTAATTTTTTTAAATTTAAAAGATGAAAAAAAAAAAAAATTTATATATATACATATATGTAGAAAAAAATGGAACATAGAAACAAAAAGGAAGGTAGCACTCCATTAGTACCCACATGGCGTGGTGACACATATACAGTATATGTGTATATATTTATATATACCAATATTTATTTATTTTTTGCTTAAAATAAAAAGAAAATGTGTCATCTTTAACTTTAGGCCTATTAAGAGTTTATTTAATTTTCAACTTCATTAACTGTTTACAATAATAGTAATTCTGACCAGGGGTGCCCAAACTTTTACAAGCCACCGTAACCTTCTGTACATGAGTTGGAGTCTCTGCCTGTGTCACATTAGTTTATCAAAATTGTAACAAGACAGACAAGCGTTTGTAGTCAATCACTATAGAGACACATAGGAGCTGTATACCTAAAAAAGGTAGGGGAGCTTAATAATAATAATAATAATATTATATGTAAATTTCTCATTTATTTATTTTTTTTAATGTACTGGAGCAACAAAACATAAGATTGCAAAAATATACCCACCTTTTTTTTTTTTTTATAAGAAATGTTAATATTTTTTTTTAGTAAACAAGACATGGGACTCAGACTTAAGCACTCACGTGTAACTGTAATATGCTGAAGCTGGACTTGACCGGGCAAAGCTCCCAGGTTTCATTTTCTAGGAACATTCGGAGTTCTTCAAGGCGCGTTCTTTAAATAAAAAAAAAAAAAAAAAAGAAGAAAGAAATGAAAAGGAGCTTAAAAATACAGTGGGGCAAAAAAGTATTTAGTCAGTCAGCAATAGTGCAAGTTCCACCACTTAAAAAGATGAGAGGCGTCTGTAATTTACATCATAGGTAGACCTCAACTATGGGAGACAAACTGAGAAAAAAAAATCCAGAAAATCACATTGTCTGTTTTTTTTTCATTTTATTTGCATATTATGGTGGAAAATAAGTATTTGGTCAGAAACAAAATTTCATCTCAATACTTTGTGATATATCCTTTGTTGGCAATGACAGAGGTCAAACGTTTTCTGTAAGTCTTCACAAGGTTGCCACACACTGTTGTTGGTATGTTGGCCCATTCCTCCAATCAGATCTCCTCTAGAGCAGTGATGTTTTTGGCTTTTCGCTTGGCAACACGGACTTTCAACTCCCTCCAAAGGTTTTCTATAGGGTTGAGATCTGGAGACTGGCTAGGCCACTCCAGGACCTTGAAATGCTTCTTACGAAGCCACTCCTTCGTTGCCCTGGCGGTGTGCTTTGGATCATTGTCATGTTGGAAGACCCAGCCACGTTTCATCTTCAATGCCCTTGCTGATGGAAGGAGGTTTGCACTCAAAATCTCACGATACATGGCCCCATTCATTCTTTCATGTACCCGGATCAGTCGTCCTGGCCCCTTTGCAGAGAAACAGCCCCAAAGCATGATGTTTCCACCACCATGCATTACAGTAGGTATGGTGTTTGATGGATGCAACTCAGTATTCTTTTTCCTCCAAACACGACAAGTTGTGTTTCTACCAAACAGTTCCAGTTTGGTTTCATCAGACCATAGGACATTCTCCCAAAACTCCTCTGGATCATCCAAATGCTCTCTAGCAAACTTCAGACGGGCCCGGACATGTACAGGCTTAAGCAGTGGGACACGTCTGGCACTGCAGGATCTGAGTCCATGGTGGCGTAGTGTGTTACTTATGATAGGCCTTGTTACATTGGTCCCAGCTCTCTGCAGTTCATTCACTAGGTCCCCCCCCGCGTGGTTCTGAGATTTTTGCTCACCGTTCTTGTGATCATTCTGACCCCACGGGGTGGGATTGTGCGTGGAGCACCAGATCGAGGGAGATTATCAGTGGTCTTGTATGTCTTCCATTTTCTAATTATTGCTCCCACAGTTGATTTCTTCACTCCAAGCTGGTTGGCTATTGCAGATTCAGTCTTCCCAGCCTGGTGCAGGGCTACAATTTTGTTTCTGGTGTCCTTTAACAGCTCTTTGGTCTTCACCATAGTGGAGTTTGGAGTCAGACTGTTTGAGGGTGTGCACAGGTGTCTTTTTATACTGATAACAAGTTTAAACAGGTGCCATTACTACAGGTAATGAGTGGAGGAAAGAGGAGACTCTTAAAGAAGAAGTTACAGGTCTGTGAGAGCCAGAAATCTTGATTGCTTGTTTCTGACCAAATACTTATTTTCCACCATAATATGCAAATAAAATGAAAAAAAAACAGACAATGTGATTTTCTGGATTTTTTTTTCTCAGTTTGTCTCCCATAGTTGAGATCTACCTATGATGTAAATTACAGACGCCTCTCATCTTTTTAAGTGGTGGAACTTGCACTATTGCTAACTGACTAAATACTTTTTTGCCCCACTGTACATAGTAAAAGACAAAAAAAATAAAACGTTAGAAAAGTTTATAAAGAATAGAGAATAAAGTCTCAGAATATGAATTAATTATTGCTACTATGGATGCGGCTCGGAAAGCAGAATAAGAGATTTGGAAGGCGCGGCGAGAGTTAAACGCGGCAGAGATTTTACATTCAGCGAGCGCACTCCACCTGGAAAATGACAATTCATTAACCTTTCCAAACCGGGCGCCGGGGAAGCTTTCTGCGCCCCCCTCCTCCTGTGCAGACAGTTTTAGGCTACAGTAACCCAAAATGACTGCTGGAATAGAAAAGAAGGGGGTGAAATACAAAGCCGGTGCCGCTTATCACCGCGATAAATCCCAAGAGGATAATTGCGGATTTGGCCGCATAATGACACTCATTAACACCGTTTTTCTATGGGTCACACAGCGAGTGGAAAGTGGTGGTGCCAAAAAAAAAAAAAAAAAAATCACACTCTGAGCCTTCCAAAGAATGCCGCTTCATAAGAAATGGCCAATTACCTATAATCAGAAGGGACATTTTTCTAATGCATTTAATAAGAAACAGTCTGAATAAATTAGTATAAAAAAAAAAAAAAAAGAAATTGAGATTTTTTTTTCTATCTGGAAACAGCGCCACACTGGATCTACAGGCTGTGTCTAGTATTGCAGCTCAGACTATTATTTACATAGGGGTGTGCTGTAATACCAGACCAAGAATGGTGCTGTGGGGGAGACAAACAAGAGCAGGACCTTTATTACTATCCTAGAAGATCCCTTTAAGACACGGAGGATACACAGATGCTCAATGATCCTCTTCATATACTGTAGGTGGCCAATGCACTGGCGGACACACACAGAAAAGGGCTCCTGTGCAAGAACAGTATATATGTCCCCAGCTTTGGAGGTAGCAGTGGCCCCCTTACCTCTTGGGCCCCCTTTGTTGCACCAATGATATATCCACCCCTGGGTCAATGTTTGCTCCCTAGCTGATGGATTTGCCCAAATCTGTACAAACCAGTGAGTAAATATTTAACAAACTTACTGGTATTGTAGTTTAAGCCCATTCATGTAATTGGGTAGAGATGCAGTGTAAAGCATGGGGGATAACAAATTTTTTTTTTTTGCATGGAAAGAGATATTATGGACTGCATTTTCCGACATTTGGTCACCGATTTGCCCATATTGGGGTGATGCGCCTGGTCACTGATTTGCCTATATTGGGGTGATGTGCCCTCATTACGTAGCCTCACTGTCTTTTATAGATATAATGTTACAGCACCTGTAATAACCTAACAACAATCAGGGTTGAAACATTAGGACTAGAGTTGAGCGATACCGTCCGATACTTCAAAGTATCGTATCGGATGGTATCAGCCGATCTTTAAAAAAAGTATCGGTATCGCCGATTCCGATACCGGAAGTCCCATTCAAGTCTATGGGACTTCCGGTATCAGAATAAGAAAAACCCTTTCCTGCCCTTGTACAGCCTCTCTGGGGTCTGTACGGGCCTTTCGGGGGGCTGTGCCGGCCTGCCAGGGGGTCTGTGCAGGCTCCGGTGGTCTGTGCCGGCCTGCCGGTGGTCTGTGCCGGCCTGCCGGGGGGCTGTGCCGGCCTGCCGGGGGGCTGTGCAGGCTCCGGGGGTCTGTGCAGGCATCGTCCGATGGGACTACAAGTCCCATCGGGCGATGCCTGCTACCATGACAGTGATTGACACATTAGCCAATGATGGGACAGTAGTAGTCCCATCATCCGGCTAATGTGTTAAATGTAAAAAAAAAAATAAAAAAAAAAAATTACATGCTACATACATACAACATGCATACTACATACATGCTACATTCATACTACATACTACATACATGCTACATTCATACTACATAAATACTACATGCAACATACATACCACATGTATACTACATGCATGCTACATACATACTACATGCTACATACTACATATATACTACATGCATGCTACATACATACTACATGCTACATACTACATATATACTACATGCATGCTACATACATACTACATGCTACATACTACATATATACTACATGCATGCTACATGCTACATACATACTACATATATACTACATGCATGCTACATACATACTACATGCTACATACATACTACATATATACTACATACATACTACATACATACTACATGCATGCTACATGCATGCTACATACATACCACATACATACTACATGCATGCTACATACATACTACATGCTACATACATACCATATACATACTACATGCATGCTACATACATACTACATGCATGCTACATACATACTACATGCTACATACATACTACATACATACTACATGCATGCTACATACATACTACATGCATGCTACATACTACATGCTACATACTACATGCTACATACATACTACATATATACTACATGCATGCTACATACATACTACATGCTACATACATACCACATACATACTACATATATACTAACTGCATGCTACATACATACTGCATGCTACATGCATGCTACATACATACTACATACATACTACATGCTACATACATACCACATATATACTACATACATACAATACATTCATACAATACATACATAGACATACAGTACATATAACATAGAGTAACATACTTACCAATACTTGTCACATTGTTCCCCGAAGCCATTGTCTTTTCCGGAATAAATATTAACATAACAAACCACAAAAATACTCACCCACGATCCGAAGCAGTCCACGAGTGTGTCCCACGACGATCTTGGGTAGAGAACTGCAGCATCAGCTGTTGCTGTCGTTCTCTACGGGCTGCAGGAATCCAATGACGGAAGGTAGGTATCCTTCCGC
Organism: Dendrobates tinctorius; assembly: GCF_039654945.1. Lineage (NCBI taxonomy): Eukaryota > Metazoa > Chordata > Amphibia > Anura > Dendrobatidae > Dendrobates > Dendrobates tinctorius. Next base: position 82,762,059 of record NW_027361738.1, on the reverse strand, counting down.
ACTGTATTCCTCCGCCACTTAAAAAAAAAAAAAAGTCCCTAGTCTCACTTTATGCCATTGCTGTGTGGGAATTTCCCACGCAGCAATGGCATAAAGTGAGACTAGGGACTTTTTTTTTTTTAAGTGGCGGAGGAATACAGTGCGGAAGGATACCTACCTTCCGTCATTGGATTCCTGCAGCCCGTAGAGAACGGCAGCATCATCTGATGCTGCAGTTCTCTACCCAAGATCGTCGTGGGACACACTCGTGGACTGCTTCGGATCGTGGGTGAGTATTTTTGTGGTTTGTTATGTTAATATTTATTCCGGAAAAGACAATGGCTTCGGGGAACAATGTGACAAGTATTGGTAAGTATGTTACTCTATGTTATATGTACTGTATGTCTATGTATGTATTGTATGAATGTATTGTATGTATGTAGTATATATGTGGTATGTATGTAGCATGTAGTATGTATGTAGTATGTATGTAGCATGCATGTAGCATGCAGTATGTATGTAGCATGCATGTAGTATATATGTAGTATGTATGTAGCATGCATGTAGTATATATGTAGCATGTATGTAGTATGTATGTGGTATGTATGTAGCATGTAGTATGTATGTAGCATGCATGTAGTATATATGTGGTATGTATGTAGCATGTAGTATGTATGTAGTATGTATGTAGTATGTATGTGGTATGTATGTGGTATGTATGTGGCATGTAGTATGTATGTAGCATGCATGTAGTATGTATGTAGCATGCATGTAGTATGTATGTAGTATGTATGTAGTATGTAGCATGTATGTATGTGGTATGTATGTAGCATGTAGTATGTATGTAGCATGCATGTAGTATATATGTAGTATGTAGTATGTATGTAGTATGTATGTGGTATGTATGTAGCATGCATGTAGCATGCATGTAGTATGTATGTAGCATGCATGTAGTATGTATGTAGCATGCATGTAGTATGTATGTAGTATGCATGTAGTATGTATGTAGTATGTATGTAGCATGCAGTATGTATGTAGCATGTATGTAGTATGTATGTAGTATATATGTAGTATGTATGCAGTATATATGTAGTATGTATGTAGCATGTAGTATGTATGTAGCATGCATGTAGTATGTATGTAGCATGTAGTATGTATGTAGCATGTAGTATGTATGTAGCATGCATGTAGTATGTATGTAGCATGCATGTAGTATGTATGTAGCATGTATGTAGTATATATGTAGTATGTATGTAGCATGTAGTATGTATGTAGTATTTTTTTTTTTTTTTTAACATTTAACACATTAGCCGGATGATGGGACTACTACTGTCCCATCATTGGCTAATGTGTCAATCACTGTCATGGTAGCAGGCATCGCCCGATGGGACTTGTAGTCCCATCGGACGATGCTTGCACAGACCCCCGGACATCAGCACAGCCCCCCGGCAGGCCGGCACAGCCCCCCGGCAGGCCGGTACAGACCCCCACAGGGTGCACAGACCACCGGCAGGCCGGCACAGCCCCCCGGCAGGCCGGTACAGACCCCCACAGGGTGCACAGACCACCGGCAGGCCGGCACAGCCCCCCGGCAGGCCGGTACAGACCCCCACAGGGTGCACAGACCACCGGCAGGCCGGCACAGCCCCCCGGCAGGCCGGTACAGACCCCGGGCAGTCCACACAGTCCCCCGGCAGGCCGGCAGAGACCCCCGGAAGGCCCGAAATGACGGCGCATCATGATGCGCACACACCGCGCATCATGATGACGTCAGTCTGTCAATCAACTTTGAACTTCCGATTCCGATGCCGAATTCCGATATTGAAAAAATATCGGAAGTCGGTATCGGAATTCCGATACAGCAAGTATCGGCCGATACCCGATACTTGCGGTATCGGAATGCTCAACACTAATTAGGACGCATCCATTAAGCTGCCTGCGGTAGGAATCTACATGCAGAAATGGACGCGCCGGCATTACTGGAGTGATATTGGATTTCTTTAGTTACCTGCACTTGGTAACGCTGTATGGACTATTAACCCCATATCTGCTGGGACAGTGTTCAACCCAGCGAGATCTCGGAGCTTGTACCTAGGATTGGATTCAACCATAGGTGCAGTAGGAATGTGCCGATAAAGTGGCTTTAATTAAAAGGTGGATGGCAGGATAAAGGGGTATTTCCACCCGATATTGAGATGGTATATTGCCCAAATATCCCATCATTGAATGATCAATATGGGTCCAACTTCTAAAACCCCCAACAATTGTGGGAATTAAGGTGATATAGCAATGAATAGCTTAGTTACTCACCGATAACGGTGTTTCTCAGAACCCATGACAGCACCACGGAGAGAGGGGATCCGCCCTTCAGGGACAGGAACCTACAGATAAAAAGGGCGGTACCTCTCCTCCGCCTTCAGTTGGTTACAGAGCATCAGAGGGTCTCCAGGTTAGTTAGACAACAGAAATATATGCATAACATTATAATATTGCTTATTATCAGAAGCACCGTGTCTAAACGGAAACACTCTACTAACAGTAAAACGTGCCCACCACACTCGTGAAGGGGAGGGGAATAAGCGGGTGCTGTCATGGGTTCTGAGAAACACCGTTATCGGTGAGTAACTAAGCTATTCTCCCTCACCCATGACAGCACCACGGAGAGAATTACAGAGATTGGTAGCTTAGGGAGGGACCACCGCCTGAAGGACCCTACTCCCGAAGGTCAGGTCAGACGTAGAGGCTAGATCTAATCTATAGTGCCTAAAAAAGGTCGAAGGTGATGACCAGGTGGCCGCCTTACAGATTTTTTCTATTGATACCTCAGATCTTTCAGCCCATGAGGTCACCATCACTCCTGTGGAATGGGCTCTCAACCCTTCCGGAATGGTATTTTCACTGGATGAATATGCCAGGGCAATCGCATCCCTTATGCACCTTTCCAGGGTACTCTTAGATGCTTTGAGTCCCTTCCAAGGTCCCTGAAAACACACAAGGAGAGAGCCTTCCTTCCTACATTTCTTGGTGGCCTCTAGATACTGCACTAGGCACCTCATCACGTCTAAGGTGTGGAATTTGTCTTCTCCCTTCTTTTTAGGATTTGGGCAGAATGAAGGAAGGACTACCTCTTGGGACTTATAGAAGTGTGATGACACTTTGGGTAGATATGCCAGGTCAGGCTTTAAAATGACCCTATCATCTAGAATCTTTGTGAAAGGTGGCCCTACTGATAAAGCTTGCATATCGCTCACTCTGCGAGCTGATGTTAGCGCCAAAAGAAGCACTGTTTTTAACGACAGGATTCTTAGGGATGCTGAGTGAATAGGTTCGAATGGAGGGCCTGTTAGTGTGGATAGTACAAGATTTAGATCCCATGATTGTAATCTTTGATTAGCTATTGGCCCGGATCTGGATACGGCCTTAGTAATCTGTCACCCAGGGATTACCTACCACATTATGGTTATAAAGGTGCCCAAGGCCTCTACTTGTACCTTTAATGTGTTGACCGCTAGACCCTGTTCTAGGCCCTTTTGTAGAAATTCTAGGATTTTGTCAATGTGAACCTCATCCTGAACCTTTACCTCCGAAGTGGATAAGAATTTTTTCTCTCTTTTTTTTTTTTTTTTTGTAGTGTAGTTATCAGGTTCTCTGAAATTCCTCTGTCTCTCATCAGTGCCCTCTCAAATTCCATGCTGTTAAATGGAATCTCCCTGCCTGAGGGTGTAACACTGGCCCCTGCGATAGCAGGTCCAGGAGATCTGGGAGGATCCATGGGTCGGTTAGAGAGAATATTCTTAGCCAGGAGAACCAGGTTCTTTTGGGCCAGAAGGGGGCTATTAAAATCATTCCTGCCCCATCCTCTCTGACTTTTCTTAACACTGCTGGGATCAGCATGATCGGGGGAAAGGCATATGTTAGGCCCCATGTCCATGGGAGTATGAAGGCGTCCAGAGCTAGAGGATTCCCCCTGGGGTCTATGGAGCAGAAAGTTTCCACTTTTTGTTTCTGAAGTCGGCAAACAGATCTATGCCCGGGTCCCCCCACATTTTTACAATCTGCCGAAAAACGGACCGCTTTAGGACCCATTCCCCTTGTCATAATTGGGAGCGACTTAGAAAGTCTGCCCTTTGATTCTCCGTGCCCCGGATGTGTAGTGGTGACAGAGATAGCAGGTTTGCCTCCTCTAATTTGAGGACTCTGGAGAATGTTTCCATTAGGGCTCGGGACCTGGTTCCCCCCTGATGATTTATATATGCTATTGTAACTCGATTGTCCGAAATATGCGGACATGATGACCCCGGAGCAGGGGTAAGAAGTGTACTAATGCGTAGCCCACTGCTAAGAGCTCTCACTGGTTCGAGGAGGCTTCTAATTCTTGAACTCCCCACGTACCCTGGGCCACTTCGTTGTTCATGTGTGCTCCCCACCCTGTGGGACTGGCATATGTGGTAGCTATGTGTGTTATTTTTTGTTACCCAGGGGATCCCTTTGGAAGGGTTGTCTTGGCTTTTCCACCAGGTTAGGGAATGAGTAGTTTTTGAATTTAGGGTAATACGACCCTCTAGGTGTCCCCCTACTGCAGACTAGTTGGCTAGTACATCCCACTGTAGAACTCTCGTGTGTAACTGAGCCCATTGGACTGCTGGCAGGCAGGCGGAGCGAGAACCTAGTCGTGACATCGCTTTTCTTAATGTCATGGAGGGATTTTGGATGGCTCTTGTTACAATTTGAGCGATTTTCTCCTTCTTGCGGTCTGGGAGGCGGCACTCTTGAATGTTTGAGTCCAATATTAGACCCAAGAATTCCTGTACTCTGCTGGGCTCTGATCTTGATTTTTTAGATTCAGGAGCCAGCCCAGGCCTTGCAGAGTGCCCATCACTCTGTCCCCCTGTTCCCAGCGTTTTTGAACCAAGCTGGTTGCTAATAAAAAATAGTCCAGATACGGGATTAATATTATGTCTTGCTCCCTTATATGGGCCATCATCTCTGCCCGTGGAGCTACAGATATTCCGAATGGCAAGGCTCTATACTGGAGTTCTCTTATCTCGCCCTTTATCGAGACAGCTAACCTGAGATATTTCCTGGAGTTTTTGTGAATGGGGATGTGATAATAGGCGTCGCTGAGATCCAACACCGAGATTGGTGGTGGACCTGATTGACTCCAAAAAAAATTTTTTTTTTTTTTTTTTTAAATTTATAATTGTCTGAAACCTGCCGCCTGGCTTGGTCACCAGGAAAAAGAGGGGAGTAAAACCCCTTGCCCCTTCCCTGCAGGGGAACCTCCTGGAGGGCTCCTTTTTCTACCAGGCTTAGGACTTCGTTTCCTAGGGCTTTCTGCTCTTGCATACTGGATCTTAGCGGAGTCATTACATACTTTTGAGGCGGGAGGGAGAGAAGTTTATCCTTAGGCCCTCCTGGATTAGGGGTTTACTGTCCATGGGTTGTTTGATATTCTTTTCCAGGCTGGGAGAAAAAAGGGTTAACCTTCCCCCCACCCTGAGCAAACTGTCACCTAGAGGGCTTTTTGTCTCAGGACAAGTTGCCGAGGAGGAACCCTCTATCTCTTCTCTTGTCAGCCCACTTTGCTCTCTCGGTGGTCTCCGCAAAAGAAACTTTCTATTCCGAAAGTGCCTCTTAGCTGCATTTGAGAGTGCTGCTGCTTTGGACGATAACCAGACTGAGTCTGCGGATGAGTCCGCTAGGAAGGCAGCCGCTCCCCTTATTACTGGGATAGAGTCTAGGATTTTATCGCTTGGCGTCCCGCTATGGCTGGCCTGAGGTTACCTCCAGCTAACTGCCCTGCACCTTTAAGAAAGGTATCTGCCTTTTTATCTAGGGGACCCCTGAGGGTGCCCATGTCCTCAAAGGGGAGGGCAAAATTTTTTTTTTTTTTTTTTTTTGAGGCCTTTGCGACAGCTACATCGAGCTTCGGGCCCCTTTCCTCACAGGGATATTTCCTTTTAAGGGAAGGGACCGTGGTGTTTTTCCTGTCCGGTTTATCCCATTCTTTTTGATTAGACCCCGCACATTTTCATTTAGCGGGAACACTCTCCGCGCCTTTTCTGGCCCAGTCCCCCGAACATTATGTCCTGGACTGTTTTATCCGGCCTAGGGTCCAGCACCCCCATGGTAGACGTTACCGCTTTCACTAGTTTGTCCACCTCGTCTAGGGGGAAGCAGTGACGCCCCTCTGTTTCCTCGTCTGAGGATGAGGAACTGGAATCTGAGGGTTTTGACGTGATTTCTCCCGATGTCGAGGAATCTGACTGGGAAATCACTATTGTGTCTTTCTTTTTTTTTTTTTTTGATTTGTCCCTATGCTTAAGGGATATAAGGGCACTCTGACCTCCAATTTAATCGCAGCTTTTAGGTCAGAGGCCAAATCCGGAGTTTCCTAACAGAGGATTTCTTTTGTACATGGTTCCGTTTTTTTTTTTTTTTTTTCGCACTCGATGTTTTCTTTGCTTTGGCTTTTGCCCCCGGTGGTCACTGGGGTTATAGCAGTTTTTGGCCCCTGATCATTTGACCATTCCCTTTTCCCATGGGGTCACATGGTCTAGGCAGGTGTTGGTGATAGCGTCTTGTGAAGCCACTGCAGAAACCTGGTGGAGTTACCAGCTGGCTTGAAGCCACTGCTGAAACTGGTGTTGAACTCTGGCTGCCTGGTGTCCGCAGCAGAGTGAGATGGTGAAGGTGGCAGCTGGCTCTGAGGTGTAGAACCACTCTCTCAAGAAATAGGTAGGGGACTAGCACAAGTGGGGCACCCCTTTTCTTTTCCCCTTCTTTCCCTAGTAAGGGAAATGGAACTTTTAATACAATGGTGAACATTCACGAAGATCACTCACCCAAAGGTATGCGGCTGCAGGTATCGATTCGGGAGATGGAGTCAGGTCCTGAATAGGCTGCACTCCTGGTGGCGATTTGCTCCTTGCAGCTGACGTGCTATGCTGCGTGGAGTGACTACTGGAACGACCATCTGTACTGCGTTCTTTTGACGATGATTGTGGTGGTGGTGCTGCTGCTGCTAAAGCTGCTGCCTGGCTTGCTGCTCCTGTTGCTGGTCACTATCCCCTTCAGGATCGCCTCCAGCCTGGAGCGCTTGTGCAGCCACCATTTTAAAATTTCCCGGCTGGCGTCACCGCTCCCATCCTGCACCGCGGTCCCCGGGAGAGCGCTCCTGCGCATGCGCCGGTTCTAGGGACCCGGAAGCCGGCTTCTACTTCCGGGGCGGCCGCCATCTTGGTACACCTCTGTAACCCGGCGCCGCCCGCATGTTTACCGGGTCCCCACGAGCCCCGACTTCCTCTCCGGAGCGGCGGCTCCGGCGTCACTCCCGCCCGCTCACCCGGCAGCCCGCATGGGCCCCAGCAGTGGCGGCTTCGGGCACCGCACCTTCCCGAGGCAGGGGCCTTCCCGCTGCCACCACCGGTCAGGCCGGCCCCGGATCCTGGACACACGAAAGGTACCGTCCTGTGGGTCCCTCCGTCAGGGACAGGAACCCAACTGAAGGCGGAGGAGAGGTACCGCCCTTTTTATCTGTAGGTTCCTGTCCCTGAAGGGCGGATCCCCTCTCTCCGTGGTGCTGTCATGGGTGAGGGAGAAAACAATTTAAAACCGTACGTGCAGAAATGCCGGCACTTCCAGCCTTGGCCGCTATCAATGAGGTTATTAATGGTCGCCTAAGGGAGGTTCTGCTACTGAATGTACTTGGGAAAACCATCAAGATCCTCTGCTGGCAGATCCTGCGTAACCACCGACCAATGACATCCTAGATGTGCCCAATGGGAGACAAGTCCGGAGACGCTGCAGCCATGGGAGCACGTTTAGGTCTACTAAAAGAAGCACCAGCGACATGCAGCCTGGGGTAGTCGGCTTTGCTTTGAACATTTTGTTTCCATTTTTCATAATTTGAATATTATCATGTCTATCCATGAATTCCAGCTTGGTGTTGCAATTTCAATGTTGAAATTGTATACAAAATTAGGAAAATTAAAACATTTTCTCACTCATTTAAAAGCTCTGGACGTTTAGAATGATGTCAGTTCTAGATGGGCTCTCTACTGTCTCACTAATTTCACAGCTTTGCGAGGCTTCCCGATTCTCACCTGGAAGATAGACACCAGGAGAATCTCTTTACTTCATACTGAATGTACAGTAGTATATTTATGTGGCAACATAAAAAAGATCCCCGCATATTATGGAGCACCCGAAGGAGGACAAGGATAGAAGCAGAAGTACGGTTAAATCCTACAGTCTTTTCTCGGTGGTATGGCTGCTGCTAGATCAGTATCAGAATGTAGTAAGAGACTGAGATTGACTCTTTACAAGCAGCTATGTCCTTCTACTTGCTGCTTAACCCTCTAGAAAGAGCTACGTTTTTGTCCTGCAGATTTATCCTTTAGAAACAGCCAAACGTTGATTAGTGGACTGGATGTATAAAAAATAACTAACTTAACCATTCTCAGCGCAGGCAGTCATGTCACCGTTTTACCAGAAACTGGTCCACTGCAGCCTGTGATGGACTACAGTAGTCAGGTGACATGAGCAGCACTTCATCAAATGTTTTATGGTGATGCACTATTCAAAGTCACTTGACCACTGAAGGAAATTAGAGGTTGCAGTGGTTTGGTGCGATGGTGACATTAAAGCCTCCTGTCTTTGTGCAAACCACAGTGTTGTCTGTGCTAGATCCAGGTGGGTGCCGGTAGGCAAATGTGGCTGAGTGATTTAATGATGTTAGGCCATCTATGGCTGAGTTTGTTATTTTCAAATATACAGTCCCCTGGACAAAGTTTTAACTTGCTAGGACAACTCTCCCCCCCTTAGAAGCAGCTATGTCCTCCTGCTGAAGATTAATCCTTTATAAACAGCTATGTCCTCATCCTGAAGATAAATCCTTTAGCAACAGTTTTGCTCGCCTCCTGCAGATTGACCCTTTAGAAGTCGTTATGTTCTCCTGATTAAACCTTTAGAAGCAGCCACGTCCTCTTCCTTTAGTTGAGACGCAGAAGACACATTTTGAGTTCACTTTGGTACACTGAAAGTAAAACCTTCATCCCTGTAGCACTGAGAAAATTAACTGATTTGCTAATGACAGTTTTTGAAAGAATGTTTTATAATTTAATCTACGGTCACTTCTTGCATTTTTTATTTTTTCAAAACGAATATGTTGACTTTAAGTTAATGGCACTGTGCTGCAATTCCCTGCAGTCAGGTAGTCAGGAGCACTGCACTGGACAGGGACTCAATGGTAAATCAGTACTGTGAGCCTTTCATTCTCATGATCGGTGGTGGTCCCAGAAGATGACAGCTTCTCAAGGCATGCAGGATGTAGATATTGATAAGGATGTTTTCATATTACAAAGCTATTATCAGTTCAGTAGTATTTGTAGTATAACACAAGAATGCTACAAGGAGGTAAGTAAGACTTACCTGTGATAATTCTTAAAATAGTTTGTACTCTGTTTCCTAATGGATTCTTGCAGGACCTCAGATTTGCTGCCGCAGAACTCCTCCCCGACCTGCATGAGCCTGAAGGGAAACGCAAGATCATATGCCACCCGGAATTTGTGTCTATGGGATTAACATTATTCCAAACTGTGGCAATAAAGTAAAATAAACATATATTTCATACCAATTAAAACTTCACTCATGGTCTAAACTAATGGAAAGGTTATGGTCATTACCCCTGGTGGCCTAGAGTAATGTCCCATTTCATGCTGGTCTATAATAGAGTGGAGGGCACTTATTATATTCCTTGATGGGCTAAAGTACAAGAGGGTGGCAAACTCTGGGGCCAGGAATAGAAGGAAGGTGCTTATTTTACTGGATACTTTATTCCCTAGTAGTCTAGGGTAAAAGCCGGTCTGGGACATATTACAGGATTAATATTTTGCTCCTTGGTGGTCTACAGCAAAGTAAACAGTTAATATATGGTGATTTAGGGTATATTATACATTAAGAATATGTTCCCAGGTGGTCTAGTGTAAAATAAAGAATACCTGGTTGTCTAGGATATATCAAAAAGTTAAAAGTTTGTCCCCTGTGGTTAGATGTAAAAAGGGAGGCTGATAACTAGTGGTATAGGGTCCAGTTTCGCCTTCTGTCATGTGTGTACCTTAGGGGGTACTGTAGACACTACAGGGCTCCATGACTGCGTAATAAAAATTCCTAAAAATTAATTCACTGCCAAGACTCTCCTGCCTTTATGCAGTACATTTTCTGAAGCACTAGGGACATTATACAGCAGCAATGCACAGTGTAACTGTGAATCCAGCTCTGGTGTGAACACTTACTAAAAATGCAGCAGCATGGGTCCGTACGAGTCTCTATTACTTTGCTACAACCTTTATCCTCCCCCTGACCTCTACAGACTTTAATTGGCAAATGTAATCTGATCTCTCATTGATCTTTACATTTTACTTGCTTTTTTGGTTTAGGAGGCAGAAGTGGCGAAACATGGATTTTTGTGAGTAATCACCGTAAAATCCTTTTCTCCGAGACGCTCATTGGGGGACACAGATACTGTGGGGTGTATGCTTCTGCCGCTAGGAGGCTGACACTATGTGAAAAAAAGAGGTTAGCTCCTCCTCCGCAGTATACACCCTCGCCCCTATTGCGGGCGGAAATCAGTTTGGTGCCAAAGCAGTAGGAGGACAACATATCAGCTTTAATACAGGTACAATATGTCCAAAGGAAAACACCACCCTTATAGCAAATAAGTAAACACATATTCATTTAAACAAGAGCCAACTGGCTAATAGGGTGGGTGCTGTGTCCCCCAATGAGCGTCTCGGAGAAAAGGATTTTACGGTGAGTAGTCACAAAAATCCATGTTTCTCCTTCGTCTCATTGGGGGACACAGATACTGTGGGACGTCCTAAAGCAGTCCCTGGGTGGGAGATTGACTCACCGAACCAAGCTACATGCACCTCCTGTTTAAAGGTGCGCCACCGTTGCTTGGAGAATCCTTCTACCCAGGCTCGCATCCGCCGAGGCCTGAGCATGGATATTATGTTTGGCAAATGTGTGCAGGCTGGACCAGGTTGCTGCCTTGCAAACCTGTTCCATCGAAGCCTGATGCCGAAGCGCCCAAGAGGCGCCCACCGCCCGGGTAGAGTGCGCTCTGATCCCTGCTGGAATCGGCGTGCCTCTAATGCGGTAGGACTCCTGAATAGTCAAACAAATCCATCTGGCTATGGTCGACTTTGAGGCAGCGAGTCCCTTCCTGCGCTCTTCAGGGAGCACGAACAGCGTGTCTGTCCGACGAAAGGGTGCCATCCGCGACACGTACCTCCGGAGGGCTCTTACCAGGTCTAACGTGTGAAGAGCCTTTTTCCACACGGTGCTGGACAAAATGAAGGCAAAACAACATCTTCATTAATGTGAAAAAGAGGACACGACCTTTCGGCAGAAAAGGAGGGGCTGGTCTGAGGACCACCTTCTACTTATGGAAAGTGAGGATCGGAGCTCGGCAGGATAAAGCCGCCAGCTCTGAAACCCGCCTGATGGAAGTGCTGGCCATTAGGGGAACAACTTTCCAGGAAAGGTACCTCAAAGAGATATCCTGAAGCGGTTCCAATGGAGCTTCCTGCAGAACACTTAGGACCATGTTAAGAACCCAGGGGTCCATCGGCGCCTTATAGGGAGGTATCAAGTGGAACACTCCCCGGATGAAAAGTCTTCACCTGCAAATTGGTAGCAACCCTGCACTGGAACAGGATGGATAAGGCCGACATTTGTCTCCTGCGGAAACCTGGGGCAAAGCCCGAGTCTAATGCTCTACCGACTGAGCTATCCGGGCTCTCTGAGCCCGTTTAGAGAAAAACCAAGATGTTGGGGATCGAGAATCTTAGCGGAGAAACACCGCGGCCTCAACATCAAGCAAAGAACACCTTCCAGGTGTGGAGGTAAATTCATGCTGAAGCAGGCCTCCGGGCGCTAATCGTTGTAGCGACCACCTTGCTCCCGAACCCTGCCTGGGTTAGAATCCAAGATTCAACGGCCCTGCCATCAAACACAGGGTCCCTGAGTTCGGGTGGCACATCGGCCCTTGATAAGGTAAATCTGGGCGCTCTAGCAGGCGCCCAGGAACGTCGGCGAGCAGCTGCCTTAGATCTGCGTACCACGCTCGAGGGGGCCAGTCTGGGGCCAGCAGAATCGCCGGCCCCCCTTCCGTCTTGATCCTTTTGCTGACTCTCGGGAGTAGTGGCAGTGGGGGAAATAGATATGGGAGGCGAAACTGGTTCCATGGCAGAACCAACGCGTCCACCGCGAATGCCTACGGGTCCCTGGCCCGAGCGACATATGTGGGCACCTTGGCATTCACTCTGGAAGCCATCAGGTCCACATCCGGAGCTCCCCACAGAAGACAAATCTGCTGAAGAACTTCGGGATGTAGAGACCACACTCCGGATGCAAGATCCTGCCGGCTGAGGAAGTCTGCCGCCGAATTTTCCACGCCCGGGATGTGGACAGCTGAAATCACCGAGTGGTTTGCTTCGGCCCACTGAAGAACGTGCCCCACCTCGCGCATGGTTGTTCTGCTGCGGGTGCCCCCCTGACGAATTATGTAAACCACCGCCGTGGCGTTGCTCGATGGAATCCGGATGGGGTGGCCTGCTAGAAAGTGATGAAACTTCTGCAGAGCCAGCCGAATTGCTCGTATCTCCAATAAGTTGATCGGGAGGCGTGCCTCCTGTGGCGACCACTGTTTCTCGGTTGTGTGGTGGCGAAACACCGCTCCCCAACCGAGGAGACTGGCGCCGATTGTCATTATCAGCCCATGACCTGGGGGGAAAGGTTTCCCCTAGGCCAGAGAGGAACTGGTTATCCACCATCCGAGCGACTGCCTGACTTGAGAGGACAATTGGCACCGCTAATCGAGCGTGAAAGGATTCTTGTCCCAGGCTGACGAGGCGTGCTGCAGGGGGTGAAGGATGGAACTGGACAAAAGGTATCGCTTCCATTGCTGCCACCATTTTCCCTAGGATCCTCATCGCGGATCGGATGGTATGAGGGACTGGTTGGCGTAGTGTCCGGACTCCCTGCCGGAGACTAGCGCCTTTTCCTGAAAGAGAATTACCAACCCTCGGCAAGTGTCGAAGATCATTCCTAGGAAGGAGATCCTCTGAGCTGGCACAAGGGATGATTTCTTTGCATTGACCAACCATCTAAGCGGCAAGAGTATCTAGCGTGATGTTGACACCTTCCTCACATGCCCGTATTGACGGGCCCTTGACCAAGAGGTCGTCCAGATAAGGCAAGACGACTATGCCTCGAGAATGCAGTGTTGCCCTGACAATTGCCAAAACCCTTGTGAACACTTTGGGAGCCGTGGCTAGCCCGAAGGGTAGCGCTACAAACTGAAAATGTTGAACGCTGATGGCGAAGCGTAGAAGCCTCTGATGAGGAGGAAAAAATGGGAATATGCAGAAATGTGTCCTGGCTGTCAATTGAGGCCAAGTATTCTCACTGCTCCATGACCGCTATGACTGAACGGAGAGACTCCATCCGGAAATGTCTGATCCTGATGAATTTGTTCAGAAGCTTTAGGTCCAAAACAGGCCTGACAGACCCGTCCTTTTTGGGAACCGCAAAAAGGTTGGAATAGAACCCCTGAGCTCTTTCGTGTCCCGGCACTGTAACAATGACTCCGTTGTGCAGGAGCGACTTGATGGCTCCCAATAGAGCCCTTACCTGGGTATCCACCCTGGGAAGTCGGGAAAGAAAAAAACATCTTGGAGAGTATCTGACAAATTCTATTTTGTAACCTGAGGGCACCAATTCTTTTCCCCGTGCGTTGTGAGCGATGTTGGCCCAGACGTGGTGAAAACAGAGAAGGCGGCCACCCACTTTGCTGGTGTCGTCTGGTAAAGACCTCGAGTCATTTGGCCGATGATCTTTAGGATCTGGGTCCCCTTGATCTGGACTGTTGAGCATGCATTCTCCCCAATGGGTTGGCTCTATATGAGACCTGCCGCTCCCTATCCTGGTTGGGGCGGCCTGAGGTGGCGGAATTGGGCCCCGTAGTCCACCCAGAGTCTTTTAACGCATGATCCCGGACCGGTCTCCTATTCGGGTCCCGGACCAGGCTCAGGCTGCTTAGCGGCCGCCACCTGCACAATGCCGTCATGCCTGGGCTAGAATGGTCGGTGGCACTGCGAAAGGCCCGAAAACGTGCCTGAACCGGGTGACAAAAAAACGGTTTAACCTTCTGTTGAGGGAGAAACCCGCTCTTTCCTCCTGTGGAGTCGGAGATAAGTTGATCCAACTTTTCTCCAAATAGGCGGCAGCACTGATAAGGCAGGGAAGTCAAGGACTTCTTGAAAAGTAGAATCGGCGCGCCATGTCCTCAACCATAGGGCTCTTCAGATAGAGATTGCATTAGCGGCAGCAAGTGCTGAACAATTGGCCGCATCCAAATACGCATTCATTACATAGTCTCCGGCTATCGCCATCTGACCTGCGACCTCAGAGATCTCTGCAGGTAGATCCTGCTCCTGCGCGACCTTGTTTAATGTTTCTATGATATCATAGCCTTGGCTACCCAAGTTGCTGCGAACGAGGGAGCGAGTGCAGACCCTGACGCCTCATATACTGAACGAGCTAGGCTCTCAATAAGGCAGTCCGTGGGATCTTTAATCGAGGAAACCCTAGGGACAGATAACAGGGTCTTAGTGGCCAGGCGTGAAACCGGAGGATCCACTATTGGGGATTCCATCCATTGTTTACGGAGGTCCGGAGCAAACGGATACCTCGTTTCGAGTGCCTTTTAACCCGAGAAAACGCCGTTCTGGACGTTCTCTGTGCCGATGCACTATGTCCTCAAACTCAGGGTGAGAGGAAAAAATTCTGTGCAGCCGCTTCACTCGTTTACATGCCACTTTATGCCCCGTAGCCGCTGCGGTATCATCCTCAATCCCCAGGGTCTGATTGACGGCTTCTATGAGGCTGTCCACTGTTTCACGTGACTCTGGAGTGTCCAGGTCAAGGGGCTCGTCTGAGTTGCAATCTGAGGTCTGCTCGCTATCAACCACTGGTGACGGGGAGCGAGAAGCAGATCTTACGGATGCTGAAGGTACCGGATGGACTGGGCGACACTGTGTGGATTTGTTTCCCCCGAGTCTGCCTGGAGTGAGAGCGGCCCCTGCAGGCCGGAGGCTCCTGTGAGGTGGAGGCTCCCTCTAAAGGCAGCGAGACACTGTCCCTGCCCCTATCTGGGGCTTGAAGGGATTCTATTGCTCTCGTAAGCGACGCCATGTACTGTGACAGTGATCCGGCCCACTCCGGGGGATTTGACACATTGCTCGCGATCGGAAGGAAGGCTCCTGGGCACGTTTGGATTTGCAGGCTTCGCATAAACGCTTGCTCTGCGCCCGCGGAAACGCAGCCCGACAAGAGATGCATGCCGCGTAAAAGAACGTGTGAGTCTTTGCTTTTTGGGACATGCTGTATCTGTCCGCTGCTGGGAATATGGGGAAGAGGTAGCCCTCGTTTTTCCCTATAGCGTGGCCTCTCGGGCAGCACTTACCCCAGTCCTGCGCCCCCCGACCTGGATGCTTCCTTTACATCGCGCGCCGACATCTGTGGCGCGCACCAGCCTTTAAAACCGCTCTAGGGGCGGTACTCCCACTTTGCGGCCTAGCCCGTGCTCTGAAGCCGGGGCCTCTATTTTTACTGCCGCCCAGTGCGGGGCGGGCTGCCGGAAGTGACGCGCGGCCCCGGGGGCGGAACTTCCAACAGCGGCCTAGCTCCGGCCGAAGCCTCAATTTTTCCCCTACCCGACTGGGGGGGCGCGGTACCAAAAAATGGCGCTACTGACCGGCGCGGCGTTCCTGTCCCAGGCTGCCGCCTGATGATCCAGCCCTTCTCTTGCATGGCTAGTGGATGCCGAGCTGTGGGCTTCAGCCCGAAATCTTCGCAGGAGCCCTCCCCGACCCTCTCCTCACCGATGATCCTCTTCAGCCTGAGCGCAGGTATGTGAGGGAGTCTTTGATAAAAAATAGGACGGTGCAGGCACCCTAGCTCCATCTAACCCCTTCAGGGGGTGAGGAGAGGGACCGTCCGCCACCTTGCAGCACCGCCGTCTTGCGTTGGTGGAGCAGTGGGGGCCGCACAGACTAGTCTTGTGCCTCTGTGCAAGCCCATGGTTTCAATACCTAGGGGTGGACAGGGCTAAGTCTGGCATAATGTCCCACGTCGCGGGAAAGGATACGTGGAGGGACACTCGCACGTGCTCGCCCGTTGATGGTTTGGGGAAATCGGATCCTTTCAATAGGATGCGTTTCCCCTGTTTCATCTTCATAGTAACCTAGAAAAAAATAGTCTGGAGAGATCCAGACTGTGTGTGCCTCCATAGGACACTAAGCAAAAAACTGATTTCCGCCCGCAATAGGGGCGAGGGTGTATACTGCGGAGGAGGAGCTAACCTCTTTTTTTCACTTAGTGTCAGCCTCCTAGCGGCAGAAGCATACACCCCACAGTATCTGTGTCCCCCAATGAGACGAAGGAGAAAATTCTTTTGCAACTTTTCTTATATTTGCATAATTTACGAAAGGTTAGTTGACGCAACGGCGATCGTTCAAATTGCCTTTTTCTACCAACCTGCTGACTATATCCAGAACTACAATGAAGTCATCATATTTAAAGTTGGACATATCAGTCCCGAGAAGATACGTCTTGACTTTCAGCTGAACATCCTGAAATTAAAAAAAAAAAAAACAAAAAAAAAACCACAAGATAAAACATTTATTAAAGTGATGTAGCAGGACGGACGTTATTCTCCGGCCATGCGCATGGCACGCACAGTATGTTTGTGTTCCTTCCTAAGGGAAAGAACATTTATGTTGACAATGTGTCTCTTCCTATTATTTCAGATATGATCACGATGATGAGAAAGCTAAAGAGAAAAGAAAATCCGGAGCAGCAGTTCAAGGATTGTAAGCAGAGTTCAAGAACACAGACATTCAGGGAAGTTCCATTTGTAAACGGTTAAAGGGAAGCGCTATCAAAATTATCATTTTTTTCTTTTTTTTTTTTACAAAATGATCATCAATTAAAAGGGATACTCCAAATTTATACTGGGACGCTTGAAGAAAAATAAAAAAAATATTAAAAAAATGGAAATTAACATCTTAGGATTTGCACAAAAAAAATAGTGCAGGGCAGTGAGACAGTTAAGACTAAAATTGGCTATTAATGTTTTTTTGGGGGGACATACAAACAAATTTGTCAAGAGAAGGCACCTATACTCGTCTGTCTGAACTCCATCACCCTTCTGCCAGTCCCTGTTGGCCTCTGCTTACTTTCTGCAGCTAAAAATTGTCGTGCATTATTTAGATGAACGCTGCAGCCGATCACTGACCTCAGTGATCACATGCCAAAATCATCACTGATCGGCTGTGATAATAGATGATATTTAGATAATACGATCATTGCAGGGGGGAATTGGCAATAGAGCTGCGGGGGGGTGAGTATAATTATTAGTATTATATACATATTTTTTTTACAATTTAACCCATTTTCTGCTTTTGACAAACTGTGCACCGATTCTAGAAAATCCGTTTAAACGTTTAAAATCAGACTACATAATGTTTGTTTGTAGTCTGTAACCACGGAGACACAACTCTGCATAAGAGATTTTAAGCTGTGCTGAATTGAAGCAATGCAGGGGCAAAAACCACCAGGGAACATGTAATTCCTCATTTCTCCTGTGGAGGCACTGCAGGTAAATCAAACACTTTCCATTACAGCTGATCACTGGGATTTCTGGGAATGGGATAACCGGTGATTAAGTTTATTGCTCATCCATATTGCTCAGATTTTCTCTTTTCTGTTACCAATAGTTGAGATATATTAGGAAAGGGAAATTACCTGCCAGATGCGGGTCAGTCCATGCTCCAGCTTCTTTTTTATATAATTTCGAGCAAAATTGTTCTCTTCTGTAGCGGACACACTATTACTGTCTGGGGGAAAAAAAATCTAAAATAAAAAATACTGAGGCCACAATACATAAAATACTGAGAGTACATCCTCCTGGAAAGGACACCACGGCCAATCTCCCTAGGTAGATTTTCACGCAGACGTTCTTGTGAACAGTCTAGTGTAAACGCTGCCACCAGTCAGGGCACAGTCTAGTGTAAACGCTGCCACCTGTCAGGGCACAGTCTAGTGTAAACGCTGCCACCAGTCAGGGCACAGTCTACTGTAAACACTGCCACCAGTCAGGGCACAGTCTAGTGTAAACACTGCCACCAGTCAGGGCACAGTCTAGTGTAAACGCTGCACCTGTCAGGGCACAGTCTAGTGTAAACGCTGCCACCAGTCAGGGCACAGTCTAGTGTAAACGCTGCACCTGTCAGGGCACAATCTACTGTAAGGCCATGTGCACACGATGCAGGTTTGCAGCATTTCCGCAGCGGATTTTACCGCGCAGAAACGTTGCATATCCGCATTGTGATGTACAGTACCTTTAAATTGAATGGAAAAAAAAAACCGCTGTGCAGACGCTGCTGATTTTTCCGCGCGGTTTTCCTGCGGTACAAAATCCGCAGCATGTTACTTCTTTTGTGCGGTTTTCTATCTCCCCTGTTACCAAATCCGCAGGGGGAAAACCGCAATGGAAAACCGCGCAAAAACCGCATGAAAACCGCGTGAAAAAATGGAAGAAATCCGCAGGAAAAATGCAGGTCATTTGACCTGCGGTTTTCTTCCATTCTGCACGGAAAAATCCGCAGGGCTCAAAACTCCGTCTGCACTCAGCCTAAACGCTGCACCTTTCAGGGCACAGTCTAGTGTAAACGCTGCACCTGTCAGGGCACAGTCTAGTGTAAACGCTGCCACCAGTCAGGGCACAGTCTAGTGTAAACGCTGCCACCAGTCAGGGCACAGTCTAGTGTAAACGCTGCCACCAGTCAGGGCACAGTCTAGTGTAAACGCTGCCACCAGTCAGGGCACAGTCTAGTGTAAACGCTGCCACCAGTCAGGGCACAGTCTAGTGTAAACGCTGCCACCAGTCAGGGCACAGTCTAGTGTAAACGCTGCACCTGTCAGGGCACAGTCTAGTGTAAATGCTGCACCTGTCAGGGCACAGTCTATTGTAAACGCTGCCACCAGTCAGGGCACAGTCTAGTGTAAACGCTGCACCTGTCAGGGCACAGTCTAGTGTAAATGCTGCACCTGTCAGGGCACAGTCTATTGTAAACGCTGCCACCAGTCAGGGCACAGTCTAGTGTAAACGCTGCCACCAGTCAGGGCACAGTCTAGTGTAAACGCTGCACCTGTCAGGGCACAGTCTAGTGTAAACGCTGCCACCAGTCAGGGCACAGTCTAGTGTAAACGCTGCCACCAGTCAGGGCACAGTCTAGTGTAAACGCTGCACCTGTCAGGGCACAGTCTAGTGTAAACGCTGCCACCAGTCAGGGCACAGTCTAGTGTAAACGCTGCACCTGTCAGTGCACAGTCTAGTGTAAACGCTGCACCTGTCAGGGAACAGTCTAGTGTAAACGCTGCACCTGTCAGGGAACAGTCTAGTGTAAACGCTGCACCTGTCAGGGCACAGTCTAGCGTAAACGCTGCCACCAGTCAGGGCACAGTCTAGCATAAACGCTGCCACCAGTCAGGGCACAGTCTAGTGTAAACGCTGCCACCAGTCAGGGCACAGTCTAGTGTAAACGCTGCCACCAGTCAGGGCACAGTCTAGTGTAAACGCTGCCACCAGTCAGGGCACAGTCTAGTGTAAACGCTGCACCTTTCAGGGCACAGTCTACTGTAAACGCTGCCACCAGTCAGGGCACAGTCTACTGTAAACGCTGCACCTGTCACGGCACAGTCTAGTGTAAACGCTGCCACCAGTCAGTGCACAGGCTAGTGTAAACGCTGCACCTGTCAGTCCACACTGTAGTGTAAATACATACTGCCACATACATTAAATGACACAAACCAATCACTTAACCCCTCCTCTTCTTGACAGATGTTAAACCATCAGCTCATGAATGAATCCCCCATTAAGATCAGGTCGGTCTTTTCTGGAGATGAAGGTATTTCACAGTTGAAGGGTCTCCGCTGATCTGACCCCTTTGACATGACCTTCATAGTCTCTACTCTTAAAGGACATAATTTAGAAAGTTCGTCCAAACTTTCCTCTACAGTGGTGTCCACAATGAACTTGCAGCCGAATAAATCATTTCCAACTTCTACCATAATCTCTTCCTGATTAACATTCTTTGAAAACAAGATGGTAATGTGAGGAGAGCGGAGAGCGTGACCTCTTGTCACCATCGTGCGGTGAATAAACTCTGAGGTGCTATCTGCAAGTCAATGAGGATGTATCAGAACTTGCAGGTCCTTCAGAGCGGCTCCGCCACGTCCTCGAGTGCCCTTAACAGGAAGCTGCTAATGATAATCCGCTCCGAGGGCAGATCTCCAGAGGCGCCAACAGTGCCCGCATGTGCTGCAAACTGGCGACTGGGCCAAAAGACCAATCAGGAGGAAACATTTTTACACATTTATACTTTCAAAAATACCAGATATTTCTTCTGTCCGAACGCGGACCAGACCCAAAGCAAAAAACGAGGTGCAGTCGAGGGTTGAGGTTCACATGCTCTTGACTGTCAGGCTTCAATTATCCCATTCTCTCATTCATACCAATAGGAATTTATGAACATCTAACAACCACTCAGGATGGTTTATGGCTCAGTGGCCTGCGCCATCCACATCAGCACTCAGCGACTGGCTGCAGCGGTGATGTACGTTGTAGTCGTGATGTCACAGCTAAGGTGCATAAAATAAGGAGCACAGCAATGTAAACTAGGCACAGATTGGAGGACACAATACATTAGTTGTGCCGACACAGCATTTAATTTTAATTATTCCAGATGTATATAGTCAGTAGGACAGGAGACATAGACTATTGTTCATATGAGTCTGAACGTTGTCTCTGGAATTGATGTGTGTTTCTTCGGGGGATCAAGAGACAGTCTATGTATTGGTCATATGAGTTGGAATACAGATTCGACATTCTACAGGATGCCAGCTTAAGGGACCATGGCCCTAGCTGGAGGAGTACAGATCTTCTCCACTGACCACCACTGAACCCATGGAGACATTCGGGAGCACAGCATTATAAATTAGGCACAGATTGGAGAACATGATACATTAGTCAATCCTTGGCTGACAAAGACGTAATCTGTGACTGGCTGCTGCAGATAAGCGGTGTCTAGGTCGGGCTGCTCCTCTCAGGATCTGACGTGTCATCGACGGACTTGTCAGTGACAAACGTCCCTAGCGGGAGAAATAGGGGAGCAGATTCTCCATCACAGCACATGATGATCTCTCCTATAAAACTGCCCCCTGAGGAAGGATCCAAGGATCCGAAACGTGCGCTGGGGTGGGTGCCTGGCCTGTACTCCCGTGTCTCCCGCCGATTAGAGGTAATAGATTCGTTTTGATATTAACCCTTTGCTGCTGCCTTCCATGTATTGGGGTACTATTACTATGTGAACACAAATGATAAACCTATGGACTTTATTATGTCCATTGCACCATATGAATATATATATATATATATATATATATATATATATATTTTTTTTTTTTTCTTAATTTTGGTTGTTGGTGCCTCTTTCTTCCTCCTCAGCACATTTAGCTGACTTGTTACATATATTTAATTGATTGTTTAATGATATATGTGAGACATAGGTCATCACTGGTTCTGGCACTCCTTGCTTGGTACATCTCATGAAATGTGGATTAATTGCACTTTAATGTTCACTACCCTCCCCTTTTTTCCTGTAATATTTGTCTGGTAAATTAATAAATTGTAATTTTACAGAAATTTGTGGATGGCTTGGTCACGTTTTTGAGGTTCCCTCATAATCTTAGAAAAATATAGACACTTTACCCTAAGAGAGCGATCTGCCGCTTAAGGAGAGCAAAAATTATATTTAGGGTCTACAGCCGACACAAGAAGCTAAAAATCCATCTATGGAGAGAAGGAAAACATTTCTGCTCCCGAAACAAGTCACCATCCATGAAGAACAGCCTGAATGGAAGAACAAGGAGAGCACCTGGCACGGAGGGGTTACACGCTGCCGTCCGGAGAGCTCACGGAAATATCTGCTCATACATCTCCAAAGACAGATAGAGAATGATAGAAAGATCAGCAGATGACTAATAGATGTATAGATAGATTAGATAGATAGATGGATAGACCGATAATAGATAGATAGACCTTAGCTCCCTTGCCATAGACCTGATCCGTTCCTTACCAGCGGCTTGTGGTTCCTCGTGATCAAATTTTTCATGCCACTCCATTGTACGAAAATAACTCAGCATCACTTCCCAGAGAGCCTTGCAGAGGTCGGTGAGGCAGGGGATGTAGCTATCTGAGGTTATGTGCTGCAAGACACAAAGGAGGCATTATTCACCATCGTGATGGCTACTGAACATGGAGAAGACCAGCGGTAAACCTGAGCACAAATAACGATGCAGGGGAACCTGGCGCAGCTAAAAACGACCAGAACGGAGTGTTACTTGTGTGGTTTATTATAATACTCCGGTGACTCAGGGCAGCGTTCCTTACAATGACAGATAAGATACATTGCAAACTTAAAGTGAACCTGTCACCAGTTGAAAAGCGGCCAGGCTTTGTTTGGATTTTGTTCTAGCTGATCCTTTGCATATACCAGTATTTGTTTTTTAAATACAAGTCTTTTTATTTAGCAACTATTTCCCTGCTCCCTACCCTGGGGGCGGGGCTCACAGGATCCTTGGGGGCATGGCTCACAGGATCCTCTGGGGCGGGTCTTTACGGTGCTCTATATTAATATCCTCTGAGCACCATCTGGGAGAAACGACAAAAATTAGCACAAACGAAAACTGCTCTCATTGCTGGAATAGTATTACGTATCTCCAAATAATACAGATACAGAATATTCTGGGGTGCAGCGGGAATAAAATATTAGCAAAACCTGGATACTTCTGAACTGATCACAGGTAGTCTTTAGACAAGATTATTGCCTTCTGCAGGAACTCTGCCATGTTGCACCCATTCTGTGCAACTCACTGCCCCAAAACTTCCCAGTGCAGCCATTAGTCCATGGTTCACCTACAGTTGAAACCAGAAGTTTCCATCCACTATATAAAGAGACACATCTGCAGGTTTTCCTCAATATCTGACATGAAATCAGAATAAACCTTTCCCGTTTTAGGTAAATTAGGATTACCATAATCATTAATATTTGCCGAATGCCAGAATAATGAGAGAGAGAGAGAACGTTTAAGGCATTTTTATTACTTACTCCAAAGTCAAAAGTTTGCATACATTAAGATTACTATGCCTTTACACAATTCTGGACTGCCCATATGATGATGTCATGTATTTGGAAGGTTTTTTTTGGCAACAACTGAGTTAGAGACACACCTGTGGATGTATTTTAATGCACACCTGAAACACTCGGCTTCTTTGTGTAGCACCATGGGAAAGTCTCAAGAAATCAGCCAAGATATCAGGAAGAGAATTGTGGGCTTGAGTCTGGCTCATCCTTGGGTACAATTTCAAGATACTGAAAGTGCCTCATTTCATCTATACAAACAATTATACGCAAGAACAAACAAGATGGGAAGGTCCAGTCATCATACCGCTCAGGAAGGAGATGGGTTCTGTGTCCCAGAGATGAATGTGTTTTTGTCAGACATGTGCATATCAACCCAAGGACAAAAGCAAAAGACTTCATCAAGATGATGGCGGAAGCTGGTAAGATTGTGTCAATATCCACAGTGAAACGAGTACTATATCAACATAGGCTGAAAGGACACTCTGCCAAGATGAAGCCATTACTCCAAAAGATATATGAAAAAGCCAGATTAATATTAGCAAATGCACATAGGAACAAAGGCCCCATTTTTTGGAGAAATGTCCTGTGGTCTGAAGAAACTAAAATTGAACTTTTTGGGCCTAATGACCATCGTTACTTTTGGAGAAAAAAGGGAGAAACTTGGTTGCCTAAGAACACCATCCCTACTGTGAAACACTGTGGTGGCAGTATCATGTTGTGGGGTTGTTTTGCTGCAGGAGGAACTGTTGCACTTCACAAAATAGATTACATTATGAGAAAAGAAGATTATGTGGCAATACTGAAGCAACATCGCAAGACATCAGCCAGGAAGTTAAAGCTTGGGCGGAAATGGGTCTTCCAAATGGACAATGACCCGAAACATACTGCCAAAATGGTAACAAAGAGCCTTAAGGATAACAAAGTCAATGTTTTAGAGCGGCCATCACAAAGCCCTGATCTCAATACTATTGAAAATTTATGGGCAAAGCTGAAAAGGCCGATGCAAGAAAGGCGACCTACAAACCTGGATCAGTTACACCAGTTTTGTCAGGAGGAATGGTCTCAAATTCCGACCAACTATTGTGAGAAGTTTATGGAAGGAGATCCCAAACGTCTGACCGAAGTCATTCAGTTTAAGGGCAATGGTATCAAATAGTAATGAAATGTATGTAAACTATGACTTTGGAGTAAGTAATAAAAATGCCTTAAAACATTCTCTCTCTCATTATTCCGGCATTTGGCAAATATTAATAATTATGGTAATCCTAAATGTCCTAAAACGGGAAAGGTTTATTCTGATTTCATGTCAGATATTGAGAAAAACCTGCAGATGTGTCTTTTTATATAGTGGATAGAAACTTCTGGTTTCAACTGGTCAACCAGATCTTGCAGGAGAGTATATTAGTACACAAACAGCAAGAAAACATCGTGGAAAATCTGATATGTTGATACTTTCCTGTCCATACAATGACACACACATCAGAAAAAGACCAAAGTATAGCAATTAATTTAAGAGGGTTGCTCACCTGTGAGGACAGCTTTTTTCTCTGGCTTAAATGCAGGCATTTGGGGCTACAAATCATTTTTTGTGATTTGGTTTCACCTTTTGCAGCCTCAGTGTAGCACTGTCTATTGCAGGCTGCAGGACAGGGTGACTGGGAACCTGTCAGTGAGCTTATTCTGACAGCCTAATAAGTTTGTCAGTCCTTTATCTGTTTTTTATAGCCCCTGTCAGCTGATTATTAGCGACCACAGACCACTTCAAAAATAAAAGCGAGTCTGTAAAAGTCAAATGGTGAGCTATTTTTTTTATTTATTTATTTTTTAAGTAAACCCAATTGCAAAAATGATTTTTAGCCCATATGTAATTTAGAAAAAAACAATTGGCCTTATAATGCTGACAATCCCTTTGAAGTTTCCGATATGACCGGAGCAGCTTCATCAGGGGATGTGACACAGCCTGTGACCCTGATGTTCAATCCCCCGATGAAGCTGCTGTAGTGGCGAAACAAGTTGGGGGACAATTAGAATTGTTTATTGTTTAGACAATAGCCACAGATAAGATGGAATTCAAGACGGACGATCAATATGAGTGACAATCACTATGATCAAACCTAGCAGCTGACTGTGACATTAACTCTTACATGATCCTCGTATGTAAATAAGGCAATTTTAAAGTTAAGTTTTAGCTTTTGATAATCACATTGAAACTTTTCCTGATCCATATGCAAATTAGGATGTAAGAGTCTTTAGAGAAAAAGTCCTGTGAAATTCATGAGTTCCGGTGGAAGCTCTACTGGGTTGACTGACACTACCGTCGTTTAGTTTCACTCCACGAAATCCAGCGTATGCGTTGTGACAAGGCGTGAAAGTTAAGGCACGTGCATGTGCAGTGGATACTAGGGATGCAGAAAATCCCTCACTGCCAAGGGTGGACTTAAAAAGGCAGCCGAGGGAGGGTGTCAATGAAGAGAACAGAGGTGGGATGGAGGCGGAATAAATTATGACATGGCCAATTTACATAGTATTTAAAGACAGTGCACTGGCATATTTTGTCTTGCAACAGGTCCATGGGGTAAGCAGACCCTGATTTATATGTACACTCTCCGGTGGTCTACTGCATTGTTAGAGGCTGCGTAGCCATTCACAAGTGTCTTGTCTATTAGAACCCCTAATTTAAAGGGGATTGTTAATACACCTATCTGAAACCAGCATAGGATAAAGGGAGAGACGCTGAACTCAGGAATATATAGTTTTTTATGATTTAATTCAGTATTTTCATTCAATCACCAGCTGTTTACATGCTGCCAGGACTCACAGAAAAAGCCTGCGAGTCCCGCTTTCCCCGCCCACACGCTGTGATTGACAGCTTTCCTTGGCTACATCTGAAAAAAAAAAAAAGTTGTTTTGTTTTACACACAGAAAACAAATGAAAACATAGAAAACCATATATTCCCGAACTCGGCTGGTGTCCCTCTATCTTGTGTTGTACTTTAATAAGAGAGCTGACAGATTCCCTCTAAAAGCATTTATCCCGGTCACAAAATACCATTGAACATCTAAAATTGGCCACACATGATAATTTCTTATTGTTGTTACACCAAGTCTGCTGGAATATATATCATGTGGATTTTATTCATTTCATGACCGGGGATCAAACTTCTAAAAAAGCTAAATAGAGAAAAGACCGGGGTGTTTATTCTTCATCTTCTACATTACCCTCCAGGAAGAATTCAGGGACAAACTATTTTTTTTTTAAAGTCTATTTCTGGACTAGTAATAATAATAAAAAAAAAAAATTAACATTTAAATGACATATACCATAAAAATGTTTTATTAATAATGCAACATACATGTCCGGGCTCTTCCTAATATAGATGGGACTGACGCAAACAATAGCACTAAAAGCAATATATAGACTGTATATGTTAAAAACATCAATGTCGAATAATTAAACTGCCCAAGACTATGGAATATATGAATAAATAAAAAATCCACTATCTCAGCGACATTCTGGACAAGCAGTCATGTTTTCTATCACATTCTGTATAAGGGTTACATGGAGTTAGGAAAATAGGGTCAGCTTCACTTTATTGGAGCAGAGCTGCAATACCTGGCACCAACGACGGGGACAGTGGCGCTGCTTCTGTGCATCTGTTACAATGCATCGGTGTTAGCAAGCCAGGTGCAGCAGGCACAACGGGAGCATTGCAGGGTGTGACCGCCCCAAAATGAGGGTTGCAGGGTGCGGCAACCTCAAAGACAGAGTTGCAAAGTGCAGCAGCCCCAAATAGAGAGTAGCAGGGTGCGGCGGCCCCAGTGAGAGCATCACAGGGTGTGGCGGCCCCAATGAGAGAATCACATGGTGCGGCAGCCCCAATGACAGCATCACAGGGTGCGGCAGCTCCAATGACAGCATCACAGGGTGCGGCAGCCCCAATGACAGCATCACAGGGTGCGGCAGCCCCAATGACAGCATCACAGGGTGCGGCAGCCCCAATGACAGCATCACAGGGTGCGGCAGCCCCAATGACAGCATCACAGGGTGCGGCATCCCCAATGACAGCATCACAGGGTGCGGCATCCCCAATGACAGCATCACAGGGTGCGGCATCCCCAATGACAGCATCACAGGGTGCGGCAGCCCCAATGACAGCATCACAGGGTGCGGCAGCCCCAATGACAGCATCACAGGGTACGGCAGCCCCAATGACAGCATCACAGGGTGCGGCAGCCCCAATGACAGCATCACAGGGTGCGGCAGCCCCAATGACAGCATCACAGGGTGCGGCAGCCCCAATGACAGCATCACAGGGTGCGGCAGCCCCAATGACAGCATCACAGGGTGCGGCAGCCCCAATGACAGCATCACAGGGTGCGGCAGCCCCAATGACAGCATCACAGGGTGCGGCAGCCCCAATGACAGCATCACAGGGTGCGGCAGCCCCAATGACAGCATCACAGGGTGCGGCAGCCCCAATGACAGCATCACAGGGTGCGGCAGCCCCAATGACAGCATCACAGGGTGCGGCAGCCCCAATGACAGCATCACAGGGTGCGGCAGCCCCAATGACAGCATCACAGGGTGCGGCAGCCCCAATGACAGCATCACAGGGTGCGGCAGCCCCAATGACAGCATCACAGGGTGCGGCAGCCCCAATGACAGCATCACAGGGTGCGGCAGCCCCAATGACAGCATCACAGGGTGCGGCAGCCCCAATGACAGCATCACAGGGTGCGGCAGCCCCAATGACAGCATCACAGGGTGCGGCAGCCCCAATGACAGCATCACAGGGTGCGGCAGCCCCAATGACAGCATCACAGGGTGCGGCAGCCCCAATGACAGCATCACAGGGTGCGGCAGCCCCAATGACAGCATCACAGGGTGCGGCAGCCCCAATGACAGCATCACAGGGTGCGGCAGCCCCAATGACAGCATCACAGGGTGCGGCAGCCCCAATGACAGCATCACAGGGTGCGGCAGCCCCAATGACAGCATCACAGGGTGCGGCAGCCCCAATGACAGCATCACAGGGTGCGGCAGCCCCAATGACAGCATCACAGGGTGCGGCAGCCCCAATGACAGCATCACAGGGTGCGGCAGCCCCAATGACAGCATCACAGGGTGCGGCAGCCCCAATGACAGCATCACAGGGTGCGGCAGCCCCAATGACAGCATCACAGGGTGCGGCAGCCCCAATGACAGCATCACAGGGTGCGGCAGCCCCAATGACAGCATCACAGGGTGCGGCAGCCCCAATGACAGCATCGCAGGGTGTGGCATCCCCAATGAGAGCACCACAGGGTGTGGCAACCCTGAAAATTGCACTGGAGAAGATGTCAGCCAAGAAGAAGAATGAGAGGGCAGTGAAGGTCACATTGGTATGGAAGTCTGCAGTGAAGAGTGTATCAGAGGGGGAGGCAGCTGTGAAGAGTGCACCGGAGGGGAAGGCAGCTGTGAAGAGCGCACTTAAGGGAGAGGCAGCGGTGATGAGCGCATCAGTGGGGGAGGAAACAGTGAACAGCGCACTGGAGGAGGAGTCAGCTGTGAAGAGTGCATTGGTGGATCCATCTGTAACGAGCAGTAGAGGAGGAAGCTCTAATCAGCTTGGCTTAAAGGGATGCATCTCTTACATGTGAGCTGGAGCTTGTCAGAGGGGGGTGCAGCACTAATAAGTTTGTCACTGTGGAAAGCAGCACTGACAGGGGAAGAGGAAAAGGGAACAAATATTGATGAGAGCATGGGGGGGCAGCTGTAGCAAAATCACCTGAGGGGAGGCAATTCTGACGAGTACATTGGGGGTATAACGGTAGTACAGTTGGTAGAGAGCATTAGAGGGAGAAAGCTTAATGGAAATATTAAGGATTGCTGCATTTATTCTGATAGTGCTAACCCCTCCGCATGGAGGTAAAGCACATACCTGCAGCAAATATCTGGTAACGGGTAGATCATCAGTGTGGAGGCGATCATCTAGAAACCCTGTCTCCGTGTCCTAAACGGAGGGCAACGTGACACTCGCGAGATAAATAAAGTACGGAGGTGGCAATTTAGAAATATTGAAATCCTCCAAGATTTCTTCAGCAGTTTTAAAATGTATGACACAGGAAACAGAAAAAAGTTTTAAATGATTAATGCGTAGCTGGTGGGCATAAACCACCACACATTTACCATCCCATCAGACCAATAAAATGACTAAAAAGTATTTAGCAGCAAGCGCCCATTTAGTAATGAATCCTTCAAGGTGCCCCGGGTCTAACAAGTGAGCAGACCACCAAAGACAAATGACTCCAATGTAAATGTAGGAGAGATAATGCAGGAGCGATATAATGCGGCTTCTGTGAAATGCGCTGGTTGAGGAGCTTGCCAGAATATTAAGAAGACAGAGACATTCCTGTGACAAGGATGTGACAAGGCTATTATCTTATTTCAGGAATGAGTCGAGAGAAGAGTCTCCAATGTACTCCCACCATATACAGGCAGCAGAATCTGGGACCTCGGAATGTGTGAGACAGGGAAAGTCAAATTAGGAGTATGAATGACAGTACAGACAAAGTGTGAAAGTGGAGAAAGTAACAGAAAGAGAATGTGCGAGACATTGAGACTGGGAGACATTGAGATAGCGTAAAAGACAGCAGCTTAGAAAGAGTGTTGAATAAAAGGAATAAAGGGAGAGCATGCAAGTAGCAAAAGCAACAGAAGGACAATGGGAGGGAAAACGCAAACAGGGAAAAGAGAAGGAAAACGGGAGCAGGGAAAAGAGAAGGACAACGCGAGCGGGGAAGACAGAAGGACAACGTGAGCCGGAAGAGAGAAGGACAATGCGAGCGGGAAGAGAGAAGGACAACGTGAGCCGGAAAGAGAGAAGGACAACGCGAGCAGAGAAAAGAGAAGGACAACGTGAGTGGGAAGAGAGAAGGACAACGCGAGCAGAGAAAAGAGAAGGACAACGTGAGTGGGAAGAGAGAAGGACAACGCGAGCAAAGAAAAGAGAAGGACAACGCGAGCGGGAAAAGAGAAGGACAACGCGAGCGGGAAAAGAGAAGGACAACGTGAGCAAAGAAAAGAGAAGGACAACGCGAGCGGGAAAAGAGAGAAGGACAACACGAGCAGAGAAAAGAGAAATAAAACGCGAGCAGGGAAAAGAGAAGGGCAACGTGAGCAGGGAAAAAAAGGGATAATTCAACGGGTAAAAGAAGGACAATGCGAGGGGGAAAAAGAAGAAGGACAATGCGAGGGGGAAAAAGAAGGACAACGCGAGCGGGAAAAAGAAGGAAAAAGCGAGCTGGAAGAGAGAAGGACAACGCGAGGGGAAAAAGAAGAAGGACAATGCAAGTGGGAAAAGAGAAGGACAACGCGTGCGGGAAAACAGAAGGACAACGTGAGCGGGGAAAAGAGGACAATGCGAACGGGGAAAAGAGGACAACGCGAGCGGGGAAAAGAGGACAACGCGAGCGGGGAAAAGAGGACAACGCGAGTGGGGAAAAGAGGACAACGCGAGTGGGGAAAAGAGGACAACGCAAGCGTGGAAAAGAGAAGGACAACGTGAGCAGGGAAAAGAGAAGGACAACGTGAGCAGTGAAAAAAAGGGATAATTCAACGGGTAAAAGAAGGACAATGCGAGGGGGAGAAAGAAGAAGGACAATGCAAGCGGAAAAAAAAAAGGACAACGCGAGCGGGAAAAAGAAGGAAAAAGCGAGCTGGAAGAGAGAAGGACAACGCGAGGGGAAAAAGAAGAAGGACAATGCAAGTGGGAAAAGAGAAGGACAACGCGCGCGGGAAAACAGAAGGACAACGTGAGCGGGGAAAAGAGGACAACGCGAGCGGGGAAAAGAGGACAACGCGAGCGGGGAAAAGAGGACAACGCGAGCGGGGAAAAGAGGACAACGCAAGCGTGGAAAAGAGAAGGACAACGCGAGCGGGGAAAAGAGAAGGACAACGCGAGCGGGGAAAAGAGAAGGACAACGCGAGCGGGGAAAAGAGAAGGACAACGCGAGCGGGGAAAAGAGAAGGACAACGCGAGCGGGGAAAAGAGAAGGACAACGCGAGCGGGGAAAAGAGAAGGACAACGCGAGCGGGGAAAAGAGAAGGACAACGCGAGCGGGGAAAAGAGAAGCACAACGCGAGCGGGGAAAAGAGAAGCACAACGCGAGCGGGGAAAAGAGAAGCACAACGCAAGCGGCGAAAAAAGAAGCACAACGCAAGAAGGTAAAAGAACGAAAACGCAAGTGAGTCAAAGAAGGAAAACACAAGCGGGTAATAAAAGGAAAACACAAGCGGGTAATAAAAGGAAAACGCAAGAGGGTAAAAGAAGGACAACGCGAACGGTAAAAAGAGAAGTACAACGTGAGCGTGGAAAAAAAAAAAAGGACAAAGTGAGTGTGGAAACAGGAAGGACAATGCGGGTGGGGAAAAAGAAAGACAATACGAGAATAAAAGAGAAGGACAACGCGAGAGGAGAAAAAGAAGGACAACGCGAGAGGAGAAAAAGAAGGACAACGCGAGAGGAGAAAAAGAAGGACAACGCGAGCGGGAAAATTAAGGACAACACGAGAGGGAAAACGAATAATAATGGGTGGCAAAAAAACCCCAGTGCTAGCGTGCTAGCTTAATGTTAGCATTGTTTCTTTTAAGCTGCCAAAATGGTATATAACGGAATTGCTTAAAAATATGTTCACATGCTGCAGTTTTTGCTGAGTAAAGTTCTGCAACTGTCCTACTCATCTGAAACAACCCCAATAAGGCAAAAATATCTTTAACAAAATCTGCAATTTGGGAATGATTGTAACATTTTTAGCTGTGGTACCAGAGCTCCTGTATGAGGTTGGTCAGAATTCACCAATGAAGGAGAAACCAGCTCCTATCCCCAGTCCTTCTAAAAGTTCGTCCGTGGCCTTCATCCACGCTGCATCATCACTTTCTAGATTCAGAACGATAACAGTATCAGATATTAGGTACGTCGGCTCAGCTACTTACCGTACAGAGGTCCTTGTAAGGCAGTTTCTGAAATTTCGTATCCGAGTTTCCTGCGCACAGTTCTACATAACCCAAGACTACTTGGAACACAGTGTTGTGGATTGCCTGAGTGAAGTGCATGTGCAGCTGGTCCATTGCCGTCTAAAAGGTAAGGAGGAGACAATGAAGAGAGAAAAGCAACCGTAAGTAATCTACAATAACGATAGTGAATCTATGCAAGTTCTGTGGCAGGAAAAGAGACTTGTGGATTACGGGTGGGTCAAGGCGCTGTGATCCCCACTGATTCTGAGAGGCTATCAAAATGCCTTGATGGAATTGAGGAATTGAGCAGTGCCGCCATGCGCTGTACTTGATCCATTATTGAGATTGATGGGGCTCCAAGCTTTTGGACCCCCACAAACCTTTTTGATAAATTATGAAGTTTCATGATGGCAATTACTATTTGAATCACAATGAAATGACTCTGCTTATTCAGTAGCAGTCTGTACAGCAAAGATGATGAATGAGTGGCAGAAAACAGAAAGCTTCGGTAGATTGTCCCATCGAGTGGCCAGTGTAAGAAATTCAATATTTAACGATTTTTAGATTATTTATGTGAATAATAAAATGTATATGTATATGCCACTTTGGCTGCAGAGGCACGGCGGTGTGTCCGTATAAGCGCTCAGGGAACCTTTGCCAATATCGGGATTATGCACCATCAGGCAGGGCACATCTCTCTATGCCAGCTGCATCCTTCTCCCGCAATCTCACACGTGGCGGTAGCTGATCGGCTTTTTCTCTTTACTTCCAGTCCAGATTTGCTTATCGCCTCAGAGAAGGTTCAATTTCCTTTACTAGTTGTTTGCATAAAAAGTAGCAGATCAGTACTTCGGTTGCAGGGGGCAGCGGAGAAAATTTCTCGCTCATACTTTATAGTCATATTATTATAAGGTCACGATCAGATGTCACCAACCTTTTGCAAATTTTTCAGTTTTGGTTTAAAAGCAGGTCTGTTAGCAGATTTCACAGTACAAACTGCATACATTAGTAAATAGAGGTCTTAGACCTGATGAGGCTGGTGTACTTGCTTTAACAATCTATGCCAGAATGGCTGGATAATCCTTTATGAAAGTTTAATTTAATTTCCACCCATATAGCCTGATTGGCAGATCCTCAGTTTCCCTCCTATCTGCTGATGAAACTCCACTCAACTAGCCTAAATGACAAATTCTCAGTGTTCGTCCTCCTCTGCTGCTGACTCCCCACCTACCTAGCCTGATTGTCAGCTCATCAATGCCCCTCCTCTGCTGCTGAATCTGCACTCACATAGCCTAAATAACAAATTCTCAGTGTTCCTCCTCCTCTGCTGCTGACTCTCCACCTACCTAGCCTGATTGTCAGCTCATCAATGCCCCTCCTCTGCTGCTGAATCTGCACTCACATAGCCTAAATAACAAATTCTCAGTGTTCCTCCTCCTCTGCTGCCGACTCCCCACCTACCTAGCCTGATTGTCAGCTCATCAATGCCCCTCCTCTGCTGCTGAATCTGCACTCACATAGCCTAAATAACAAATTCTCAGTGTTCCTCCTCCTCTGCTGCCGACTCCCCACCTACCTAGCCTGATTGTCAGCTCATCAATGCCCCTCCTCTGCTGCTGAATCTGCACTCACATAGCCTAAATAACAAATTCTCAGTGTTCCTCCTCCTCTGCTGCCGACTCCCCACCTACCTAGCCTGATTGTCAGCTCATCAATGCCCCTCCTCTGCTGCTGAATCTGCACTCACATAGCCTAAATAACAAATTCTCAGTGTTCCTCCTCCTCTGCTGCCGACTCCCCACCTACCTAGCCTGATTGTCAGCTCATCAATGCCCCTCCTCTGCTGCTGAATCTGCACTCACATAGCCTAAATGCAGATTCTCAGTGTTCCTCCTCCCTGCTGCTGCTGACTTTCCCACCCATCAAGCACAATTGGCAGCTCCGTAGTGCCGATCATCCCATGCTGCTGAATGTCCACCCATTTAGCCTGAAGGCTCCTCAGTGTCCCTCCTCTCTGCTGCTGCTGAATTGCCTGACAGCTTCTCAGTGCTCCTCCTCTAATGATTCCACTGCGATCTCACACTGCTCAGTACAAGCTGCAGCTATCAATTAGGCTGTGTGCATGGAGACTGAATATGATTCGACTCATGAGTTCTCTCATTCTTAACCTGGATATTCATTTATTTCAGGATTATACAGCTTTTTTTCAATTGGATTTTCACAGTAAATACACAAGCATCATCAGGTCTAAGATCTGTTTGCAAATGTATACAGTCTATATTGTGAAATCTGAAAAAAGGATAACAAAGCAATATCACTTCATTGTAAAATGCATGTAGATGGGATCTACAAATAGCGAAAAAATCTACTCGGAAATCTGGGCAGGCTGCAAACTTTTAAATCCACTTTGCAGATGGCCCTAGAATCATGTAAATTACAGGAAAATCTGTGTATGCCTTAAGGAACAAAGTTACTGGAGGTCTTGTGCTTCCCAGCAAAACACTGAACTTGTATCTAAAGTTGAAGCCCTAACTTTGCCATACATGAGGTAGTTTAGTCCATCCACAGGAACAAAAGTTCAGAAGTGCCTAAAAAAGGCATCTATGAAGTGAGGAGCGACAAAAAGATGTACTAAATATATAATAACACTATAAAATACGGATGCCAAGAGTCCCAATAAACAGTATTTCTTCTTCATACTGATACAGATCTGACTCTTCATTACATATGAAGAGCGGAGCTTGGAGAACATCCAGTGTGCCCATTAGCAGAAGGAATCAGCCAAGAAGGCTCTTATGTATAATGCTAGAACCTACTTATAGTTGATGAGGAGGAGGGAGGGCTCTGAATTAAGTTCTATCACTCCATACAAAATAATTAAAGTGGTATTCCAAAGTCTTCTTTTGAGCAAATCACAGATTTGCAATCTCCTTACTCCCTGGTTGCTTGGTTGAGCGGGGTGGGGGTTTGGCACCTCCTTGAGTCACTTTTCTGCTCAGCAGCTTCATTTGTCAGTAGCTGTTCTGGGCCAACATTGTTTTTGCTACATTTACTTATACAGATAACAGTGCATTGGAAACAAGCACACAGCTCAGGAAAGTGAGAGCCATGTTTAGAACTGCTCTGGACACTACTGATGCAAGGGGCGGGAGGATTGTGATTTTACAGGACTGAAAAGAACCTTGTCAGGAGCTGATGGCTAGGGGGAAAGGAGTGTGGCAGCTAACAGATATCAACGGGCTGGAGAGAGCTGGCTCACGCAAAGGGTTTTTGATCCTCTCCAAATCAACTTTAAAAACGTTTCGGAAACTCTTCCTATTCAGTACTATCAGAAATCCACTTTGAAGTTCATATGAGCAGTTTTTTTGAGCATTTATTTTACAAAGGAGGTTTTTAAAAAAAAAAACACCTGGGTGAAAAAAAAAATCGTATGTCAATTCTTTAAAATGGATCCTGATACAACTCCCGCCAAACTAAG
Organism: Dendrobates tinctorius; assembly: GCF_039654945.1. Classification (NCBI taxonomy): domain Eukaryota; kingdom Metazoa; phylum Chordata; class Amphibia; order Anura; family Dendrobatidae; genus Dendrobates; species Dendrobates tinctorius. The sequence continues at coordinate 82,726,271 of NW_027361738.1, read as the reverse complement.
CACTGTCAAATCAAAAGACTGCCTAAAATGCTCAAAAGAAAAAAAACCTCTTTAGAAAGAAGTAAAACCTCATTAAAAAAAAAGTGCCTCCTGAACCAGTTTCCACTTGAAAAAACATTGTGTGAACACAGCCTTAGAATCTTGCTACATCATGGGAGCAATCTCTTATTTCCCACCTGGCGGCCGGTTGCGGTGTCGAATTGACAGATCAGTCCAAACTCTGTCATCTGCCGCCTCTGGCCAAGGTCTCGCACAAGCACAATCAGTACCCTGTGGTCACAGCACGAGACCTGGGCACATGGCAGAAGATAAACTGACCTGTCAATCAAACACAGGAGGCAGGCTGTGAGCGGGGAATAAGGAGAGAATACTTAAAAGCTGGAAGTGCTACGACATGGCCAAAAGCACTGTAAGCTTATTTTCAGATACCTCAGTAAAAGCAGGGTTGATTTCTAGAAAATTATTGATTTACTTAGGAAAGCAGCGCCTAAAAAGTCAATCCTTTAGTTTAGTGTAGAAAATTCCTTCAGACGGGTTTTCATAAAATCTACAGTAATTTTATTTTCCCTTTTTACAAAACTTATACAATGAGCCACATAGGATTAATATCTACAGCCTCAGACTTCTCAAGATTTCCGATCCAGATATCTGAAATCTTTATCATCTTTGTTCAATTTGTGCATAAATTGTGACAAAATGGTAAGAGTATCCCGGTGTATAAAAGAAAAGAAAAAGTTCTGCTACAAACAATACTGTCAGGGAGAAGGTCAGAGCTAAACCAGGAGATAAATGACCAGGAATAAAAGGAAATGACATTGTGAAGATTGCAGTCCACTTTTATTGGAATGGGCGACTTCAACAAAGGCATTTCCTTTTATTTACTAAGGTCTCCGATCTGTCCCGTGTGGTGTAGTATATAGAGGATGTGTCCCGTGTGGTGTAGTATGTAGAGGATGTGTCCCGTGTGGTGCAGTATATAGAGGATGTGTCCCGTGTGGTGCAGTATATAGAGGATGTGTCCCGTGTGGTGCAGTATATAGAGGGTGTGTCCCGTGTGGTGCAGTATGTAGAGGATGTGTCCCGTGTGGTGCAGTATATAGAGGATGTGTCCCGTGTGGTGCAGTATATAGAGGGTGTGTCTCGTGTGGTGTAGTATATAGAGGGTGTGTCCCGTGTGGTGTAGTATATAGAGGGTGTGTCCCGTGTGGTGTAGTATATAGAGGGTGTGTCCCGTGTGGTGTAGTATATAGAGGGTGTGTCCCGTGTGGTGTAGTATATAGAGGATGTGTCCCGTGTGGTGTAGTATATAGAGGATGTGTCCCGTGTGGTGTAGTATATAGAGGATGTGTCCCCTGTGGTGTAGCATATAGAGGCTGTGTCCCGTGTGGTGTAGTATATAGAGGGTGTGTCCCGTGTGGTGCAGTATATAGAGGATGTGTCCCGTGTGGTGCAGTATATAGAGGATGTGTCCCATGTGGTGTAGTATATAAAGGGTGTGTCCCGTGTGGTGCAGTATATAGAGGATGTGTCCCGTGTGGTGCAGTATATAGAGGAGGTGTCCCGTGTGGTGCAGTATATAGAGGATGTGTCCCGTGTGGTGTATTATATACAGGATGTGTCCCGTGTGGTGTATTATATAGAGGATGTGTCCCGTGTGGTGGAGTATATAGAGGATGTGTCCTGTGTGGTGTAGTATATAGAGGATGTGTCCCGTGCGGTGTAGTATATAGAGGATGTGTCCCGTGTGGTGTATTATATACAGGATGTGTACTGTGTGGTGTAGTATATAGGGGATGTGTCCTGTGCAGTGTAGCATATAGAGGGTGTGTCTCATGTGGTGCTGTATATAGGGGATGTGCCGCGTGCGGTGTAGTGTATAGAGCAGGGGTGGGGAACGTCCCTTTAAGAGGTGCGGCAGTATTGGGCTCAGCAGGGCCGTATTTGCCATTTGCCCCCACCCCCCCCATCATACTCACCTCCCCCAGCCGTGCTTGCGCTGCAGCTCTGATGGTCTTGCTCTTCAGGTGTGAGTGCGCGGTTACACGTGGTACCGGTCATGAATATGGATGCCACTCCACTCTCATAGGCGCCATGCCCATATTCATGACCCTAATGAGCGGTACCACGTGACCGCGCGCTCACGCACAAACAGGAAGAAGCAGCAACAGGGAACGGAGTCGGACCAAGCCACAGGTGAGCCGGGGGGGGGTGAGCGAATGGACCGGGTGGAGAATGAGTGCCGGGGGGTGGCAATGGGCGGTTGAGGGGGTGTAGAATGAGCGTCTGGGGGGGAAATGAGCGGAGCCTTCACTGAGGAGATGGCTGCACTAGGGAGACGGCTGCACTGGGGAAATGGGTGCACTGGGGAGCTCTGAGTATTTTGGCGTGCTCGGAGATTTAGTTTTCGTCGCCTCAGCTGCATGATTTATGGCTGCTGGACAGCCTGAATACATGTGTGGAATGCCTGTTTGTTAAGGAATCTCCACATGTAGTCAGGCTGTCCAGCAGCCGCAAATCATGCAAATGCGACGACATAAACTAAATCTCCGAGCACGCCAAAATACTCGGAGGACACCAGAGCATGCTCGGGAAAACCCGAGCAACGAGTATACTCGCTCATCATTATTAATAATTTTATACGGCCCCTGAACGCTATTATAAAATTCCATATGGCCCTTGGCAGAAAAAAGGTTCCCCACCCCTGGTATAGAGGATAAGTCAGCTTTTTTGTTAACTTTGTACAAAACCTCCAGGAGGAATAACAGAGGAACTGCACAATATTCTATCATCTTAATGAACGCTGCAAGAAAAAATTCCTTGATTCCTCGCAGTAACGTAAGCCGAGCACAGAGGTTGTGACTGCACATTAGTGATGAGCAGACTGAGCATCGATCAGTACGATGACTTAATGCAGTTTCCTAAAATAAAAATCAATCCAACCACTTGACGTTCCAATAGCAAAACATTAATGGCTGCTATTACGCTTCTCATTATTATTCCTCACTATCTAGAGTGGATTTTCTTTTAAGCAAAGCTTTAATTATTTTTTTTCTTTATCCTTTATAAAAAAGGTTTTTCTTAAGAGAAGCTTTAAACCACACTCCACCTAAGTGGTTCACTAACAATGTACTGAGCGGCAGCCGCTGATTGTCAAGGACTGAAAATTATGCATTTTAAGATAAAATTTCTCTTTCATACACTCTCTTCCCGTCGTGAAGTTTGATCTCCCTTTGGTGGAGTTTCCTATAGCCAAAATATCCATAATCCTATCAGTCGATAACAAGTCTCCCAGCCTCTCCCTCTTCTCCCACAGGATGCAGTCTCACAGACACAATGAGAATACTGAAGTTTCCATAATCAAGTTAGGAAAGGAAGTAAGGAAGGAAGGGAAAGGAATGGTTAAGGAAGGAAAAGGAAAGGTAAAGGAAGGGAAAGGAGAGGTAAAGGAAGGAAAAGGAAAGGTAAAGGAAGGGAAAGGAAAGGAAAGGTAAAAGGCAAACGAAGGGAAAGGAAAGGAAGGGAAATATAAAGGAAGGAAGGAAAGGGGGAGGAATGAAAAATGAAAGGTAAAGGAAGGAAAGAAAAGGAAGGAAATGACAGGAAAGGAAAGAAATGGAAGGAAGGAAATGATAGAAAAAAGGAAAGAAAGGAAGGAAATGAAAGAAATGGAAGGAAGGCAATGAAAGTAAAGGAAGGAAAAAAAAGAAAAAGACAGAAAAAGTAGAAAAGAAGAAAGAAAAATTGAAAAAAAAAGAAACAAAAGAAAAAGAAAGCAAAAAATAGAAGAAAAGGAAGAAAGAAAAATATAAGAAAAAGAAAGGCTATATATTAATTATAGAGGATGACAGACGGATATTAGACAAATGCGGATTGTAGATTGTCCCATTTCCACCCATTTGAGGTGACATATAACGACTGAACTCCCTTCTGTAATTATGTCAGGAAGGCTGAAACCGCCCTGTGATACGATAATGTGAGGTGCCATCTCCACACACAATTCTCAGACCGCTGTGGGCACGGTCGCTGCCAGATCAGTGGGCACGTGCCCTTTCATGTTACTGTAACCACCGCACAGAAGACGCGGGCCGGCGGCACACATTTATTATTTCACATTGAAACAGGATGGAATCGGCCTCAGAGAGTTACCCCCCCACACACATTGCCCCCGGATATTCTTACCGAGGATTTCTTACTCCAACTGTGCCCCCTCCCGGTTTAATCGCAGAGCCCAGGGGCATTTTCAATGATTAATTATCAGTCTTAATGTGTCTTCTCCTTACCTGTGTTTTTCCCAGAAGCCGATATGCCTGCTGCACCTTTGTATAGTGAGAAACATCAAAGTTCTTGCAGATCTTACAAAGGGCCACATCTAACTGTTCCTATAGGGAAGAAAAATGTTATATACTCCAGTTACATAATAAATCTATAACCGATGCAAAACCCTTTCCCATGTATAAACAAGGGTACAATAACTGCTTAAAGCAGAAAATAGACTGTGTTCAAAACTATTAAGTAGCATTTAATAATAAACTTTCCTATGTGTCTACATGAGAAATAACACGATATCTTGGTATTATAGGACTTGTATCCTTCATTTTCACCAGTATTCCTCTGTGGTGGCTTTCTATCACTTTCAGTTGTCTCTGAGCTACTGTGTGGAAACTAGCTATGATCTCTCCCATACACAAACATAAGAAATTTCAGACTTTTCTGCTCTTCATTCCTTTGGTCACGTAGGGAAACATCCAGCTGAACAGTGCTGAACAGTGTAGATGTGAATCCAGATCTGGGATGACGTAAAAGACTTGTCAGAAAGCTCAGCAGGATCTTTCTGTGTCCTCCCTCACACTTCCTTGCCCCTTCCCTCCCCATTCTCATGGTTAGGACATGGTTAATGTCATCTTCTCACAGGGTTAACTTTTGCCGGCCTCTCTTTGGATCTGGGAAGGGTATTTAAACTCACTCCAGAATAGGATTCCCTGTCAGCTATACTGTTATTCTGGCTGTGTGCATTAATTGTTTGATTCCCGTGTATGACCCGGTCTGTCCCCTCACTCTTTACTCCGTCTCTCATTTTGGTACTATTGTCTTCTCCGGTTCTGACCTCCTGGCTTGGCTATGGTTACTCCGTTACAGTTTGTCCCTATTGTACCATCCATTGCCCGTTCTGGTTTTCTGATCTATTGCTACGTCCTGACTATTCGCTCTGTCTAACCCTTTGGTACTGTCCTGCTATCTCGTGCTTTGATCTGGTTTACGTCCCTGTCTATGCCCCTTGGTAACTTGTCCCGTAGACACCTTTCTAGGAGTTTCCCTGCAGCTCCTAGCTCTGTGGAGCTTAGGTCACGCCCCCAGCAGTCACGTGCTTCAGGTCCTGATAGTCTGAAGCACGCATCATCACCGCTGCTGCCACGCTCCACAGGTATCTTTGAGCACTGTTTTTGTACTCAGGACACACGCACTGGCTCAGTGAGCAAGTGCAGTGCGGTGTTCCTGACACCCATAAGGTATAAAAAGAATGTCCGAAATCTGCCTTGTCTTGAGGATTTGATACATTATAGCTGACCCTTTCAGGTTTTTTTTTCCTCTGAAGAAAAAAAAAAAAAAAAATGTGCTCACGGATCCCATACAAGCTTTGGCTGATCAGGTCAAGCACCTGACCCAAATGTTCCACAAACTTAAAGTGGAACAGCGCACGAAGGCCCATACCCAGCAACAGTTGGTGGATACTGTGCAGGGGCCTGTCGCTGCAGGGGCTCGAGATGGGTCATTGGCATCCCCCGAATCTCCGGTCAAATTGCCAGACTCTTTCTCAGGGGATAAAAGGAAGTTCAGGTCGTTCAGAGAAGGATGCAAGCTTTTTTTTTTTTGAGGCCCCGCTCCTCCGGGGATGAGTTCCAGAGGGTGGGGGTCGTCATTTCCCTACTTTGGGGGGCTCCGCAGGCATGGGCTTTCTCTCTCACTTCCTCTGCTCCTGAACGTATGTCTGTGAATTTGTTCTTTGAGGCTCTGGGGCACATTTATGATGAGCCTGATAGAATGCGTCTGACAGAGGATATGGTGATGAGTGTGACACAGGGGAGGCACTCTGCTGAATGGTTCTGCTCAGAGTTTAGACGTTGGACCGCCGAAGTATCCTGGAACGACACCGCCATGAGGGGGTTGTTACGCAGGGGCCTGTCTGACCGTCTGCAGGAAGCTCTGGCATTACATCCTCCCCGATACCCTGGAGGATGCCATGATGATGCAGGCGGTCCGTATGGACCGGAGACTCCGTGCTAGAGGAATGATGCAACAAGAGTCTCCCTTGTACCTCAAATTGCGTGACACTGCACCTGTATCTGAGCCCATGAAGGTTGGGTCAGTCTCGGTTAAGGAGAAAGAGAGAAGGCACCGTAGAGACAATCTACTATGCTTTTACTGTGGAGCCTCTGGACATTGGAAAAGGAATTGCCCCTTCTGCCCTTCTTCAGAGAAACCATCAGAGAAACGACTGAGTCTGGGCAACAATCGAGGAGGTTGTCCAGACTCCCAGGTACAATTTTTCTCATGTACAAAGATGGTGCTCCAGGTTGAATTGGAACTTGCTGGCGTTCCTGTTACGACCACCGCCTTTGTTGACTGTGGTTCCTCCATTAATCTGATGGATGCCCAAGTTTTGACTCTTAATAAGATAGGGACAGTCAGGTTAAAAGACCCTGTTAAAATTGTGGCTGTGGATTCATCCCCTCTTACCCGGGATGGAATTTGCTTTATGTCTGAAGTTTTTTCTATGAAAGTGGGTTCCAATCATGTGGAAGAGTTAAGCTGTTTCATTATGAATAATCTGCCTGCAGGACTGGTATTGGGGATGCCCTGGTTGCAACGCCACAATCCTCTCATTGATTGGGTGAAGGGGGAGACATCTCCCGATGGGGATGTAATGATAATGGTCTGTGTTGTAACCCGGTTCCATTTGTCAATCCGATAAGATCTGTATCTGTGTCATCTGTCGGTCTGGAGGGTATTCTGGAGTACCTGAGAGACTTTGAAGACGTGTTTTCCGAAAGCGAGGCTGAGGCGCTCCCACCACATAGACCATTTAATTGTGCTATCGATTTAGTACCTGGAGCCAAATTGCCCAAGGCTCGTTTGTTTAATTTGTCCAGGCCTGAGCGCCAAGCTATGAAAGAGTACATCAAAGAGAGCCTTCGCAAGGGGCATATTCGGCCCTCGGTTTCACCTGTGGCAACGGGGTTTTTCTTTGTAAAGAAAAAAAGATGGTGGGTTGCGACCGTGCCTCGACTTTCGGGAACTGAACAAAATTACTGTTAAGAACACGTACCCTCTCCCGTTGATTCCTGATCTATGCAACCAACTCAAGGGGCCAAATGATTTTCTAAGCTCGAGCTACAAGGGGCTCGATCTACGAGAGGAACCTTATAAGGATCCGGGAGGGGGCCGAATGGAAAACAGCATTCCTGACAACTGAGGGGCTGTTTGAAAACCTGGTTATGCCCTTCGGCCTCACTAACAATCCCGCTGTTTTTCAGAACTTCATTAATGTTGTTTTTTCTGACTTGATTGGCCGTTATGTAGTGATCTAATTGGATGACATCTTGATATACTCTGAGGACAGTCAGTCACACTTACACCATCTACGTACGGTTCTTATGAGACTCCGGGAGAACCATTTGTATGCTAAGCTGGAGAAGTGCTCATTTTTTATGCAAGAACTGTCTTTTCTGGGTGTAATTGTATCCGGGGAGGGATTCCGCATGGATCCAGGGAAGGTTCAGGCCATTACCGATTGGGTGCAGCCTCATGACCTGAAGGGGTTGCAGCGATTTCTGGGCTTCGCTAATTATTATAGGAAGTTCATTAAAGGGTTCTCGCAGGTGGTGAAACCCTTGACGAACCTCACTCTTAAAGGGGCAGATGTAAAAAAATTGGTCCGTGGCCGCAAAAAATTCCTTCCTTACAATAAAGAAGTGTTTTACCACAGCCCCTGTGTTGGTACAACCCGATTCGTCAAGACCTTTTATCGTCGAGGTCGACGCTTCGGAGGTGGGGGTGGGGGCAGTATTGTCACAGGGCCCCTCTAACCTGACTACCTCAAACCCTGTGCCTTTTTCTCAAAGAAGTTCTCTTCGGCCAAGAGAAACTATGATGTCGGTAACAGGGAATTGTTAGCGGTTAAATTGGCCTTCGAAGAATGGAGGCATTTTTTGGAGGGGGCCGCTCATCCCATTACGGTCATCACTGATCATAAAAACCTGGCCTATATCGAGTCTGCTAAGAGATTGACCCCCAGACAGACTCGGTGGGCATTTTTTTTTTCTCGATTTCATTTTACCATCACGTTCCGACCAGGGTCTAAAAATGTAAAGGCGGATGCCTTATCCCGAAGTTTTGATTCTGTGTCCCCTCCAGAACCTCCTTCCTCCATTCTTCATAAACCCCCAGGTAAATTGTTTGTACCCGAACAATTCCATCTCACACTCCTTCAAGAATTTCATGATTCTGTGTTAAGTGCACACCCTGGTATTGCAGCTACCCGGGGGGGGCAGTAGCTAGGGATTTTTGGTGGCCCTCTATGGGTACTGATATAAAAAGGTTTGTAAATAAATGTGGGGTGTGCGCGCGCTCTAAAAGCTCTCAGGTCCGGCCGGCCGGGGAATTGGTGCCTTTGCCAATTCTGGATAAACCATGGACACACCTGTCCATGGACTTTATCACTAATCTTCCATCTTCCAAGGGCAACTCCGTGGTATGGGTAGTGGTTGATAGATTTTCTAAGCAAGCCCACTTTGTGCCATTACCTGCGTTACAATCTGCTGAAACCTTGGCCCGCTTGTTTATACAGCACATTGTTCGATTGCATGGAGTGCCCGTGAACGTGATGTCGGACAGGGGTGTGCAATTTGTGGCCAGGTTTTGGAGAGCGTTTTGTATGAAGTTGGGGGTCACGTTGTCATTCTCCTCTGCCTATCACCCGGAATCCAATGGACAAACTGAACGCACCAACCAGTCGTTGGAGCAGATTCTGAGATGCCTGGCCTCCTCCAGACAGGAAGACTGGTGTGAGGTACTGCCTATGGCAGAATTTGCATTCAACTGTCGTATTAATCAGTGTACCGGAAGTCTACCTTTCAGGTCAATTATGGGTTTGTTCCGCAGTTTGAGGAATTTTCCCGTATGGATTCGGATTGCCCTGGTGCCGAGGGGATGGTACAACAGTTAAAAACCCTCTGGAGGAAGGTGCAGGGGAACATCTCCAAAGCCCAGAAGAAATGCAAACATTTTGCGGACAGGAGGAGGGGGTTGGGTCCTGCATTAACAGTGGGGGAAAAAGTCTGGTTGTCCACCCATAACATCAAACTTAAAATACCCTCTATGAAGTTGGGCCCAAAATTTATTGGCCCATACAAGATTGTAGAGGTGATCAACCCGGTGGCATACAGATTACAGTTGCCCACCTCCTTCAAAATATCTAACGTCTTCCACAGGTCCCTATTAAAACCTGTGGGGACAGTTAGAGAAGATCCCTCATCTGTGGCTCCACCAGTGTTGGTAGAGGGGCAAATGGAGTACGAGGTAGGGCGCATCACTGATTCACGGTGAGTGCGCCGGAGACTTCAGTACCTTATTCATTGGAAGGAACATTCTGTTGAGGATCGGTCATGGGTGCCAGCCAGTTCGGTGCACGCTGATCGACTGGTGCGGGCTTTTCATGCCAGATATCCTGAAAAACCTGGGGGTCCAGTGGCCCCCCATTAAGAGGGGGTTACTGTCATGGTTAGGACATGGTTAATGTCCTGTTCTCACAGGGTTAACTTTTGCCGGCCTCTCTTTGGATCTGGGAGGGGTATTTAAACTCACTCCAGACTAGGATTCCCTGTCAGCTATACTGTTATTCTGGCTGTGTGTCTGACCCCCTGGTGTGCGTGTATATTGCATTGCTTGTTTGATTCTCGTGTATGACCCGGTCTGTCCCCTCACTCTGTACTCCGTCTCTCGTTTTGGTACTATTGTCTTCTCTGGTTCTGACCTCCTGGCTTGGCTATGGTTACTCCGTTACAGTTTGTCCCTATTGTACCGTCCATTGCCCGTTCTGGTTTTCTGATCTATTGCTACGTCCTGGCTATTCGCTCTGCCTAACCCTTTGGTACTGTCCTGCTATCTCGTGCTTTGACCCGGCTTGATCTGGTTTACGTCCCTGTCTATGCCCCTTGGTAATTTGTCCCGTAGTTACCTTTCTAGGAGTTTCCCTGCAGCTCCTAGCTCTGTGGAGCTTAGGTCACGCCCCCAGCAGTCACGTGCTTCAGGTCCTGATAGCCTGAAGCACGCATCATCACCACTGCTGCCCCGCTCCACAGGTATCTTTGAGCACTGTTTTTGTACTCAGGACACACGCACTGGCTCAGTGAGCAAGTGCAGTGCAGTGTTCCCGACACCCATAAGGTATAAAAAGACTGTCCGAAATCTGTCTTGTCTTGAGGATTTGAGCTGTTTTACTTTCCTCCCCCCAAAGTGAATGATGAGTTCAGGAAGAGGAAGAACTGGCTCACAAGTGGAGAAAGAAGCAGAATTCTGTGACTTCTTCTATGAGTCTGCACTATTTATACAAAGTTTACTGAAATAACAGTATACCTGCAGGTCGTTGAGATCATGGCTTGCTGTCATTTAACATAAACCTTCACTGTGTTTCCATAATACGACCCTTTAAGGGGGATATGGACACAAAGCCGCGATGCTGACGATCAGCTGATCTCAGCAAGATTAGCTTCTTTCAACTTGGCTATTATCTCCAGGAATGGTTGTGAAATATTAGATATGAAAGTCGCAAAATACGTGGGTGCTGCCCTCCAATCTTCCCCTGGAAAGGTGGTCCTAAACACGGAGCCACCTCTATGATATTCATAAGCCATAACAGCGTAACATGAGCAGGAGATCTGGTTGTGAGGCAGAAAAACTTTTTTTTTTTGTTTTCACATGAGCCAAGTCCTCTTTTTACCAAAGGGACATAAGCTCACCGGATCCTCTAGGGCGGGTCTTACACTGCTCTGCGTTATTACTCTGAGCCACGCCCCCTTTTAAAGGCTATAAGGGTACGTGCACACGCTGCGGAATCCGCTGCGGATTAATCCGCACGGATTTTGCAAAAACCGCAGATAATCCGCAGGTCCAAAGACCTGCGGATTATCTGCGGTTTTGCCTGCGGTTTGGTCCTGCGGATTCACTATCTCCACAATGGTGGAGATAGGAACCCACAGCGGTTTCCGCAGAAAGAATTGACATGCAATTCTTTCTGCGGATTCAAAACCGCAGCAAATCCGCGCGTTTTTTTCCGCAGCGTCGGCACAGCGTTTTTTTTTTCCCATTCAATTGAATGGTACTGTACAACGCAGCTAAAACTGCTGCGTGTCCGCAGCGGCCAAAACCGCTGCGGAAACGCAGCGGAATCCGCAGCGTGTGCACACAGCCTAAGGGTATGTGCACACGTTGCGGATTTTGCTGCTGCTCCGCAGCGTTTCTGGCCTTGCGGGTCCGCAGCAGAATCTGCTGCGTTGTACAGTACCATTTTACTCTATGTAAATTGGAAACCGCTGTGCACACGCTGCGGAATTTTCCGCGCAGTTTTGCTGCGGTTTCAAATCCGCAGAAAGAATTGACATGTCACTTCTTTTCTGCGGATTCCGCTGCGGTTTACCATCTCCTCCTCCATTGTAGAGGTGATAAACCGCAGGGCAAAACCGCAGCCTAATCCGCAGGTAAAACCCGCAGGTCTTTTGACCTGAAATTTACCTGCGGATTTTACAAAATCTGCGGGGAGAAATCCGCAGCACCTTAAAACTACGTGTGCACATACCCTAAAAATGACTTCTGACACCTCTCATTGGTTGAATAGTCAGGTGACAAAAGGACCCTGCGGGTGAAATGATATCTGGTCCATCAGTCACCTGACGCTGCAGCCAATCAGTGGTCAGGTGACTGTATGGATGGAATGTCACTATTTCCAGATCTGCAGAAGAATACCACTTTAAAAACTGGTAGAAACCCCCTTTAAATTTTAACATGACATAAATTGAGCGGCAAGGAAGAGAAAATACCAGTAATCTCCGACCTGAGCGGCGGGCTCTGAGAGCGACACATCCGAGCGCTCCCCCACCCCGAGTAATCGCTTCGGGACGTGGATTTTTCAATTTCATCTTGCTGAAAATATGATTACCTACATTATACAGCACAGTGTTAAAGTGAACTGCGGCCACTGCCATCAGCGGAGAAGAGCCGATATTTAAAGTAATCCTCGGATAATAGACTGGGATTAGGTAAGGATATGCTTTCCTGCCCGAGATGTGGAGAGAGGCGGTGTGAGAAGACTGTGCGGACACAGATATGCTTATTTCATGCTCCCCGAGTCTTCAGCCTGAGATCACGCCGCCCGAGACGGGAAGGAATTCCAATGATTCACGTGGGCTAACGACACCTGAGTAGGTATCATAGAGGGTCATAGTAAGTGGATGCGTCTATGAATAGCTGTGATTGGAAGTTACATCCCTCTTACATAATCTATTTTCTTAGCACGATTACCAAGGTGCTAATTTAAAAAAACTTAAGAAAAAAAATGTGCTACAGACATGAGACCTATTGACTCCTATGGGAGACTGTTGTGAGTGTGCTCTCATGCTCTCGAGAGGGTGCTGAACAGACAGAGGGATGAGAAAGGAGGGGGTTGGACTGTGCTCAGCACTTAATGGGTCATTTGCTTATTCTTTAATGACCAAACTGCAAAGTTCATGTAAAACCAAGCAACATTGTAATTTACTAGTTATTACGGTATATGTACAGAGCCGGGGGGGGACACATACAGTATATACAGAGCCGGGGGGACACGTACAGTACATACAGAGCCGGGGGGGACATGCGTACAGTACATACAGAGCCGGGGGGACACGCGTACAGTACATACAGAGCCGGGGGGACACGCGTACAGTACATACAGAGCCGGGGGGGACACACGTGCAGTATATACAGAGCCGGGGGGTCACATACAGTATATACAGAGCCGGGGGGGACACAAGTACAGTACATACAGAGCCGGGGGGACACATGTACAGTATATACAGAGCCGGGGACACACGTACAGTACATACAGAGCCGGGGGGGACACACGTACAGTACATACAGAGCCGGGGGGGACACGTACAGTATATACAGAGCCGGGGGGGGACACGTACAGTATATACAGAGCCGGGGGGGGGCACAAGTACAGTACATACAGAGCCGGGGGGACACACACGTACAGTACATAGAGCCGGAGGGGGACACACGTACAGTACATACAGAGCCGGGGGGGGGGGACACACGAACAGTATATACAGAGCCGGGGGGACACGTACAGTATATACAGAGCCGGGGGGGACACACGTACAGTATATACAGAGCCGGGGGGGGACACACGTACAGTATATACAGAGCCGGGGGGGACACACGTACAGTATATACAGAGCCGAGGGGGACACACGTACAGTATATGCAGAGTAGAGGGGGATACACGTACAGTATATACAGAGTAGAGGGGGATACATGTACAGTATATACAGAGTAGAGGGGGATACACGTACAGTATATACAGAGCAGGGGGATACACGTACAGTATATACAGAGCAGGGGGATATACGTACAGTATATACAGAGCAGGGGGATACACGTACAGTATATACAGAGGAGAGGGATACACGTACAGTATATACAGAGCAGGGGGATACACGTACAGTATATACAGAGCAGGGGGATACACGTACAGTATATACAGAGCAGAGGGATACACGTACAGTATATACAGAGCAGAGGGATACACGTACAGTATATACAGAGCAGGGGGATACACGTACAGTATATACAGAGTAGAGGGGGATACATGTACAGAATATACAGAGTAGAGGGGGATACACATACTGTATATACAGATTAGAGGGCGAAACATGTACAGTATATACAGAGCAGGGGATACACGTACAGTATATACAGAGCAGGGGGATACATGTACAGTATATACAGAGCAGGAGGATACACGTACAGTATATACAGAGTAGAGGGGGATACACATACTGTATATACAGATTAGAGGGGGATACATGTACAGTATATACAGAGTAGAGGGGGATACACGTCCATTACATGAGCAGTACTCCTCCTGGTGCAGTCATTATAAGTGAAGCGAATACTGAATATTCGCCGGATATTAGACGAGCGTCCTATAAATGTGCAGAAACCTTCTTATAAATTATTCATTTTCCCTCTGAAGTGAATCCCTTCATCGTCAGTCCTCCCGGGAAATCACCACGATCAAAGGCTGTTTGTATTATGTGCACAATAATCATCTATAATCTACAGATAAAAGGGACGGCGGCCATCAGCCGACGATCACAGGGCGCCGTCCGGGCAGACGAAAGGAGAAATGCTGACAGCTGTGACGTGTACCGCGGGGATGGGGGTAATTACAGCGCACATCACTGAGGCGATAAATATGGTCAAATGAACAGATCATCAGGAAGATTAGAGCTTGAAACATATCTGCAGGCCAATGTCTACACATCTGTAGACAGGTCCAATAGTTTTGGAACAGATTTTTTTTTTTTCTTTTTATGAAGATTAAAAATCCTGTACTGAGGAACATCTGAGTATACCTGTATATAAATAGCTAAAAATCCCCTGAATAATCAAAGATTTCAAAAGAAATTTTTTTTTTTTTTTCCAGCAGCAGCCACTAGAGGGAGCTTACATACTGCACTCGATGGCATCACAGTCTGCAGTAAGCTCCTCAGCTCCCTCTAGCGGTGACTGCAGGAAGTCACAATTTCATCTTTAGGCATCGTTATTTAAGCAGGGACTTTGGAGTAACTAAAATCATTGTGCAGGCGCAAGATTTCCATGGCGCTACCAGTGAAATAGAAGCACAGAAAAAAAAAAAAAAGAAAAATCAAACTCATGCGCCTGTTGCAGGGCTGTGAATCAATGGACCTGACCCTAGCTGAACTTGCAGCATCATTCATTTAAAGTGGATTTTCATAAAAAATTAAATATTAACATTAACGATATACACAGCCGCATGATCTCCCTCTAGAAGCACAACTTTATTTCAATAGCTTCCAGCATTAGATATAGCTTAGCCCTATGCAGTTTAAAAATTAAATTAACAGAGTGTACCGACCAGTTTCAAAAACTGTGATTTTTCATTGTCACAGTTTTCATCAGTGATGCAAATTCATTTCTAAGGCTGGTTTCACATTCGCGCTTTTTAAGCGCACGCACGGCCGGGGGTAGCTCCGCCCCCGATCCGGCTCTCTGCCCGGCGTGCCCGCCCCTTCCTTGTAGCGCCGCCTCCTAGCGCACAGCGGCGCCTGCGATCGGCGCACCCTATCTTTAGCATAGGGTGCGCAGATCGTGCGCAGGCCGTGCGCTAGTTGCGCTTTGACCTGCGCTGCGCACTTTTGACGGTGCGCCGTGCGCGCCAAAATCCGAAAAGTTTGATTTTGGCGCGCACGCCGCACCGTCAAAAGTGCGCAGCGCAGGTCAAAGCGCAACTAGCGCACGGCCTGCGCACGATCTGCGCACCCTATGCTAAAGATAGGGTGCGCCGATCGCAGGCGCCGCTGTGCGCTAGGAGGCGGCGCTACAAGGAAGGGGCGGGCACGCCGGGCAGAGAGCCGGATCGGGGGCGGAGCTACCCCCGGCCGTGCGTGCGCTTAAAAAGCGCGAATGTGAAACCAGCCTAAATCTATCGTTACATTGCGGGAGCTCCGTACCTTGTATATAGTAATAGATGGAAAAGAAAACATTCGTTCTGCCTGCAGCCACCACTAGAGGGAGCTCAGGAGCGCGTTGCATACTCGATTTCGCCATATGCAAGTAAAACATGGATTTTTGTGATAAACTCACAGTAAAATCCTTTTCTCCGAGACGCTCATTGGGGGACACAGATACTGGGCAGGGTCCTCTCTCCACTCTGTATCAGTCTGTCATTGTTAGTTTGTTTACTGTAAGTGATATCTGTAGTTTGTATGTAACCCCTTCTCATGTACAGCACCATGGAATCAATGGTGCTATATAAATAAATAATAATAATAATAATAATAATACTGTGGGTCTATGCTTCTGCATAGGAGGCTGACACTAAGTGAAAAAAAAGAGGTTAGCTCCTCCTCTGTCGTATACACCCTCGCCCCTATTGCGGGCGGAACTCAGTTTGGTGCCAAAGCAGTAGGAGGACAACAAAATCAGCCTTAATACAGGGACAACATGTCCAGAAAAGGACCATCCTTTTATCACATAAATAAATGCGTATTTAATTAAACAAAAACAGAGCCAACTGGCTAATAGGGTGGGTGCTGTGTCCCCCAATGAGCGTCTAGAAGAAAAGGATTTTACGATGAGTTTATCACAAAAATCCATGTTTCTCCTTCGCCTCATTGGGGGACACAGATACTGTGGGACGTCCTAAAGCAGTTCCTGGGTGGGAGATTGACTCACTGATCCAAGCTACATGCACCTCTTGTTTAAAGGGGCGCCACCGCTGCTTCGAGAATCCTTCTACCCCGGCTCGCATCGGCCGAGGCCTGAGTATGACTATTATAATGTCTGGCAAATGTGTGCAGGCTGGACCAGGTTGCTGCTTTGCAAACCTGTTCCGCCGAAGCCTGATGCTGAAGCGCCGACTGCCCGAGTAGAGTGCGCTCTGATCCCTGCTGGAATCGGCGTGCCTCTAATGCGGTAGGACTCCTGAATAGTAAAACGAATCCATCTGGCTATGGACGATTTTGAGGCAGCGAGTCCCTTCCTGTGTCCTTCAGGGAGCACGAACAGCGTGTCCGTCTGATGTTAGGGCGCCGTCCGCGACACATACCTCCGGAGGGCTCTTACCAGGTCTAACGTGTGAAGAGCCTTTTCCATACGGTGCACCGGTGCTGGACCAAATAAAGGCAAGACAACATCCTCATTAATGTGAAATGAGGACACGACTTTCGGCAGAAAAGGAGGGGCTGGTCTGAGCACCACCTAATCCTTATGGAAAGTGAGGAACGGAGCTCGGCAGGATAGGGCCGCCAGCTCTGAAACCCGCCTGATAGAAGTGATGGCCACTAGGAACACCACTTTCCAGGAAAGGTACCTCAAGGAGATATCCTGAAGCGGTTCAAATGGAGCTTCCTGCAGAACACTTAGGACCAGGTTAAGGTCCCAGGCGTCCATAGGCGCCTTATAGGGAGGTACCAAGTGGGAGACTCCCTGGATGAAAGTCTTCACCTGCAAATTGGTAGCAATTCTGCGCTGGAACAGGATGGATAAGGCCGATATTTGTCTCCTGAGGGAACTTGAGGCCAAGCAGGAGTCTAGGCCCAACTGGAGAAAAGCCAAGATGTTGGGGATCGAGAATCTCAGCGGAGAAACACTGCGGCCTCGACATCAAGCAAAGAACACCTTCCAGGTGTGGTGGTAAATTCGTACTGAAGCCGGCTTCCGGTCGCTAACCATTGTAGCGACCACCTTGCTTCCAAACCCTGCCTGGGTTAGAATCCAAGATTCAACAGTCATGCCGTCAAACACAGGGCCCCTGAGTTCAGGTGACAGATCGGCCCTTGAGAAAATAGATCTGGGCGCTCTGGCAGTCGCCAAGGAACGTTGGCGAGCAGCTGCATTAGATCTGCGTACCACGCTCGACGGGCCCGTCCAGGGCCAGCAGAATCGCCAGAACCCTTTCCGTCCTGATCATTTTGATAACTCTCGGAAGTAGTGGCAGCGGGGGAAATAGATATGGGAGGCGGAACCAAAGCCTCCACAGCGATTGCTTGCGGGTCCCTGGCACGAGCAACATATGTGGGTACCTTCGCATTCACCCTGGAAGCCATCAGCTCCACATCCGGAGTTCCCCACAGTTGACAAATATGCTGGAAGACCTCAGAATGTAGTGACCACTCTCCGGATGCAAGACCCCGCCAGCTGAGAAAGTCTGCCGCCCAGTTCTCCACACACGGGAGGAGGACTGCCGAAATCACTGAGTGGTTTGCTTTGGCCCACTGAAGAACGTGCCCCCACCTCGCGCATTGTTGCGCTGCTGCGGGTGCACCTTTGGTGATTTATGTAAGCCACAGCCGTGGCGTTGTCCGATTGAATTCAGATGGGGCGGCCTCCTAAGAAGTGATGAAACTGCTGCAGAGCCAGCCGAATCGCTTGTGTCTCCAATAAGTTGATCGGGAGACGTGCCTCCTGTGGCGACCACCGTCCCTGGGTTGTATGGTGGGGAAACACCGCTCCCCAGCCGAGGAGACTGGTGACGGTTGTTAGCACCAACCAATGGTCTGGGGGGGGAAGGGTTTCCCCTGGGTCAGAGAGGAACTGGTTATCCGCCATCCGAGCAACTGCCTGACTTGAGAGGACAGTCGGCACCGCCGATCAAGCGTGAAAGGATTCTTATCCCAGGCTGCCAAGAGGGCGTACTGCAGGGAGTGAAAATGGAACTGGGCGAACGGTACCGCTCCCATTGCTGCCACCATTTTCCCTAGAATCCTTATCCCGAAACGAATGGTACGAGGGACTGGTTGGCTAAGAGTCCGGACTCCCTGCCGGAGAGCTAGGGCTTTTTTCTGAGGGAGAATTACCAACCCTCGGCAAGTGTCGAAGATCATTCCTAAGAAGGAGATCCTCTGAGCTGGCACAAGGGATGACTTCTTCGCATTGAACAGCCACCCTAAGCGGGCAAGAGTATCTAGCGTGATGCTGACATTTTCCTCGCGTGCCCATATTGAAGGGCCTATGACCAATAGGTCGTCCACGTAAGGCAAGACGACTATGCCTCAAGAATGCAGTATGGCCATGACAACTGCCATAACCTTTGTGAACACTCTGGGAGCCGTGGCTAAACCGAAAGGAAGCGCCACGAACTGACAATGTCGACCGTTGATGGCGAAACGCAGTAACCTTTGATGAGGAGGAAAAATGGAACTATGCAGATATGCGTCCTGGATGTCGATCGAGGCCAAGTATTCTCCCTGCTCCATGGCCGATATGACTGAACGGAAAGACTCCACCCGGAAATGTCTGATCCTGATAAATTTGTTCAGATGTTTGAGGTCCAAAATCGGTCTGACATACCCATCCTTTTTGGGAACCGCAAACAGGTTGGAATAGAAGCCCTGAGTCCTTTCGTGCTCTGGCACGGGAACAATGATCCCATTGCGCTGGAGCGATTCGATGGCTCAAACAGAGCTCTTGCCTGGGTATCCACCCTGGGAAGACGAGAAAGAAAAAACTGGCTTTGAGGGTATCTGACAAATTCTATTTTGAAACCTGAAGCCACCGACTCCTTTACCCATTCGTCGTGCCCGACACTGAACCAGACGCGGCGACACCAGAGTAGCCGGCCGCCCACCTTGCTGGTGTCGTCTGTCAAGCGCCTCGAGTCATTTGGCTGACGATCTTTGGGATCTGGATCCCCTCGATCTGGTTGTTGAGTTCGCATTCTCCCCAATGGGTTGGTTCTTTTGAGACCTGCCGCCTCTATCCTGGTTGGGGCGGCCTGAAGCGGTGGAATTGGCCGCGGTGGTCCACCCGGGGTTGCGAAAGGCCGAAAACGTGCCTAAAAAGGGTGGCGAAAAGGCGGTTTGACCTTTTGTTGAGGGAGAAAACCGCTCTTTCCTCCTGTGGAGTCGGAGATAAGTTTATCCAACTTCAAGATTCCACGGGCATGCCATGTCCTTAACTATAGCGCTCTTCTGATAGAAATTGCGTTAACGGCCGCAAGTGCCGAGCAATTGCCGCATCCAAAGACGCATTGATTACGTAATCTCCGGCCATCGCGATCTGACTCGCGACTTCTGATCTTTCTGCAGGTAGCTCTTGCTCCTGCGCGACCTTGTTTAATGATTCTGACCATGAGATCATGGCCTTGGCTACCCAAGTTGCTGGGAACGAGGGAAAGAGCGCTGCTCCTGACACCTTATATACTGAGCACACTGAGCTCTCTATGAGGCGATCTGAGGGATCCTTAATAGAGGAAACGCTAGGCCCGGATAACAGGGTTATAGTGGCTAGGCGCGACACCGGTGGATCCACCTTCGGAGATTCCGTCCCTTTTCTACGGAGGTCTGGGGAAAATGGATACCTTGCTTTGAGTGCCTTTTGACCCGAGAAACGCCTGTCTGTTTGTTCCCTGTGTCACTGCACTATGCCCTCAAACTCAGTGCGAGAGGAAAAAATTCTGTGCAGCAGCTTCACTCGCTTAAACGCCACCTTATGCCCCGTAGCCGCTGCGGGATCATCCTCAATCCCCAAGGTCTGATTGACAGCTTCTATGAGGCTGTCCACTATTTCACGTGACGCTGGAGTATCCGGGTCAAGGGGCTCGTCTGAGTCGAATCCTGAGGTCTGCTCGCTATCAACCACTGGTGACGGGGAGCGAGAAGCAGAACTTACGGATGCCAAGGCACCAGATGGACTGGGCGACACCGTGTGGATTCTTTTCCCTCGGGTCTGCCTGGAGTGAGAGCGGCCCCTGCAGGCGAGAGGCTCTTGTGAGGTGGAGGTCCCCTCTAAGGCCGGCGAGCCACTGTTCCTGCCCCCATCTGGGGCCTGAAGGGACTCAATTGCCTGAACTGTGACAGTAATAGGGCCCACTCTGGGGGGCTTGGCACATTGGTCGCGGTCGCAGGGCAGGACGGACCCTGAGGTTCTGTTAGGCGTCGGGTTCCGGGCGCTGCATAGCGGGAATCCCGAGCCTTGTCCTCTGCGGTCTGCCCTCACCAGCATTGTGGGTTCGGTCGCAGGGGAGGACTCCTGGGCACGTTTGGAGTCGCCGGCTTTGCATAATCTCTTGCTCTGCGCCCGCGGAAACGCAGCCCGACAAAAGATGCATGCTGCTTCTTCGGACATGCTGTATCTGTCCGCTGCTGGGGATGGGGGGAAAGAGGTAGCACCTTGTTTCCCTGTGGTCTCCCGGGCAGCACTTACCCCAGTCCTGTGCCCCCCGTTCCTGGACGCCTCCACACAAAAATCGCGAGCCACCAGCTGTGGGGCGGACCGCCAGCATATAAACCGATCCAGGGGCAGTATTTCCGGGTCCGCGGCCTAGCCGCGCTCCAAAGCCGGGGACTAAATTTATCCCCCGTTACCCAGGCCTGGGGGGCGGGCCGCCGGAAGTGACTCGGGGCCCGGAGGCGGAACTTACGGTCGCGGCCTAGCTTCGGCTAAAGCCGCGGCCTCAATTTATCCCCTGCCCGCGACGGGGGGGGCGGGGGAGACGGGGGGGCGCGAACGCCATGGCGTACAAAAAAAATGGCGCTACTTACTGGCGCGGGCTTCTCCGCACCGTTCTGCAGCCACTGGCCGGTGGCATCTGACAGCTAAGGGCTCCAGCCCCGGATCTTCGCCGCAGGAGCCCTCCCAGGCCCTCTCCTCACTGACGATCCTCTTCAGCTTCCCAGCTCAGGTATGTGAGGGGGCCTTGACAAAATAGGACGGAGCAGGCACCCTAGTTCCATTTAACCCCTTCAGGGGGTGAGGAGAGGGACCGTCCGCCGCCTTGCAGCACCGCATTGTAAGCATTGGTGGAGCAGTGGGGGCCGCACGGACTAGACTTGTACCTCTGTATAGCCCATGGTTTCAATACCTAGGGGTGGTCAGGGGTAAGTCCGGCATTGTGTCCCACGTCGCGGGAGAGGATACGTGGAGGGACATTCGCACGTGCTCGCCCGTTGATGGTTTGGGGAAATCGGACCCTTGCAATAGGATCCGTTGCCCCAGTCTCATCTTCATAGACGGTAAAAATAAAATAAAAAAAAGGTCTGGGGAAAACGGCCCAGATATGTCCCACGGTGCGGGAGAGGATACGTGGAGACGATACTCAACACGTGCTCGCCCGTTGATGGTTTGGGGAGATCGGACCCTTTCTTCATGGGAAGAAAAAAAAAAAAAAAAGAAAGAAAAAGTCTGGCGCAAAACCAGACGTGTGTGCCTCCATGGACACTAAGCAAAAAACTGAGTTCCGCCCGCAATAGGGGCGAGGGTTTATACGACGGAGGAGGAGCTAACCTTTTTTTTCACTTCGTGTCAGCCTCCTAGCGGCAGAAGCATACACCCACAGTATCTGTGCCCCCAATGAGGCGAAGGAGAAAATTACTTTTCTAAGTTTTTTGGTTTTAAACTTTCTTTCACCTGTTGTGTCTTTTCTTCGCCCCCCCGTTCAAGTTAGCCTGTTCCCACTACATGACTTACCATTAAATCATATAACGTGTGCAGGGGTATAGAGCGGGCTCAGGAGCTGACTTGTTTGGACATAGGACAGCGGAATTGAGATGCGCCATCTGGACGCCTATTACCCCTAAGTGCCCCGACCCCATGATCACAGGGTGCCAATAGATTGCCAAAGCAGCTGGAGGCCTGTTGGCATCTGCCATGTTGGTACTCAGGTTAAAAAAAAAAAACAAGTTATGGCTCTTGGAAAAAGGAGAAGAAATTATGCAGCGACGTTGTGGGCCAAGGGTTCAGTACTGTGCTCCGAGCTATAATGCCCTTTAGGCGGGCGTCGGACATAGGAAAGCACGTGTATCAGTCCCACACATTTTGGCTTGAGTGCATAAATGACCAATATCCCAATAAACTGGGTAAACGGGACCAGAATTATCATAATTTGTGGGGGGATCAGAAAAGCAGTATTTATTCTACGGATGAATGTTGATTTTGGGACAACCCCCATGAAGTATAATTTGCCTAGAATCCAACTGAAAAAACCTCTGGGCGGAGCACTGCACGCTGTCCTTTCCAGCTAGATGCTAGGCGCAGTGCCACAATAGATCCGCCTGGGCACTCTCTTTTAAAGTCTTTAGCGGTGGCCATAGGTGACTTACCTCAATTTGTTCTAATGTGTCCTGCAGCTTTGAGTTGAGTTCGCTGCAAAACAAAGAAAAAAAAAAAGGTTGATTACAGTCGAACATGGGGAAAAAAACCCAAAAAACTAGAAAAACACAATAATCCTAATCTATTCCATTAGCTACAAAGCAAAATATACATATTTGGTTTCTGCATTAACCGATACAACAAACCCCGGCCGGCTCGGATTTCTATTCTACGACCAGTCATCTGTCACTCAGCATGCCATTATGCAGTTAAATGTCTAATTCAGCTCTGCTACATCTGTAGAAAGCCAATTACAGCAATTATACCACGAGACACAGTAAATAGGATGAATACGTAACGGGAGAGCATGTCAGGTTTATTAGATACATTATTAGACTACCTGCGGGTCAGAACTAATGTCTGTCACATTGTGCACGTGCAACGCAGCTAAGTAGTAGTGTGAACACGAAAGGCATCAATTAGAGGGAGAACATGTGACAGTGCCGCTAATAATAGGCGAGAAATAACAGAAACATTATATTTACTCTGCGGAGGGTCACACTCCTCCGTTATAAGCCAAATATATAGAAGTGCTGTGTACATAAGTGATATAAAATGAGCTAAAAAAAAATCCATAGAGAGGACATATCAAGCTCACGTTGAATATAGGGAAGTAATCATAACTGGGGAAGAGAGAAACTAAATAAAACAGGAGAGAGGGAGAGCTGACACTTCTATCCCCACTGAAGTAGGGGCCTCCTGCAGGTAATTACAGTGGGAAAATTTGCCACCAAGTCTGAGATTCACGTACGCAGAGGCGGTGAAGTACGCTTCCAAACCAGAAAGCTTCCTACGATCAAAGAATCTTTCTGAGACGCATCAGGAGCTAGTGGCGAATATTGGGATTTGCATTGATCCAACAGTTATAGAAGATAAAGTTTCAGCGTTGCAGCAAAGGTACATACATAATGCATTCACGCACATCACCGTAAGTCCGACAGAACCCATCCAACTCAATATTGGTCTGATGGATGATGTTATCCATGCCTTGTTTCATCTCTATTGACAGGTAAAATTGTGATAAGAAACATAACGACAAGGTCTACCGCTTGGGACCTCCAGGGGCAAAAATATCCTGAAAGATAAGTATGTCATGAAATTGTAACAGATCTAGCATGTGACACAACCAGGGCTGTGGAGTCGGTAAGCCAAACCTGCGACTCCGACTCCTCAATTTCCCTTACACCGACTCCACCTCCCACATATATTGCTTATATTTAAGTGAAAAAATTTATTGTAGTACAATGTGAACATCAGACATTTAATCATTTTTATGATACACTAATCAAGACATTTAGATAGAACAGAATATCTATTTATTGGAATACAACTTTAGAACACAAACTGTAATAAAATGTAAATATGTAATATCGATTACACACATATATATATATATATATATATATATATATACACACACAGTATATATATATATAACACTATGTAATAAGTTTTCAACAAAAACATACTAAATAACATTTGTGCAGTCTATGAATTTGTTCTAAGAAATAGAATTGCCTCCATCAGATCCTCCTTCATAGATGACCTAAAATCTGACCTAATAATTTTAAGGCTAGAGATCAACCTCTCTACACTACACCAACTTGAGTTGGAGGCAAAGCCGTAACCACATGGGCAACATCTCTAACAATTTCCAAGTATAAAGGAACTGCCTCATGCACAGTCAGTTTTGATGAACGGTTGAATTTTTCTTTTTCTTTGAGAGCGAGTGAAACATTTTGCTGAAATATGGTCAATCTGCTGCTATAGGAGACGGAGTGAAATCTTTTACCTTGCAGCAACGCTTTGCCTGCTGCATATCATCCAAATACTTGTCAAACTCCTCATCTGATGAGGATGAAGATATGGCAGCAGTAGCACTGTCAGGACCCAAGTCCTCTTGCGCCTGGCAGTCCTCCTGCAGGCCACTCATCCTAACTGCTACCTCAGTCAGAGCTTCTTTTCCTTTAGTAAGCTGTTGATCATCAAGCAATATACGATGACTTGGGTCCACATAAACAGCTGCCAGAAAAATTTTATTTTCAAATAGCTGTGTCTCTCTCCGTTTCATTGAAGCAGAAATGCCATCTGCGATTAAATCTCCTCTTTGGGACAGGCAAAATAGCAAGTTCTTCCACTCCCTTATGAAAATGCCAGGAGCTAAATCCTCAGCTTGTAATTTTTTAGTCACGGTAAATAGGTGATTAAGCAATTCCTTCAATTCAGCCACCTGTGTCCATTGACCTTCATTTAGGGTTCGCCATATGTATAAGAAACGGTTTTAGCCAGGATCAAAACTGGGGGGGGGGGGGGGGGCAGAACCTCATAATGTTCCGCAGAATCTCATACTGCACACCTCAGCTGCTGCACAACCTTATACTGCACACCCCTACACTTGAAAATAAAGCCTGCACCTTAAGATGTGATGAATGCAGTCTATTTATTCCAACTTTCAATTGATGCTGATATGTTACTGAAGACGTGCAATGCCTGTCCTGGGCGTCCTTTTGGGCAGCTATGAGGTGTACCTGACTGGTGGTAAAAAAAAGGAGTGTTAGTCTGTGTGCTATCCGGCTTTCATTCTTTTTGGTACAGATAAGATATGGATAGACAGATATGGATAAATGGATAGCGCAGATTTCTAATCTGCTTTTGCTATTGAAAACATTATCTATAAGCTCAAAAACCTTTCAGGTGATGCGGTTTTTTAAAAAGCTGATCTGCTTTTGCAGCTGAAAAACGTATCCTCAAAAAACGCAGCAAAAACACTGTGTGAATGTAGCCTTAGATCAGGAATAGAACAGCCATTTATAGGACATTTCATAACTTTCCCAAAAATATTCAGCACATTCTGCATTGAACTACTGTACCCAATTTATTATATATTTTAGGAGTTGGAGTCGGACCATTTTATACCGACTCCACCAAAATGAGCTCCGACTCCACGACTCCGACTCCACAGCCCTGGACACAACAAGCCCCAAGATGAGCTCACCAAGGAGAGGTATATCAGCGTCACCTTGATCTAATAAAAAGCAGAATTTGGGAGTCTCTCTTGGTTCATTCTGGAAGTCATAGTTCGCAGTTATGGCGGTCCATTTTCCTAATTGGAGTGGTTCCCTCCGCTATAATCTGAGCCAGTTTTAATAATTTTCTTTTGTTATTCCTTATTATCTTATACAACTGTATATACCTTATTGTTTTGTTCCCATTTAGTATCATCTTTGTATATCTTTTATAAACACTGCCTATCTTTCTTGATTAAAAAATATATAAAATGTAATAGCTCCATTCCTCTTGCTCCGTAAACCGCACCCCTGAAGTCATACTCTAGCTGTAATGGGTGTCCTATTGGCTGGTGGTGGCAGCTAGTAGTGGTTCCTTTTTGTTACCGTGAAGGGTGTCCCAAGGATCACCAACCTATCCTCCCTATCCTATTGATAGGTAATAAAAAGTTAGTCCTTAAAAAAACAAAACAAAAAAAAAAAAAACACTTTAAGATAAAATAATGTAAATGTGTCAGTTTATGCTGGACAGGCGTAAAGTGTCCTGTCCAGCATAAGCCAACATATTTACATCATGCCGGTCCGGAGCTATGAAGAGACTGACTATACTAAACTACTAAATGTCGTTACTTCTCAGAAAAAGTAAATCTGGCAAAGAGAAGCCATTACAGTCGAGACGAGCAATGAAAGAGAGAAAAGCTGCTGCCTCGAGGATCCACTCTGGAAGTCGTGAGAGTGCGCATAAATAAGTGCCGAAATGTATAAGAGAGCAAGGAGACGCGTTAATATGTGGCAGCCGGCCAGAAGTGCAACTTGCCAAGAAGTAAAAACGAAAGCAAAAAAACGAGGCGCAATGCCGAAAAGTAATTATACTGTAAGAATACGACGGGCGATTAGCATAAAAGTCAAGTGATTGGGGGACTCTGAGATAAACCTGGAGCACAGCACCGACACCGCCTCTAATACAGAGCGCAGCTCCGCAATACACAGGAGATTAACGTATCAATCTACATAAAAAGTTGAGTAACTTTGGAAAATAATTTCATTTTTTTTTTTTCTGATTTTGAGTTAATTTATACACTTTTCTGTTCTATAAACCGAGCAGCTTATGAAATGCTGCCAATTTCATTTTCAAAAGAGGTTTAGCTCAGCAATACACGACTGTTTGACAAGCAGAATAGTGAGTGCAGCTCTGGGGTATAATACAGGATGTAACTCAGGATCAGTAATGTAATGTATGTACATAGTGACTGCATGAGCAGAATAGTGAGTGCAGCTCTGGAGTATAATACAGAATGTAACTCAGGATCAGTAATGTAATGTATGTACACAGTGACTGCACCAGCAGAATAGTGAGTGCAGCTCTGGAGTATAATACAGGATGTAACTCAGGATCAGTAATGTAATGTATGTACACAGTGACTGCACCAGCAGAATAGTGAGTGCAGCTCTGGAGTATAATACAGGATGTAACTCGGGATCAGTACAGGATCAGTAATGTAATGTATGTACACAGTGACTGCATGAGCAGAATAGTGAGTGCAGCTCTGGAGTATAATACAGAATGTAACTCAGGATCAGTAATGTAATGTATGTACACAGTGACTGCACCAGCAGAATAGTGAGTGCAGCTCTGGAGTATAATACAGGATGTAACTCAGGATCAGTAATGTAATGTATGTACACAGTGACTGCACCAGCAGAATAGTGAGTGCAGCTCTGGAGTATAATACAGGATGTAACTCGGGATCAGTACAGGATCAGTAATGTAATGTATGTACACAGTGACTGCACCAGCAGAATAGTGAGTGCAGCTCTGGAGTATAATACAGGATGTAACTCAGGATCAGTAATGTAATGTATGTACACAGTGACTGCACCAGCAGAATAGTGAGTGCAGCTCTGGAGTATAATACAGGATGTAACTCAGGATCAGTAATGTAATGTATGTACACAGTGACTGCACCAACAGAATAGTGAGTGCAGCTCTGGAGTATAATACAGGATGTAACTCAGGATCAGTAATGTAATGTATGTACACAGTGACTTCACCAGCAGAATAGTGAGTGCAGCTCTGGAGTATAATACAGGATGTAACTCAGGATCAGTAATGTAATGTATGTACACAGCGACTGCACCAGCAGAATAGTG
Source organism: Dendrobates tinctorius (assembly GCF_039654945.1). NCBI lineage: Eukaryota > Metazoa > Chordata > Amphibia > Anura > Dendrobatidae > Dendrobates > Dendrobates tinctorius. The sequence continues at coordinate 82,698,186 of NW_027361738.1, read as the reverse complement.
AGTGCAGCTCTGGAGTATAATACAGGATGTAACTCAGGATCAGTAATGTATGTATGTACACAGTGACTGCACCAGCAGAATAGTGAGTGCAGCTCTGGGGTATAATACAGGATGTAACTCAGGATCAGTAATGTAATGTATGTACACAGTGACTTCACCAGCAGAATAGTGAGTGCAGCTCTGGGGTATAATACAGGATGTAACTCAGGATCAGTAATGCAATGTATGTACACAGTGACTGCACCAGCAGAATAGTGAGTGCAGCTCTGGAGTAAAATGCAGGATGTAACTCAGGATCAGTAATGTAATGTATGTACACAGTGACTTCACCAGCAGAATAGTGAGTGCAGCTCTGGAGGATAATACAGGATGTAACTCAGGATCAGTAATGTAATGTATGTACACAGTGACTGCACCAGCAGAATAGTGATTGCAGCTCTGGAGTAAAATGCAGGATGTAATTCAGGATCAGTAATGTAATGTATGTACACAGTGACTGCACCAGCAGAATAGTGATTGCAGCTCTGGAGTAAAATGCAGGATGTAATTCAGGATCAGTACAGCATGGCAATCTTTACTTGCCTTTTCTGGAATTGGGACTCCCTTTCTCCAGAAGCAGAACCTCCATCTATCAGACATTGCATAGGCTATGGATATGCTGCCCTTAGAAGTGGTATAATGTGGCACATGGACCAAGAAAGGTTGTGCACTGCTGCCCTAGAAATCCTCCTGCCCATCTGCATTCACAGCACATAAAATCATAATCTTCTAAATTTACTACTGAAACCATAAAAACGATCGGGAATTCCAAGACGCTATAAGTGAAGCCTCTGGAGGTTTCCACGATTGGTTTTCATTTTCAGCCACATGTGTCAGTGCCACAGATTATAGCCTGACAGCGCGCAATGCCAGAAAAGTCAATACAATTACCTAGAACATGACGATACACAGGAGCCGCGGCACAGAACGTAGCATGAAGGTGGAGGGAGGGAGAACGCGTTATTGATCTGCGCTGCAGCTGGGGCTCGGGCCATGAGGAATTCTCACCAAGTTACCTTTATTACCTCTAAAGGGAGTGTGGCAGCCAAAACTGACCGGATGAACTAGGCACAACGCCTTGCCGGGGACACGGCCTTTAAGGCCCGATTCATCAATGTAGTTTGCGCCAGAATTTTGGAGTAAAACTGCTTGAAACGTCGCAAAAAAGTCTGACAATTTATTGAAAAATGGATGGATGGAGTGAAATTGGAACAGGGCATGGCGGAGCGAACCTGACAAAGTCATTATAATACGCCTGCCTCATAGCAGCACGACCCCATGGAGGTCTCATTACTACAATGCAGACAAATCACTGCTACAGCAGAGAGTCAGACAACGCCAGGGGCTTGTCTTTATGTAAATACTGCATTGTTGGCATCAAGATCATTTTTGCAACAAGGTTTCATTATAAATTTTGAAATTTTATCAGCTTCTGCAGCCTCTATGTATCACTGTACATTAATATGCAACTGGTCATAAATCACTACAAAGGGAAACAACTGTATTGTAAAGATGGCAGCAGAACACACAGCTCTGTACGGCTCCCTGCACACTGACCTCTGCTCTAGTAATAAGCATACCCAAAACGATCTCCCCCACAGAGCGCTCCCACAACACTCTCCCCCACAGAGCGCTCCCACAAAGATCTCCCCCAGAGTGCGTCCGCAATGGCCCACAACAGATTACGATAGCGAGCCTGCAACGATCCACAACAGAACACACAACCGCATCACTCTACCCCACAGAACCCACCCAGCACGCCCACAACGATCCACCAGAGAACACACCCGCAACACTATCCTCCACATAGCGCACTCACAACAATAAACCACAAAGCACGATCGCAACACGTTCCGCCACAGAGTGGTCCCCACCGCAATCAGCCACACAGCGTGCCACCAGCAGTCTCCCCCACAGAGCGCGTCCGCAACGGTCTTCCCCACAGAGCAAGCCTGCAGCAATCTACCACACAGCCAGCGATCCCCACAGAACATGCCCACAACAATCTCCTCCAGAACATGCTGGCAACACTCTACCTCATAGAACGCACCCACAACAATTCACCACATATTACGCCCGCAACACTGTCCCCCTACAGAGATGTTTCATAGAACAAGCCCAAAACACTCTTCCTCAGAGTGCGCCCGCAACGACCAACCATGGAGCACGAGAGTGTGCCCGCAAGGATCCACCACAGAACATGTCCGCAACACTCTCCCCTCCAGAGAGCACCTGCAACACTCTCCCCTCCAGCGAGCTCGTCCACAACACTCTCCCCTACAGAGAGCTCGCCCGCCACACTCTCCCCTCCAGAGAGCTCGCCCGCCACACTCTCCCCTCCCAGAGAGCTCGCCCGCCACACTCTCCCCTCCCAGAGAGCTCGCCCGCAACACTCTCCCCTCCCAGAGAGCTCGCCCGCAACACTCTCCCCTCCCAGAGAGCTCGCCCGCAACACTCTCCCCTCCCAGAGAGCTCGCCCGCAACACTCTCCCCTCCCAGAGAGCTCGCCCGCAACACTCTCCCCTCCCAGAGAGCTCGCCCCCAACATTCTCCCCTCCAGAGGGCTCGCCCGCCCGCCACACTCTCCCCTCCAGAGAGCTCGCCCGCAACACTCTCCCCTCCCAGAGAGCTCGCCCGCAACACTCTCCCCTCCCAGAGAGCTCGCCCGCAACACTCTCCCCTCCCAGAGAGCTCGCCCGCAACACTCTCCCCTCCAGAGAGCTAGCCCGCAACATTCTTCCCTCCAGAGAGCTCACCAGCAACACTCTCCCCTCCCAGAGAGCTCGCCCGCCACACTCTCCCCTCCCAGAGAGCTCGCCCGCCACACTCTCCCCTCCCAGAGAGCTCGCCCGCCACACTCTCCCCTCCCAGAGAGCTCGCCCGCCACACTCTCCCCTCCCAGAGAGCTCGCCCGCCACACTCTCCCCTCCCAGAGAGCTCGCCCGCCACACTCTCCCCTCCCAGAGAGCTCGCCCGCCACACTCTCCCCTCCCAGAGAGCTCGCCCGCCACACTCTCCCCTCCCAGAGAGCTCGCCCGCAACACTCTCCCCTCCCAGAGAGCTCGCCCGCAACTCTCCCCTCCCAGAGAGCTCGCCCACAACATTCTCCCCTCCAGAGGGCTCGCCCGCCCGCCACACTCTCCCCTCCAGAGAGCTCGCCCGCAACACTCTCCCCTCCCAGAGAGCTCGCCCGCAACACTCTCCCCTCCAGAGAGCTCACCAGCAACACTCTCCCCTCCCAGAGAGCTCGCCCGCAACACTCTCCCCTCCCAGAGCGCTCGCCCGCAACACTCTCCCCTCCCAGAGAGCTCGCCCGCAACACTCTCCCCTCCCAGAGAGCTCGCCCGCAACACTCTCCCCTCCCAGAGACCTCGCCCGCAACACTCTCCCCTCCCAGAGAGCTCGTCCGCAACACTCTCCCCTCCCAGAGAGCTCGCCCGCAACACTCTCCCCTCCCAGAGAGCTCGCCCGCAACACTCTCCCCTCCCAGAGAGCTCGCCCGCAACACTCTCCCCTCCCAGAGAGCTCGCCCGCAACACTCTCCCCTCCCAGAGAGCTCGCCCGCAACACTCTCCCCTCCCAGAGAGCTCGCCCGCAACACTCTCCCCTCCCAGAGAGCTCGCCTGCAACACTGTCCTCTCCCAGAGAGCTCGCCCGCAACACTGTCCTATCCCAGAGCTCGCCCGCAACTCTCCCGTCCCAGAGAGCTCGCCCGCCACACTCTCCCCTCCCAGAGAGCTCGCCCGCAACAATCTCCCCTCCCAGAGAGCTCGCCCGCAACACTCTCCCCTCCCAGAGAGCTCGCCCGCAACACTGTCCTCTCCCAGAGAGCTCGCCCGCAACTCTCCCGTCCCAGAGAGCACCTTCAACACTCTCTCCACCACAGAGAGCTCGCCTGCAACACTGTCCTCTCCGCAGAGAGCACCCACAACACTCTCCCCCACAGAGCGCTCCCACAACACTCTCCCCCACAGAGCATGCCCGCAGCAATCTACGACAGTGCGCCAGCCAGCAGTCTCCCCCACAGCACTGCAGCAACAACATCCTATAAATAAAGCATGTCTACCACATACTCCTGTACAACATACTCAACACTCTGGCACAGCGTATGACGTGAACAGACCCTTCCGGGCAAACATTTCTGACGGTGGCACCTTCGCCGCCCTGTGTTATCACCCATCTTGGACAGGCGATTAGTTGTTCTAAGATGACGACTCCTTCAACCTTTTGGCACCATATAATACACAGGATGTACGTCTTCTGGAGCTGGTACAGAATGGCGGGAAGTGAACAATAACCGTCCGCACACCGACATCACACAGGATGATATGTACAGATACTGGATGAGAATGGATGGGCGGATGGAAGAATATGGTAAGAAGTGTTCCCACGGCCTTTGCTGCGGTATTACACGTTGTGTCGTACCATATGGCCGTACAGTAGGTGATCGGAGCCCCCATGATATGTACCTTATACAGTAGTAGTGCTTGAATGTACTCGCTGCCTTCTGACACTCCAGGCACAGCTGGATGGCTCCGGGGTAGTCTTCTTCCTATAAACACACGACATAGGGCCAGCATTAGGTTTTAGGTGAATTAAAGGGGTATTCCAAAACATGTCATCACCATCCCATTGAATACGTCACAAATAATCACCAAAAACGGGGAACTTGCATCCTTCATTACCCCGGAGCAGCCAAACCAACAACTGTGAGAAGATGAGCAGAGCGGCAGGACGCGCATGCGTCATTCAAGCCTATTATACCCGAGCAACTTGATCGGCGGATGGGGCCGGGCATGTGAGCAGCTGGCCCCTTTATTTAGCTCTTGCCGCCAGGGAAAAAAGGGGATTTCGAAAAGGATGTCCAGGGTTACATAAATGAAACCGCTAAATCTAAGGGTACTGTCACACTTAGCGATGCACCAGCGATCCCGACAACGATATGGATCGCTGGTGCATCGCTAAGTGGTCGCTAGTGAGCTGCCACACAGGCAGATCTCACCAGCGACACAGCAGCGGTCGGGTCGCTACTTACTCGTCGGCGCCACAGGAAGCTGACGACGAGAAACGGCCCAGGCCGTTCTCGCGCGATCAGCGATAACCAGCGGGGGAGCGGTCGGAGGTAAGAATCAGACATAGCGATATCGCTAGCAATATCGCAGCTGCGTCACAAAACCAGTGACGTTATAGCGATATTGCTAGCGATATCGCTTAGTGTGACAGGCCCTTAAAACAAAATACCCTCCATTCCTCCGGCTACTCCTGCTGTTGAGAGTAATCATAGAGCAGCAGAGCCACGTGGTGTACTCACTGCACCAGTCTGACACTGAGGCAGGTTGTCTCTATGGTGAGTGGGACCATGGTGCCCTCCCGCAGCATGGCGGGCCCACGATGCCCACCTGGCAGAGAGAGCCCACAATGCCCACCTGCACAGCGGGCTCACGTTGCCCCCCAGGCAGAGAGGGCCCACTGCACCCTACGGCGCCACCCGCAAAGCAAACCCACGACGCCCTCCTACACAGTGGACCAATGACACCCTCCTGCAGCCCTCCCGCACAGCGGGCTCACGACGCCCTCCCGCACAGCGGGCCCTGCTGTACAGCACATTTCCGAATGCGGTGACTGAATCATGACGGATGCCTCCATACCATGTACTGAAAATTTAATTAAAAACTATTGGAAAATAAAGACTTCGATTTAATTTAGGTGACACATTGCCCCCCTCACCCCCACTTCATGGCATGTGCATCCTGATATCAGGTAGGTATATACTCCAGAATGCAAGTTAAGCAGAAAAAAAAACAGCGATCCATCTGCCACGTCAGTAAATAATTGTGTGTGCGGGGGAGCGCACCTTTGTGTCCTCTATGGGAGCAGTAAGCATTGACGATCCCGATTTGTATGACATGAGACAGAACTAATTAATCTCATCCATTGAGTTGCATATGAGACCCGGATCAATGGAAATCCACCTACCTCCAGCATTTCACTCAGACGGACGTCCGTTCTTTGCTGGAAAAGCGGAAAGAAATGATTAATTAGCTGCCGATAAATGCATAAATAATACAATCCGGCACAGCCGTCTTTACCAGCGTTTTTATAGTCCTCAGAGACTTCAGCAGACCGATCCATAGCTGCCGTTTTCTCTGGTTGGCCAGTAGCCCCAGGCTGGCCTGCGTAAAGCCTTCTTTTGCAGTATTTAGGGATCTGTGGAGGAAAAAATAGAAGTTACATTGATGAGAAAATTGTTTGGTGGCCGTCAGTTCAGCAACTGCAGAGCTTCACCAATTAACGGACTGTCCACGACTCGGCTCCATTCACTCTGCCAGACACTGGGACTGATCGACCTTCACCTACAGCTCAGCAGATGACAAACAGAGCGGTGTCACTCACGCATGCGCAGCCAACACTCCCGCACATGCACACACGCAGCATTCCAAGAGGTCACCTTGTTCTCAGGATCAGTGGGAGTCCTGGCGGTCAGATTCCCACAGATCAATTCTCTAATTATTACCTATCCACTGAATAGACGACACCTTTAAAAAATTAGGAATAGCCCTTTAAGGACTGACTTTATTTGTTTGGGCTTTAGGTGCTCAGGTTTGTTGTTTTTTTTTTTCACTTTTTCAAGAATTTTAAACTTTTTGTATATTTCCGTCGAGTGGCGGAATGAGTTGCAGAATGTTTGACACCACTTTACGGTTCATATAAATTTATATATTTTTTCATTTTTATTTTTTTTTTTTTTTTTAGGTTAAATTGACAAAATATGCAAACTTGTTCAATCTAAAACATATTACGAAAAAAATCACCTGTGTGCCGCTGCTCTTAGAAGGCCATGACTTGTTGGCTTATTATATCTCAGTTCTCAGTATACTCTGCTGTAGAAAGCGGGATTTTCTGCAAGATGTTTTTAGGATTTTTTTTTAATTAGGATCAGGCAAGGTGAAGGTGGAAAAGTAGCATTGGGTGTGCTGAAGGCGGAAAAGTAGGATACGGCATGAAGAAGGAAAAAGTAGGATCAGGCATGCTGAAGAAGGAGAAGTAGGAACACGCATGCTGAAGGAGGAACAGTAGCAAGGAGGAAAAGTAGCAAGTTGGAAAAGTAGGATCGGGTATGGTGAAGGAGGAAAAGTAGGAACACGCATGCTGAAGGAGGAAAAGTAGCAAGGAGGAAAAGTAGCAAGGAGCAAAAGTAGGATCGGGCATGGTGAAGGAGGAAAAGTAGGATTGGGCATGTTGAAGGAGGAAAAGTAGCAAGGAGGAAAAGTAGCAAGTTGGAAAAGTAGGATCGGGTATGGTGAAGGAAAAGTAGGATTGGGCATGTTGAAGGAGGAAAAGTAGGAACACGCATGCTGAAGGAGGAAAAGTAGCAAGGAGCAAAAGTAGGATCGGGCATGGTGAAGGAAGAAAAGTAGGATTGGGCATGTTGAAGGAGGAAAAGTAGCAAGTTGGAAAAGTAGGATTGGGCATGTTGAAGAAGGAAAAGTAGGATTCGGCATGTTGAAGGAGGAAAAGTAGGAACACGCATGCTGAAGGAGGAAAAGTAGCAAGGAGGAAAAGTAGGATCGGGCATGTTGAAGGAGGAAAAGTAGGAACACGCATGCTGAAGGAGGAAAAGTAGCAAGGAGGAAATGTAGCAAGGAGGAAAAGTAGGATCGGGCATGGTGAAGGAGGAAAAGTAGGATTGGGCATTTTGAAGGAGGAAAAGAAGGAACACGCATGCTGAAGGAGGAAAAGTAGCAAGGAGCAAAAGTAGGATCGGGCATGGTGAAGGAGGAAAAGTAGCAAGGAGGAAAAGTAGCAAGTTGGAAAAGTAGGATCGGGTATGGTGAAGGAGGAAAAGTAGGATTGGGCATGTTGAAGGAGGAAAAGTAGGAACACGCATGCTGAAGGAGGAAAAGTAGCAAGGAGGAAAAGTAGGATCGGGCATAGTGAAGGAGGAAAAGTAGGACTGGGCATGTTGAAGGAGGAAAAGTAGGAACACGCATGCTGAAGGAGGAAAAGTAGCAAGGAGGAAAAGTAGCAAGGAGCAAAAGTAGGATCGGGCATGGTGAAGGAGGAAAAGTAGGATTGGGCATGTTGGGGGAGGAAAAGTAGCAAGGAGGAAAAGTAGCAAGTTGGAAAAGTAGGATCGGGTATGGTGAAGGAGGAAAAGTAGGATTGGGCATGTTGAAGGAGGAAAAGTAGGAACAAGCATGCTGAAGGAGGAAAAGTAGCAAGGAGCAAAAGTAGGATCGGGCATGGTGAAGGAGGAAAAGTAGGATTGGGCATGTTGAAGGAGGAAAAGTAGCAAGGAGGAAAAGTAGCAAGTTGGAAAAGTAGGATCGGGTATGGTGAAGGAGAAAAAGTAGGATTGGGCATGTTGATGGAGGAAAAGTAGGAACACGCATGCTGAAGGAGGAAAAGTAGCAAGGAGGAAAAGTAGGATCGGGCATAGTGAAGGAGGAAAAGTAGGATTGGGCATGTTGAAGGAGGAAAAGTAGGAACACGCATGCTGAAGGAGGAAAAGTAGCATCGGGCATGCTGAAGGAGGAAAAGTAGGATCGGGAGTGCTGAGGTAGGAAAAGTAGGATCGGGAGTGCTGAGGTAGAAAAAGTAGCATCGGGAGTGCTGAGGTAGAAAAAGTAGCATCGGGCGTGCTGAGGTAGAAAAAGTAGCATCGGGCGTGCTGAAGGAGGAAAAGTAGGATCGGGCACGCTGAAGGAGGAAAAGTAGGATCGGGCACGCTGAAGGAGGAAAAGTAGGATCGGGCACGCTGAAGGAGGAAAAGTAGGATCGGACACGCTGAAGGAGGAAAAGTAGGATCGGGCATGGTGAAGGAGGAAAAGTAGGATCGGGCATGCTGAAGAAGGAAAAGTAGGATCGGGCGTGCTGAAGGAGGAAAAGTAGCATCGGGCATGCTGAAGGAGAAAATCTGGATCGGGCATGCTGAAGGAGAAAATCTGGATCGGGCATACTGAAGGAGGAAAAATGGTCTGCCACACAGTCTTTCATTTGCACATATTTAGTCCCAAACTTCATTATTACAGTTTGGTCGATCCTAAATATAAAACAAGAATGTTTTCAATCACTGACAGAAAGCAGAGTTTTTGAGAATGAGATTTTAAAAAAAACTAGCATTTATCATAAAGTTTACTACCCTGCTGCCAGCACTGCAGTATGGGCATCACCTCTGGCATCATAATCGGGGAGAATTAGTGCCAGTCATCGTGAGAGATTCCCTGTAAGGAGCCGGCTGGTATATTCAGCTCAGTTACTTGTGAGAAAATATTGAATTTCTTGTTGGAAATACAATGGAAGTGAGCAAATATGAGAAGAAATCTATATTTCTACCGCTCCGAGGAGAGCACGGCTGTAATTACAGTAACAGTTATCACCATGAGCGGCTGTGGATGACACCTCCGGGCAGCACTCACAGCACCGCTAGACATCTAGTAACAGGAGTGAAAATAATAAAAGAGGCGTGATGGGAAAAGTGGAACTCGCTGCACTAGTCAGTCAGATGGATGTTACTGAACAACGCAGACGTACAAATTGTGAAGGATGGCAGGCTGGACCAGTGTAAAAAAGAAATAAAAAAAGACAGAGGCTATGCTGATGAGATAGAAACAGGAAGGAGGCATAGGCTATGCTGCAGCATAAAAAATGACAAAGACCATGGTGCAAGACAAACACAGAGGAGGCATGAGCTATGCTGAAAAAGACACAGAGGAGGCACGGGCTAGGTTTAAAGGCAGACACAGAAGACGCACACGCGATGCTCAAAGGTAAAGACAGATAGGAGGCACTGGCTATGCTGGAATATAAATACATAGAAGGAGACACAGACTATGCTAAAATATAAAGCCAGAGAGGAGGCACAGGCTATGCTAGACTATAAAGCCAAAGAGGAGGCACAGGCTATGCTAGAATATAAAGACAGAGGGGAGGCACAGGCTATGCTAGAATATAAAGCCAGAGAGGAGGCACAGACTATGCTAGAATATAAAGCCAGAGAGGAGGCACAGACTATGCTAAAATATAAAGACAGAGGAGACACAGGCTATGCCAGAATATAAAGCCAGAGAGGAGGCACAGGCTAAGCTACAATATAAAGACAGAGGGGAGGCACAGGCTATGCTACAATATAAAGACAGAGGGGAGGCACAGGCTATGCTACAATATAAAGACAGAGGGGAGGCACAGGCTATGCTACAATATAAAGACAGAGGGGAGGCACAGGCTATGCTACAATATAAAGACAGAGGGGAGGCACAGGCTATGCTACAATATAAAGACAGAGGGGAGGCACAGGCTATGCTACAATATAAAGACAGAGGGGAGGCACAGGCTATGCTACAATATAAAGACAGGGGAGACGCAGACTATGCTAGAATATAAATTCATACAGGAGGCACAAGCTATGCTAGAATAAGAAGACAGAAAGGAGGCACAGGCTATGCTAGAATATAAAGACAGAGAGGAGGTACAGGCTATGCTAGAGCATAAAGACAGAGAGGGGGCACAGGCTATGCTAGAATATAAAGACAGAGGGGAGGCACGGGCTATGCTAGAATATAAAGACAGAGGGGAGGCATGGGCTCTGCTAAAATATAAAGACAGAGGGGAGGCACAGGCTATGCTAGAATATAAAGACAGAGGGGAGGCACAGGCTATGCTAGAATATAAAGACAGAGGGGAGGCACAGGCTATTCTAGAATAAGAAGACAGAGAGGAGGAATAGGCTATGGTAGAATATAAAGACAGAGAGGAGGCACAGGCTATGCCAGAATATAAAGACAGAGAGGAGGCACAGGCTATGCTAGAATATAAAGACAGCGGGGAGGCACAGGCTATTCTAGAATATAAAGACAGAGGGGAGGCACAGGCTATGCTAGAATATAAAGACAGAGGGAAGGCACAGGCTATGCTAGAATATAAAGACAGAGAGGAGGCACAGGCTATGCTAGAATATAAAGACAGCGGGGAGGCATAGGCTATTCTAGAATATAAAGACAGCGGGGAGGCACAGGCTATTCTAGAATATAAAGACAGAGGGGAGGCAGAGGCTATGCTAGAATATAAAGACAGAGGGAAGGCACAGGCTATGCTAGAATATAAAGACAGAAGGGAGGCACAGGCTATGCTAGAATATAAAGACAGAGGGAAGGCACAGGCTATGCTAGAATATAAAGACAGAAGGGAGGCACAGGCTATGCTAGAATATAAAGACAGAAGGGAGGCACAGGCTATTCTAGAATATAAAGACAGAGGGGAGGCAGAGGCTATGCTAGAATATAAAGACAGAGGGAAGGCACAGGCTATGCTAGAATATAAAGACAGAGGGAAGGCACAGGCTATGCTAGAATATAAAGACAGAAGGGAGGCACAGGCTATGCTAGAATATAAAGACATAGAGGAGGCACGGGCTATGCTAGAATATAAAGACAGAGGGGAGGCACAGGCTATGCTAGAATATAAAGACCGAGGGGAGGCACAGGCTATGCTCGAATATAAGGACAGAGGGGAGGCACAGGCTATGCTAGAATATAAGGACAGCGGGGAGGCACAGGCTATGCTAGAATATAAAGACAGAGGGGAGGCACAGGCTATGCTAGAATATAAAGACCGAGGGGAGGCACAGGCTATGCTCGAATATAAGGACAGAGGGGAGGCACAGGTTATGCTAGAATATAAGGACAGCAGTGAGGCACGGGCTATGCTAGAATATGAAGACAGCGGGGAGGCACAGGCTATGCTAGAATATAAAGACAGAGAGGAGGCACAGGCTATGCTAGAATATAAAGACCGAGGGGAGGCACAGGCTATGCCAGAATATAAAGCCAGAGAGGAGGCACAGGCTATGCTCGAATATAAGGACAGAGGGGAGGCACAGGATATGCTAGAATATAAGGACAGCAGTGAGGCACGGGCTATGCTAGAATATGAAGACAGCGGGGAGGCACGGACTATGCTAGAATATAAGGACAGTGGGGAGGCTCGGGCTATGCTAGAATATAAAGACAGCGGGGAGGCATGGTCTATGCTAGAATATAAGGACAGCGGGGATGCACGGTCTATGCTAGAATATAAAGACAGCGGGGAGGCATGGTCTATGCTAGAATATAAGGACAGCGGGGAGGCACGGGCTATGCTAGAATATAAAGACAGCGGGGAGGCATGGTCTATGCTAGAATATAAAGACAGCGGGGAGGCATGGTCTATGCTAGAATATAAAGACAGCGGGGAGGCATGGTCCATGCTAGAATATGAGGACAGCGGGGAGGCATGGTCTATGCTAGAATATAAAGACAGCGGGGAGGCACAGGCTATGCCAGAATATAAAGCCAGAGAGGAGGCATGGTCCATGCTAGAATATAAGGACAGCGGGGAGGCACGGGCTATGCTGTGACCCAAATTTCAGATTCAGATCAGTACAAGTAAGCAATCATTAGTTTAATAATGATATTTAGCTCTCGGAGGATTGTCTAGACTAGGGCTCCTTAACTTTTATAGTTTTGGACCTCAATGCATGGATTAAAATGGTGACTGGGCCTCTCCAAGATGAACTGATCAACTGGCAGGACCTTAGTCCAGCGGCCATGACGGTCTTCTACGTTCTCAGAGTCAGAGAGCAAGCAATGAATCGCTCTGTCCTATGACAACAAGCAGGGGTCTCGACCAGGACATTTCTGGTACGATTAACCTTCAAGAACGACATTAGAAAGTAGAAAAAGAAAACCACGCTCGGCATCCTTTCTCCTTTCTATCTCCAAATGACAATCCAATAGAAGAGTATCCGTCAGTGTCCTCGGGTCGTTACCTCCGTCCATTAGTGCAGATGACAGCAGCCAGCTGAAGACTCGCCTGGAGAGAAGTAACACGCTCCAACTCCTGCAAAACAAAGGAGGCCGGCGATCACACATTGTCCATTATCAGGCCGGGTCACATATCACTTTTATGAAATGTGCCGCCACATAAATGAGGAAAGTTATGCGGCTAATAAAGCTATTTATTGTCTTCTCGTCCTGCTGCTGAGATACATCTCGGAAGTTGTAAAGACACTAAAAAGCGGCATTTATCTGATGGGAGAGGGGGCGACCATAAAGACAACTGCCAAGGTCTGCGCTCACACACCCATTATCCCAGAAGTCGCCCGCAGGAGGTTTCCTCAAAGACGAAAAGACAGAGAGTCGCATGCAAAGGGGCTCTCCAACTTTATAGAGGAGAGTTCCTAATTTAGGACCCATAAGGGGTTATCCAGTGCCCCTCACTTCCCCACCTCCAGATATCATATTTTGGCATGAACGACTGACCCGTTAATCGCCTCTACTGTGATGTCCCAGCACGATGACATCATTGCATGCCTGCAAGTACCCTCTTGGCCAGTAGAAATGGAGCCACGGGCTCCGAAGTAGAGCGTCGGGGGAACGGGAAAGAGTAGAATATGTCTGTATGTATGCGTTTTGTTTCATTTTTTTTTTTAATTAATATGTATATGGGATGTAGGGGCTCATACTTAATATAGGTTGCTATGTGCAGACTCAATGTATGCTCATACCGTATTTAGGAGGCTGTGTGGGGGCTCATCTATATATATATATATATATAATTGTCTTATCATGTCTGTCTGTAACCGAAATCCTGTGTCGCCGATTGGTCACGGCCTAACTGCTGCGACCATTCAGCGACATTCGCTTAGTCCTCGCGGCAATACGGCCGCATCGCTTATTGTACAGGCACATTACAGCCGTTAAAGGCATCACTGCTGCGTCGCTCATTACACAGGCACAGTCCTGTACATATACAATACATTAGGTAAGTGCAGAACAGTGACTGCAGTTCTGGGTGTAACAGGAGTACATTAGGTAACAGCAGAACAGTGACTGCAGATCTGGGTGTAACTGGAGTACAATAAATTAGGCAACAGTAGAACAGTGACTGCAGCTCTGGGTGTAACTTGCGTACAATACATTAGGTAAGAACAGAAAAGTGACTGCAGCTCTGGGTGTAACTGGAGTACAATACATTAGGTAACATTTGAACAGTGACTGCAGCTCTGGCTGTAACAGGAGTATAATACATTAGGTAAAAGCAGAACAGTGACTGCAGCTCTGGGAGTAACTGGAGTACAATACACTAGGTAACTGCAGAACAGTGACTGCAGATCTGGGTGTAACTGGAGTACAATGCATTAGGTAACAGCAGAACAGTGACTGCAGCTCTGGGTGTAACTGAAGTACACTACATTAGGTAACAGCAGAACAGAGACTGCAGTTCTGGGTGTAGCAGGAGTACATTAGGTAACAGGAGAACAGTGACTGCAGATCTGGGTGTAACAGTAGTACATTAGGTAACAGGAAAACCGTGACTGCAGATCTGGGTGTAACTGGAGTACAATACATTAGGTAACACCCGAACAGTGACTGCAGCTGTGGGTGTAACTTGAGTACAATACATTTGGTAAGATCTGAACAGTGATTGCAGCTCTGGGTGTAACTTGCGTAGAATACATTAGGTAAGAACAGAAAAGTGACTGCAGCTCTGGGTGTAACTGGAGTACAATACATTAGGTAAGATTTGAACAGTGACTGCAGCTCTGGCTGTAACAGGAGTATAATACATTAGGTAAGAGCAGAACGGTGACTGCAGCTCTGGGTGTAACTGGACTACAATACATTAGGTAAAAGCAGAACAGTGACTGCAGCTCTGGGAGTAACTGGAGTACAATACATTAGATAACTGGAGAACAGTGACAGCAGCTCTGGGTGTAACTGGAGTACAATACATTAGGTAACAGCAGAACAGTGACTGCAGATCTGGGTGTAACTGGAGTACAATACATTAGATAACAGCAGAACAGTGACAGCAGTTCCGGGTGTAATAGGAGTATAATACACTATCGCATCGGGTATTCTAGAGTCTCTGTTAAAATAAAAAATAGTTATATACTCACCTTCTGATGGCCCCCGGCATCTTCCGGTTCCAGTAATGCTTAGCAAGAAGGGCTGAAGATGACGTCACTCTCGCGAGAGCGCGACGTCATCGGCGGTGTTTCGCGCAAAGCATTACTGGAACCGGAAGATGCGGGAGCGTGGTGAGAGGAGAGAAAGAGTCCGGGGGCCGTCAGAAGGTGAGTATATAACTATTTTTTTATTTTAACAGAGACTCTAGAATACCCGATGCGATAGAATCAGGCCACCATCTAGTACTGTATATAAGAGGCTATGTGGGGCCTCATACCGTATATAGGAGGCTATGTGGAGGCTCATACTGTATATAAGAGGCTATGTGGGGGCTCATACTGTATATAAGAGGCTATGTGGGGCGCATAATGCAGGGGCGGACCTACCGCCCGTGCAGACCGTGCAATGCACGGGGCCCCGGGGGAGAGGGGGCCCCTCCAGCCTCCAGCACCGCATGGCTAATTATGTCAAAATTCAAATTAGGCATGTGTAGTGCAATGAGGAGAGCAGCGCTGCGGGAGGCAAAGGGGCCAAGTGAGGCAGGGGGGCCCACCTGCCCTCAGCGCCGACTCCACCCCCCCGCTCCCCGCATTGAAGGAGGCAATGATGGAGCCTGGAGGAGAGAGCGTCAGCTGACGCTCCCTCTCCCATCATTCCCCGCTCTGCCTCTGACACAGCGGGTGCGCGATGACGTCATCACGCTCTCACTGTGTACCAGACAGTGCAGGAGAGGAGACAGGAGCCGGGAGCAACGCAGGCACGAGGAGAAGGTGAGGAGTGTGTTTTTTGTTTTTTTTAAATCAGTGTGGGTACTGGAATGTAGGGCCACTCTGGGGGGGGCTATATACCATGCTGGGGGGGCTATATACCATGCAGGGGGGGGCTATATACCATGCTGGGCTGTATTATACCATGCTGGGGGGGCTATATACCATGCTGGGCTGTATTATACCATGCTGGGGGGGCTATGTACCATGCTGGGCTGTATTATACCATGCTGGGGGGGCTATATACCATGCTGGGCTGTATTATACCATGCTGGGGGGGGGCTATATAACATGCTGGGCTGTATTATACCATGCTGGGGGGGCTATGTACCATGCTGGGCTGTATTATACCATGCTGGGGGGGGGCTATATACCATGCTGGGCTGTATTATACCATGCTGGGCTGTATCATACCATGCTGTGGGGGGCTATATACCATGCTAGGGGGCTATATACCATGCTGGGGGGGCTATATACCATGCTGGGCTGTATTACACCATGCTGGGGGGCTATATACCATGCTGGGCTGTATCATACCATGCTGGTGGGGGCTATATACCATGCTGGGCTGTATTATACCATGCTGGGCTGTATTATACCATTCTGGGCTGTGGTGTACTATGGTGGGCTATATACCATGGTGGGCTGGGCTATATACCATGTGGTGCTGGGCTATATACTATGCGGCTGTGTTATATACCATGGGGGGTACATTTTACATTATATTCTATAAGGGGAGGCTGTGTTATATTTAAGGTGGGGGAGCTACATTATATTCTATGGGGAGGTAGGCTGTATTATATTCTATTTGGGGCTACATTATATTCTATAGGGGGGCTGTATTATATTTATTATATTCTACGGGGGCTGCATTATACTATATGATGAGGGCTACATTGTATTATATGGAGGGGCTACATTATACTATATAAGGGGCTGCATTATATCCTATGAGGGGGTTGCATTATATTCTATGGGGGGGGTTACATTATGTTCTATACAGATATTATATCCAGCCCTGCATAGCCTCAATATTAGATAACAACAAATAACAAATAACTTTGTTGCCTTATGAAGGGTTGGGGGTGCCTGAAAAATTTCTTGCACAGGGGCCCACTACAGTCTGTGTCCGCCCCTGTCATAATGTATATATAGGAGGCTATGTGGGGCTCATACCGTATATAGGAGGCAATATGGGGCTCATACCGTATATAAGAGGCTATGTGGGGGCTCATACCGTATATAGGAGGCAATGTGGGGCTCATACCGTATATAGGAGGCAATGTGGGGCTCATACCGTATATAGGAGGCAATGTGGGGCTCATACCGTATATAGGAGGCAATGTGGGGCTCATACCGTATATAGGAGGCAATGTGGGGCTCATACCGTATATAGGAGGCAATGTGGGGCTCATACCGTATATAGGAGGCAATGTGGGGCTCATACCGTATATAGGAGGCAATGTGGGGCTCATACCGTATATAGGAGGCAATGTGGGGCTCATACCGTATATAGGAGGCAATGTGGGGCTCATACCGTATATAGGAGGCAATGTGGGGCTCATACCGTATATAGGAGGCAATGTGGGGCTCATACTGTATATAGGGAGCTATGTGGGGGCCTCATACTGTATGTACGGGGCTGTGTGTGGACTCATTGTATGTAGTGTGGTTTTATACTATATCCCACTAGTATCTATATTGTATATATTTATATATGTTCATTACATATTATCTGATCATGTATAGAGGATGTCTGGTCAGTCAAAGTAGTGGTCGGGCTACATAGGGGCAGTCGGCGATGAGCGATGGCGCCATACCATTACAACTACACCCTAAGTTGTAATGGTATGGCGCCATCGCTCATCGCCGACTGTCAGGAAGAGAATTGTGAAGGGCAAAACTACTCCCGGTCTCCCCTCATTTCTGCTCTTTTTTATATCACTGGTTTTCTATGTAATGTGTGAGCATTTATGTCCTTATGTATTAGGGTTTTAAATTAACTCAATAAAGAGAGAATGTTTTATGGATTCTGTTTGCTAATGTTTACATGTATGAGGACTTCATAGATTGATTGCTTTGGTTGTTGATTGACGGGGGCTCATATTGTATGTAGGGTGCTATGTGGGGGGCTACACTGTATATAGGGGGCTACCAGCATGCTTAATTCTGTGCAATATTAAGTCATAAAATTATTCATTTTTTATATATATATTATATTAATTTTGAGCAGAATAAATTTCAGCCTATTGGTTTGGCCCCACAATAGTCACGGTCTGCAATCTGGCACCCCTTGTCTATTATGTATAGTGCTATGCTATGTATAGTGCCGTACATAAGGGAAAAATTGTGCAGCGCCATCTCTGCCGTTTTCTGTGTACGGATGTGTCCCAGAGCATCAGGTGTTACTCACATGACCTATCACATGATGTATCGAGGATCATGTGACACGTCACGTGATACATTGGGTACCTGGAGGGGCCCACACCTTCTAAACTGCCCGGGGCCCCGGCTACTCTCGCTGTAAGCGCCGGGATTGATGCACGTGGCACAGACGCCACACTGAATAGAGGTTTCAAAAATGTTGTTTCCATTTCTTCATCATCTGCAGATCAGTAACGTCTCCATCCTGTGATTTACAGAACTCCAAGACTTTTCCTTCTAAGTGTTACAATCACAACGTGTATATGTGTGTGTAATATACATTACGCCATAGAATATGCCATGGACGAGGTGATGGGAGAGCTGCGGCTAGGAGCACCGTCTGTCACTCCGGCGAGGGCGCACAGAGACGGGAGAATAATTGTCATTATAGTGAGGGTGGCTTGCAATGCTGTGTGATGTCCGCATACCCTCCTCACCTCATCACTGACTTACCAAGATAATTGCTGGTCGCGGAGGGAGGAGACACGGAGGGTGAGGACGTGGAGGGTGAGGACGTGGAGGGAGGGGACGCGGAGGGAGGGGACGCGGAGGGAGGGGACGCGGAGGGAGGGGACGCGGAGGGAGGGGACGCCGAGGGAGGGGACGCCGAGGGAGGGGACGCCGAGGGAGGGGACGCGGAGGGAGGGGACGCCGAGGGAGGGGACGCCGAGGGAGGGGACGCCGAGGGAGGGGACGCCGAGGGAGGGGACGCCGAGGGAGGGGACGCCGAGGGAGGGGAGGCGGAGAGAAAGGAAGCGGATGGAGAGGAGGCCAAGGGTGGGGACAAGGTGGGAGAGGACGCGGAAGGTAGGGACACGGAGGGAGGGGACGCGGAAGGTGGAGACACGGTGGGAGAGGACGCGGAGGGAGAGGGGACGCGGAGGGAGAGGGGACGCGGAGGGAGAGGGGACGCGGAGGGAGAGGGGACGCGGAGGGAGAGGGGACGCGGAGGGAGAGGGGACGCGGAGGGAGAGGGGACGCGGAGGGAGAGGGGACGCGGAGGGAGAGGGGACGCGGAGGGAGAGGGGACGCGGAGGGAGAGGGGACGCGGAGGGAGAGGGGACGCGGAGGGAGAGGGGACGCGGAGGGAGAGGGGACGCAGCGGGAGGGGACGCGGCAGGAGAGGACGCGGCGGGAGAGGACGCGGCGGGAGGGGACGCAGAGGGTAGGGACGCAGAGGGTAGGGACGCAGAGGGTAGGGACGCAGAGGGTAGGGACGCAGAGGGTAGGGACGCAGAGGGTAGGGACGCAGAGGGTAGGGACGCAGAGGGTAGGGACGCAGAGGGTAGGGACGCAGAGGGTAGGGACGCAGAGGGTAGGGACGCAGAGGGTAGGGACGCAGAGGGAGAGGGGACACAGTGGGAGAGGGGACACAGTGGGAGAGGGGACACAGTGGGAGAGGGGACACAGTGGGAGAGGGGACACAGTGGGAGAGGGGACACAGTGGGAGAGGGGACACAGTGGGAGAGGGGACACAGTGGGAGAGGACGCGGTGGGAAAAGACGCAGCAGGTGTGTGAGAGCGGAATACATATCTGCTGACACATACGAACGTGAGGAAAGACAAACAAAAATAAATAAGAAAATTACAAAAAAAAAAAAATTCACCAAAAGCTACATGGAAAACAGTCAGCATGAACTCAGCCTCACACATGACCAACATGGGGGTCAGTGATTTAAAGGGATTGTGTTGTCTGGTTTCAGGTCTTAAAGCTTAGGCCGAGTACACATCTGCGTTTGGCTTTCCAATTTTCTCATCAGAAAGAAGAGCAGAAAGAAAAATGGCATAAAAAAAACATTTTGGTTTTTTTGCAATTGTGTTTCATTACATGTGCTGAACCGTTTGGCTTTTGAGGAAAAACAAAAATTCTCCAACGATGAGATAACATTAAACTTCACATTTCTTTAAAAAAAAAAAACCGTCATTCTCGACAAACCATGCGTTTCGGTGTTAAGCCTTAATTATGATTAAACTACCTGTGGTTTGTCAAGAATGACATTTTTTAAAGTGTTTTTCCAGCATTTCCCCCTCCAAAAGGCCCCAATTTTTCTATATGCTGCAACACCTAGAGAACTGCAGTATTTAGAACAAGAGTCAGTCAGTCCCCTAGGAGGGGGAGAAAAAAAAAAAGGTGCTTAAAAGTATATAAAATTTAGAATTTCACTCCCACCCGATTTAAAAATTTAGAAAGAAAAAAAATAAAACATATCCAGCATCGCCGCGCCGATAAAACGTCCAATCAATGAAAATATAAAATTATTTAAACCAGTATCGTAAACACTATAATGAGGGGAAAAAGAAATCAAAATCCAACATTGACACATTTCAGAAGCTGATCCTCTGTATAAAAAATAAAATGCAATACAAAAAAAAAAAAATCAAAATTCATATGTATCCCAAGAAAAACATTGACTCACCCAAAAAAAAAACAAAAAAAACAAGCCGTTCCACAGCCCGATCGACGGAAAAATAATAAATGGTGATGCATAATTACATTTTTTTTTTTTTTTTTTTTATTACAAATTCCAAATGTTTTTTCGCCACTCGAATGAACGGGTCCGGCTTAGCCAGCCCCCTTCACTCATAGCACCAGACTATACAGGAAGATTTTTTGTTAAACCTATTATTAAAAGGTGAAATTCAACAATGACAGACAGGAGACAATTTCATTCTAAAATAATTCTAAAACTTCAATAATACTTACCCTTTCTTTTCCCCCCTCTTTGCGCCGCATACATATCCAGCTGTACTTAGAAGTGAATCTCGATATTCCGGAGATCGGTAAGGGTGCGGCCCTTGAAAATTGCCAAAATTGCTCCCAAAAAGTACATGAGAAAAGTCTGATGTGAAGAAGCCTTGCTCGACATTTTGATTTCAGTTAATGAATCCTGGCTTTTATTCCTCGGGGATCCGTTTCTGGCAGCGCTTATACTTATCATCCCCTAACTGGAGACACTGCGAAATCTAGCGCCACCAAAGGAACTGCAACACGGCCATCACTGCCCGCCTCACCTCCATTATTTTCAGACGTTCAAGTATTATATACGTATGATAAAATAACTGCATTCCTTGTACACAAAGTCCGAGAATAAATATTTTTACATTTTTTTTTTAACATAAGGTATTGTAGTCAGGGGGGCCAAACCTAATAATTTTAGGAGAAGTACCCACCTGGTTACTTATTCTCTATTAATGGCATTTGTTCTCCTTTCACACAGCTCATAATCGGTCTAGTTTACTGATCGCTTCAACAAACTTTGCATAAATCAGTAGTACAAGTGAATAAGTGCGTAATAGAACTCCAGAAAAATCTGTTTCCTTCTCCACTTATGAGCCAACTCTTCTCCCCATTGCCTCCTGATCTGATCATTTACTCTAAAACCACTGCTAAAAATCCATCCTGCCTATTGAAGTTTATTAAAAGAGGAAGAGAGAAGGCAGGAGCTGTGAGAGACCGTGCTACTGCTTTTCAAGTAAGTGTTTCATCTCACCCCAGTGCTGGATTCACAGATTCACTGCTTAGTGCCGCTGTAAAACATCCTCCATGCTGCTCCTGCTGTTACCTGAACATGAGCTATATAGACACGGGAGAGCAGTAAACCTTCATTTCTGTGTGTGCTGTGTATGGGAGACATCATAGCAGCTAGTCTAGACCCACTAGCTCAGAGACAACTTTAAAATAGAGACAAAGCCGGCAAACTGGTGAAAAATGCAGGAGAAAAGTCAAATAATGGACAGAAATAGTGGTGTTCAACATGTACACAAGTGACAGCTTATTCTCAAAAGTCACCTGAAACAACAGGTATTCCTGAAATATTTTACTGTTTTACACTAATGGATCTTACTAACTCTTAATTTGCTGCCCCCTTTAGGAAAAGTTAATTTCTACCAGTAGTATGCAAATGTGAACTGCAAGAGATGGGTAGGGGGTCTTCCATAAGCACAAGTGCCATTTCCAGGACCTGCGCGAGCACATGGGCAAACTCGGTGCATATACTGTGCAATCCACAGAATAGGTGCAGCACGGGAGAAGTCCTGCAGACCGAAGATAAAATATGGAGAGACGAGAGTCATAGGTTAATGACTGAGCGGAGAGTATGAGTGGGTTGGTAAATTGAGACGAGAGCGGAGATGTATGGAAGAGCATCATTGTGGAGAACACCCTGGTGTAAGCGGAGAACATAACACGTAGGGAACTTTTTTTTTTTTTAATTTCGGCAATTTTAATTTCGGCAATTTTCGTTAATTGTCCACTTTTTTTTAATAGTATCTACAACGTGATACATGTGACTATACAAGTGTTCGGTTACCAAGCAATTATTGTTACAACTCCAGAGAAAATCCTAAATGGACGAATATAATGTGAGAGCCGCTCCAAAATATGAAGTGGGACTTGAGTTTTTACGAGTGCGTGCCACTGACTTATCACACAGAAACACATGATCCAAAAAATAAAGCTATTGCGCGAAAACAAATTGGTTTTTACAAATTGCTTTGAGCACTGGAGATTGGCCACAGATTGCTCCAATTTGTTTTCCCCTCAGAAAAAATGATTAAGTGAGTGCATGGGTTATTTCCAAATACACAAAGTCCAGCAGCTGCCAAACTCATATTTATGTGCTCTTTTAAAAAGGACAAGGCACAGTCGTGCATATCATGTTTGTGCAAGCAATGGTAAAGAGTGAAAAACAATTGCCCCCGAACAACCCTATTAATCGCCCTGATGTTCAGGATCAGGATGCTTTACTGCAAGAGATAAATCCCAAACGTCTCCCATCGTATGGCTTAAAGGGGTAAGGTTTGCACCATCACCATAATGGGTCATTAGATTATGCTGGTGTTAAACACGTGATAAAATATATCTGTGGGGGATTTAAAAGTAACATTGGATTTGATAGAATACTGCAATCATCAGAAGTTCTGAAGTTTTCTTTTAATTTGCAATCCACTTGGAGTTGGTGGGTAGAGACTAGCCGCTATAGTGTATCCCATATAGAACATAGCACATAGGGATGGATGTATGTATGTTCTTTATCAATTTTTCTTTTTGTTTTTTTTTTTTTTACAACACAGACACAAGCAACAGAGGCATGAAAGACATTGTACAGCAAAGCTGAGCTGCCTTGAACAGAATCAAGCTCTGCAGTGAGGAAAAAGAGCTAATAGAAAGCTCAGCGCAACCTTCCTATGTCTCCCTCTGCCAGTTCCTCAATCCTACTCCCCCTTACCTCTATATAGAGAGTAATGGACTTTGACACCAGTCTGAAGTTTGTCTTGTCTGAGCAAGATGGATTTGAGCTCTTTCTTTGTAAGCGGAAGACGAGATCAGGTGACAGGGAGAAGAGAAAGAAGTGGCCGATTATTGGGAAATGAAGCACATTTTTATGATACTGTATACAACAAAGTTTCTTATATTCACCTGCACTAATGATTTATGCAGTTCGTTGAAAATACAGTTCCCATGTTAAAGGGGATCTGTCAGAACTCCTAGCTAAGGCGAGCATAGAATAGAAGGAGAGACGAGAAGTTCTTAGTTCTCGAAGATCTGATACAGTATCTTCATATATAAATAGATTAATGGCATCCAGGACATATAAGAAATACCTGTGAGGCTGCCCTCTCCACACAACTAACAGATCTAGCCAGCAAGTCCACCTTTACCTTTTCCTTTTCCACTCATACAAAAAGCCCGGGAGTCCGCCTTCTTCCTGCCCACTCAAAGAGAAAGCCTGGGAGTCTGCTTTCTCATTGCCTACTCATAGAGAAAGCCTTGGGAGTCCTCTTTTTCACTGTCCACTCAGAGAAAGTCTGCGAGTCCCCCTTTTTATTGCTTATTCATATAGAAAGTCTGCAAGTCTGCCTTCTCAGAGAAAGCCTGTGAGTCCTCTTTTTCCCTGCCCACTTACAGAGAAAGACTAGGAGTCTTCCTTCTCCCTGCCCACTCATAAAGCAAGCCTTCGTGTCTACCTTCTCCCTGCCCATTAATAGAGAAAGCCTGTGAGTCTGCCTTCTCCTGCCCACTTATAGAGGAAGCTTGTGAGTCTAACTTATCCCTGCCCACTTATAGATCAAGCCTGCGAATCTGACTTCTCCCTGCCCACTTATAATGAAAACCTGTGAGTCTGCCTTCTCCTGCCCACTTATAGATCAAGCCTGTGAGCCTGACTTATCTCTGCCCACTTATAGAGGAAGCCTGTGAGTCTGCCTTCTCCTGCCCACTTATAGAGGAAGCTTGTGAGTCTGCCTTCTCCTGCCCACTTATAGAGGAAGCCTGTGAGTCTGCCTTCTCCTGCCTACTTATAGAGGAAGCCTGTGAGTCTGACTTATCTCTGCCCACTTATAGATCAAGCCTGTGAGTCTGCCTTCTCCTGCCCACTTATAGAGAAAGCCTGTGAGTCTGCCTTCTCCTGCCCACTTATAGAGGAAGCCTGTGAGTCTGCCTTCTCTTGCCCACTTATAGAGAAAGCCTGTGAGTCTGCCTTCTCCTGTCCACTTATAGAGGAAGCCTGTGAGTCTGCCTTCTCCTGCCCACTTATAGAGGAAGCCTGTGAGTCTGCCTTCTCCTGCCCACTTATAGAGGAAGCTTGCGAGTCTGCCTTCTCCCTGTCCACTCATAGAGAAAGCCTGTGAGTCTGACTTATCCCTGCCCACTTACTGAAGAGTCCTGTGAGTCTGAATTCTCCCTGCCCACTTTTAATGAAAGCCTGTGAGTCTGCCTTCTCCCTGCCCACTCAGAGAAAGCCTGTGAGGCTGCCTTCTCAATGCCCACTCATAGAAAAAGCCTGTGAGTTTGCCTTCTACCTGCCCGCTTAAGCTAGGTTCACATTGCGTTAATGCAGTCCGTTCAACGAATAGCGTTGACGGACTGCATTAATGCTACTGTCATATTGTGATCGCGTTTACCGATCCCGCTAGCGCAGCTTCTCTATCTGTACTAGAAGTGAAGGACCCCGGAACGCTGCAGACTGCGTCAGAGGGTCCATCATAGAATGACAGCACATCGCTATTAAGGCATGCGTTAGCGATGCGCTACATAATGGAAGTCTATGGGTGCGTTAACGCATCCGTTACATAGCGGTAATGCCGCTATGTAACGGATGCATTAAACGCAGCCCACTAACATAATGTGAACCCAGCCTAATAGAGAAAGCCTGTGAGTCTGCCTTCTCCCTGCCCACTTACAGAGAAAGTCTGTGAGTCTGCCATCTTCTTGCCCACACAGTGATTCAAAGATTTTCAGCTATTCATAGTGCTACATAAAAATATCAAGAATGAGGACGTGGGCATCTTTGTACGTAAGGGAAAAAAGACTCACAGCCTTTTTTATGTGGGCAGGGAAAGGCTTTCTTGTGTGTGGGTAGGAGCAGTAAGACTCACAGGGATTCGGGGGATGGTTTGGGAATCTGTCACCCCTTTTTAGTGATATCATGTAAAGATATCACCCAATTGTGCGTCCCATAAGGATTCTTTTAGGATTTTTTATTCCCCCTGACCCCGCACCTTTGATGCAAAAATACCTTTGTTATCTTGGTGAAGAGGTATGCAAATCGCCGTGGTCCGGTCCGATGGGCGTGGCTTAGTTGGCTTCTCCCCCTCCCCCTCCTCGGCTTGCTGAACATAATCTTTATCTGTGAATATCACAGATAACGTTGGTTTCTGCGCTTGCGCATTCAAAAAGGCCCCCGGCGCGGGCTATGCCCCGGAAGTGTGTCCTGCATGTGAAGACTTCCGGGGCATAGACCGTGCTGGAAAATACCGGCGCATGCGCAGTACCGATTAAATTCTTCGCCCACAGTTGGGCAAAGCTTAATGCGCAAGCCTTTTTGAGTGCGCAAGCGCGGAAACCAACGTTGTCTGTGATATTCACAGATGAAGATTACGCTCAGCAAGCCGAGGAGGGGGGGAAGAAGCCGACTAAGCCACGCCCATCGGACCGGACCACGGCGATTTGCATACCTCTTCACCACGATAACAAAGGTATTTTTGCATCAAAGGTGCAGGGTCGGGGGGAATAAAAAATCCTAAAAGAATCCTTATGGGACGCACAATTGGGTGATATCTTTACCTGATATCACTAAAAAGGGGTGACAGATTCCCTTTAAGCGTGGGAGAATGAAGCAGGACTCACAGGCTCTCTCTATACGTTAATAACAGATAATCCTGAATTCAAATCATAGAAAACTATTCTTCCGCGACCATGCGTTGCCCTCAAGTATCAGGAGACTTGTTAATTTAATTGTAAAATAGGGTACATAGGCGCAGCTGATCTTTCCCTACAAGACGGCCCCACATCAGCTTCACAAGGTCGGTCATGATTGACTGGCAGGTTCTCAGAGCCGATTATATGGTTCAAAGTTTCAGGTACTGTATAAAATCATAATATGGACCTCAGCTGCTGCAGAATGTCACAAAACATGCAAGGATGCAGGAGTTACATATTAATCATTGTGGGCAAGAATGAACTCCTTACTCATCAACAAGAGATTCTGCAAAAGCTGAAGTGTATTATAACAAATTACCCCCCATCTGTCCACACACACGAAAAAAGGGGACATTTTTTGGCATTAAATAACCATTTACAATACAGAAATGTGGAGACAAACATCATAAAAAAAGGAAAAAAAAAAGCGACAAACGCCGTGTAAGGTCACGAACAGCAAACATTAAAGGAAATAAAAATAAAAGCAACTACTAGAACCCAGCTCATCGAATCACCGAAATCTTTCATTAATCTGCTCAAAAAAGAAAAAAAAAAAGAAAAAAAACAATTCGCAGGGAAGGTAGAAGGTCAACAAATGGTTTATAGAAAGGCAATTTGTAGAAGTAAGAATGGATGAGATTCAACCAGGCATGACCCCGGATATCACAGGAACAGCGAGTGGAGGCGACTGGAAACCAGCCACTTCTAATTTACCAATCCTTACTGCATAGAAAGTCCGGCAGCGGGTAACCAGGGAGCGGCGTCGCGGGACACAAATTATATTTTTATATGTGTTTTTTTTTTTGTTTTGAAGAACAGATGGAATTAGTAGAAACGAAGGAAGAAAACAGCCACAAATACTAATGAAAGGGCGAAGATGTGCCGAATATTCCCTTAACTCTTTAGAACCATTTTGAGACAAAGATACAGCCATTTGTTTTTTTTCGTCTTTTCCATCTCCACATATAAAAAGCCAAAATTTTTATTTTATTTTTTATGTAGTTTTTTTTTGTTTGTTTTTTTAAAGCAATGTAGCTTTTTTTTTTGTTTGTTTGCTTTTTGTGTTATATTTTACTACCCTCAATGCTAGCATTTGGGAAATGAGAACGGCGTATGCGCATAGGAGGGTATGACGGTGTGAAACACGCATGCACCATGTTTCCAGTGAATAGGGCATGTTTATGACTTTGAGCTTGACGTGAGGATGTAGGAAACATAATCCACCATTGTCTTGCGCATGCCCTGTTCACAGGTAGCCTTGCACATGCGCATTACATACCTACCTAGTTCTGCGCATTCACGCTGCCTTACCTGGCTACGCGCATGCGCCGGACTGAATTCTTAATAATTTCACGCGCTCCGAAATGATGGGTGATGTCTCCTACATCAATTCAAAAGCCTTACATATGGACTCCTTATGGGATGTATATGATTTAGGAGACTTCATCCACATCCATCAGAAACATGGGGGGGGGCTGGATTTAAGAACTAGCAGGATGTACCAAGGCCGGTCTGACACCACACATAGGACTACTCCACTGACTTTATATACAGCAGGGGCTGAAAATGAAGTTGATTTACACAATTATTCCAGAAATATTGGGGACCCTGATGTGGTAGAAATATAGCAACAGAAAACATTTTGACAGGTCCCCTTTTACTTTAAAGGAATGGGGGGGGGACATTTTTCAGGAAAGTTCGATTACAGAGCGACCAAATTTATGTTATATTTTGTTTTACTCCTTGTGCACAATTAAACTAAGATTTTAGGTACTCATTGTAAAATCTTTTTCTCGGTACTCTTCATTGGGGGACATAGAGAACCATGGGATAGACTGCTGCCACCTGGAGGCTGACACTATTATCACATTCTACATGAACACTGGCTCCTCCCCAGCAAACTATACCTCGCCCACTAGCCTCAAGCTCCATCAGTTTAGTGAGAAAGTAGTAGGAGAAGCAAAAAAAAAAAAAAAAAAAATCAAAATTAAACCATTTAGAAAACTAATTCAATTACACCCCGAGAGGGGAAAAGTCCAAGTGGGCACCTAAAGGTGGGTGTTGTGTCCCCCATTGAAGACTAGCGATCAACAGATTTTCCGTTGAGTACCAAAAATCTTAATTTCTCGGTCACTTCATTGGGGGACACAGAGATCCATGGGACACCCTAAAGCAGTCCCTAAGGTGGGAAAATAAATAATATACTGTTACCACCAAATTCACCAGTCTTGCTCAGTCGGAGGACTGTGTAACTGCCGCCAGCAAAATCTTCCTGCCGAGACTTGCATCCAAAGAAGCAAAGGTGTGGACCCTGTAAAACTTGGAGAAGGTCTGCTTCGAAGACCAAGTAGCTGCTATACAGAGTTGCAGGACCAATGCCTGGCAGCAACCGCCCACATAAAGTGCGCCTTAACCCTAACAGAAGGCGCCCTGGCCTTTGCCTTATAGGTTTGAATGATGGCCTTCACTACCAACGAGCAATAGTTGACTTAGAGGCGGCCATGCCTCTGCAAGGGTCATCTGGTATGACAAACAAGGAATCAGACCTTCGAAATGGGGTGGTGACTGATAAACAATACTATACAGCCCTGACAACATCTAATTTATGCAGAGCCTTCTTGATCGGATGGGATGTTGCAGGGCAAAATAAAGGCAACGCAATGTCCTTGTTAAGGTGAAATGTCCCCCATCTGATAAGGCTTGCATCCGTGGTTAGAACCTGCTATCGTATGAGGCGGAAGAAGTGATCCTGAATTAATAAGGGCGATGTCAACCATCACCTGAGAGACTGGCCACAGCAATGTGGAAGGAGGACTGGACGGTCTAGAGATTGTATTGACCTGTCCCAATAGGCCAACAGCGTGTTCTTTAGGAGCCTCAAATTAAATTGTGCAAAGAAACTGCCTCAAATGCTGCTACCATCTTCCCCAAGATGCTCATGTAAAACGAGACAGAAAGTCTCCATGGCTGCTTTAGAATTTGGACAAAGGATTGCCACCTCTGGAACTAAGATTGATGTTTGAACTGTGTCGAATATCATCCCTAGAAACCGAAGAAGTCACTGTTTTGGAATTAGCACAAACTTTGCCCTGTTGACAATCCATTCGAATCTAGAACAATCTACAGACTTTCCAGATTATGGGAAAATGAAGGCGCCTTGACCAGAATATCGTCCTGATATCCTGGTAGGGGATTACCACCACCCCTCTGTTTCGAAGTAAAGCCATGACTGCGGCCAGAACCTTTCTAAAACACCAGCCCAAAAAGAAGGCCCTGAAATTAAAGTGATCTTAGTTGACTGCAAAGTTAAGAAATCGTTGATGAGCTGGAAAGATAGGTGTCCTGAATGTCTATTGAGGACAGAAACACTCCGGCCTCCAGGGATGCCACGACTGGCCAGAGTAACTCCATCCTGAAGTGACACAGCATCAACCCATTTGGTTCAGCCACCTTAGATCCAAAATAGGCAGTAACTAACCATAGTTTTTGGGAATGATGAATAGGTTTGAGTAGAACCCTCTAAACAGTTCTGAAGGATGAATCCACATGATAACTCTTGCTTGAAGCAGGGATGCTATGGAGTGATCAAATTTGGCTCTTATACTGGGGATACGAAATCTGAAAAAACGATCTCGCGGAAGAGCACCAAAGTCTACTCTGTAGCCAGAATAGACAACCTCTCTGACCCATAAATTGCCGACTGCCCCCAGCCATGCCTCGCTGAAGAGGACGAGGAGGCCATCCAACCAGGAAGAATCCCCGAGTGGAGGCCACCTGTCAGATGTTTACTCCTCTACTGTCTCTGGAACCAGAGGGCTTACCACTCAAACCAAGGGAACGCCCAGCAGCAGAAGATTTAAAGGATGTTCTCCTTGACCTCTGGGTCTAACCTGACGGCCAGAATCCTACGGTGCTGGAAACTGACAAAAGGGACGGAACTGCAAAATGAACGGCTGGGCTTGGCCTAGGGAAGCAGGGTGCTTCTGCTGCCCTGGCATCAACAACGATCTTGTCTAAATTTGTACCGAACAGGCGCAACCCCTGGAAGGGTAAACCTTTAAGAAACTTCTTTGTAGCCAAATCTGCTGTCCATATTTTGAGCCATAAGATACGATGAATGGCTATACAATTGGTTTCAACCTGTGCAAGCATTCAGGCACACCTAATGATGCCGAACAAATATATCTGCCTGTGTGATCTGATCGACAATATCCGCTAGCAAAACCCGCTGCTCCAAAAACAGACTTGGACGTATAGAGTCTGTGGCTGTCTGTGGGGTCTCGAGGTACCACTACCTCAGCAAGAGGTAAAGGTAGTTGTCCTAGATTGGTGAGATACAGCAGTATCTACCACAGGCGGAGTGGACCAGCATGCCACCAACTCCACTGGAAACGGGTATAACACCTCAATATGAATGAGTTTCTGAAAAAGCCTATCAGGATGTTTCCATGCCTTATGTAGGACACACACAAACACGTCAGAGCTGTCATGGCGAATATGCTGATACACACATTATTCCCCTGATGGGGGGATAAGTATGTTAGTAAGTAATAATAAAGGTGCACATACACCAAATAATATAGTGGGTAAAAATGACATGTGGTCCTGGTGCCCCGACGCGCGTTTTACCCTTGCTTCGTCAGGGGTCATGTCACACACTTTGACATATTTGTTCCCTCACCAGGGTCTCAATGTGTATATTAATATTTCACTACCATCATCCTTAGACAATTTTGTTCTCCCACTTGGGGCTTTATCAATGCACAACGCTACAACTGATTTTTGTCTTGTCTTACTGAGGTTTTCAATATTTTATTTATAATTGTCTGTTTGGTTCACATATATTGGTTTCTGGATAAGTTTGTGTCCATATTGGGTAATGCGAAGTGGTTTACTCTATACACAATTATCAGTTCTTACTACACTTAGTATCATACACCAATAAGTAAGAATGTATATGGTCCTCCTTTGGGGTACTCTGTATTTCTAATTATTGATTTTATTGCACAAATATCTATTATAACAAAAGTTATGTTTTATGAGACCTATATGTATAATTCTGTTCTTTTTTGGTGGTTAGCAAAAGACCTAGTTGCGTGCTTGTATCTCATAAAGAAACCTGCTTCAGTGGACGGCGGAGGATCATCTGACGTCCCCCCAGAGTGGAGATAACAGTCGACACCAGACTTTCTACCATCTCCCTCAACTCCTGATATGGGTCTAACACACAGTTTCTGAGCTGGAAATAGAGACCGAGTGTTGGGGTAGAGTACTAATACTCACCTGTGCTGAAGACCTGAAATCCAGTCTTCTGCTCCATGCAACACGCACGCTATGTGGGGCGAGCGGGCAGGAGCTGGCTGGCTTACGGACTGTCGCACCAGTACCTGACCACCGACAGCGTCACGGTACGTTGGTCCGGCCATACTGATGTGAGAAGATACGGATGGCACAATAATAGCCCATACTCTCATTCAATGAGTGGGTGATACAGAGCGCACATTTAGGGCCCTGTCACACATAGCGACTCACCAGCGATCCCGACAACGATATGAACTTGTCAGGAT
The DNA here is from genome assembly GCF_039654945.1 of Dendrobates tinctorius. Taxonomy (NCBI): domain Eukaryota; kingdom Metazoa; phylum Chordata; class Amphibia; order Anura; family Dendrobatidae; genus Dendrobates; species Dendrobates tinctorius. The sequence goes on along the minus strand of NW_027361738.1, from coordinate 82,666,241 downwards.
CGCTGGTGTGTTACTACATGATCGCTGGTGAGCTGCCAAACAGGCAGATCTCAGCAGCGATCAGCACCAGCGACACGCGGGTAACTAGCGCGCACGTCGCTTGGTTACCCGCAGTGTACATTAAGATACCAGCGCGCTGGTGCAGGGAGCTGGTAATCAAGGTAAACATCGGGTTTCTAAGTGCCGCGCGGCGCTTAGAAACCCGATGTTTACCTTGGTTACCAGTTCCAGCTCGCTGGTCTCCCGCCTGTCACACGCAGCGATGCGTGCTGGCCAGCAGAAGACAAACGATCAAAAAAATGTCCAGGCTATTCGAGCACGATCAGCGATACCCAGCAGGAGGGCCGGTCGCTGATAAGTGTCACACACAGCGATCTCGCTGGTGAGATCGCTGTTGCGTCACAAAACTTGTGACTCTGCCACGATCTCGCTACCGAGATCGCTATGTGTGACGGGGGCATTACACCCCGTTACCCTGATCCAGCCGAAAAGTCAAACAAAAAAGACGGTTAACGCCTAATGACTAAAGGGGGTTTTACACTAAGCGATATCGCTAGCAATATCGCTATAACGTCACCGGTTTTGTGACGTTATAGCGATGTTGCTAGCGATATCGCTATGTGTGATACTTACCAGCGACCGGCTCCCCCGCTGTCCATCGCTGATCACGCGAGAATGTCTGGCTCCATTTCTCGTCGGGCGCTTCCTGCTGAGACTTCCTGCTGTGACGACGAGCGACGCGTGGAGGCGGGCGGGAGGACGCAGGATCGCTGTGTGTGAATGGTAAGTATCGTGCGCTGCGTCGCTGCTGAATCGCTGTGAGGTCTTTCTGTATGAAAGCTCACTAGCGATCATTTAGCGATGCACCAGCGATCCTGACCGGGTCGTATCGCTGGTGCATCGCTAAATGTAAAAGGGCCTTAAGACCGGTATGAGACAGCCCTTGCCTAAAACTGACAATACACAAAACAGTGGTAGCCTGAGGCTAGCAGGTGAGGTACAGTCTGCTGGGGAGGAGACAATTTTCTTTTAAAATGTAATAATAGTGTCAGCAGGCTATCCCATGGTTCTCTGTGTCCCCAATGAAGAGGACGAGAAAATCCAATTGTTTTTTTTTCCGCATTCCCTGTATCGTATAGAAGATTTATAGGGCCTTTTTTCACTCTTTGTTACAAAATGAAAAAAAAAAAAAAAAAAAAAGCAGTTTTGCCATTTTTTTGTTTTTAATATTAGGTGTGTTTACTGTGCAGGATAAAAAGACGTGAATGCGGCGATTGCAAATTTGTAAAAAATGTTTGTATTTATTTTTTTAACAATTTTAATCCAACATTAGAAAATAAACATGATATTTAGTAACATAATGCACTGCACTACTTACAGTAAGTAGTGCAGTGTACCTATCCATAGTTATGGTGATGAAGCTCACTCCTGGCATAATGCAAGAGTTCCGTAATATTCTAATATCTAACAGGGCGGAAATTATTATGTTTGGAGTAACAGGGAAAAGCGAACAGAATAAAACAGATTGGTAAAATACAAAATAATCAACTGCAAATCTCAAACAAAAGCTAAAAACTAAATATATGATTATTCTTACACTTTATGCACTCGTAAAAGTAATAGATGGTCAGTTCTTACTTTGACATAGGACGGCTGCTTCTCTAGAATCAGATCTGCTACTTTTCTGGAAACCTACAATGTAACAAGGAAAAACGAAAAATATAACCACAAAAATAATGACACACTGACTGATAAGGCGCAAAAAAAACATTTTTGGTCCTTCAAATGATGATAGGGTGGGACTGAAGGCACTTTTAAAACAATCTCTTCCATTTTTTTTCAATTTAGGAGTCCTGAAGAAGGCATCAAAGGGTTATTTCTAATTTGCTGATCAAAGGGGGTCCGATAAGAAGAAATTAAAAATTACACAGCGCCTGTTCATATTAATGTATGTCAAAGTCACTTATAAGAGAAGCCATCACTAGGCCAGAAGTAACCCGTTTTTGCTCTTATTTTATTCCCGTTGCTCCCCTGGGTATTCCGTTTTTTTTGTTTTTCTAAACTCCGCTGTACGGCTCTAGCGATATGGGCCTTTTTAGTTATTGCTAATTTTAATGGACTTTACAAAGGGGGCGTGGCTCAAAAATATTACAGAGGCTTAAGACACGCCCCTGAGGATCCCGTGATCCCCACTCCTTTGATACAGACAATAAAAAAAATCAGCATAAAACAAGAAGGGCCATATCTCAGATCCGTAAAGGAAATTTGTAAGGGAAAAAAAAAAAAAAAAAGAAGGAAACTCATAGAAGTCACAGGAATTTAAAAAAATGCAAAAAAAACACCCACTTTACACCTTTGGAGGACAAATTTCTTTCTTAAATGAAAGTATTCAGAAATAAAAATAATTTTTGCCACTGGGTTTAATTGAAAAATGCTGTTTTCTACAACCTCTTTTTAAAGTTTGCTTTCCTCTTGAGTTGCACTATGTAGTGCTGATTTCAGAATGAGTTAACTGAGAATCTGTCAGTGAGCTCTTTTTGATGGGAGAAATTGTAACTCCTTTATTCACATTTTTTCCAGACCGTCTCTCAGCCGATTTATTATCATGGAGACCACCATCGAATTTGAAGATGCACGGAAACAAAGAGTTCGTAAAAGAAAAATAAAGCAACATTTTTTTAATGAAACCAAATTGTAAATATATTTTTTTGAATGAAACCATTCATTTATTCATAGATCGGGAGTTTCTGAACACAGCGAGAACAAATATGGGGCAAAAGGGAGGTGGGGGGGTTGTTGTGCTTTTGCTTCGTTTTTTTACTTTTAAAAACTTTTTTTTTTTTCCACACTATTCATTAACTTCAATAGTTTCCTTAGGAAAATTGAAGCTGCGATCATCTGGTCGCCCGTGCTAAACATACAGGATGTGACGAGTCAGCTTCAGCTGAGTCGACTTTTCTTTAGAGTGGACCCTCTGGGCCGTGGCACCCACCCACCGAGGGCGAGCTGACCTTGTGAGGATCCACTCCCTATACAGGGAGTGTCAGGAGCAAGACCAAGGGGGTGAGCCACCACGACTGCTGGGACCAGACGGCCGGCTCAAGGAAGACACAATGTGAGTGTCTGACGACCAGGGACAAGCAGTTCAAGGTATCTTCATTAAGGAAAACTTCAGGGTAACATCAGGTGCAAAACGTGATAACACAGGGAAAACACAGGTGAGTGCGAGGGTACGCCAAGGTCCATGGCATGGTACGTGCTAGATGGCATGCCAGGGTACAGGCAAAGGCACGATGACGTCGGACCCCGGACAGCAGGCAACGATCAACAGGGTCATCAGGTTCCAGAACTCTGATGGCGATCGGAAGGATCCGGGCATCCGGCAAGCAAACCAGGGTTCAGGCAAGGAGGCACGACAGTGTTCAAGACATGGTGCGTGTTAGAGAACACGCCAGGGTCCAAGGCAGGGTGCGTGCTAGGGGCACACCAGGGTCCAGGGCAAGGTGCAAGGCAGGGTTCAACACAATAGGCATGGTGCGTGTATAGGAGACATGCCAGGGTTCAAGGTCCGAGGTTCTGGGCGCGCTAAGGAAGCAGCCAGGATTCAAGATTCAAGGCACGCCAGGGGCACCGTACAAAGAATGGTCCTGGCTGTGTTAGGAGGCACGCCAGGGTACATGGTTAGCAGCAGGTCCCACACGTGCTAGAGAACACGTTGGGCTTTGAAGTTCAGGACAGATGTCCTGCGCGTGCAGAGGGGCACGCCAGGGTCAGGGTTCAAGACAAAGAGCAGAGCACGGTACAAGCAAGACAAAGATTCAAGACAGGACATGGAACTCAAAAAAACATGACAGAGAGACAAGGTTCAGGACAGAGCAAGGATAGCAAAAGACTTGTGCAAGAGTAGCACGAAAATGCACAGTGCGAGAAACAGTGTGGGTGCAAGGGAGCACGGAAACCACGACTGGGGCACCGGCAGGCGGTACCGGCTGGAGGCACAGGCAGGCGGGCACGGCTGAGGCACAGACAGGCTGAAACCACTATAGCACTGGCCGGTGAGCACGGCTGAGGCACAGGCAGGCGGGCACGGCTGAGGCACAACAGGCGGGCACGGGGCGACCAGGCACGTGCAAGAGGGCACGCAGCCACAAGGCAGGGCTAGGCAAAAGTACAGGACAGAGACGCGTGTGCTACGGCACGGCAAAGCCTAGTACGAGAGTTGCAAGAGCGCACGAAAAACAGAGACTAGACACAGAGTTCAAGACATGGTCCTGCGCATGCAGAGGGCATGCCAGGGGCAGGGTTCAGGACAGAGAGCGGAACGAGAAGAGAAGAGAAGCGGAGCGTATGTTAAAGCCCAGAGCCGGGTACAGAGACATAGAACTAGCAGCGGAGCGTAGGCCGAAGCCCAGAGCCGGGTCAAGGCAGATCCTTGAGACTAGTCAGGGGGTGTGCTAGAGAGCACCATAACACAGAGTCTAGCAGCGGAGCGTAGGCCGAAGCCCAGAGCCGGGTCAAGGCGGAGCCTTGAGACTAGACACGTAACATAGGACGAACAACAAGGCAAGGAAGAGCTTAGGCAAGACATAGCGAAACAGGCTAAGGTAGAGAACAGAGGAAGTACTACAAGGCAAAGCATAGCAAGGACAAACAGCACAAGAGACAACACAAGACATGGCACGATACAAGAGACAGAGTACAAGCACACAGCGTGTGCAGAGACGCACGACAGGGCAGAGTGCAGGAGCACAGAATACAGGGAGCGACCGAGCAGACCAAGCAGTCATGCAGGGAAGCAACACGATACTCAGGCCCCGACCATAGGAAAGGGCGGTCTGATATAGCACCATAGCACCTGCACTTCCAGGTCAGGACCAGGGAAGGACTTCCAGTTCAGAACCTCCAGGATCATAGAGAGCATTGCTAGATCAGACTGGGCTGGACCATAGAGAAGGTCACATGATCAGGGGCTCCAGAAACACTGAGAGGTTAGCTGGATCAGACAGTGCTGGAACATAGGAAAGGTCACATGATCAGGGGCAGGACCACATAGAGGATTGCTGCAGGCAGAGCAGAGACGGCTGGTCACACAGCAACGGCGTGTGGCCATGAGGTAAAACGCACAAGCGCACTTGCAATGGCAGGCAGCCATGAGATGAGGCGCGCGTGCACACTGCTCCAGGCATCTTGCAACACAACAGTCACGAGGTGCATGTGCACACTGTTCCAGAGATCTTGCAGCATAACAGTCATGAGGAGCGTGTGCAAACTGCGAGACCCGCGGGGCGTCTGCAGGGACCCGGACCTGGGGACAATGAGGCATGACAGGCATGACAATGGGGATCATGCAGCGCAAGCAGCATGGCTGGCATGACGGGCATGACACAGGGCTTCAGCACTGCTATGTGCAGAAGAAATCACAATCGCCTATGAATGCCAGCCCCAAACCGGAGTTCACAGGAGATTCACACTGACAGGGGTATTCTGCACTCCCCTGGCTATTATGAAAACCCATTGGCGCACACCGATCTCGTGACCGGGGCGCCGATGGGTGGGATTTGTGATGTGCTTTAGGTCGGCACATGTTAAATCCAGCCGTCAAGAGACTGACAGCGGGATTTATAACAGCCGAGGGCAAAGCAACGATCCACTCCCGGCTGTTAGAGGCAGATGATGTCTGATTAAATCAGCCATCAAGTTGGGGGCAAAATGTGGTGTGGTGTAGTGACCACTGTGTTCACTAGGGGGCGCTGTATGGATGTCCCAGGAGAGTGGATGAATGGAAAGATACTGAATGACCGTTATATATCTCAAGGTAGGTGGCCTTGAGATGGAGATTTATGTGTGTGTTAATCAGCAGTGATACTGCTGAGGTGCTGGTTCAATGTGTCAGGGACTAGTTACCTACAAACCCACCCAGGGGGTGTGTTTAATAACGCCATTGTAAAGTGTATATATGTGTGTGAAGGACCTGTGATGAGGTCATAGTCATGTGACCCGGTGGGCGTGCCTATGGACCATATAATGTGACCAGGGTAGGTCACATGGGGGTGAATGCTGGGACCTGGTTGGTCCAGTGTGGAAGGTCCCATCTGAGTGAGATGGGGCTGCCTTCTGGCAGCAAGTAAACGCTATGTTAATGGCTGCACGTGCCTGGGAATTCCCTGGAGGGAATGGACGTCTGCAGTATGCTAAAGGAACCATGAGTGACCCTGACGTGGGTGATATAACTGAGGCTAGAAAGCCTGTGTATGTTTAACCTGTGTGACCACAGGGATTACAGAGCTGAACTCTGTCATGGACGCTATGCTGTTATATGTACTTTATGTTGCTTTTATGGGTTTATGCTGCTGAATAAACCGCATGGAGTTATGATTTGGTGGAAAATCTGTGCCGGATGTTTTTTGTTCGCTGCCTAGCGAGGATCCCCTAAATGAATGACAGCGCTACCTCACAATGGGTTCAGCAAGGACGCGACCTTTGACGTAAATATACATCAAAGGTCGTGAAGGGGTCAAGATAAAAAAAAACAACATTGTCAGCAAAAGTGGACAACACCTTTAACCCCTTTCTGCCATGAGACGTACTATCCCGTCCATGTGCCCAGGGACGGGATAGTATGTCATGGCATTTAATGCGACATCGCGACTTCAGTCGCGATGATCGCATTAAAATTCCGACACCATCCTACCTTATGGTAGATGGCCTCAGCATCCAGGGGGTCTGTCGCCGCCCTCCCTTCATCCAGATCACTGTGATTGGCTGTTGAAATCGAAACAGCTAATCACAGCGCTTCTCATTGTTTCGTAGTTCACCAATCAACACTCGTGCTTGCTTTTTGTCTCTAAGCCCCCTTTGCGCCAGCTCCGTATTCGCATCCTACAGCCGCCAAACTTTGATAAGTTGACATAGTTCACTTATCATAGCTTGTGCTTGCTGAGTTCCTTTTTTTTTTTTCACCCCCTCTTTGCGCCACCTGACTACAAGTGTAAGTGCTAATCCCTGTCCGATCTCTCTTCATCCCCACCCTTCCCCCTCTTTTTACCCCCTCAATCCCCCTTTGCGTCGCCTCTGTGCCCACATTTAGCAGCCCCCTTTGCGCCACTCCGTATTCGCATCCCACAGCCGCCAAACTGTGATAAGTGACATAGTTCACTTATCATAGCTTGTGCTTGCTGATTTCCTTTTTTTTTTTTCACCCCCTCTTTGCGCCACCTGACTACAAGTGTAAGTGCTAATCCCTGTCTGATCTCTCTTCATCCCCACCCTTCCCTCTTTTTACCTCCTCAATCCCCCTTTGCGTCGCCTCTATGCCCACAATTAGCAGCCCCCTTTGTGCCACTCCGTATTCGCATTCCACAGCCGCCAAACTGTGATAAGTGACATAGTTCACTTATCATAGCTTGTGCCTGCTGATTTCCTTTTTTTTCACCCCCTCTTTGCGCCACCTAACTACAAGTGTAAGTGCTAATCCCTGTCCGATCTCTCTTCATCCCCCCTTCCCCCACTTTTTACCCCCTCCATCCCCCTTTGCGCCGCCTCTGTGCGCACATTTAGCAGCCCCCTTAGCGCCAACTCCTTATTCGCATCGCACAGCCGCCAAACTGTGATAAGTGACATAGTTCACTTATCAGAGCTTGTGCCTGCTGATTTCCTTTTTTTCACCCCCCCCTTGCACCACACCTGTACGCACACCCAGCAGCCGCCACTGAACTTTGATAAGTGACACCGTTCACTTATCAGAGCTAGGGCCTGCTGTTTTAGACTTTTCTTTTCACAGGTATTTTTCTCCCCATTTCCTTTTTTCTTTTAGCTTTTTCTTTACAGGATAGTGTGCACCAATCACTAGTTCCCCCACACCTACACATAGTTGTAAATAAAGTACACCCAAGCACCACTTTCACAAAAAATGTCCCGCCCATCGCGTTCGTCCCAACAGCGCTATTCAATGGAGGAGGCATATTCTTACCTTGCCTCCGACACTGATAGCGAGGATGACGATCCGACTTTTCTTTATTTTTCGGATTCTTCATCCTCTTCCTCTTCCCCCTCCTCATCTTCCTCCTCGGGTCCTGCGGAACCGCCACGCAGACGCTCCAGGACAAAAGATGAGGCAGCGCCCACCATGCCCGAAGCTGATTCAGTAGACCCTGTATGGACTTCGCCCCCCGAAAATTACGAGCCACTGATTCCTGATTTTGTGGCAGAATCAGGAATCAAGTTTGACACTACCGGCCTCACAGAAATAGACTTTTTTAAAGTCTTTTTCTCTGAGGATTTTGTTAACCTCATGGTGGAGCAAACTAATTTGTACGCTCGTCAATTTTTGGCGGAAAACCCGATTTCAACATATTCCAACTGGTCTCCTGTGGACGCAGTTGAAATGAGGCAGTTTTCGGGCCTGGTCCTCCACATGGGGATACTGAAGAAGCCGGATATTCAGCAATATTGGAGTGTTGATATTTTATACAACACTCCAGTGTTCCGAATGGTCATGGTCCGGACGCGTTTTGAGGCCATCCACAAGTTTCTGCATTATGCACTGTGTCCCGCACGAGATGACCCCAACTTTGACCGTCTGTTCAAAGTTCGGCCGGTCATCGAACACTTCAACAAAAAGTTTGCTGAAGTGTACATGCCACAAAGGAACATCAGCGTGGATGAGTCCTTGGTCCATTTCAAGGGAAGGCTCGGATTCCGTCAATACATGCCCAGTAAGAGGGCCAGGTACGGAATCAAACTCTACAAACTTTGTGAGAGTACCTCAGGGTACACTCACAGGTTTAGAGTCTACGAAGGAAAGGACACCAGGATTGAACCCCCTGAGTGTCCCCCTGTCCTGGGAGTGAGTGGGAAAATTGTGTGGGATTTGATTCACCCACTGCTGGATAAAGGTTATCACCTCTACACTGATAACTTTTATACCAGCATCCCACTCTACAAATCCCTCTCTGCGCGAGGTACCGCAGCCTGTGGTACTGTCCGCAAAAATCAGAGAGGCCTTCCGAAGACGCTACTTGGGCAGATGCTCAGAAAAGGTGAGAGCAGAGCCCACCCTGCTGGTGGTCAAGTACAAGGACAAGAGGGATGTCCATCTCTTGACCACCATACACGGTGATGACAGCACCCTCTGCACTGTACGGGGTACCTCCACACAGGTCAGAAAACCGACCTGTGTAGTGGGGTACAACAAAATCATGTGGGGCGTTGATCTCTCCGATCAATACCTCCAACCGTACAATGCTCTCAGAAAGGCAAGGGCGTGGTACAAAAAGCTGGCCGTGCACATCGTACAAATGGCAATGCTCAACGCATTCCTGCTGTCAAAATGTGCACACCCCACCGATACGTCGTACCTTCATTTCCAGGAGGTAGTGGTTAAGGTCCTGATGTTTGGCGCTCAGGAAGGAGCGGGTCCCAGTACTTCCGGAACTGAAGGTGCTCGTATCGTACCAGGTCAGCATTTTCCGGGGGTGGTCCCGCCAACTGGTAGAAAAGGTACGCCGCAAAAAAGGTGCCGAGTGTGTTACAAAAAGAGAATACGCAAGGACACCATTTACCAGTGCGACACCTGCCCCGAAAAACCTGGCCTGTGTATGAAGGATTGCTTCAAATTGTACCACACCTCCATGCACTACTAATTTACATTAGTGTAGTTGGGGACACATCTAGATTTGTTCTTTGGGGGTCCAGTATACAAAATGATGTCTCATGTGGGTTTTTTTCCTGTTTAGGCACATCAGGGGCTCTGCAAACGGAACATGACGCCAGCAGACCATCAAAGTCTGCATTCCAAAACGTCACTACTTCCCTTTCGAGCCGCGACATGTGCCTAAACAGTTTTTTCCCACATGTGGGGTACCAGCGTACTCAGGTCAAATTGGACAACGTCTTTGGGGTCCAATTTCTCCTGTTACTCTTGGGAAAATTAAAAATTGGGGACTAAAAATAATTTATGTGGAAACAAAATAGGATTTTATATTTTCACGCCCGGGCATTATAAACTTTAGCGAAACACTTGGGGGTTCAAAGTGCTCACCACACATCTAGATAAGTTCCTTAGGGGGGTCTAGTTTCCAAAATGGGGTCACTTGTGGGGGGTTTCCACTTTTTAGGTACATCAGGGGCTCTGCAAACGGAACATGACGCCCGCAGACCATTCTATCAAAGTCTGCATTCCAAAACGTCATTACTTCCCTTTCGAGCCCTGCCGTGTGCCCAAACAGTGTTTCTTCCCCACATATGGGGTATTAGCGCACTCAGGACAAATTGGACAACAACTTTTGGGGTCCAATTTCTCCTGATACTCTTGGGAAAATAACAAATTGGGGACTAAGAGATCATTTTTGTGGAAAAAAAAAATAATATTTTTTTCACGCCCGGGCATTATAAGCTTTAGCGAAACACTTGGGGGGTTTAAAGTTCTCACCACACATCTAGATAAGTTCCTTAGGGGGTCTAGTTTCCAAAATGGGGTCACTTGTGGGGGGTTTCCACTGTTTAGGTACATCAGGGGCTCTGCAAACGGAACATGGCATCAGATTTCAATTTCAGCCAATTTTGGGCTGAAAGTGTCAAACGGCGCTCTTTCCCTTCCGAGCCCTGCTGTGTGCCCAAACAGTGTTTCTCCCCCACATATGGGGTATCAGCGCACTCAGGACAAATTGGACAACAACTTTTGGGGTCCAATTTCTCCTGATACCCTTGGGAAAATACCAAATTGGGGACTAAATGATCATGTTTGTGTAAAAAATATGATTTTTTATTTTTACGCCCGGGCGTTATAAACTTCTGTGAAGCTCTTGGGGGTTCAAAGTGCTCACCACACATCTAGATGAGTTCCTTAGGGGGTCTAGTTTCCAAAATGGGGTCACTTGTGGGGGTTTCCACTGTTTAGGCATATCATGGGCTCTCCAAACGGAACATGGCGTCCGATTTCAATTTCAGCCAATTTTAGGTTGAAAATGTCAAACGGCGCTCTTTCCCTTCCGAGCCCTGCTGTGTGCCCAAACAGTGTTTCTCCTCCACATATGGGGTATCAGCGCACTCAGGACAAATTGGACAACAACTTTTGGGGTCCAATTTCTCCTGATACCCTTGGGAAAATAACAAATTGGGGACTAAACGATCATGTTTGTGGATTAAAATATGATTTTATATTTTTACACCCGTGCGTTATAAACTTCTGTGAGGCCCTTGGGGGTTCAAAGTGCTCACCACACATCTAGATGAGTTCCTTAGGGGGTCTAGTTTCCAAAATGTGATCACTTGTGGGGGGTTTCCACTGTTTAGGCACATCATAGGCTCTGCAAACCAACATGGCGTCCGATCTCAATTTCAGCCAATTTTAGGTTGAAAAAGTCAAACGACACTCCTTCCCTTCTGAGCCATGCCATGCGCTAAAACAGTGGTTCCTCCCCACATATGGGGTATCAGCGTACTCAGGACAAATTGGACAACAACTTTTGGGGTCCAATTTCTCCTGTTACCCTTGGGAAAATAAAAAAAAATGTTGCTAAAATATCATTTTTGTGACTAAAAAGTTAAATGTTAATTTTTTCCTTCCACGTTGCTTCTGCTCCTGTGAAACACCTGAAGGGTTAATAATCTTCTTGAATGTAGTTTTGAGTAGCTTGAGGGGTGCAGTTTTTAGAATGGTGTCACTTTTGGGTATTTTCTGCCATATAGACCCCTCAAACTGACTTTGAATGTGAGGTGGTCCCTAAAAAAAATGGTTTTGTAAATTTTGTTGTAAAAATGAGAAATCGCTGGTCAACTTTTAACCCTTATAACTTCCTAATAAAAAAAAAAAATTTGTTTCCAAAATTGTGCTGATGTAAAGTAGACATATGGGAAATGTTATTTAGTAATTACTTTGTGTCACATGTTTCTCTATTTTAAGGGCATAAAAATTCAAAGTTTGAAAATTGCAATATTTTCAAATTTTTTTCCATATTTCCGTTTTTTTTCACAATTAAACGCAAGTTATATGAATGAAATTTTACCACTAACATGAAGTACAATATGTCACGAGAAAACAATCTCAGAATCGCCTAGATCCGTTGAAGCGTTCCAGAGTTAGGACCTCATAAAGGGACAGTGGTCAGAATTGTAAAAAAATGGCCCGGTCATTAACGTGCAAACCACCTTTTGGGGCTTAAGGGGTTAATGAATAACTAAGCAAATATTGAGTAAACATTATAAAACAGTACAAGCAAAAAAATAAATAAAATACAATATAAAAATGCAAAAAAAAAAAAAAAAAAAAGGTTCCAAAATGTCAGGATATCGGTGACATAATGATCGATGCTCCGTACAAATCCCCGGGAGCGCAAATATGAAATTACAAGCCTGAAATGACATCCTAATTCAATTTAGTAAAATGTTACCGCCTGGCAGCGAATTTCCAAATCTACATGCACGTCTCGTCTCATTCCGTAAACGTAAAAAGATGCAACTTGTTTATTTTTCAGAAATGAAGAATATCATTTAGAACTAGAGCGGAGCGCGCTCTGTAAAGCGGGGGGAAGGGATTGATTTTTTTTTTTTTTTGTGCAAGAAAAAAAAAAAAAAAAAAAAAAGCTTTTCCTTTTGGATTTTACAGGGAAAATAACTCACGCCGGAGACAATTACATTTATTGGCAGCTTTGCATTATACATGACGTCCTTAAAGAGACGCTGCCGCTGCTTTCTGATCTGGCCTCTCAAGCCTTCAAAGCTTTACATCGTGTAAGTGTCACATCGAATTAAAGGGAATTTCACTCCAACATCCAGAGCTGTCATAACTAATTCATACCAGTCATATACATAAAGTGCTCAGCTCTGCAACCAGAGCACTAGAGGTACGAGCTCTGGAAAAGGGGGCAGATGCACACAACAGGCCAGATTGGCGTCACTTAAAGGGGCTATACATAAAATTCACTGGCAGGTCAAAAATCAGATGCATGGCATTTTCAGGGGGTCACGGGGAGCGATCATTGGCTCATATGCTACTATATGCGCATACAAAAATAATAGCTACGTCTGTAAATTATATGCAAGGCATTTTAACCCCTTCCATGCAGCAGGCAACTAATTTTTCTTCTTTTAGTTTCTATGCTGCAAAAAATTTTTTTTTTTTCTTTACTTCTCCAAACCACAAAGTCAGCTTTTTTTTTCTTTTTTTTGAGTAGGACGATTTAAAATTTTTTAATGCCACCAATTAATTTTTTTTTTTTTTTGCCTTTTTGGTGTAAAAATTTTCTTTTTCATATGTAGCTTTCTATTGCATTAATTTTGGATGGCGAGGCAACAAATGAATTAACTGTTCTATCTTATTTATTATTCTATAATTATTTTAGTACTTTTTAACTTACCAAATGTGCAGTTTTGACTTACATTTTATAAGAGGAGATTTGCTCCTTTTTATATTTTTTTTCCCCATTTTCGAAAATGTTTAATCTATTTTTCTTCTATTTCACTAGAGAATTTGAACCTGTTTTCGTTTTATCGGTTAAAATACATTTACTTTATAAAGGCTCCCTTAACAATAAGTTAATTTCAGGTTGTTTCAATTCTGGGATCTCCAGCAATCAATTTGATCAGGGAAGCGGGAGTCCCATCTCCCTGCACTGCCCCCACTGGAGAAACTGGATATTACACAGCTCACGTTAAAAATCAAAACCACGTTTTCAGAATCTTCCACTCCAGAATGACAATTTATTTATTTATTTTTTTTTTTATTTATTTTCCTTTAAGAATTAGGTCAAAGCGATCGGTACGTAGGGAAAGAACATGGTAAAGTATTTTGTTTTTGTTTTTTATGCTCTGGGTTTGATCTTATATATCAAGCTTTGTTTCCCCATCACTTTTTATATAGAATTACTGGAAAGTAACGGAGCGCTTTCCCGTTCTGCAGCGTCTCGTGGGCTCGCGGATTGCGATTTCGTTTGAGATGTAAATTGCTGCATATCCATGCCAAGTGGGCTTTAAGATGTGCTTACCCACTGACGCCCCCCCTCTTAGCGCTTCTCTGATAAAGCTGCCTACATTGTGGTATCTTCTCTCCCCGGTGTATAAAGCCTGGCAGGATTAGAGCACGCCTAATAATAGCTCAGCCCTAACAAGAGAGCGGAGCAACACGGAAGCACCGGACTTACTGCAGCCTGCTGTCTCTTCAGCTTCTCTCTGTATTCCTCAATCTCTGGCAGCGTGAGAACTGGGGGCAACTTCTACACCGGGGGGGGGAAACAAAAACACCATCATAATCCTGAGCCGCAGAAATCAGACATATACCGCAGCATACCAAACACAGTACACCTACACTGCATTTAAGTCTCATTCTAGCACTATAAGGCTACTTTCACACTTGCGGATTTTTTTGCGCTGCGCTGTGTGCGCAGTGGAAATGCGCATTAAAAACGCATCATGCGGTTTTAATGCGTTTTCTTGTTTTTCGCGCATGGTTTTTACAAAAAAAAGCATGCATTTTTAAGCGCTCCCATAGACTTTAATGTGTTTTTGGGTGAATTCCGTGCGCATTGGGTGCGCATGCGCTTTTTTGAGACAGGTCGGATGCAACAAAAATGCAACAGGTTGCATTTTGTGCGCCTGGGCGCACACTACAAAAAAACGCATGCGCATACAAACGCGTACAAACGCATTGACAATGCGCACCCATGTTAAATATAGCAGTATTATATAGCAGTTATATTCTTATACATAGGGGGCAGTATTATAGTAGTTATATTCTTATACATAGGGGGCAGTATTATAGTAGTTATATTCTTGTACATAGGGGCAGTATTATAGTAGTTATATTCTTGTACATAGGGGCAGTATTATAGTAGTTATATTCTTGTACATAGGAGCAGTATTATAGTAGTTATATTCTTCTACATAGGGAGCAGTATTATAGTAGTTATATTCTTGTACATAGGGGCAGTATTATAGTAGTTATATTCTTGTACATAGGAGCATTATTATAGTAGTTATATTCTTGTACATAGGGGCAGTATTATAGTAGTTATATTCTTGTACATAGGAGCATTATTATAGTAGTTATATTCTTGTATATAGGGGCAGTATTATAGTAGTTATATTCTTGTACATAGGAGCATTATTATAGTAGCTATATTCTTGTACATAGGAGCATTATTATAGTAGTTATATTCTTGTACATAGGGGCAGTATTATAGTAGTTATATTCTTCTACATAGGGAGCAGTATTATAGTAGTTATATTCTTGTACATAGGGGCAGTATTATAGTAGTTATATTCTTGTACATAGGAGCAGTATTATAGTAGTTATATTCTTGTACATAGGAGCAGTATTATAGTAGTTACATTCTTATACATAGGGGGCAGTATTATAGTAGTTATATTCTTGTACATAGGAGCAGTATTATAGTAGTTACATTCTTATACATAGGGGGCAGTATTATAGTAGTTATATTCTTGTACATAGGAGCAGTATTATAGTAGTTATATTCTTGTATATAGGAGCAGTATTATAGTAGTTATATTCTTGTACATAGGAGCAGTATTATAGTAGTTATATTCTTGTACATAGGAGCAGTATTATAGTAGTTATAATCTTGTACATAGGGGTAGTATTATAGTAGTTATATTCTTATACATAGGAGCAGTATTATAGTAGTTATATTCTTGTACATAGGAGCAGTATTATAGTAGTTATATTCTTGTACATAGGGGTAGTATTATAGTAGGTATATTCTTGTACATAGGAGCAGTATTATAGTAGTTATATTCTTGTACATAGGAGCAGTATTATAATAGTTATATTCTTGTACATAGGAGCAGTATTATAGTAGTTATATTCTTGTACATAGGGGTAGTATTATAGTAGTTATATTCTTGTACATAGGGGCAGTATTATAGTAGTTATAGTCTTGTACATAGGAGCAGTATTATAGTAGTTATATTCTTGTACATAGGAGCAGTATTATAGTAGTTATATTCTTGTACATAGGAGCAGTATTATAGTAGTTATATTCTTGTACATAGGGGTAGTATTATAGTAGTTATATTCTTGTACATAGGAGCAGTATTATAGTAGTTATATTCTTGTATATAGGAGCAGTATTATAGTAGCTATATTATTGTACATAGGAGCAGTATTATAGTAGTTACTGTATATTCTTGTACATAGGAGCAGTACTATAGTAGTTATATTCTTGTATATAGGGGCAGTATTATAGTAGTTATATTCTTGTACATAGGAGCAGTATTATAGTAGTTATATTCTTGTACATAGGAGCAGTATTATAGTAGTTATATTCTTGTACATAGGAGCAGTATTATAGTAGTTATATTCTTGTACATAGGGGCAGTATTATAGTAGTTATATTCTTGTACATAGGAGCAGTATTATAGTAGTTATATTCTTGTACATAGGAGCAGTATTATAGTAGTTACATTCTTATACATAGGGGGCAGTATTATAGTAGTTATATTCTTGTACATAGGAGCAGTATTATAGTAGTTATATTCTTGTATATAGGAGCAGTATTATAGTAGTTATATTCTTGTACATAGGAGCAGTATTATAGTAGTTATATTCTTGTACATAAGAGCAGTATTATAGTAGTTATAGTCTTGTACGTAGGGGGCAGTATTATAGTAGTTATGTTCTTGTACATAGAGGCAGTATTATAATAGTTATATTCTTGTACATAGGGGCAGTATTATAGTAGTTATATTCTTGTATATAGGGGGCAGTATTATAGTAGTTATGTTATTTTACATAGGAGCAGTATTATAGTAGTTATATTCTTGTACATAGTCCCACATCACTTATTGGCAGCTTTCTGTGTACACTGTGCATAGGCAGAAAGCTGCCAATCAGTGGCGGGGGCGTGGTTGTACTACCTGGAAGCAGGCTTAGGCCTGTTTCACACACAATTTTTTTTCCTCAGTTAAAATCCGCTAAAATGGCGGACAACGGATCCGTTCCTGTACTGACCACAAAGGTTTGGCACCGGACCGTTGTTTTAACGGATCCGTCGAAGGAAGAATTTTAAAGGAGAGAGAGATAAAGAGAAGGGGAGAGAGAGAGAAGGAAAGAGAGAGAGAGAGAAAAGGAGAGAGAGGGAGAGAGAGAGAGAGAGAAGGAGAGAGAGAAGGAGAGAGAAGGGGAGAGAGAGAGAAGGGGAGAGAGAGAGAGAGAAGGAGAGAGGAGAGAGAGAAGGAGAGAGGAGAGAGAGAAGGAGAGAGAGAGAAGGAGAGAGAGAGAAGGAGAGAGAGAGAAGGAGAGAGAGAGAAGGAGAGAGAGAGAAGGAGAGAGAGAGAAGGAGAGAGAGAGAAGGAGAGAGAGAGAAGGAGAGAGAGAGAAGGAGAGAGAGAGAAGGAGAGAGAGAGAAGGAGAGAGAGAGAAGGAGAGAGAGAGAAGGAGAGAGAGAGAGAGAAGGAGAGAGAGAGAGAAGGAGAGAGAGAGAGAAGGAGAGAGAGAGAGAAGGAGAGAGAGAGAAGGAGAGAGAGAGAAGGAGAGAGAGAGAAGGAGAGAGAGAGAGAGAGAAGGAGAGAGAGAGAGAATTTTTTTCAGCCGCCAGAACAGGGTTTAGGGTTAAATTTGCGGCCGAGGCAAATCCTCTGGGCATGCGCAATGTAAAATGCGGATCCGGCCGCCCAAAAAAACGTTGCATTGTCCGTCCAGACTTGTCGGCGGACGCCAAAATTTTGGCGGATCCGCAAATAAATGGATCCAACGGATGGCCATCCGTTAGGATCCGCCGGTAATGCAACTCAATGGGAAAAAAACTGATCCGCCAAGCAAAATGGCGGATCCGTTTTTTTTGCAAAAAGGCGGATCTTGACTGATTTGAAAAAAAATGATGTGTGAAACAGGCCTTAGGCCGGGATCATACACAGCGAGATACGGCCGAGTCTCACAGGTTAAAACCAAGCTCTGGCACCGACACCCCGGAGCGTGCAGCCGCACAGCAATACATGGAGCTGCAAGCTCCGCTCCGGAGTGCCGGTGCCAGAGCTTGGTTTTAACCTGCGAGACTCGGCCGTATCACGCTGTAGTGTGACTCCGGCCTTAGCAGTAGTCTAGTTATAATCTCATGCGGATAGATCTGTGGTTTTATAAAACTGCACTGGGCCGGCCAGTAAGTGATACATCGCTGGAGTCAGTGTCTCTGCCCATGCATCATGCTGTTGCCAGATTAGCAAGCAAAAACCTTTGGGAACGACTGTTTTTAAGGATGCTAGTTAACAATCTGAATGTACATTTATATATTGCCTCTGATGAACCTCAATGAACTTGCGCTGTATACCCATGATTGTTATATAGCGGTTGCTTACCTCGAGCTCATACTTCATAATGTCAAGAGAGTCATTTGAAAAATAAATCTCTTCGATGCTGTTGATGAGTTCTTGCTCGGCTAGAGGATCAGTCGCCTGTTCCCGGGGCTCTCGCTGCTCTTCCTGTAAATAGAAGATACCAGTAAACACTAATAATCGCAGCCCGTAGAGAATACAGCACTTAATAGTGAGGAATTACAGAGGTGCACTATAAATCACCAGCAGCAGACACGGGTCTACCCCCCCATACCGAGATAGATGGACCATTACTTCTAATATTTAAGAATTCCTTAAAGGGAAATTGTCGGCAGCATTGTGCTCAGTAACCTACACACAGTGTCAGGTCGTCCACCCAGCCTGACAGCTATCCAGTCTCCGTCCACCCAGCCTGACAGCTATCCAGTCTCCGTCCACCCAGCCTGACAGCTATCCAGTCTCCGTCCACCCAGCCTGACAGCTATCCAGTCTCCGTTCACCCAGCCTGACAGCTATCCAGTCTCCGTCCACCCAGTCTGACAGCTATCCAGTCTCCGTCCACCCAGCCTGACAGCTATCCAGTCTCCGTCCACCCAGCCTGACAGCTATCCAGTCTCCGTCCACCCAGCCTGACAGCTATCCAGTCTCCGTCCACCCAGCCTGACAGCTATCCAGTCTCCGTCCACCCAGCCTGACAGCTATCCAGTCTCCGTCCACCCAGCCTGACAGCTATCCAGTCTCCGTTCACCCAGCCTGACAGCTATCCAGTCTCCGTCCACCCAGCCTGACAGCTATCCAGTCTCCGTTCACCCAGCCTGACAGCTATCCAGTCTCCGTCCACCCAGTCTGACAGCTATCCAGTCTCCGTCCACCCAGCCTGACAGCTATCCAGTCTCCGTCCACCCAGCCTGATAGCTATCCAGTCTCCGTCCACCCAGCCTGACAGCTATCCAGTCTCCGTCCACCCAGCCTGACAGCTATCCAGTCTCCGTCCACCCAGCCTGACAGCTATCCAGTCTCCGTCCACCCAGCCTGACAGCTATCCAGTCTCCGTCCACCCAGCCTGACAGCTATCCAGTCTCCGTCCACCCAGCCTGACAGCTATCCAGTCTCCGTCCACCCAGCCTGACAGCTATCCAGTCTCCGTCCACCCAGCCTGACAGCTATCCAGTCTCCGTCCACCCAGCCTGACAGCTATCCAGTCTCCGTCCACCCAGCCTGACAGCTATCCAGTCTCCGTCCACCCAGCCTGACAGCTATCCAGTCTCCGTCCACCCAGCCTGAAAGCTATCCAGTCTGCACCCACACAGCCTGACCGCTATTCAATCTCTGACCACACGTATATATTGATAACTATGGTCACCTATGAATACCCACCTATGTCTGGGCTCCAGGACCCACAGGAGTACAAAGGTGGCTTTCAACCTGACAGCCAGTTACCATGGCAATCCAATCGGCATTTTGTGATCATATGGAGAGGCGAAAGCTGATGGGCAGCGGAGTCAGAATTCCAAAGGGTTAAAGCTACTTAAATGCTGCTGTGAGATAGAGCTATAGTCGCTGCTGTTAGAGCCAACAGCATAACACAGCTGACACCCGTAGTGTGGATTCTTTAGTGTTCGAGCAATGAGACTATGGGATTCTTTACTGTACGAGCAGTGAGACTACAGATTTTTTAGTATATGAACAGTGAGACCACAGACTCTATATAGTAAGACCATGCATTATTTATAGAACAAGCAATGAGGCTTTTTAAAGGGTATCTGTCACCCATTTTTTGCCGGCACTGACATCAGGGGCTTATCTACAGCATTCTGCAATGCTGTAGATAAGCCCCCAATGTAACCTGAAAGATAAGAAAAACAAGTTAGATTATACTCACCCAGGGGCGGTGCGGTCCGGTACCTCTTATCTTCATATGATGCCGTCCTCTTCTTTTCTTCCTGTCGTGGCTCCTGCGCAGGCGCACCTCTTACGGTGCCTGCGCACTGCAGTATTCTGCTCTGCCCTCAACAGGGCAGAGCAGTGCGCCTGCGCAGGAGCCACGACAGGAAGAAGAGGATGTCATCGCATGAAGATGGGAGGCGCCGGATCGCACCGCGACACCCATCGGACCGGACCCCCCGCCCCCCGGGTGAGTATAATCTAAGGGGCCCGTCACACATAGCGAGATCACTAGCGAGATCACTGATTTTGTGACGCATCAGCGATCTCCTGTGTGTGACATGCATCAGCGACCGCCCCCCCCCCCCCGCCGGGTATCGTTGATCGTTCAGGATCGTCCTGGGCCATTTTTTGATCGCTGGTCTCCCGCTGGCCGGCATGCATCGCTACGTGTGGCAGCGGGAGACCATCGATCAGCGAGCTCCCAGCGCTGTAAGCAGACATCCAAGGTAAATATCGGGTAACTAAGTGCGCACGGCGCTTAGTTACCCGCTGTGTACCTTGGATACCAGCGTGCTCGCGCTGGGAGCTGGTATCCAAGGTAAACAGCGGGTAACTAAGCGACGCGCGCGCTTAGTTACCCGATATTTACCTTGGATACCAGCGTCCTTGCTGGTCCTAATCGCTGGTGTGTCTGCCTGTTTGGCAGCTCACCAGCGATCATGTAGCGATGACCAGCGATCCTGACCAGGTCGTATCGTTGTCGGGATCGCTGGTGCATCGTTTGGTGTGACAGGACCCTAATGTTGATTCAGAGAACAACTCAGATTGCTGCATGTGGAGTTGGAAAATAACTTTTCCCAC
This sequence comes from Dendrobates tinctorius, assembly GCF_039654945.1. NCBI lineage: Eukaryota > Metazoa > Chordata > Amphibia > Anura > Dendrobatidae > Dendrobates > Dendrobates tinctorius. The sequence continues at coordinate 82,645,211 of NW_027361738.1, read as the reverse complement.
GAAATGGGGTAAGTGACGACTACCTCATGGTGGTTTTTTGCCTTCCTCTGGATCCACATCTTAGGTTATAGGTTGGACCTTATAAAGTTCTGAACCATGTAACTATATACAGCCCATAACTAACAAACGAAGGTGAAGTCTGTATTTTTTAAAAAAAAGCTAAAGCATGTAAACACGAAATATATTAAATTTAAATTGGATTACTGCTCTAGAAAATAGGAAAAAAAATGAAGATTCTTAGAGCTTAATTTGTCCAATTCCTACATGCCCAGCAGCCAATGACCAAGTGACTTTCTTATGCTGGGAACCTATCTAATGTAATTTCTCTCCTCGTACATTTAAAAAAAAAAAAAAATTACAGAGAGCAACTTTATTTGTTCATTATGCATGGAGATGGCTTTTCTTACTATGCACCTGTTCTGACGAGTGTTCTGTTTGGAAGGGACATTCTTTTGTTATTTATATATAGGCTCTATGACTGAGCGCTCCATCACTCAGCCTCTGAAGGTATTAAAGTAGGATCCTACCTACGTATGTAAATGTAGGCTGAGGAGAGGATTCACATTAGGATAGGTTCCCAGCATAAGAAGGTCGCCTTGTCGTTGGCTGCTGGGCATGCATGAATTGGACTACGGTAATTATTTGCTAAGTATCTTCATTTTCCTATTTTTTTGAACAGTAATGCAATTCAAATTTCATATATTACATGTTTAAATTCTTTAGGGTTAAAAAATACAGAGTGGAACTCCATTTGTTAGTTATGTATGGAGATGGCTACACTTAGTATGCACCTGTTCAGACCAGTGTTCTGTTTGGAAGTGATGGTCAGTCTTTTGTTATTTATATACAGTCCACAGTCAGCAGCTTCCAGTGTACCCCTCGTGTAATGAGAGAAAAACCCACAATGGCCACAGAAATAAATTGAATCTGACAAAAGTAATAATATATCAAAAATCTATGAATATGAACAAATGAAAGTCAGACATTGCTTTCACATGCTTCCACAAAATAAAAAAAAATAAAATAAATATAACTCATGAAATAGGCCTGGACAGAAATGATGATACCCCTGAAAATAATGTGACAAAAGGGACATGTTAAATCACGGTGTGTCCACTAATTAGCATCACAGGTGTCTACAATCAGTGAGTGGCCTGTATAGAGGCTACAGATACTCACTGTGCTGTGTGGTGACATGGTGTGTATCACACTCAACATGGACCAGAGGAAGCGAAGGAAAGAGTTGTCTCAGGAGATTTGAAAGAAAATTATACACAAACATGTTACAGGTAAAAGTTATAAGACCATCTCCAAGCAGCTGGATGTTTGTGTGACTACAGCTGCACATATTATTCAGAAATTTAAGCTCCATGGGACTGTAGCCAACCTCCCTGGACGTGGCCGCAGGAGGAACATTGATGACAAATCAAAGAGACAGATAATACGAATGGTAAGAAAAGAGCCCAGAAAAACTTCTAAACAGATTAAAGGTGAACTTCAAGCTCAAGGAACATCAGAGTCAGATCGCACAATCCATCGTTGTATGAGCCAAAGTGGACTTCATGGGAGACGACCAAGGAGGACACCATTGTTGAAAAAAAATCATAAAAAAGCCACACTGGAATTTGCCAAACTACATGTTGACAAGCCACAAAGCTCCTGGGAGAATGTCCTATGGACAGATGAGACAAAAATTGAACTTTTTGGCAAGGCACATCAGCTCTATGTTCACAGATGGAAAAATGAAACATATCAAGAAAAGAACACTGTCCCTACTGTGAAACATGGAGGAGGCTCTGTTATTTTCTGGGGCTGCTTTGCTGCATCTCGCACAGGGTGTCTAGAATCTGTGCAGGGTACAATGAAATCTCAAGACTAGCAAGGGATTCTAGAGAGAAATGTGCTGCCCAGTGTCAGAAAGCTTGGCCTCAGTGGTCTTGCAACAGGATAATAACCCAAAACAGACAGCTAAAAACACCCAAGAATGGCTAAGAGGAAAACATTGGACTATTCTGAAGTGGCCTTCTATGAGCCCTGACCTAAATCCTATTGAGCATCTTTAGAAAGAGCTGAAACATGGCGTCTGGAAAAGGCAACCTTCAAACACGAGGCAACTGGAGCAGTGGGCCCAATTTTTTTTTTTTTTCATAAAAAGACGACTCCCGGCCGCACATTTACTGTTGCCTGGTGACAAGACTAAATTATGATATAAAATCCCATAGAGTTCCTTGTGGGAAAATCAGGAGGTGAAGAAGCAAGTGATTCATGTGCGTCCTTAACACTTTCAGAAGCTGAACGGCAACTAATTGAGCAGCGGAGGCTGTGAAGCCGTTATTCAAAGGGGCTCGTACTTGTGTGATTGCAATCTTATTTCTTTGTCAGCCAGCTAATAGAGCGGGAAGACAGAATGACATATCCCAAAGAACTGGTGCACGATCCTAAGCTGGAGAATACCTAATGAGACTGCGCACCCTTATGCAGTGTTTCGCATCCTAACGATATATGCTATTAAATCCGTCCACACACCTACTGCAGTATTATTCTGCCAACCCGCCAGCCAGCATCACCGAGTCCTGCAAATACGTGGTTCCTGGGAGGCGGTGGGAGTGATTGTGGGTCACATTGTGGCAACATTCCATTACTTAAAGGTCCCTTTACACTGCACGATCATTGCAAACGTTACTCGTTCATGATAATCATGCGGTCTAAACAGGCTGCCGATCACCCGATGAAGGAGCAAACTGCTCGTTCGTCGGGTGAAATGATCTTTTGTGTTGCCCAAAAGATCATCGTTCCCAGCAGCACATCTTCAGACCTGCGCTCCCGAAAGCATTGTAGGATCTATAACTGATCGTTTCGTGAGTATCTAAAGTCGGGTCGGCATGAGTAAACCGGCTAGTAAAAATGGCCACCGATCGGAAGTTGGTGAGGGCCGCAGGGTCGAACCGTCTATACGAACCCTGAGACACAAATCCAACTACCAATGTCATTGGAGAGGTGTTTCCACCTCTCTGTCAAAAATTGGCAGAAAGAAGGGAACAGTTAAAAAAAAAAAAAAAGTAAACGCTACTTAACAACTGAAGCCCCCAGCCGCTCCAAGAACCACTGACAAGACCATACAGTCATCTGACCACACCATACAGTCATCTGACCACTGAGCCACTTTTTGGCTGTATGATCAGGTGACTATGTATGAACAGGACGTCATTTCCAGTTGTGGTGGTTCTGCAGGGGCGGTTCTGGTTGCTCTGCAGGGGTGGGGCTTAAGAATACTATATGTTATCCAGACATAGTGACATATATACAGGTGTTCCCGTGGCTACGGCTACTCTACAGCGAGACTGAGCTGCATTTATGTTGCACCAAAGCCTAAACATTGCTAGCTTCCCCCCACTGTGGTATCAGCCATGATCAGCAGTTATGGCATTACAAGTAGTCAGAGTTACTCAAGCTTCATAGAAATGCACAGACCCGGCTCCAGCTCCTTGGCTGATCTTACTTGGTTTTACTTAGAATTCAACATGGCATCCGATCTACGACCTCGGGGGGGAGTGAGACACGCTAGTGGTTTAGTTGCCTAAGTTTCCCGGAGAACTCCTCCACATGGATTTTCAAAGCAATAACCAGTGATCGACTCCCAGTAACCGTTTTTCCACCGCTCCATCAAAAACACCATCCGTCTCACTAATATAGACAGATAAAGAGCAGGAAACGTCTCGCTAAGCTGATCCGTAGAAACCATAAAGAGCGGAGGTCACCGCGTCCAAGCCTAAGCCGCAAATCATCTATAAATGAAAAACTTGTCTGTGCATATAGATCGTGCTATGCTTCATTCTGCACAAGATAAAATAAGCCGGCAGTGAACACATCCTATAAATATATATTATATATATATATCTCATATAGGATGTCCACCCAACAGACCTTGATATCCACTAACAAGATTGAGTTTACTGAAAGAAAAAAAATCTATATAATATACACACAAACCAATTTTCTGTCTTACAAAAATGCTTTATTCTGAGGAAAAGAAAAAAAAAAAACCTGAGGCTGGTGTACTTACTGTGAAAAAGTCAAGTCAAAACAACAGTATAATACATTCTTGCAAATTTAACCTCAGTCTCCACCAAAGCTAACTGACGGCCTCTTTGTGTCCTGCCTCCCTGCTGCTGCATCTCCATCCACCGAGCCCGACAGTTCCTCAGGACTCGTACAAGCGCAATATAGCGTGAAACGTCCGTTGTCCAGCACATTTTCACTTATAAGCCTGCCTGCTTTGGTTTTACATGATTCCGTAATAAAGGACAGTTTTTATGGGACAATGAATGCCCAGTTTTTCTTTTCTACGTTGATGTTGGACATTTGCTGCATTTTTTCATTGGATCTCGGCGCCCGTGTCCCTGGAGTTTGTTGTTGCCTCGTTATCCCGGAGCTAAGCAGCTGTGCCGGTCATTTGCTTTCTTCTATGCCGGTATTTGCTTCTTTAAAATATCATCAGACTTAAGGGCCCGTCTCACATAACGAGATCGTTAGCGAGACCGCTGATACGTCAGAGATTTTGTGACGCAACAGCGACCTTGCCAGCGATATCGCTACATGTGACACATAGCGGCAACCAACCCTCCCGTTGGATATTGCTGATCGTTCTCAAATGTCCTGGACCATTTTTTGATCGTTGGTGTCCCGCTGGCCAGCACGCATCGTTGTGTTTGACGCCGACGAGCGACCTCGTTGGCGACGCAAAACTCAGGGACGCAGGTGGGAGTCGTCAGAATCGCTGCTGTGTGACAAGGACCCAACGACCGCCGAGGTCGTTATACAGATCGCCGGATCGTTGCGGAGTCGTTGGATAGATCTGCCTGTTTGACAGCTAACTAGCGACCATATAGCGACGTACCACCGATCCTTACCAGGCCGTATCGTTGTCAGGATCGCTGGTGCGTCGCTATATGTAACGGGACCTTTAGGCCTCAAATTCACTCAGATTATCTTAAGTAGTCTATTAAAATCTGCTAAAGTCAAGACACTATTTTCAGGAATTTTGCAAGTTTGTAAACTTTTGATGCACTAGAATTATCATTATTTATTATGCAAAGGCCTTCTGCTCGATCTCGATCCATGGCGACTTGATGGATGAACGCTCTGTAGGAAGATCGATCTTGGGTAAGCCTAGATGGGACCACCAAGGTCTTCTCTTCCGTTATCTTGATTGTATCAAGCCGTTGGGTCCCTGCTCTTCCTCTTCACCTTCTTCCTTCTATTCTTTCGACTATCATCATTTTCCGGTGATTGCTCTCTTCGTAGGATGTCTCCAACGTAAGCAAGTCGTATCTTGGTGATCCTTTCTTCCACTGACATGTATGGCTTGATTTGTTCCTAGATTGATTTATTTGTTCTTCTTCCCATCCATAATACTGATAACATCCTTCTCCAGCACCACATATCGAAGGCAATGATTCTTAGAATGAGACTTAAAGAATAATTAGATTTATCTAGAACTAGCTGAAGAGCCCGGCGCTGCCCGGGCATAGTAACTAACTGTGGTTACTTATAACAAATTATAATTATCCTCCATCCCATAGTCCCGTGCCCATATACCCATCATGCATATCCACGATCCGATAGGCCCGTGCCCATATACCCATCATGCATATCCACGATCCGATAGGCCCGTGCCCATATACCCATCATACATATCCTCCATCCCATAGTCCTGTGCCCATATACCCATCATACATATCCATGATCCCATAGTCCTGTGCCCATATACCCATCATACATATCCTCCATCCCATAGTCCTGTGCCCATATACCCATCATACATATCCATGATCCCATAGTCCTGTGCCCATATACCCATCATACATATCCTCCATCCCATAGTCCTGTGCCCATATACCCGTCATACATATCCTCCATCCCATAGTCCCATGTCCATATACCCATCATACATCCTCCATCCCATAGTCCCGTGCCTATATACCCATCATACATATCCTCCATCCCATAGTCCCGTGCCCATATACCCATCACACATCCTCCATCCCATAGTCCCATGCCCATATACCCATCATACATATCCTCCATCCCATAGTCCCATGCCCATATACCCATCATAGATATCCTCCATCCCATAGTCCCGTGCCCATATACCCATCATACATATCCTCCATCCCATAGTCCCGTGCCCATATACCCATCATACATATCCTCCATCCCATAGTCCCATGTCCATATACCCATCATACATCCTCCATCCCATAGTCCCGTGCCTATATACCCATCATACATATCCTCCATCCCATAGTCCCGTGCCCATATACCCATCACACATCCTCCATCCCATAGTCCCGTGCCTATATACCCATCATACATATCCTCCATCCCATAGTCCCGTGCCCATATACCCATCATACATATCCTCCATCCCATAGTCCTGTGCCCATATACCCGTCATACATATCCTCCATCCCATAGTCGAGTGCCCATATACCCTTCATACATATCCTCCATCCCATAGTCCCGTGCCTATATACCCATCATACATATCCTCCATCCCATAGTCCCGTGCCCATATACCCATCACACATATCCACGATCCCATAGGCCCGTGCCCATATACCCATCACACATTCTCCATCCCATAGTCCCGTGCCCATATACCTATCACACATCCTCCATCCCATAGTCCCGTGCCCATATACCCATCATACATATCCTCCATCCCATAGTCCCGTGCCTATATACCCATCATACATATCCTCCATCCCATAGTCCCGTGCCCATATACCCGTCATACATATCCTCCATCCCATAGTCCCGTGCCCATATACCCGTCATACATATCCTCCATCCCATAGTCCCGTGCCTATATACCCATCATACATATCCTCCATCCCATAGTCCCGTGCCCATATACCCATCATACATATCCTCCATCCCATAGTCCCGTGCCTATATACCCATCATACATATCCTCCATCCCATAGTCCCGTGCCCATATACCCATCATACATATCCTCCATCCCATAGTCCCGTGCCCATATACCCATCATACATATCCTCCATCCCATAGTCCCGTGCCTATATACCCATCATACATATCCTCCATCCCATAGTCCAGTGCCCATAAAAATTAATAAATAGTAGAAAAAAAAAAAGACTAAATCTCATATTTTCCACAAAAATGGCTCTGAAATAAAGCGTAATAAATAGTCAGGTCTCTATAACATGGATAAATACGATTTTCCGTCATGGGAACCAGCCCAGAGACAAGTCATCAGATATAATTTAATTCAATGGGACAAGATTGAGTAGAACAAAAAAAAGATTTTTCATAAGGAAACGGGAGATGAAATGCGTTTCCCTGCCGCAGTGGAGTCACACAACGCTTATTGACATAGTGATGTACGAAGCGAGACCTCCCCCTGCTGTCCTAAAAAGACTATGGCTAGAAGAACAAGTCTAAAACAACAGCGATGTATCAGCTACTTAATCTCAGAATGGCCTTAACCCCTTACAAAAATGGTCAATTTTTATTTTTACTTTGTACTGTGGATGGTAGAGTTATTTTTTTTTTTTTTTTACTTTTGTGTGAACACAGATGTGGGACAAGTTGTATTTTATTTTGGGACTACTGTATGCCAGGGTTTAACCACATCTTACAATCTCCAATTGGCTTGCCTATTATAACTACAGAAATAAGTCTAAAAAGATTCATGCATGCAGGGAGGAGAGGGGAACCGGCTGTCCAAAACAGCAAGACTCCTCACTCCCCCCAAAAAACATAACAATGATGGCTTACTTCTGTCCTTGTATATAAAACAAACAAAACAGAAATATCAAACTATAAAACAAAGGACAAAGTCTGCCACCAATAGATCAAGCTACAGTTATAACCCCGCCCCTGAGGATCCTAAATCATACATCTAAGATAAAACTGTAAAGTAGACACAGCCTAAATATATATGCGCATGTTAATGGTACATTACTCAAGTAAAAAACCAAAACGTGTGAAAAGGAGAGTCTTCCTTGCCTCATTTCTTTTTCTTGGATTTCACCCCCCTGTAGAAGTTACTACTACTAAGACACAAATGAAATAAAACAAAATACTGATGTATCACAAGCAAGGAAAGGCAAACAGTCTTCAAATACTCATATATGTAAAGGATCCCTTCACCCTGGGACTAAAAAGTGACTTTATTTTTCGGGTATAATCACCCACCACTACTTAAGATTGCCCCCATCAGTGGCATGGGGGTGCAGTGGTAAATCTAAACATTGTATATCCAGGGGAAGCAGGAGGGGCATGGCTTAGATTTACCTCTACGCTTCCCATGCCCCTTCCTTTGATGGCCATCTTTGAAGCTGGGGGAGGAAAAACACCTGGATTGGAGCAAAGGAAAAAGCAGACTGGAAACAAAAGGCACCAAGTAAAGTTATGAACGACGCAAACTTCATGGTCACTTTAAAATAGAAAAACATGGCCTGATCACTACCAGGGAAAAATGGCGCAGTCTTCAAGCATTTAATATTGGGCTGTTTTCACATTTGTCGTGTTCTACACCAAGAGCTTGCATTGGGGGTCTCATCTGAATCCCCCAAAAAACTTGATTAAGACAGACTAGGCATGGTCCCCAAAAGGATGTCCATAGGGAGTAGGTAGGAGTTGAGAACCACGCCCACTTGGCTAACAAAGAAGAGCTATATGGCAGGAACGTAAAAGAGCAGGAAAAAAAGAAAAAGATTGCCGGATTCGAGAAATCAGTGGCATTCGGCAATAACACGCCATCTTTGTGGAGACACGAGGGTCAGTGGGTGCTCACATGCTCACGGGCCAGAGCTCATCCCACTGAATGCCCATACTCCTCACCCACGGGCACAACACTACTCAGACAACACAAGATGAGGGTAGCATATGTCAACAACATATAGTACATTCCCAGCAACTACTCAATGGTGCAAATGGCAGAATCTCACCCATTCGCTGGCTTGCCGGGGATTAGAACCTCAGCGACTTTGGGGAATCCAGGACCAACTACCCCAACCAGTAGCACCCCTCTTTTGGCGGGCAACCACAAAGAAGAGGTAGGACCATGACCGAGCACAGCGAGGTATGTGGACAGGTGACCGGCTTGTCCCAAGCTGGTTTCTCCCAAGAACTTTGTGGGCTCAGTGATGGACAGTGGAGCAGATCGGTATTCCACCAGCTGGAATCGTGGGTACTGTAGAGTCACAAAGGTGACAAGGGCAGGGCCCTTTTATATCCCATAGCTCTCATTACATGGCATTGTCCCAACAGGATTGAGGAAAGGTGGGGGGAGGCAATCTCTCATTGCTAGATTGATCAATTGGACTGCATATTTGTCCTCCAAGTTGTGCAGACTAGTACATCACAGGAGGCTGATGCAATACGTAATCATCAGGTATTCCACAAATTAAGATACAACAGTCAACGGACAGAGCACATCAAACAAAGGCTCATGGTCCCTTGACCTAATGAACAAAGGAACAGTACGTCTGGTGTAATTGAGAAAATTTCACCCCGGCACCAGTGGCCACATTGACGCTGTATCGTCACAATCTTTTCTATATAACAGCTCGGAGTCAATGAAAGGAATATAAAATTTGGAGCAATTTGTAGAGCCTGCAAGCATCGGTCTATATTACTAAGACTGCAAAGTTACAGCGAACTTCACTAAAGGACATTAAGGAACAGTCTGGATGTTAGAACAAAAACAAAGAGGAACGTGGGCGTAAATGACCGAACATAGAGTCAAGTAATGAGCCATTCACTTTTATCTGATGGTTCATTTTACTTGATTGCTGTTTATGGATCTCACAAGGAGCATTTCTTCCAGGAAATCACCTCTTTTAACAAGTAGCTGCTAATACACGATTAAAGGGTTCAGAAAGTCACAAAGAAAGTATTAAAAGTCCCACTTACACAGGGGAGCAATTATATAACTTATTACACTGCTCCGATACATAAATAAGAAGTTTTACACACGGGCTCATCTCTGGCCAATATTTTACCAAGTTTAGTTTTAATTTATTCAACTGCTCTGGGAAAATGAAAGCTGCACTGTGATCTGCTGCAAGTGATTGCACCAGCAGAATAATGATTGCAGCTCTGGGGTATAATACAGGATGTAACTCAGGATCAGTAATGTAATGTATGTGCACAGAGCGTGCACGAGCAGAATAGTGAGTGCAGCTCTGGAGTATAATACAGGATGTAACTCAGGATCAGTAATGTAATGTATGTACACAGTGACTGCACCAGCAGAATAGTGAGAGCAGCTCTGGGGTATAATAAAGGATATAACTCAGAATCAGTAATGTAATGTATGTACACAATGACTGCACCAGCAGAATAGTGAGTGCAGCTCTGGGGTATAATACAGGATGTAACTCAGGATCAGTAATGTAATGTATGTACACTGTGACTGCACCAGCAGAATAGCGAGTGCAGCTCTGGAGTATAATACAGGATGTAACTCAGGATCAGTAATGTAATGTATGTACACAGTGACTGCACCAGCAGAATAGTGAGTGCAGCTCTGGAGTATAATACAGGATGTAACTCAGGACCAGTAATGTAATCTATGTACACAGTGACTGCACCAGCAGAATAGTGAGTGCAGCTCTGGAGTATAATACAGGATGTAACTCAGGATCAGTAATGTAATGTATGTACACAGTGACTGCACCAGCAGAATAGTGAGTGCAGCTCTGAAGTATAATAAGCATAAGAGCCCTAGGCACAAAATAATCAATAATCACTAATTCAGAATATTTGCAAAGTTGTCGTCTCATTTTTCATTTTAAATCCTTCCAAACAAAAAATATATCATACTGATTACTGTATAGAAATGTAGAGGTAAAAATGGTATCCTGTTGAAAAAAAAATTGTATGATCAGTACAGGATCAGTAATGTAATGTATGTACACAGTGACTGCACCAGCAGAATAGTGAGTGCAGCTCTGGAGTATAATACAGGATGTAACTCGGGATCAGTAATGTAATGTATGTACACAGTGACTGCACCAGCAGAATAGTAAGTGCAACTGTGATGGTTACGTGTGACTCTTCCCCAAAAACCAGGGGAAGAGTTTTGAGGAGATCATTTGCATATTCCCAGTGCCTTCTGGGATAAGTGAAGAGTCTCTTCGAGCTCAACGATCACTGGGTTTTGGCCGTTGCAGCTGAAAAGAGGAAATCGGAAAAACTTTGGCTCATCTTTCATCGTTTTTAAGAAATCTCAATATGGAAGAGGCCAGGAGCCATTTGGTGAGCTGCATTTCTTGCTACATGTTCACAGATTTACCAGTGGAAAAGCCAAACTTCACATGCCACAAATGCAAGCTTGTGTCCCTGTTGGAGGAAAAGTTGCAAAATCTCGAAGAGAGGTTAGCTACGTTGAAGATCATTAAGGAAGGTGAAGAGTTCTTGGACAGAGCAGAATTATCTCTTCATGTTACAGAAAGAGAAGAAATTCGAAGTGCACCTGAAGAAACAGAGGAATGGAGACATGTGACCCAGAGAAGCAGGAGGATCAGGAGGCAGTCAGCACCCATACTGCTCAGAAACCAGTACCAGGCTCTCACGCAGGAAAATGATGAAGATATACATCAGGATAAGACTTTGCCAACAAACAGCAACCTTGTACGCCCTCAGAGTCCTCCTGGATGGAGAAAGAAAAATGTTGTGAAGAAGAAACGGAGAGTGGTGGTCATGGGGGATTCCCTGTTGAGAGGAACAGAGGCCGCTATCTGCAGACCGGATATAACTACAAGAGAAATGTGCTGTCTTCCAGGTGCAAAAATTAAAGATGTGTCTGACAGGATATCAGGACTCTTCAGACCTACAGATGACTACCCATTCCTGCTACTACATGTGGGGACAAATGACACCGCAAGAAACGACCTGGAAACCATCTGCAGAGACTTTGAAGACTTAGGCAAGAAAGTGAAAGAACTGGGAGCACAGGTGGTCTTCTCTTCCATCCTCCCAGTGGATGGCCATGGAACAAGGAGGTGGAATAAGATTCTGCAGGTGAACAACTGGCTACGTCGATGGTGCCGTCAGCAAGGATTTGGATTTCTGGATCACGGAGTGAACTACTTATACGATGGACTACTTGCTAGAGATGGGGTGCACCTTACGAAGACTGGAAAGCATGTATTTGGAAGTCGCCTTGCTACACTTGTAAGGAGAGCTTTAAACTAGAACAACATGGGAAGGGAAGCAAAAGACCAGAAAAAGCCATACACCTGACAAATGCTATTGAGAACTCTGCTATTAGAAGTGGAAAGGAAGAACAAAGACGAAAGAATCTAATTAATAAAAATATTGGAGAAAGAGAAACCAATCACAAACTAAAATGTTTCTATACTAATGCACAAAGCATGGGCAACAAACAAGGAGAATTGGAACTACTAACACAGGAACAGAAATATGATGTAATTGGAATCACTGAAACTTGGTGGGACGATACACATGATTGGAATACAAGACTAGAAGGATACAACTTATTTGCAAGAAACAGACTTGATAAACGAGGAGGGGGTGTCGCATTGTATGTTAGAAATGCGTATATCTGCACAGAGATTGAAGCTTCAGAGACTGGGAGTTCTGTGGAAACTGTTTGGGTAAGAATACAAGGACAGAACAATGGAAAGGACACCATTGTAGGCATTTACTACAGGCCGCCTGTGCAAGCCGAATATATAGATGAACTCTTTATGCATCAGATGGCCAAGTTCTCCAAAAAATATGACATAGTTGTCATGGGAGATTTCAACTATCCAGACATTTGTTGGGAATCTCTCTCAGGCAAAACTAACAGGTCAAGGAAATTCTTATCCTCTCTTGCTGACAACTTTATCTTCCAAAAGGTAAGGGAGAAAACAAGGGGAACTGCTACCTTGGATCTAATCCTTATAAACAGGGAGGAAATGGTTGAGGAGGTAAAAGTGGCTGGGACCCTAGGAGGTAGCGACCATGCTATTTTACAATTTTGGATTACTAGAGGTGGAAGACCTGTGAAGACTCAGACGTCAAGGTTAGATTTCAGAAAGGCAGATTTTAAGGGATTCAGAAAGAGAATTGGAGGGATCCAATGGCTGGATATCCTTAAAGACAAAAATGTCCAGGAAGGATGGGAAATCTTGAAAAATGAAATTCTCAAAGCACAGTTGTTAACAATTCCGAAAAGAGGGAAGAATAGGAAGCATTTAAGGAAACCAGGATGGATGAACACAGAACTTAAGCACATGCTAAAAAGGAAGAAAAAAATGTTTATAAAATGGAAAGAGGGAGGCATATCTAAAGAAGAATATAATGCTGTCTGCAGAACCTGCAGGGCACAAATCAGATTAACTAAAGCTGAAAATGAACTGAGGCTTGCAAGAGATGTCAAAAGCAATAATAAAGGATTTTGGGGATATGTCAAAAGTAAAAGAAAAGTCAAAGATGCTATAGGATTTTTACAGGATGAAAATGATGAAATGGTAAGACAGGATGTTGAGAAGGCTGAACTTTTAAATTCCTATTTTGCATCTGTTTTCTCTCAGAAAGGAAATGCAACATCAACTGTTATTCACTGTCCTATTAAGGGAATAGAAGAATCCAGGATATCTATAAACAGAAAGATAGTGAGGAAACACTTAGCTAACCTAAATGAATTCAAGTCTCCAGGTCCAGATGAATTACACCCCAGAGTACTGAAGGAGATAGCAGAAGAAATTTTTGAACCCCTCTCCATAATCTTTGAAAATTCTTGGAGAACAGGAGAAGTGCCAGAAGACTGGAGAAGAGCAAATGTTGTTCCTATCTTCAAAAAGGGGAAGAAGGTGGACCCAGGCAACTATAGGCCGGTGAGTCTGACTTCTATACCAGGAAAGATCTTTGAACAAATTATTAAACAACATGTATGTCAATACCTGGATAAGAATGAAGTGATTAAACAGAGTCAGCATGGGTTTCTAACTAATAAGTCATGTCAGACTAACTTAATTTCCTTCTATGACGGTATCACTGATTGGGTGGATCAAGGAAATGCTGTAGATATAGTATATCTTGACTTCAGCAAAGCATTTGACAAAGTCTCTCATACAATCCTTATTGAAAAAATGACTAAGTATGGAATGGACAAGGCAACTGTTAGGTGGATTCATAACTGGCTTAGTGATCGGACCCAAAGAGTGGTCGTAAATGGCTGTACATCCAGTTGGAAGAATGTCTCAAGTGGGGTACCACAGGGCTCTGTCCTGGGCCCTGTATTGTTCAACATCTTTATCAACGATTTAGATGAAGGAATTGAGGGTAAACTGATTAAATTTGCTGATGACACAAAGCTAGGAGGGATAGCTAATACTAGAGAAGAGAGAGAGAGGATTCAAAAAGATATAAATAAACTGGAGAAGTGGGCAGCAACTAACAGAATGGTTTTTAACAGGGAGAAATGCAAAGTACTACATCTGGGCAATAAAAATGAAAAAAGCATATATAGAATGGGAGGAATAGGGCTAAGTGACAGCACATGTGAAAAAGACTTGGGTATACTAATAGATCACAGACTGAATATGAGTCAACAGTGTGATGCAGCAGCAAAAAAGGCAAATGCAATTCTAGGATGTATTAACAGAAGCATACAGTCTAGATCACGTGAAGTCATTATTTCCCTCTACTCCTCTTTGGTCAGACCTCATCTGGAATATTGTGTCCAGTTTTGGGCACCACATTTTAAAAAAGACATCAACAAACTGGAGCAAGTTCAGAAAAGAGCGACCAGAATGGTGACCGGTCTGCAAACCCTGTCTTATGAGGAAAGGTTGCAGGATTTGGGAATGTTTAGTTTGCAAAAGAGAAGACTGAGAGGAGACTTAATAGCTGTCTACAAATATCTAAAGGGCTGTCACATTGTAGAAGGATCAACTTTATTCTCATTTGCACAAGGAAAGACTAGAAGCAATGGGATGAAACTGAATGGGAAGAGACACAGATTAGATATTAGAAAAAACTTTTTGACAGTTAGAGTGATCAATGAGTGGAACAGGCTGCCACGAGAAGTGGTGAGTTCTCCTTCAATGGAAGTCTTCAAACAGAGGCTGGACAGACATCTGACTGGGATGATTTAGCGAATCCTGCTTTGAGCAGGGGGTTGGACCAGATGGCCCAGGAGGTCCCTTCCAACTCTACGATTCTATGATTCTATGATTCTATGACACACCGCCTCCAGCAGGGCAAATTTCTCTGACACACGTGACCCTGGATACACCGCCTCCAGTAGGGCAAATTTAAATAATAAAGGGAAACACCAGGGAAACTGATACAATGGAGGGCCCTGCGATAGGGAACGGGGACGTGGAGACCTTCTGCACTCCCGAGTCAGTGTCTCTACACTCCTGACGGTCCCTAGGCGGGTTACGCACCCAGCGACGAGCAGGATACCTAAAAATCCCTAGCTCGCCCTGCACCTAGCCCTTTCTAGTGAATTGGACGGTGCAGAAACTAATCCCACCACTGCACCAAAACACACATAAGGGAAGTCACAAACAGGGAAAACACCACTTAGCTTTGCTCTGTTGCTATTGCTCCAAGCAACAGAGTACGACACCAAAGTTCAGCTTCACCCCTGAAGCTCGACACCTGAATTCCGCTTCCACCTGAAGTTATAACACCAGAGCTCCCCTGAGCTGCCAGGAACTCCTCTCTGTAGTTCCTTCCTCCACCACCAGACTTGAATGGAAATGAGCAATATCACCAACCGTGATTGCAACCACCTGACACTCTTTTATAGGTAAGAGCCAGAGCAATCACACCCGCTTCATAATCACGTGCACTAAACTAAAGTAACCACAGTGCAATTACCCTAATGACCACCGGGGGCAAAACTAGAACTGAAACCACCACAGTGCAATGACCCTAATGACCACCGGGGGGGCAAAACTAACTTTAAGCACACAGCTTAAGGGGAAAAAAAAGGTTACTAGTGCTTTTATCTGTCATAATCCAGCATGGATCATGACAGTACCCTCCCTTAATGAGGGGCCTCCAGACCCTCAAAACCGCTCCTCATCAGAGAACCGCCTACAGCGGGGACGCCCAGATCCAGAGTTCACCCCTGCAACTACCTGCACTTCAGGTTTATGACAAACGAGCACCGCTGGTATTGGCAAAGTATGTTCTGGAGGCACCACACATCTCCGAAGTGCCGACCTGGGGAACGAGTTGTGTATGTGTATGTTTGTCGGTAACTCGAGCTGGCAAGACTTCGCAACACACTTCCACTGGATGTTTTTTTGGTGGCCACCCATACATGCTCGTTCACACACAGGTCTGGACCTGAACGTTTATTGCCATACATTCGTTTGTCACCATTAGGTAAACTCTTTCTGGGATTGACAACAGAGGCGTCCCCCTGTGTCACCACAATCACACCCCCGCAATTCACCAAGAGGTACACCACCCTCCAATCCCTTCCACCACGAGGTCTGCGCCTCCCAGGGTTGGCTAATGGCGAGGGTTGAGACTTGCCCCCACTCTCCTGCAGCACATCTGCTGCTTCCGCAGGAGAGGAGGGGGACGCTTGTAGAGAGACGGCAGAAACAGTAGCCTGTTATGAATGGGTCACCGATGTGGAAAAACAACACAAGCCAAGTCTCAGAAAACCAGAGAGGTTGGTAACTATGCAGATTGTAGATCCCTGATCTTACCACACAACTAGCAGCAGTCGTGGAGCGTACCTACGATGATCCTAGACGCCTCTTCACAAACGGAGAGCTACATAAGCCTAAAGCAGGAAAAGAGGAAAACTAACTGCCCCAGAGCAGACCCCAAAGGAAAGACAGCCCCCACATGTATTGACGATGAAACAAGATGAAAACACAAACAAAGGCAGAAAAATAGGCTGAGCAAACGATGGGGCCCGACTAACTAGAAAGGACAGGAAAGCAGACACTGTCTGCAATCTGCCAAAAACCCTACCAAAATAATGTCCAACACTTCTGATAGCAAAATTAACCCTGAACTCACTAGACTTCTCCCACTATATCAGCACTCTGAAATATTCTGAGACAGAGCAAAAAGAGGCCAATCTAATAAGGGACCAAAAGGCAAATACAGATAAATAGGAGTGGAAATTCAGCACAACCACAGCCGGGGCTGGCTGACCACAAAAAACTGAATTGAACAACAAGGGCAAGTGTGAACAATAGCAAAAAAACAAACTTAACTTGAGAAGACTGGAACAGAGCTGAAGTCCAAGACCTGAGAAGCAGACTGAATCACCAGCACCAGGATAGGGCATCGGCTGTCTTATATCCAGTCTGATACTCCAGAGATCCAATCGTTATCCTCCTCATCAGGTGGCAGATCACTATCAATTAAATCAACCTCACTACCTCCTGTCACCACCAGAGGGAGAACGGAAGGAGATCTCTCAACTGGTGGAGCAGAAAATGAGTTCACAACAGTAGCCCCTAGGCAGCAGCCTTCACAGACTGCTCCCAGGTGACTACTTCCCTAGCCCGCCAATCTATTACCGGGTTGTGTTTTTTGAGGCAAGGGAGGCCTAAAACGATAGGTACTGGCATTCCCTCCAAGACGTAGCATGACAAGGACTCCTCATGATGTCCTATACGTAGATGGATATTTTCTACGACTTGGGTCAAGCTCCCCTGGCTCAGTGGAACAGAGTTTATGGCCTGGACGCTTATAGGTTGGGCTAGCGTCCTACACCTCAGACCATGAGTTTGGACAAAGCGAGCATCCACCAGACTGACTCCTGCTCCGCTGTCCACAAGCACCGGTATCACCTCCGGTACCCCGCCAGCCAAAACCTCTGCTGACACGGTACATTGGGAGGGCAAAATGGAAGAAATATACACTCCCTGATCGACTCCCTCCAAGCGACCAAGGGAATGCGGCTTCTGAGATGGCACAGATAATTTGGCGCGGGTTGGGCATGCCTTCAGGACATGACCAGTCTGCCCACAGTAAAAACATGCCGATACCACTCCCCGAACCGTAGGCAGCTCCGTACACAAGCTAGCTGCTCCTATTTGCATGGGTTCGTCTGGAGACTTGGCACATACTGGGCAAGTAATGTATGTACACAGTGACTGCACCAGCAGAATAGTGAGTGCAGCTCTGGAGTATAATACAGGATGTAATTCAGGATCAGTAATGTAATGTATGTACACAGTGTCTGCACCAGCAGAATAGTGAGTGCAGCTCTGGAGTATAATACAGGATGTAATTCAGGATCAGTAATGTAATGTATGTACACAGTGTCTGCACCAGCAGAATAGTGAGTGCAGCTCTGGAGTATAATACAGGATGTAACTCAGGATCAGTAATGTAATGTATGTACAGTTGTGGCCAAAAGTATTGACACCCCTGCAATTCTGTCAGATAATACTCAGTTTCTTCCTGAAAATGATTGCAATCACAAATTCTTTGGTATTATTATCTTCATTTATTTTGTCTTAAATGAAAAAACACAAAAGAGAATGAAGCAAAAAGCAAAACATTGTTCTTTTCACACAAAACTCCAAAAATGGGCCAGACAAAAGTATTGGCACCCTCAGCCTAATACTTGGTTGCACAACCTTTAGCCAAAATAACTGCGACCAACCGCTTCCGGTAACCATCAATGAGTTTCTTACAATGCTCTGCTGGAATTTTAGACCATTCTTCTTTGGCAAACTGCTCCAGGTCCCTGATATTAGAAGGGTGCCTTCTCCAAACTGCCATTTTTAGATCTCTCCACAGGTGTTCTATGGGATTCAGGTCTGGACTCATTGCTGGCCACCTTAGAAGTCTCCAGTGCTTTCTCTCAAACCATTTTCTAGTGCTTTTTGAAGTGTGTTTTGGGTCATTGTCCTGCTGGAAGACCCATGACCTCTGAGGGAGACCCAGCTTTCTCACACTGGGCCCTACATTATGCTGCAAAATTTGTTGGTAGTCTTCAGACTTCATAATGCCATGCACACGGTCAAGCAGTCCAGTGCCAGAGGCAGCAAAGCAACCCCAAAACATCCAGGAACCTCCGCCATGTTTGACTGTAGGGACCGTGTTTTTTTCTTTGAATGCCTCTTTTTTTTCCTGTAAACTCTATGTTGATGCCTTTGCCCAAAAAGCTCTACTTTTGTCTCATCTGACCAGAGAACATTCTTCCAAAACGTTTTAGGCTTTTTCAGGTAAGTTTTGGCAAACTCCAGCCTGGCTTTTTTATGTCTTGGGGTAAGAAGTGGGGTCTTCCTGGCTCTCCTACTATACAGTACCTTTTCATTCAGACGCCGACGGATAGTATGGGTTGACACTGTTGTACCCTCGGACTGCAGGGCAGCTTGAACTTGGTTGGATGTTAGTCGAGGTTCTTTATCCAACATCCGCACAATCTTGCGTTGAAATCTCTTGTCAATTTTTCTTTCCCGTCCACATCTAGGGAGGATAGCCACAGAGCCATGGGCTTTAAACTTCTTGATGACACCGCAATGTTACCCAGTTGCTAATATCAGCTGAACTTTTTCCCATGTACTTTCAGCACCGCAGCTTTCTGTGAGTTGTGTCTGGAAATTGAGATGAGCTGCAATTTTTGCAAAGTCCATGTTTTTATGATTCCACACAACGCCTCCGAACATGTTTCACCATTAAAAAACAACATCAATGAACAAATAAATAAATAATCAGTAAATGAGAGGCGGATGTAACGTATAACCGGAGGGGGAGAGATGAGATTAAATTTGAAGTCATTTCAAAGAAATTCAACAAGTATTATCCGTAATGTCCCATCACACCAAGGAGCGAAAATCCCGGGGAACCGCAGGGTTTTTGTGTGTGGCGCGATTCGCAGCAATCACAGTCCCATTAAGGGTGAAGAAAAAAATAAATAAATAACTGAATGAAAGGCGGCTTTTGTCAAATTAATTAACGTCCCCGCAATCCCTTTATTTACTACAGACATGGGAGAGCGCAAAGCTGCCGAGCGGCGCTGCGGATCTAATGATGGCATCCGGGTGACAAATACTAATTACCGCCGCCTGCGAAGACCAAAGCCAGGGAACACAATTTAGTCTCCAAGACTTATGGTACAGATGGAAATTGCTACGTTATGCGGCAGGAGCCCGAAGGCCAGCAGAGCTTTCATATGGCTGGGGAAAAAAAAAACTACAAAAAACACAAGAGTTGATAGAAATTCTGCTGCTGAAAAGACTGAACGAAAAAAAATAATAATTAAAAAAAAAAAAAGGCTCCAGCAGAACTAACCCTTTTGGCAGAGTCTACAGCATTCACACGATTTCCATCAGTAAAAATGCATGATTACTGCTAAGGCCTCATTCAGACATCAGTATTTTCCACGTATGAGAAAAACAGACGCCAGAGTTTGGACAGTTTTTCTCGTACATGAAAATAAAAAAAAAAAAGTTACTCCACTTTCTCCTTTCTGACAGTTTGTAAAAATTGGACTGCACTCAGATGTCATCCAAGTGCAGCCCAATTTTTTTCTGGGACCAGTAGACTTGCATTGACAATTTTGATCCGTCTCTTAAACTTTCCATGGACCGCTCGGTCGAAGGAAAAAAAAGGAAATGCAAACAGCTCCATAGCTTTCATAAGTAGAAGTTATTTCTACAATTCCAGGAAGGATAATGTTGAGTTCTAGTAAAAATGTTCCGGAATTGGGATTTTACAGGGAACCCAAGTATTCATTGAATCAGATATGTCAGAAGGAGCGGACGCTATGTAATGCGCAGAACAGCTCTTCATCAAATAGGGAGGACGTATAGTAATAAGACAGGCGACTGAAAGACGCGCGGGGAAGCAATACCGCACCTTTGCTGGATTCTGGAAGTTTTCGACAGGACTAAGATCGTGGACACTTTCCTGTGGACTCTTCAGACCCTACAACAGTAAAAAACAATGATTAGTATGTTATGGGCATGGCTAGACATCTGCTATAGTTAACCTAGAACATCAGTAGATGCAAGTGTCACCACATTTCACAGTAAAAACAGCATACATTAGTAAAGAGATTTTTAGACCTGATAAGGCTAGTATACTCACTTTGAAAATCCATGTCAGAATATCTATACAATCATTTATAGAAGAATAATTTTAATCTCTGCGCACTTAGCCTAACTAACAGCTCCTGACTGTCCTTCCAGCTATACAATAAAATAGCTCATAAGTCAAAGTGTATCTCTGCGTGGCCAGCCTGACTGACAGCTGCAGCTTGTACTGAGCAGTTTGAAATCTCAGCAGCAGGGAGGAGGGACACCGAGGAGCTGTCAGTCAGTCTAGGTGTGGGGAGAGAAGAGAGGAGGATCACTGAGGAACTGTCAGTTAGTCTAGATGGGTGAAGATTCAGCAGAAGTGAGGAGGGACACTGAGGAGCTGTCAGTCAGTCTAGTTGGAGAGACGATTCAGCAGCAGAGAGGAGGGACACTGAGGAGCTGTCAGTCAGCCTAGATGGGTGGAGATTCTGCAGAGAGGAGGGACACTGAGGAGCTTTCAGTCAGTCTAGATGGGAGAAGATTCAGCAGCAGAGAGGAGGGACACTGAGGATCTGTCAGTCAGTCTAGTTGGAGAGACGATTCAGCAGCAGAGAGGAGGGACACTGAGGAGCTGTCAGTCAGTCTAGTTGGAGAGACGATTCAGCAGCAGAGAGCAGGGACACTGAGGAGGTGTCAGTCAGCCTAGATGGGTGGAGATTCTGCAGAGAGGAGGGACACTGAGGAGCTTTCAGTCAGTCTAGTTGGAGAGACGATTCAGCAGCAGAGAGGAGGGACACTGAGGAGCTGTCAGTCAGCCTAGATGGGTGGAGATTCTGCAGAGAGGAGGGACACTGAGGAGCTGTCAGTCAGGCTATATCTGTGGAGATTCAAATTAAACCTTCAGAAAAGATTATTCAGTAATTCTAACATGGATTTTCACAGTAAGTACACCAGCCTCATCAGGTGTAAGAGATCTAACTAATAATATGTGCATATTGTTTTGGGAATTCTGGCCATACACATTGTACAATGGCCTTACAACAGCTCTCTCCTGTCCCCCATATGTACTGTAGTGTAAAGAAGGATATAATACATTTCATATTTTAAAGGCATCGTCTCAGTAGAGAAAACCCCTTTCAGACCGGAGTCACTGAAGTGATCAGATGATGGCCGCAGGACCAGCTGTGGAGAAACAGGCAATTTTGCTGCTAAAAATCACGATCAGGGTAAACATTTTCCGAAGATATATGACTACATAACGGCCACTCAGATGATGGAGCCGGCCCTTTAATGTGGCAGGATCTGACACCAGCACAGCGAGGATATCAAGTAAGGGAAAGCCCCCTTAAACAAAGACAGACCCCAGATCAGAATTTCAAAAAAATACAGGCCCTGGACTAACCCCCTAGACAAAAACAGACCCCAGTTGAGATCCCCTGAATTTATGTAGTTTCCATATAAGACCCTCTAAACAAATATAGACCCCCAAGATACATGTATGAAGCCTCAGAGCCGCCTCACCCCGTTCCTGCAGCTCAGTCTTCTGCCCTCCCGGCCTGCAGTGGTGACGACCACGAGATGCCGGGTCCCCATTGCTTCTCTTTGGCAGCCTTTGCATCATTTTTAGCAGCATTTTCCTTTCTGCATACAGAAGCCGCTATCATTAAGATTAATTAAGATTTCCTTAATACGCATCGCGGGGATATAATGGTTGGAGGCCGCTCTCATTATATGGACAGGGTTGGCATTGCCCAAACAAGTGAAATCAGCCATCTGCAGACGCAAATTAAGCCTCGCCGAGCCGCTGTGCAGACACAGAGATATTAATTTTCAGATGCCATTATTGTGCTTTTCCATCAGTGCCAAGGGTTTGATAACATCAGGTGAAGCTCGGCCTGAAATGCCAAGTTTTCGTCTGCAGGTGCCGCATCTGCATAATGGGACCACATCCAGGATCTGAGATAATCTGGACACGGCCACGATGTCTCCGATAGAAGGACGGACATCTGGAGCAGGACGCAGGAGCGCAGCCAGGGACCAGCACTGTTATACTCCACCGGCTAATGATTGTCTGTGCGCAAAACTAAGAATCAGGGGACGTCTCCGGGAAAACAATCAGAGGTGACTGATCCCGAACATCCAGGTCAACGACGATCCGCAGATTACAAACGTAGCTAAAAATTGGCATGCCGGGCATAGATCAGTGGGGGTACAACCACTGGGACCACAACCAATTGACAGTCCCTGGGTATCACTGCCCACAGCAGCAAGGAAATGGAGTTCCTTACTCTGGATGAGCCTGTATACCATCAAGAGGGAGCGGACCGATCAGACATGAAGGGAGGGTTCAAGCAGGCCTGGGCAGCACAAAGGCAGGGCGCCCCCAGTGTCCTGCATGGCGCAAAGGCAAGATGCCCCCAGTGTCCTGAATGGCGCAAAGGCAAGATGCCCCCAGTGTCCTGAATGGCGCAAAGGCAAGATGCCCCCAGTGTCCTGCATGGCACAAAGGTAGGGTGCCCCCCAGGGTCCTGCATGGCGCAAAGGCAGGGTGCCCCCCAGGGTCCTGCATGGCGCAAAGGCAGGGTGCCCCCCAGGGTCCTGCATGGCGCAAAGGCAAGATGCCCCCAGGATCCTGTGCGGCGAAAAGGCAAGATGCCCCCAGGATCGTGCACGGTGCAAAGGGAGGTGCCTCCAGGGTCCTGTGCGGCGCAAAGGGAAGGTGCTCTCTGGGTCCTGCGCGGCGCAAAGGGAGGGTGCCTCCAAGGTCCTGCGAGGCACAAAGGGAAGTTGCCTCCAAAGTCCTGCGAGGCACAAAGAGAGGGTGCCCCTAGGATCCTGCACAATGCAAAGGGAGGGTACCCCCCAGGGTCTTGCACAACGCAAACGAAGGGTGCCCCCAGGGTCCTGCGTAACGCAAAGGAAGGGTGACCCCAGGGTCCTGCGCAACGCAAAGGGAGGGTTACCCCAGGGTCCTGCGCAACGCAAAGGGAGGGTTACCCCAGGGTCCTGAGCAACGCAAAGGGAGGGTTACCCCAGGGTCCTGCGCAAAGCAAAGGGAGGGTGCCCCCAGGGTCCTGCGCAACGCAAAGGGAAGGTGCCCCCAGGGTCCTGCGCAACGCAAAGGGAAGGTGCCCCCAGGGTCCTGCGTAACGCAAAGGGAGGGTGCCCCCAGGGTCCTGCGCAAAGCAAAGGGAGGGTGCCCCCAGGGTCCTGGGCAAAGCAAAGGGAGGGCTGCCCCCAGGGTCCTGCGCAAAGCAAAGGGAGGGCTGCCCCCAGGGTCCTGCGCAAAGCAAAGGGAGGGTGCCCCCAGGGTCCTGCGCAACGCAAAGGGAGGGTGCCCCCAGGGTCCTGCGCAACGCAAAGGGAGGGTGCCCCCAGGGTCCTGCGCAACGCAAAGGGAGAGTTACCCCAGGGTCCTGCGCAAAGCAAAGGGAGGGTGCCCCCAGGGTGCTGCGCAAAGCAAAGGGAGGGTGCCCCCAGGGTCCTGCGAAAGGCAAAGGGAGGGTGCCCCCAGGGTCCTACGCAACACAAAGGGAGGGTTCACTCAGGGTCCTGCACATAGCAAAGGCAGGGTGCCCCCAGAGTCCAGCGCCGCACAATGGGAGGGTGCCCCCAGGGTCCTGCATGTCACAATGAGAGGGTGCCCCCAGGGTCCCAGCATGGTGCAAAGGGAGGGCACCCCCAAAGTCCTGTGCGGCACAAAGGGAGGATGCCCCCCGGGTCCTGCATAGTGCAAACGGAGGGTGCCCCCATTGGAGTACAAGACGCACTACGCCACCACTTAACACTACAAGCCCAACAATGCCAACCTATAAAAAAAAAAGTACCAGCCACACAGTGCCCCCTTTACAATGCCAACCACAAAAGGCCACCCTATAATATTGATACATAACATTACCAGCATACAGGGCCACATGAATAGTGTCTAACACATATTCCTCCTCCATAACAGTGCCAGATACACAGCGCCGCCCCATAACAGCGCCAGATACACAGCGCCACCCCATAACAGCGCCGGATACACAGCGCTACCCCATAACAGCGCCGGATACACAGCGCCATATACACGGCGCCATCCCATAACAGCGCCGGATACACAGCGCCACCCCATAACAGCGCCGGATACACAGCGCCGCCCCATAACAGCGCCGGATACACAGCGCCGCCCCATAACAGCGCCGGATACACAGCGCCGCCCCATAACAGCGCCGGATACACAGCGCCATCCCATAACAGCGCCGGATACACAGCGCCACCCCATAACAGCGCCGGATACACAGCGCCATCCCATAACAGCGCCGGATACACAGCGCCATATACACAGCGCCATCCCATAACAGCGCCGGATACACAGCGCCACCCCATAACAGCGCCGGATACACAGCGCCACCCCATAACAGCGCCGGATACACAGCGCCATATACACAGCGCCATCCCATAACAGCGCCGGATACACAGCGCCACCCCATAACAGCGCCGGATACACAGCGCCACCCCATAACAGCGCCGGATACACAGCGCCATATACACAGCGCCACCCCATAACAGCGCCGGATACACAGCGCCACCCCATAACAGCGCCGGATACACAGCGCCACCCCATAACAGCGCCGGATACACAGCGCCACCCCATAACAGCGCCGGATACACAGCGCCACCCCATAACAGCGCCGGATACACAGCGCCGCCCCATAACAGTGCCGGATACACAGCGCCGCCCCATAACAGCGCCGGATACACAGCGCCGCCCCATAACAGCGCCGGATACACAGCGCCATTCCATAACAGCGCCGGATACACAGCGCCACCCCATAACAGCGCCAGATACACAGCGCCACCCCATAACAGCGCCGGATACACAGCGCCATCCCATAACAGCGCCGGATACACAGCGCCATCCCATAACAGCGCCGGATACACAGCTCCGCCCCATAACAGTGCCGGATACACAGCGCCATCCCATAACAGCGCCGGATACACAGCGCCGCCCCATAACAGTGCCGGATACACAGCGCCGCCCCATAACAGTGCCGGATACACAGCGCCGCCCCATAACAGCGCCGGATACACAGCGCCATCCCATAACAGCGCCGGATACACAGCGCCACCCCATAACAGCGCCGGATACACAGCGCCACCCCATAACAGTGCCGGATACACAGCGCCACCCTATAACAGTGCCGGATACACAGCGCCGCCCCATAACAGTGCCAGATACACAGCGCCGCCCCATAACAGTGCCAGATACACAGCGCCACCCCATAACAGTGCCGGATAAACAGCGCCACCCCATAACAGTGCCGGATACACAGCGCCACCCTATAACAGTGCCGGATACACAGCGCCGCCCCATAACAGTGCCGGATACACAGCGCCACCCCATAACAGTGCCGGATACACAGCGCCACCCCATAACAGTGCCGGATACACAGCGCCACCCCATAACAGTGCCGGATACACAGCGCCGCCCCATAACAGTGCCGGATACACAGCGCCGCCCCGTAACAGTGCCGGATACACAGCGCCGCCCCGTAACAGTGCCGGATACACAGCGCCGCCCCGTAACAGTGCCGGATACACAGCGCCACCCCATAACAGTGCCGGATACACAGCGCCACCCCATAACAGTGCCGGATACACAGCGCCACCCCATAACAGTGCCGGATACACAGCGCCACCCCATAACAGTGCCGGATACACAGCGCCACCCCATAACAGTGCCGGATACACAGCGCCACCCCATAACAGTGCCGGATACACAGCGCCACCCCATAACAGTGCCGGATACACAGCGCCACCCCATAACAGTGCCGGATACACAGCGCCACCCCATAACAGTGCCGGATACACAGCGCCACCCCATAACAGTGCCGGATACACAGCGCCACCCCATAACAGTGCCGGATACACAGCGCCACCCCATAACAGTGCCGGATACACAGCGCCACCCCATAACAGTGCCGGATACACAGCGCCACCCCATAACAGCGCCGGATACACAGCGCCATCCCATAACAGCGCCGGATACACAGCGCCACCCCATAACAGTGCCGGATACACAGCGCCACCCCATAACAGTGCCGGATACACAGCACCGCCCCATAACAGTGCCGGATACACAGCGCCACCCTATAACAGTGCCGGATACACAGCGCCGCCCCATAACAGTGCCAGATACACAGCGCCTCCCCATAACAGTGCCAGATACACAGCGCCACCCCATAACAGTGCCGGATAAACAGCGCCACCCCATAACAGTGCCGGATACACAGCGCCACCCTATAACAGTGCCGGATACACAGCGCCGCCCCATAACAGTGCCGGATACACAGCGCCGCCCCATAACAGTGCCGGATACACAGCGCCACCCCATAACAGTGCCGGATACACAGCGCCACCCCATAACAGTGCCGGATACACAGCGCCGCCCCATAACAGTGCCGGATACACAGCGCCGCCCCATAACAGTGCCGGATACACAGCGCCGCCCCGTAACAGTGCCGGATACACAGCGCCGCCCCGTAATAGTGCCGGATACACAGCGCCGCCCGGTAACAGCGCCGGATACACAGCGCCGCCCCATAACAGTGCCGGATACACAGCGCCGCCCCATAACAGTGCCGGATACACAGCGCCGCCCCATAACAGTGCCGGATACACAGCGCCGCCCCATAACAGTGCCGGATACACAGCGCCACCCCATAACAGTGCCGGATACACAGCGCCACCCCATAACAGTGCCGGATACACAGCGCCACCCCATAACAGTGCCGGATACACAGCGCCACCCCATAACAGTGCCGGATACACAGCGCCACCCCATAACAGCGCCGGATACACAGCGCCACCCCATAACAGTGCCGGATACACAGCGCCACCCCATAACAGTGCCGGATACACAGCGCCACCCCATAACAGTGCCGGATACACAGCGCCACCCCATAACAGTGCCGGATACACAGTGCCACCCTACAGTAATGCAATCCCATAGTACCTGCCAACACCGCATTCTGGTGCCAGTGGCAGCCATACAATGGCCCCAGCAGAGGGACACCTGGAAGCCTCTCTCCCAGCACAACCAGTTCTCACAGGTGTCTGTAATACTGGCAGGGACGTGATATATTTATATTCAGGGCACTCGCACAAAGGTTGATGTTCTGCTCATCCTCCGTGCTTTATACTGCATCTTCTCTTATAATGCAGTATATGACTCATAGGAGTCGTTATCACAGGGATGTAGGCAGCAGAAGTGACAACACTCCACAGTATAGAGCAGCCACACACAGGCCTGTAAGGGGTGAAGCCCCGTCTCTTCCACGAAACCCCCCAGAGTCTGCGCTCACCTGACGGGTCATGAGGCTCTTAATCTTCTGCATGTCTCAGCCCGGGCGCTGCCCCCTGCTCCAGGACGCAAAACCAAGTCTCGTCCCCAATATCACGCCTAAAATTGTCCCTTGTCAGTAGCCGTCTTCCGTCGGTCATGTGACAGCTGCCCGGCCGGTTTGACAGCAGCCACATTGCATTATGGGAATTGTAGTGTGGAAGCTTCTTGTCATCGTAATGAAACTAAATACAGTGAGAGCGAAAGAACTACATTTCCCAAAAGTCCACACGATTTAGCGTCTTTGAAGACGTTAGACGGGTCGCGCGACGGGGGACAGAATTTTTTGTGTCACCTTAATGTGAGGATTTTGCAATGCAGAAGGGTATTAGTAGTAACAGGAAGATGATTGCACGTTGCATACTGTGCCAATGTGTCATAATCTGTGCATTATATCATGTATTAAACTATACACTACCTGTAATTCTATAATTAACATCCTTAAAGGGGTTGTCCATTTTTGGGGACTTTTTTTTTTTTTACTTAAAAACATGGAATTGAGGCTAAGAATCGTTTTTGCGATTGGGTTAAGTAAAATTTTTGGCACCGTTTGCCTCCTATAGCTTCTGTATTACATATATTCTATGGCTGTAGAGTGAGGTAACGAGGTCGGCCACGGAATCTGTATTTTATCAGATGTGATGGTGACAGGACTGTGTGGCACTATTATACAGCTATGGCCGGGTCTCCTCCTGTTACTGCAGCTTTCCTCATCCTTACAATGGCGGCTGGTGGAGGAACATGTGACCAGTCCTGTCCATCAGCGACACTAAACTTATATAGGTTTTTAGTAGCTTACAAAATCTGAAGTTATGGGAAAATCATTTGATCTTTGTCTTCATTTTCCAAGACCGCAGTTTTTACGGTACTTTATGACGTTTCCATCACTTTTCATTTTTTTCTGGCTTGTTGTTTGTAGTTTTTTTTATTATTGCCCACATCGTTCCACATTATCATCGTTTATCATTTGGGGTCCAAATGGATCTTATTATTACATTTTTGCAATTATTTTTTTTTTTTTTCGTTTCGACTTCGAATATATTAACTCATTTCATTTTTGGAATTTTTTTTTATGTTTTCGGAAAAGGGAGATTTGAACTTTTATATTTAATTTTACTTTTTTTTATATAATTATTGTGTTTACAATGTTCTTGGAAATTTTTTGTTCCCTCCTCCTAACTGATAACTTTCTACAATGAGATCCCTTTGCTGTGTTTTCAGCTGTTTCCCTTTGCTGTGTTTTCAGCTGTTTCCCTTTGCTGTGTTTTCAGTGGCTTAGGATTTAAAATGCAACTAAGAGAATGTCAGGAGTATCCTCCTAGAACAGTAAATCCCGTGTATTTTATTGATTAGAATCATTGTAACATGAATAGAAATGTGATTGGCTAATTCTGATAAAACTACATCCCCATGTTCACACTTATTCAACCACATTAGGGCGGCATGATGGCTCACTGTTTAGCACTGCAGCGCTGGAGTCCTGGGTTTAAATCCCACCAAGGACAACATCTGCAAGGAGTTTGTATGTTCTCCCCATGTTTGTGTGGGGTTTCCTCTGGTTTCCTCCCACATTCCAATAACATACTGATAGGGAATGTAGATTGTGAGCCCCATTGGGGACAGTGCCGATAATGTCTGTAAAGCGCTGCGGAATATGTTAGTGTATATTTTATTGGATTTATTAGAATCATTGTTCTAATGATTATTATTATTTTAGTTTTCTTGTTATTTTTTCCCTCAAAATGATTTCAGGTTGTTTCTCAATGGATTTTTACACAATATCTGTGACATTAAAGGTAGAAAAAGTTTTGAAATTCTTCTTATTGGTAGGATTTTTTTACATAACAAAAACCTGGCATTTTTAACAGGGGTGTGTAGACTTTTTATGCATGAGGCTGGCCTTAAATACCAGGATTGGGGCCATCTGTATCAGGATGGGGCGGTATCTATCCCAAGATTGGGGGCCATATATACCAGCTAGGATGGGACCACATATACCAGGATGCAGGGCTCATGTATACCAGCCACGATGGGGCCATATCTACCAGCTAGGATAGGGCCATATATGCCAGGATGGGGGGCCATTTAATCCAAGGATGGGGCGCCATTTATATCAGTCGGGATGGGGCCACAAACACAAGGATGGGGGGGGCATGCATACCAGGATGGGGCCATATATACCAGGATGGAATATCCATGTATACCAGGATGGGAGTCCACTGTATAAAAGGATGGGGGGGCCATGTATACCAGGATGGGGGGCCATGTATACCAGGATGGGGGGCCATGTATACCAGGATGGGGGGCCATGCATACCAGGATGGGGCCATATATACCAGGATGGAATATCCATGTATACCAGGATGGGAGTCCACTGTATAAAAGGATGGGGGGGCCATATATACCAGGATGGGGGGCCATGTATACCAGGATGGGGGGCCATGCATACCAGGATGGGGCCATATATACCAGGATGGAACATCCATGTATACCAGGATGGGGGGGCCATATATACCAGGATGGGGGGGCCATATATACCAGGATGGGGGGTCCATGTATACCAGGATAGGGGTCTCATGTATACCAGGATGGAGAGCAGATACCTCTGTGGTATAGGTCATCATGACGTCTGAACCAAATAGAGATGAAAAAAAGAAAAGGCTCAATCAGAGAAGACGTCACCCATAAGATACCTGGATGCCGATGGTCACTTGTTGATACTGACTACGTCTCCTGAGTGCTGTGGTTCCTGTATGGTCCGCAGTCTGATAAATACTGATAACTCCCAGCATCACCTTACCATTGTTACGGACATACTGGCACAGCAGGTGCAGTAATAGGGACATATACAGCAGCAGTGGCTTAGCAACTGTTTGTGGCGCCCGGGGCGGTCGAAAAATTTGCCGCCCCTTTGGTCATTGATAATCCGGATTCCGGAAGCATCCGAAGAGCCCACACTACACTCAAAGATCTAATTTTTAGTCTGCTATTAACTCTGCTGTTATTATTTCTAAGTTTCTAGACTTTCATCTTCTTGCAGTTCTCTATATATACACGGGTATAGGATGTGTATGAAATCCAGCAGACCTGTGTATGCGGTCATACATGATGAGAGAGGAACCCCGGCCCCTGCACTCGGCTGGGGGCCACCGTACGGCTGTGTACTTAAGGAGCATCCCCAGAATGACAACCGATGGCGGCGGTGTGACATCACATCACTACGACCATTAGACAGGCCGGCTAGATGAGGTCTCCACCATCATCATCTACGACGCAGGACAGAACGTGAACACTGCAGATGATTGGTGGCATTGGACTGGCTGCAGCGGTCACACGACACACCTTCCAGACATTGATGACCATAGATTGCCCGAGACTCCACTGTGAGCGTGACGAGCGGCGCTGATCCAGGGGGCAAGAATAGGATTTGGGGGTCTCGGCTTAATTATTCCACCTTGGACCCAACAATAAGTGATGAAAATCCCCTTAAACTGTGGTGTAGAGATGATGAGACCACCCAGCACCGGCCTCACTATCAGGGGGCGCAGAGAATTGCCCCATTTATATCACATCAAAGGGGACACGAAGGGAGGTGAAGGACTACAACCCCCAGCAGACACCCCCACAGTAATGTGCCTGCCCCACACCCCAGGACACAAGTAATGAGGGGCAAAACTGGTGACAGTGCAGACCCCAAGGAGCCCTTGTGGGGTCCCAGACGAGGACTGCGGGCTGCCAGTGTGTGCACCCACCTCCACCTGCCCTGCTGTACTGGGCACAGGAATGGCGCTGGTGTCGAGACCTCTCACCTTGTCAGACGGCGGCTCCGCAATGAATGAATGGTGCCTCGACCCGTCCTCCCGGGAAGGCTGCCAGCGTCCCCACTTCCTCCACAGCCCCCAGTGCCGAAGCCGCCTCAGTACCGAGGAGCAAAGGCTGGAGGGGCGGGACGCCGCTGAATGACGTCACGGCCCACCCCTTCTATCGGTGGCGGAACAGGCCGCTCTGCTCAGCCTCACATGCCCACACACAGGCCGGCCCGATGCTGCTGCACTGTGCCTCCGCGCTTCTCCTACAGAGGAGAGGAGTTGCTGCTGCTGCCACGCCTCCCCAACACACGTGCCGCCTGGGGCGGACTGCCCCCCCACGCTACGCCACTGATACAGCGGCTCAGTATTGGAGTATCAGCAGGATGAGGAGTTTGTGCAGGATGGGGATAGATGGTGATGGTGCTGGAATATGAGAAGTGAAATGTGTCTTTCTTGTATTCTCTGCAGATGAGTCCTGGCTGGAGAAGTTGTCATGTCGGTCTGGGCCAGATGGAAAAGATGGGAAAAGTGAAGGACTCCCATCAGAAAGAACGTCAGCTGTAAGTCACCACTGTGCTGTGATCTCTTATATGTTCCATAGGACTGGTATCTACCACTATATGGTCACCTTATGGCAGTAATATCAGTGTATGTTGGTATTGTTTAGGTACACTAGTGAGGTGTCATTTTATATGGCATGGATAGCGCAAAACATTTTGGGCGCTAATTGCCAGCCTATGTAAAAATGCAAAATACATAGAGGTAACAATTAGCATTGACACTAGCTGTCATGCTGGGAGTTGAAGTTTCAGAGTAGATGGAGAGCCATAGATTGCAGGTTAGATGTGTTTATTTCATAGGAATAAAATGGTGACAAGTCCTGTTTAACCCCTTCAGGCACCATGACCTACTAATACAGGGTGATTCACTCTAAGGAAAAATTACTGTAACTTCTAAAAGAGACCATCGGCTGTACTGAAATTTGGACTGTACATCACTTGGTTCATGAGAAATTGATGTTTTAAAGCAGTTGATGAAAATGTCCACTATTTGCACCCAAGCACACCTGCACGCGCCGTTCCATATTGTTAAATGTATTCCGCAGGAGGTCTTGGATCATAGCCTGAATTTCTCGTTGTATGTTCTCTCGGAGTTCCTGTACTGTTACTGTACACCCGAACTTTCAAATGGCCCCAGAGGAAAAAATCCAGCAATATCAAATTCTTTTCTCTTGATCGGGCCCTTTCAATTCCTGAATGACAGTGACTGTGCATGGTCGAACACGACCTTTGTTGACCGCTCGTTGACATGTAGAATATGACATGCCTGTTTCCTGGGAAAGCTTGTGCAACGATTTACGTGGAAATGTTAGAAGTTGCTGTTTCACTTCTTTAATTGTTTCCCCTGACATTTTCGGGCGTCCTCCATTATGACTATGCTGGAATGTTCCATCTCACTCACCAATGACAGAATACATGGTTCGGATGTCGGATTTCGACCTCCAAATTTCTTTAGAAAGTCTGGCACCGATGCTGAAGGCCCCCCCACCATTTTGGTACTCCGGTGAAGCTGAGCCACAGTTTGGGCCTCGCAGCAGACCCGCATTTTCCCTACATACCACAATAGTGCAGTATTGCATTATAAAAAATGTTTTATAAATATTAAAAAAATAAACATTAAAATTTGAAATAACAAGGTATATAGAATATTGCTACATTCATAAAAAGATAAAAAGTCCAATCTGTAAAAATATAAAATATTTTATTCCATACGTTAAATGGCGCAATAAAACAAAAATCCAGAAGCCAAAATTGCAGTTTTTCACTTGCTGCACCTCTCCCAATAAAGCAAAATAAAAAGCGAAGAAGATGAACAAAAGCGATCATCAAGATGCTACCAATAAAAATAACAGCTTGGCAAGTAAAAAAAAACCCCTTCGGCTGTGTGACCACGTAGCGTTTAAAACCTGACACCTGAAACCAAACTCCTTCCCAGAAAACGCCCGATTTTATCTGCGCGGTTATTATCGCGTTTTTCCCGAGATTTTCACGTGCGGAATTCAAGCACTTTCCAAGTGATTTGAAGCATCGCTTGGAAAGTGATTGACAGGTTGGTCACAGTCGTCAAACATAGTGTTTGACAAGTGTGAGCAGCTTTTTACTATTGAGGCCGCCTATGCGGCATCAATAGTATAAGATAGAATGTTAAAAATACTAAAAAAATAAAAAATCGGGTTATATTCACCTTCCGACGTCCCGCGCTGCCTTCCCGGGGCTCAGCGATGCTCCCGCTCCCAGTAATGCCTTGCGAGACCATTGATGATATGAGGTCTTGCGTTACTGTAGCGGTCTCGCGAGGAATAGGGATCGCTACAGTATCGCGGGACCGTGACATCATCAAAGGACTCGCAAGGCATTACTGGGAACGAGAGCATCGCTGAGGCCCGGGAAGGCTGCGCGGGACCCCGGAAAGTGAATATAACCCGATTTTTTATTTTTTTTACAGGGATATGGTACCCAGAGCCCGGAGGACAGTCTCCTCTCCTCCGGACCGTGGGTACCATCCGCACATGAGCCGCTCACTTTGTGCATAGTGGGCATAGCCACATGCGGGAAGTAAGCGGATCTCATGCATTCCTGCGGGTGCGGAATCGCGGCAGTTCTTTGCAGAATCTTGGCGATTCCGCAAAAAGAATGATCATGCTGCGTTTTTTTCCGCTATGCGATTCCACCGCGGAAAAAAACGCATCATTAGCACAGCGTGTGCGGAATGCCATAGGAATGCATGGGGGGCGTTCAGTATGAGTTTTTTTAAGCGTTTTTGCGCCAAAAATCGAGGGAAAAACTCTTAAAAAACGCAACGTGGGCACACAGCCTTAGGCTATGTTAACACGTTGCATTTTTGCTGCTTTTTTTATTTGATTTTAAGGTGCGTTTTACAAGTATAGCAATGCATAGAAAAGCTATGAGATTTCAGAAATCTCATGCACACATTGTTTTTTCCTTCCTGACTGATTTGGAAAATCGCTGCGTTTTTTTGCAAACTGCAGCACGTCACTTCTTCCAGAGTTTTTGCAGCCTT
The DNA here is from genome assembly GCF_039654945.1 of Dendrobates tinctorius. Lineage (NCBI taxonomy): Eukaryota > Metazoa > Chordata > Amphibia > Anura > Dendrobatidae > Dendrobates > Dendrobates tinctorius. The sequence goes on along the minus strand of NW_027361738.1, from coordinate 82,609,934 downwards.
TTCTCACGAATAGAAAGTAGTGGGTAAGTGCAAAAACACAGCAAAAAAAAAAAACGCAGACAGACGGTTTTTCTTCGTTTTTGGTGCAAAAACCTTAAGGAAGTTGCATCATGTTTATCAGCATACAAAAGAGACAACAAAAAATGCAGCAAGTGCGCAGCAAAACCTGCAGCTTATTTACTGCCAAGATAGCAGGTTTCGCCTGTGGGAAAAACGTAAAATGTGAACATAGCCTTAGACAGCATCATCGACAGAAAAGTAAAAAAAAAAAAGTTACGGGCCTTGGAAAATGGCCACGTAAACCAAATGTATTTTTTACAAAGTTTAGAATTTTTCATACAACTCAAATGATATTAATAATAATAATAATAAAACTATACAATATGAAAGTACTTTAAAACGAAACCCCAAAAATAAGTGCAGATTAATTTTTTTTTTTCGCAATTTCACCTCACTTGGATTTTTTCCGCTTTTTTCAGTACATTATATGGTAAAGTCCATGGTGTCAGTTACAACTTGTCCTGCAAAAACCAAGCCCTCATGCAGCTACGTCGATGGAAAAATAAAAAATGTACAAAGGAAAAATGTAAAAGTAAAAAAAAAAAAAGAAAAATTGCAGCATTAAGAGGTTAAAAATGTCAATAACGTCACATGCTTAAAAAGAAAAGGATTCCATGAAGCTTTGAGAAGCCATTGACTCTCTCAGGAAAGCAATATGGCCGCCCACACGTTAGTGATCCCGCTGCTGCCTGCGTCAGCCATCATTCATTATTCACTGTTGTCCTCAGGCTCTGAGCTCGTTTATTGAGTCAGTGAAGTGATGACAAGGCCGGGACGTCATCGCTCCATTATCCCCGTGTCTACGGTTTTATCAGTCACCGATGTCATTCATCTCATAAGTAAACAGGACACAATCATGTTCTCATTCTATATTCATAAAAAAAAAATGTAGCAATCACTTAACCGTAGACACCTAGTTATCAATTTTATTTTATTGTATCTCCTATAACGTATTTCTAATTAATGTACAATTGTGGCAGCCATTTTGTGATAGCTGTCTATAGCAGTCTCTGTTGCTCATAGCAACCAATCACAGAGCAGCTTTTATTGATCTTGATCTTCTGTTGGTTAGACGGAGACCTGGAGAGGCGGACAAGCCACAGTGTCCACAGTTTGGTGGAGGATCGGTGATGATCTGGGGATGCTTCAGCAAGGCTGGAATTGGGCAGATTAATCTTTGCGAAGGACGTATGAATCAAGCCGCATACAAGGTTATCCCGGAAAAACAGTTGATTCCTTCTGCTCAGGCAATGTTCCCCAACTCTGAGGACAATGCGCCATGCCACACAGCTAGGTCAATCAATGTGTGGATGAAGGACCACCACATCATATACACTGCTTAAAAAAAAATAAAGGGAACGCTTAAATAACAGAATCTAACTCCAAGTAAATCAAACTTCTGTGAAATCAAACTGTCCACTTAGGAAGCAACACTGATTGACAATTTCACATGCTGTTGTGCAAATGGAATAGACAACAGATCGAAATTATTGGCAATTACCAAGACACCCTTAATAAAGGAGTGGTTCTGCAGGTGGGACCACAGACCACATCTCAGTACCAATGCTTTCTGGCTGATGTTTTGGTCACTTTTGAATGTTGACTGTGCTTTCACACTCGTGGTAGCATGAGACAAACTCTACAGCCCACACAAGTGGCTCAGGTAGTGCAGCTCATCCAGGATGGCACAACAATGCGAGCTGTGGCAAGAAGGTTTGCTGTGTCTCTCAGCGTAGTCCAGAGGCTGGAGGCGCTACCAGGAGACATGCCAGTGCACCAGGAGACATGGAGGGGGCCGTAGGAGGGCAACAACCCAGCTGCAGGACGGCTACCTCTGCCTTTGTGCAAGGAGGAACAGGAGGAGCACTGCCAGAGCCCTGCAAAATGACCTCCAGCAGGCCACAAATGTGCATGTGTCTGCACAACTGGTTAGAAACTGACTCCATGAGGATGATCTGAGGGCCCGAAGTCCACAGATGGGGGTTGTGCGCAAAGCCCAACACCATGTAGGATGCTTGGCATTTGCCACAGAACATCAGGATTGGCAAATTCGCTACTGGCGCCCTGTGCTCTTCACAGATGAAAGCAGGTTCACATTGAGCACATGTGAGAGACGTGACAGAGTCTGAAGACCCCGTGGAGAGCGATCTGCTGCCTGCAACATCCTTCAGCATGACCAGTTTGGCAGTGGGTCAGTAATGGTGTGGGGTGGCATTTCTTTGGAGGGCCGCACAGCCCTCCATGTGCTCGCCAGAGGTAGCCTGACTGCCATTAGGCATTAGGTACCAAGATGAGATCCTCAGAACCCCCGTGAGACCATATGCTAATGCGGTTGGCCCTGGGTTCCTCCTAGTGCAGGACAATGCCAGACCTCATGTGGCTGGAGTGTGTCAGCAGTTCCTGCAAGATGAAGGCATTGAAGCTATGGACTGGCCCACCAGTTCCCCAGACCTAAATCCGATTGAGCACATCTGGGACATCATGTCTCGCTCCATCCACCAACGTCACGTTGCACCACAGACTGTCCAGGAGTTGGCAGATGCTTTAGTCCAGGTCTGGGAGGAGATCCCGCAGGAGACCATCCGCCGCCTCATCAAGAGCATGCCCAGGCGTTGTACGGTAGGGAGGTCATACAGGCACGTGGAGGCCACAAACAATACTGAGCATCTTTTCCTTGTCATGAGGCATTTCCACTGAAGTTGGATCAGCCTGTAATTTGATTTTCCACTTCGATTTTGAGTATCATTCCAATTCCAGACCTCCATGGGATATTCATTTGGATTTACATTGATAATTGTTATGCTTTATTGCTCTGAACACATTCCACTATGCAATGAATAAAAATTTGAAACTGGAATATTTCATTCAGAGATATCTAGGATGTGGTATTTTAGTGTTCCCTTTATTTTTTTGAGCAGTGCATATATACACTCACTGGCCACTTTATTAGGTACACCATGCTAGTAAGGGGTTGGACCCCCTTTTGCCTTCAGAACTGCCTCAATTCTTCGTGGCAGAGATTCAACAAGGTGCTGGAAGCATTCCTCAGAGATTTTGGACCATATTGACATGATGGCATCACACAGTTGGCGCAGATTTGTCGGCTGCACATCCCTGATGCGATTCTCCCGTTCCACCACATCCCAAAGATGCTCTATTGGATTGAGATCTGGTGACTGAGGAGGCCATTTGAGTACAGTAAACTCATTGTCATGTTCAAGAAACCAATCTGAGATGATTCGAGCTTTAGGACATGGCGCATTATCCTGCTGAAAGTAGCCATCAGATGTTGGGTACATTGTGGTCATAAAGGGATGGACATGGTCAGCAACAATACTCAGGTAGGCTGTGGCGTTGCAACGATGCTCAATTGGTACCAAGGGGCCCAAAGAGTGCCCAGAAAAAATTCCCCACACCATGACACCACCACCACCAGCCTGAACCGTTGATACAAGGCAGGATGGATCCATGCTTTCATGTTGTTTACGCCAAATTCTGACCCTACCATCCGAATGTCGCAGCAGAAATCGAGACTCATCAGACCAGGCAACGTTTTTCCAATCTTCTACTGTCCAATTTCGATGAGCTTGTGCAAATTGTAGCCTCAGTGTCCTGTTCTTAGCTGAGAGGAGTGGTACCCAGTGTGGTCTTCTGCTGCTGTAGCCCATCTGCCTCAAAGTTCGACGCACTGTGCGTTCAGAGATGCTCTTCTGCCTACCTTGGTTGTAACGGGTGGCAATTTGAGTCACTGTTGCCTTTCTATCAGCTCGAACCAGTCTGCCCATTCTCCTCTGACCTCTGGCATCAACATGGCATTTCCGGCCACAGAACTGCCGCTCACTGGATTTTTTTTCTTTTTCGGACCATTCTCTGTAAACCCTAGAGATGGTTGTGCGTGAAAATCCCAGTAGATCAGCAGTTTCTGAAATTCTCAGACCAGCCCTTCTGGCACCAACAATCATGCCACGTTCAAAGGCACTCAAATCACCTTTCTTCCCCATACTGATGCTCGGTTTGAAGTGCAGGAGATTGTCTTGACCATGTCTACATGCCTAAATGCACTGAGTTGCCGCCATGTGATTGGCTGATTAGAAATTAAGTCTTAACACACAGTTGGACAGGTGTACCTAATAAAGTGGCCAGTGAGTGTATATATATATATATATATATATATATGTGCTATTGACATGAAATTGTCACCAGATGTCGGTAACAATCCACACAGGCAAATAAATCAAACCATAGCTGTCCATAAATTAAGTTATGTGTAATAATAAGAAATGACACAGGGAAAACCTATTGAACACATGAAGAAAGAAAGAAGCAAAAACCCATGGAAAGTCCTGACACAGCAGAGATCTATCAGTAATTGGAAAACAATCCTGCCACTTTGTGAAAAATAGTATCAACTGGTGGCCTATTAAAAGGTGTCTCATTACCAAGGTGCCACACAACAAACATCTCATGATGGGTAAAACCAGTCAGCTGTCTGAAGACCTTCACAACCTTATTGTTGCAAAACATACCGACGGTATTGATTACAGAAGAAATGTCTGCGACTAGTTTCACCACACAGGAGACATCTTGAAGATTCATGACCAACAAAAGCTTTTGTACGAAGCATTAAATAAATTTCAGTAAGCGTGGTCAATCCTTTTTCCCTGTGTCATGTCTCATTATTACACATAATTTATGGATATCTATGGTTATTTCTTTGTCTGAGTGGATTTGATGTGTTGTTATTGACATCTGGTGAGAATTTCATGTCAATAGCATCTTTAGAAATATATTTACTTAGAAAATTAGTGACTTGTTTAGTACTTATTTCACCCGCTATATGTATTTTCTTAATTTGAGGGGGTATGATGTACATGTATACAGCAGGTGAAATAAGTATTGAGCATGTCACCAATTTCCTAACTAAATATACTTGTGGCTAATTAAAAGAGGAGCTTGGGATGCTGACAAGTGGGAGGCGGTTTCCAGGGGTTCCATCTAGGGGTCACCTAATATCGATCTGGTGGCTGGACCTGATTAATCTGTAGGAAAAGCACGTCCTGTAGGAAAGTGGACATGACAGTGACAGTTTACTGTATGAAATTTTATAATATAATCTTGAATAAGGTGCTAAAACCGATTCCTGCTTTGGATATAAAAGGTTAGATGAATATTTTCAAATAGAGCTTGTTAAAACATCACTTTTAGAATTTACTGATTATTAAAATTTACAAAATGTTTATATTTTTCTTTTATTTACAGCTTGTAGCCTAGGAAACCGACCACCGCTGCGTACTAGCTTGTAAGCACTGCTCTGAATCTGGCTGGTATTAGCAGGCAATAGTTTGCGCCAATGATGCCAGCTAGATTCAAAACAGCGCTATCTAGCTCAATAGAAAAGAGTTTTTAGGCACTGTGCATGTTCTGTTGTCTAGTCGCGGTGGTCGGTCTCCAAGGTAATAAGCTGTAAGTAGAAGAAAAGTGTTCATAGCGCAAGAACGGCTGAAAATTTTAATAAACAGTAAATTGCAAAATCCACAAGCCCTATCTGACCTAGTGGATGGAGCTCATGGAGACTGAAAGTGGCCAGCTCCTGCCATGCAGGCAGCTTTAGAGCAGCATTTACAAGCTCTATAGGAGAGAGTTTGTAAGTGCTTCACTCCTTACCCAGGACATCGGCCACTGCTGACAGACTGAAGAGTGGCCGGTATCAACAATAAACTATAAGGCTGGAGTCACACTGCCGAATTTCTCTTGCGATAATTGCATCACATAGCATGGACTGGCCAGCACCTCTCCTGACCCGAGCATGACAGCGTGATGGATTACTATGCAGCTGTCAAGCTCAGGTCAGGAGAGGTGCTGGCCAGGGCAAGTTTTAGGCCGGAGTCACACTGGCGAGGAATACAGCCGAGTGAGAGGCGCTAAAAGCACGCATTACACACGGACAAATGATTTTCTATGGGGTCCCTCGCACCAGCCGTATATTTCTCCTCCGTATTCTACGGTCCGTGCCACTCGCAGCATGCAGCGATTGTCAGCGTAGTACGGCCGTAGTGCGCCAATGCAAGTCTATGGGCGCGCAAAAAATACGGATTACACACGGACCACACGTGTGACCTGCGAGCAATACGCAGGTCTTTTGGCTGGTGAACAGGAAATGGGCCAATCCATCATCAGGAAGCGTAGACATGCAAATGAGCTCAAAAAGTGCTCCAGACATCTAGGAAGTACGCCTCCACGGAGTACAGCAGCAGCATGGCGTCCACATATATTAATGTGGAGATGCTAATTGTGCTGGTGCAGGAGCGTCCCGAAATATGGGACCCACGCGATGCAAATTATGCTAACCGGACAAGAAAGGAGGCGTCATGGAGGCACATCTGTCGCCAGATGTACCATGACTTTGGTGACCGACCACGTGATGAGCAGCATAAAATTCATAAGTGCAACCATAAAAACATCATTAACCTTAGCGCGCGCTAAAAAATGACTCTACAATCAGCACCCCCCCTTCCTGTGCATGTACTTTTAGCCTCATGAGGCTGTTACATTTGGATGTGACACGTGGCTTCACACAGCCATAATTAGGGGTTAGGCCACAAGCTCCTCATCCTCCTAGACAATAAAATTAGTTTCAGTGTAGCTAATGAGACCCTGGGTATTGGCCCAATTACATATGCCACCATGGGTAGAACGCACACCCCAGAAGGCCCCATGCCTAGACTACTGTTTGAAAATGTGACCTCTCAAATATGTGATTTTGACAATCTTTCCTGTCACATTGCAGTGGAAGATGTGATGAAACGCTGGCGAAGCATCCGGGACCAGTTCCGCCGGGAACGCCAGCAGCGGTCCAGGAGTGGGGATGCTGGACATGTGAAAAGAAAATACATATACTATGACCGGCTGAACTTCCTCTCCCCAATTCTGGATCTGAGACCGTAAGTAGATACATCACACCACATTACACAAATACATTACACAAATACTTTACAGGGACAAAAATATTGATGTATTTTTGCCTCTGTTCTATTTCATAACAGAACTCAATCCAACCTTACGGATCGAGGAACGGCCTCAGAGGCAGAGCCCATTATAGATCCTGTAGGGGATGAGGTGGCTGGCCCATCTTCTCCCCCTACAAGAAGGATGGCTGAAGATGAGGCATCACAAGACCACACAATGGCTGGCCTACACACAACACCACCAGGACGGTCTGCTGCTGCCACCTCACCCATCCTGGAAGAGCCGGGCAACTTGAGCAGCAGCCCAACTGCCCAGATCAGGTCCTCCCCACAGGCTGCTCTAGCATCACGGCGAACAAGAACAAGGCGCCAGGTCACTATTCAAGAGAGCAGGACCAATGTGGACACAGGGGTGCTAAATTATTTGTCCAGAGTAACAACAGATGATGGTGAGGAGGCCTATGCACGTAGCCTCACCCTTTATCTCCGCGCCCTTACCCGTGAGGTCAGGCTCCGTATTAGGGGATGTATTCAGATCCTTGTTATGATTGAGTCACCGTAGGAGGCAAAAATAGAAATGCTAGCTAAGTCCAGAAAACCAGAGAAATTGGCAGCTATCGGATTGCAGACCCCTGAACCTATCAACACAACTAGCAGTAGCCGTGGGGGGGCTCCTACGATGCCCTAGGCCCCTCGATCACAGCCGGAGGACTACATAGCCTAAAGACAGAAAGGGAAATCTAAACTGCCCCAGAGCAGACCCCAAAGCAAAAGGCAGCCCCCCACATATAATGACGGTGAAGCAAGAAGAAAGAACAAAACACAGACAGAAAGATAGACTGAGCAAAGATGGGGCCCACGCTAGCTAAGATAGGAAAGGACAGGAAGGCTGCTGTCTGCAATCCGTGAAAAACCCTATGAAAATAAGAGCCAACGAACTGACAGTAAAAAAGGCCCTGAAGACGCTAGGCTTCAAAAAAGCTATGTCAGTACTCAGGAATATTCTGAAGACAGAGCAACAGGCAAAAGGAGATTCAGCTCACCCAGCAGGGAATGGCAGAATCCAGAAAAGCAAGGAAACAAAACACTAATGCAAAAAGGCAAAGCAGAAATCTTAGCTTTAGATGAGCAGGAATCAGACTGGTTTCCTAGAAGTCCACAGAGAAGCACCCGCAGGCCAGAAGGGCGTCGGCAGCCTTATATCCAGTCATTAACTCCACTCAGCCAGTCATCATCATCAGCCCCAGGTGTTTGACAATCAGGCTCACTACCTTTCTTCACCAGAAGAGGGAGTTCCTCGGGCCTCAGTAGTGAAGGGGAAAATGAACTCACAACAGTACCTCCCCCTTGAGGAGGGGTCACCGAACCCTCAACCACGCCACCAGGGCGATCAGGGTGAGCCCGATGAAAGGCACGCACCAATCTTTTGGCATGAATATCAGAGGCAGAGACCCAGGAATTATCCTCCTGACCATAACCCTTCCACTTAACCAAATACTGGAGTCTCCGTCTAGCCAGACGGGAATCCAGTACTTTCTCTACCTCATATTCCATGTTACCTTCAACCAATACAGGGTCTGGAGGTGCAACCCCCGGAACAACAGGTTCAACAAACCTCTTCAACAAAGATTTATGGAACACATTATGGATTTTAAATGTGACAGGAAGAGCCAAACGAAAGGAGACCGGACTAATAATCTCCAAAATCTTGTAAGGTCCAATAAATCTAGGCTTAAACTTAGGAGAAGCCACCTTCATAGCAATATTTTTTGATGATAACCACACCATATCACCAACCTTAAATTGGGGACCAATGGTCCTATGTCGGTTGGAAAACCGCTGGGCCTTTTCCTGGGAGAGAGATAACTTATCCACCACTTGGTCCCAGATCTGGTGCATTCTCTCCACCACAGTGTCAACCCCTGGGCAGGCAGAGGGCTCCACCTGCCCTGAAGAAAATCGAGGATGAAACCCAAAGTTACAAAAAAAAGGAGACATCAAAGTGGCATAACTAGCTCTATTATTTAAAGCAAATTCGGCCAAGGGCAAAAATGAAACCCAATCATCCTGATCAGCAGAAATAAAACCTCAAATATGACTCCAAGGTCTGGTTTGTTCTCTCTGTCTGCCCATTGGTCTGAGGGTGAAAAGCAGAGGAGAAGGACAACTGAATTCCCAGCTTGGAACAGAAAGTTCTCCAAAATTTAGACACAAACTGGACTCCTCTGTCAGATACAATGTTCTCAGGAATCCTGTGCAAGCGAACCACCTGTTGTAAAAACAGGGGCACCAATTCAGAGGAAGACGGCAACTTAGGGAGTGGTACAAGATGAACCATCTTAGAGAACCTATCACAAATCACCCAAATAACAGTCATCCTTTGAGAGACAGGCATATCAGAGATGAAATCCATTGAAATATGGGTCCATGGCCTCTTGGGGACAGGCAAAGGCATCAACAACCCACTAGAGCGAGAACACGATTTAGACCGGGAGCACGTCCCACAGGACTGCACAAAATTCCTGACATCACGAGACAAGGAGGGCCACCAAAAAGACCGACTCACCAGATCTCTAGTACCAAAAATACCTGGATGACCAGCCAAAGCAGAGCAATGAACTTCAGACATCACTCTCTTCTTCCACTGGTCAGGAACATACAACTTTCCACTGGGACAACGCTCAGGTTTGTCCTCCTGGAACTCTTCCAGAGCACGTCTCAAATCGGGCGAGATGGCAGAAAGAACTACCCCTTCGCCTAAGATGGTAGCAGGCTTGGTCACCACAGGAGAATCAGCAAAGAAGCTCCTAGAGAGGGCGTCAGCCTTGACATTCTTAGTTCCAGGAAGAAAAGAAACCACAAAATCAAAACGTGTAAAAAACAAGGCCCACCTAGCCTGTCTAGGGTTCAAGCGCTTAGCCGACTCTAGGTAAATCAAATTCTTGTGGTCAGTGAGGACCACGACTTGATGCTTAGCTCCCTCCAACCAATGTCTCCACTCCTCAAATGCCCATTTCATGGCCAACAGTTCCCTATTCCCCACATCATAGTTACGTTCAGATGGAGAGAACTTTCGGGAAAAGAAAGCACAGGGATTCATTTTAGATGTTACAGGATCCTTTTTTGACAAAACAGCTCCTGCACCAATCTCAGAAGCATCCACCTCTACCTGGAACGGAAGTGAGACATCAGGTTGCCGCAAAACCGGGGCGGAGGTGAATCTTCGCTTCAGCTCCTGAAAGGAAGAAACAGCCTCCGGAGACCAATTTAACACATCAGCACCCTTCTTAGTCAAATCAGTCAATGGCTTGGCAATACTAGAAAATTTTGCTATAAATTTCCGATAAAAATTAGCAAAACCCAAAAACTTCTGGAGGGCCTTCAAAGAAGTGGGCTGAACCCAATCGTAAATGGCCTGTACCTTGGCCGGGTCCATTTCAATAGTTGACGGGGACAAAATAAATCCCAAAAAAGAAATCCTCTGTACTCCAAAAAGGCATTTAGATCCTTTGACATACAGGGAATTCTCCCTCAAGATCCGGAACACAGTCCGAATATGTTCCACATGAGAATCCCAATCCTTGGAGAAGATCAAAATATCATCCAGATAGATAATCAAAAATTTATCGACAAAATCTCGGAAAATATCGTTCATGAAGCACTGGAAGACAGAAGGGGCATTAGTGAGCCCAAAAGGCATCAACAGGTACTCAAAATGTCCCTCCGGAGTATTAAACGCCGTCTTCCATTCATCCCCATGCTTAATGCGAATAAGATTTACGCCCCCCTGAGGTCAAGCTTGGTAAACCAGCAAGCACCTTTAACTCTGGAGAATAGATCAGAAATCAGTGGTAACGGATACTGATATTTAACAGTAATTTTGTTGAGAGCACGATAATCAATACAAGGTCTTAATGATCCATCCTTTTTGGCTACAAAAAAAAAAACGGCACCTAAGGGTGACGAGGATGGTCTAATATGACCCTTCTCCAACGCCTCCTTAATATAGGATCGCATAGCCTCGTGCTCGGGTACAGATAAATTGAAGAGCCGACCCTTGGGAAATTTACACCCCGGGCTCAGTTCAATAGCACAGTCATAACTCCTATGAGGAGGCAGAGACGCAGACTCATTCTCACTAAATACATCATAAAAGTCCGCCAAATAATCAGGAACATCATGCGACTGAGGAGAGGTGGAAAACACCGGAGCCTCACTAAAGGCACACCGACAACCCCAACTCACCACAGACACAGATTTCCAATCCAAAACTGGATTATGAATTTGTAACCAGGGAAACCCCAGAACAATAGTATCATGCAGATTATGTAACACCAAAACCCTGCAATTTTCTTGATGGTCTGGGGCGACCCGCATCATTACCTGGGTCCAAAACTGAGGTTTATTTTTAGCCAAAGGAGTAGCATCAATCCCCATCAAAGGGATAGGCGTCTGCAGAGGTGTCATTGGAAATCCACAACGTTTAGCAAAATCCAAGTCCATTAGGTTTAGAGCTGCTCCCGAATCCACAAAAGCCTTGGCGGAAAATGTGGACAGGGAGCAGATCAGAGTAATAGCCAGAAGAAACTTAGGTTGAACACCACCAACAGAATACGTGTGTGCAAAGCGTTTCTCGCGTTTAGGACAGACAGAAATAATATGCGAGGCATCTCCACAGAAAAAACACAACTTATTACACCTTCTGAACTCCTGACGCTGCTCTCTGGAAAAAACTCTATCACATTGCATAGGTTCAGACATCTGTTCAACAGGTGGCAACACCTCTCGTGCAGCTCTGCGTTCGCGTAAACGCCGATCAACCTGAATGGCTAAAGACATAGAATCGTCAAGACCAGAGGGAACAGGAAATCCCACCATAGTATCTTTTATGGCTTCTGACAACCCCTTCCGAAAGAGCAGCCAAGGCATTATCATTCCAGGTAGTAAGTACTGCCCACTTTCGGAATTTTTGACAGTACAATTCTGCAGAATCACGACCCTGGTTTAATGCCAGCAGGGTCTTTTCAGCCTGATCAATGGCATTAGGTTCGTCATACAACGACCCCAAGGCCTGAAAAAATGCGTTCACATTAGTCAGAATAGGATCATCTGGTTTCAAAGAAAACGCCCAATCCTGGGGATCGCCACGCAGCAAAGAGATGACAATTTTAACCTGCTGCGCGGAGCTCCCTGACGAGTTAGGCTTCAAGGCAAAAAATAATTTACAATTATTTTTGAAATTCAAAAATTTAGACTGATCCCCAAAAAACACATCAGGAGTAGGGATCTTTGGTTCAGCAGCATGTGAATGAGCAAGGTAGGCGGAAATTCCCCGCACTTCCGCAGCGAGCTGCTCCACACGATCAGACAATTGCTTTATCTCCATTGAGAGAAAAAAAAATTCCCCCTACGGCCTCAGAGATATAGAGGAAAAAATATACACACTTTTTTTTTTTTTTTTTTTTAATACAATTCCTTCCTGCTATTGAGTACCCTAGAATCTGCGGTATGGCAGGTGCTTCTGTTATGATTGAGTCACCGTAGGAGGCAAAAATAGAAATGCTAGCTAAGTCCAGAAAACCAGAGAAATTGGCAGCTATCGGATTGCAGACCCCTGAACCTATCAACACAACTAGCAGTAGCCGTGGAGGGCTCCTACGATGCCCTAGGCCCCTCGATCACAGCCGGAGGACTACATAGCCTAAAGACAGAAAGGGAAATCTAAACTGCCCCAGAGCAGACCCCAAAGCAAAAGGCAGCCCCCCACATATAATGACGGTGAAGCAAGAAGAAAGAACAAAACACAGACAGAAAGATAGACTGAGCAAAGATGGGGCCCACGCTAGCTTAGATAGGAAAGGACAGGAAGGCTGCTGTCTGCAATCCATGAAAAACCCTATGAAAATAAGAGCCAACGAACTGACAGTAAAAAAGGCCCTGAAGACGCTAGGCTTCAAAAAAGCTATGTCAGTACTCAGGAATATTCTGAAGACAGAGCAACAGGCAAAAGGAGATTCAGCTCACCCAGCAGGGAATGGCAGAATCCAGAAAAGCAAGGAAAACAAAACACTAATGCAAAAAGGCAAAGCAGAAATCTTAGCTTGAGATGAGCAGGAATCAGACTGGTTTCCTAGAAGTCCACAGAGAAGCACCCGCAGGCCAGAAGGGCGTCGGCAGCCTTATATCCAGTCATTAACTCCACTCAGCCAGTCATCATCATCAGCCCCAGGTGTTTGACAATCAGGCTCACTACCTTTCTTCACCAGAAGAGGGAGTTCCTCGGGCCTCAGTAGTGAAGGGGAAAATGAACTCACAACAGATCCTGCTTGATGCAAGCACCCCCCCAATACCCCATATGAGGTTTTTGAATTTCTGGAGAGGTGGCAGCTCTCACCACTAAATTTAATGCGCATGAGACCATCCACACAGATGCTTGCTCAAGCAGGGTCTGAACAGCCCCTAATACGTGGGCCAACACCTCAACCCCTTCCTCCCCCTACCCAACCTTCTATTCCGCAGCCCCAAATGTCTTCCTCAAGCCAACCCCACCAATATGGCCACTTGTACCCACCCAGTGTTGGAGGCTGGTCCCAACCTGGTTGGGGACGATCTGGCTATCTTGGTGGGTATGAGCCACGGGCCTACCAGAGCCAACAAGAAGCCCCTCACCATCATCATTACTCTGGCCAGTATCCCCAACAGTCCCAGGAGGCTGGACAATTCCAGCATCATGGGCAACAGTATGGCCCCACACAGGGCGATGTTGGCCACAATGTCCAGCAGCACCCACAGGCTGTTCTTCCACGTTCCCCTTCCCCAACATACGAGGATTTATGATTCTGATGGGGGGAGATGTCCAGTGAGATGTAACTGGTGCTCCTAATATAAATGAAAAAAACGGTGTTCTCCTTCACCAACATTTAGAACATAATTTAACATTCACATTTTTAAACTATGTTTTCCAAACATATGAAACAATCCATCATGACAGGCAACGCTACCTCACGCCTTTCAGACAGATATTACATGTGTGTAGAAAAGAGAATATTTAAATGCGCTATACTGTAAAATGAAAGGATGAAAATACACTACTCACTTGCTAACGCCTAGGAAAGGCGTGCTCGCCTTAGTTAAGTAGTCACCTTTTTTGTTAACAATCTCTAGTACAAAAATTCTAGGCGATCAGCATTCACAATATCACGCTCTCTCTATGTCTTAACAAGTGAGTTTTGTATTTTCATCCTTTCCGGTATAGCATGCTTAAATATTGTCTGTTCTACAGACAGGTAATATCTGTCTGAAAGCTGTGAGGTAGCCTTGCCTGTCATGGTGGAATCTTTCTATGATTGGAAAACATTATGAGGAAATGTGAGTGTTATCTTGTAGCCTTTATTTTGGTGATGGAGCTCACCTTTTGTTGGCAAATCTAGGTTAATCTAGGCATGCAGCAATGTTGTTATTGCATAATGTTTGTTGCTGTTTTGTTATGTAATGTTAATTTTACAACAAGTTAAAGAAGGCACAAAGGGTCATTTTGCCCATTGCCAAATTTGTCTTATGGCAATATTATGTTTGCCTTTAAGCAAAAAAAAAAAAAAAAAAGGCAAAGCTAAAAATTTGTCTACTCTAGTTAACGTCTCTGTGTGATTTTTCACAATCCCTCACAACATACTAACAGACACAAACCAATGCAATGAAACACTCATAGAATCATAAAGGCTTGAGTAATATATATTTTGACACACTTAAAGAAACAAATTATAACATAGACACAGCATGCTCTTGCCAAGAAGTTGCCCCCTCAGGTGAGATAAAGTAATTCGTGAAAATATCACGCACTTTGAGGCCAGAGAGCGGTCTACGTTGAGGGTTGATAGGTGGTCTCACCCTGCGCACATTGTCCGGCCTACGCACAACAACATCAGAGGAGGAACAATCATGTATCCTGGTGAAGTTATGCAGAACAACACAGGCTTTCACAATTTCATTCACATTTTGCTCACTCAACTGAATGGCAGACTGGAGTACCCGCCATTTGGCACAAAGAATCCCAAAGGAACACTCCACCAGTCGCCTAGCACGTGATAGGCGCAAGTTAAAAATTCTGCGCCTTTGGTCAAGGTTGCGCCGGGGATATGGCCTCATGACATTACGCGATAACTGAAAGGCCTCATCTGCCACAAGGACATAAGGGACTGATTCTTCAGGGGAGCCTGGTAGCTGGCATGATGGTGGTAGATCCAACTGGTTGGTGCGTAGCCGCCGAGCCATTATGGAAGTATTGAAGACTCTAGAGTCTCCCGTCCTTCCATAGGCCCCAATGTCAACAATTATAAACTTGTATTGAGGGTCTACCAGAGCCAACAATACAACAGAAAAGTATTGTTTATAATAGAAGAATTGGGAGCCTGAGTTCGGCGGCTTACGCACCCGGATATGTTTGCCATTCAGGGCCCCAATACAATTTGGAAACTGGCAGTCCTCCTCAAAGTCTCTTGGTATCCTTAACCAGTCTTCCATCCTGGGCTCGGGTAGGACCACTTGATGGAGTCTTGTCCAGATTTCTGCACATGTAGACCTCACTATGCCTGAAATGGTTGATCTTCCAATGAGAAACTCATGGTGGAGGGCGGCATAAGACAGGCCAGTGGACAGGAAGCTGTAGAACAACAGAAATAGTACAGTTTAGAATGGCTAAAGTAAAAAAAAATCAGTTACATGCCGACCAAACTTGTTAGGAAATGAGAGAGAACAACACACACATATTCATAACTGGCTTAGTGATCGGACCCAAAGAGTGGTCGTAAATGGCTGCACATCCAGTTGGAAGAATGTCTCAAGTGGGGTACCACAGGGCTCTGTCCTGGGCCCTGTATTGTTCAACATCTTTATCAACGATTTAGATGAAGGAATTGAGGGTAAACTGATTAAATTTGCTGATGACACAAAGCTAGGAGGGATAGCTAATACTAGAGAGGAGAGAGAGAGGATTCAAAAAGATTTAAATAAACTGGAGAAGTGGGCAGCAACTAACAAAATGGTTTTTAACAGGGAGAAATGCAAAGTACTACATCTGGGCAATAAAAATGAAAAAAGCATATACAGAATGGGAGGAATAGGGCTAAGCAACAGCACATGTGAAAAAGACTTGGGTATACTAATAGATCACAAGCTGACTATGAGTGAACAGTGTGATGCAGCAGCAAAAAAGGCAAATGCAATTCTAGGATGTATTAACAGAAGCATACAGTCTAGATCACGTGAAGTCATTATTTCCCTCTACTCCTCTTTGGTCAGACCTCATCTGGAATATTGTGTCCAGTTTTGGGCACCACATTTTAAAAAAGACATCAACAAACTGGAGCAAGTTCAGAAAAGAGCGACCAGAATGGTGACCGGTCTGCAAACCCTGTCTTATGAGGAAAGGTTGCAGGATTTGGGAATGTTTAGTTTGCAAAAGAGAAGACTGAGAGGAGACTTAATAGCTGTCTACAAATATCTAAAGGGCTGTCACATTGTAGAAGGATCAACTTTATTCTCATTTGCACAAGGAAAGACTAGAAGCAATGGGATGAAACTGAATGGGAAGAGACACAGATTAGATATTAGAAAAAACTTTTTGACAGTTAGAGTGATCAATGAGTGGAACAGGCTGCCACGAGAAGTGGTGAGTTCTCCTTCAATGGAAGTCTTCAAACAGAGGCTGGACAGACATCTATGTATGTACTACACAACCACATTCTCTATGTTCATAATGTGTGTGCAAAATTATGTTTTTTGGCCTTCTTGGACAAAGTTTAATGCCCTCATCTTACTTCAAATATGTTTCACCTGACACAGCAGAATGTTAGATGTAATATGTCCTGCATATCACATAGTCAGTGTGCCACCAAATCATAGAATCATAGAATCGTAGAGTTGGAAGGGACCTCCTGGGCCATCTGGTCCAACCCCCTGCTCAAAGCAGGATTCGCTAAATCATCCCAGTCAGATGTCTGTCCAGCCTCTGTTTGAAGACTTCCATTGAAGGAGAACTCACCACTTCTCGTGGCAGCCTGTTCCACTCATTGATCACTCTAACTGTCAAAAAGTTTTTTCTAATATCTAATCTGTGTCTCCTCCCATTCAGTTTCATCCCATTGCTTCTAGTCTTTCCTTGTGCAAATGAGAATAAAGTTGATCCTTCTAGAATGTGACAGCCCTTTAGATATTTGTAGACAGCTATTAAGTCTCCTCTCAGTCTTCTCTTTTGCAAACTAAACATTCCCAAATCCTGCAACCTTTCCTCATAAGACAGGGTTTGCAGACCGGTCACCATTCTGGTCGCTCTTTTCTGAACTTGCTCCAGTTTGTTGATGTCTTTTTTAAAATGTGGTGCCCAAAACTGGACACAATATTCCAGATGAGGTCTGACCAAAGAGGAGTAGAGGGAAATAATGACTTCACGTGATCTAGACTGTATGCTTCTGTTAATACATCCTAGAATTGCATTTGCCTTTTTTGCTGCTGCATCACACTGTTGACTCATATTCAGTCTGTGATCTATTAGTATACCCAAGTCTTTTTCACATGTGCTGTCACTTAGCCCTATTCCTCCCATTCTATATATGCTTTTTCCATTTTTATTGCCCAGATGTAGTACTTTGCATTTCTCCCTGTTAAAAACCATTCTGTTTGTTGCTGCCCACTTCTCCAGTTTATTTAAATCTTTTTGAATCCTCTCTCTCTCTTCTCTAGTATTAGCTATCCCTCCTAGCTTTGTGTCATCAGCAAATTTAATCAGTTTACCCTCAATTCCTTCATCTAAATCGTTGATAAAGATGTTGAACAATACAGGGCCCAGGACAGAGCCCTGTGGTACCCCACTTGAGACATTCTTCCAACTGGATGTGCAGCCATTTACGACCACTCTTTGGGTCCGATCACTAAGCCAGTTATGAATCCACCTAACAGTTGCCTTGTCCATTCCATACTTAATCATTTTTTCAATAAGGATTGTATGAGAGACTTTGTCAAATGCTTTGCTGAAGTCAAGATATACTATATCTACAGCATTTCCTTGATCCACCCAATCAGTGATACCGTCATAGAAGGAAATTAAGTTAGTCTGACATGACTTATTAGTTACAAACCCATGCTGACTCTGTTTAATCACTTCATTCTTATCCAGGTATTGACATACATGTTGTTTAATAATTTGTTCAAAGATCTTTCCTGGTATAGAAGTCAGACTCACCGGCCTATAGTTACCTGGGTCCACCTTCTTCCCCTTTTTGAAGATAGGAACAACATTTGCTCTTCTCCAGTCTTCTGGCACTTCTCCTGTTCTCCAAGAATTTTGAAAGATTATAGAGAGGGGTTCAAAAATTTCTTCTGCTATCTCCTTCAGTACTCTGGGGTGTAATTCATCTGGACCTGGAGACTTGAATTCATTTAGGCTAGCTAAGTGTTTCCTCACTATCTTTCTGTTTATAGATATCCTGGATTCTTCTATTCCCTTAATAGGACAGTGAATAACAGTTGATGTTACATTTCCTTTCTGAGAGAAAACAGATGCAAAATAGGAATTTAAAAGTTCAGCCTTCTCAACATCCTGTCTTACCATTTCATCATTTTCATCCTGTAAAAATCCTATAGCATCTTTGACTTTTCTTTTACTTTTGACATATCCCCAAAATCCTTTATTATTGCTTTTGACATCTCTTGCAAGCCTCAATTCATTTTCAGCTTTAGTTAATCTGATTTGTGCCCTGCAGGTTCTGCAGACAGCATTATATTCTTCTTTAGATATGCCTCCCTCTTTCCATTTTATAAACATTTTTTTCTTCCTTTTTAGCATGTGCTTAAGTTCTGTGTTCATCCATCCTGGTTTCCTTAACTGCTTCCTATTCTTCCCTCTTTTCGGAATTGTTAACAACTGTGCTTTGAGAATTTCATTTTTCAAGATTTCCCATCCTTCCTGGACATTTTTGTCTTTAAGGATATCCAGCCATTGGATCCCTCCAATTCTCTTTCTGAATCCCTTAAAATCTGCCTTTCTGAAATCTAACCTTGACGTCTGAGTCTTCACAGGTCTTCCGCCTCTAGTTATCCAAAATTCTAAAATAGCATGGTCGCTACCTCCTAGGGTCCCAGCCACTTTTACCTCCTCAACCATTTCCTCCCTGTTTATAAGGATTAGATCCAAGGTAGCAGTTCCCCTTGTTTTCTCCCTTACCTTTTGGAAGATAAAGTTGTCAGCAAGAGAGGATAAGAATTTCCTTGACCTGTTAGTTTTGCCTGAGAGAGATTCCCAACAAATGTCTGGATAGTTGAAATCTCCCATGACAACTATGTCATATTTTTTGGAGAACTTGGCCATTTGATGCATAAAGAGTTCATCCATAGCTTCAGCTTGCACAGGCGGCCTGTAGTAAATGCCTACAATGGTGTCCTTTCCATTGTTCTGTCCTTGTATTCTTACCCAAACAGTTTCCACAGAACTCCCAGTCTCTGAAGCTTCAATCTCTGTGCAGATATACGCGTTTCTAACATACAATGCGACACCCCCTCCTCGTTTATCAAGTCTGTTTCTTGCAAATAAGTTGTATCCTTCTAGTCTTGTATTCCAATCATGTGTATTGTCCCACCAAGTTTCAGTGATTCCAATGACATCATATTTCTTTTCCTGTGTTAGTAGTTCCAATTCTCCTTGTTTGTTGTCCATGCTTTGTGCATTAGTATAGAAACATTTTAGTTTGTGATTGGTTTCTCTTTCTCCAATATTTTTATTAATTAGATTCTTTCGTCTTTGTTCTTCCTTTCCACTTCTAATAGCAGAGTTCTCAATAGCATTTGTCAGGTGTATGGCTTTTTCTGGTCTTTTGCTTCCCTTCCCATTTTGTTCTAGTTTAAAGCTCTCCTTACAAGTGTAGCAAGGCGACTTCCAAATACATGCTTTCCAGTCTTCGTAAGGTGCACCCCATCTCTAGCAAGTAGTCCATCGTATAAGTAGTTCACTCCGTGATCCAGAAATCCAAATCGTTGCTGACGGCACCATCGACGTAGCCAGTTGTTCACCTGCAGAATCTTATTCCACCTCCTTGTTCCATGGCCATCCACTGGGAGGATGGAAGAGAAGACCACCTGCGCTCCCAGTTCTTTCACTTTCTTGCCTAAGTCTTCAAAGTCTCTGCAGATGGTTTCCAGGTCGTTTCTTGCGGTGTCATTTGTCCCCACATGTAGTAGCAGGAGTGGGTCGTCATCTGTAGGTCTGAAGAGTCCTGATATCCTGTCAGACACATCTTTAATTTTTGCACCTGGAAGACAGCACATTTCTCTTGAAGTAATGTCATGAATATCCTACAAGAAAGAACAAAAATAACGACATTCTCATCTCAAGGCTGATTTCACACATCGATCTTCATGGCCCGTGATGTCCAGATCAGTCTCCGTTCTCCTGAGCTAAACGCAAATGTTGAGATTGGGCCGTGACAACAGCGTCCTGTCCGGACAGTGTGGTCTGAGCATGGACTGGGAATGCGGGACGTGTGAAACCTGCCTCAGCTGTTGTATAAGCAGCTCATGGTGCAGGAATCCTTCCCATCAGACTAGTAAGTCGAGGTTTCTCCCTTTAGCTCCAGTTTATACGTTTCTCTGGTCTTTATTTTATGCTGCGGTGATGACACCCTGACACCGGGGCATTGAAACAGCTACAGCAAATCACTTGCTAATGCAGGTGACCGCTGCAGCCAGTGATTGTCTAAGCGGTCCTTTCCTGAATCAGGGAGTAGACAACAGCGGGGCAACGTGAAACGAGGGTGGAGCAATCGATGAGGTGAGTTAGACTCTGTGCACACGTTGCAGATTTGTGTGCAGAATTTTCTGCACAAAAACTGCATCTCCTGCCAGAAACCGCAGGGTGGTTGTATTGCGGTTTTTATGTGGTTTTAAAGCGTTTTTTTTAATGCAGTTTTGCTGCGTTTTTCATGCACTTTTTGATGCAGTTTCTATGCTGATTTCATGCATTTTTGTGCAGTTTTGCGTTTTTCTGCCTGATTTGTCTGTCTTTTTTGTAAGCACAAAATAAAGAGAAGAAACTTCAAAGAAAAGAAAAAAAAAAGTGATGTCATTTCCTAGTCCAACCTCTTCTCATCAATCTCCATTTTGGAATCTGCACACTTTCGTCATCATGAGTGGTAACCGTGAAAATGAGCGTAGTGAACAACGAAGCACACAGCATGGCGGAGAACATGGTGAAACTAATGTATGGCTACGCAGGCCACAACGCCTCCAGTCTTTGGGAGTATTGCTCGATTATCTGAATCAGCAAAGACTCCAGGTAAGCAACACTATGTGTAAAATAATATTGTTTTTGAGGCCTCATCACACATAGTGAGATCGCTAGTCAGATCGCTGAAACATCACAGCTGTTGTGACGCAACAGCGACCTCGCCAGCAATCTCGCTACATCTGACGGATATGGGCGACCGTCCCCCTGCTGGACATCGCTGATCGTGATTGAATGTCCTGTCCATTTTTTGATCGCTGGTGTCCCGCTGGCCGCATGCATCGCTATGTTTGCTGCCAATGAGCGACCTCGATGGTGACGCAGAATTCAGGGCCGTAGGCGGGAGTCGTCAGAATAGCTGCTGTGTGACAAGGTCCCAATGACCGCCGAGGTTGTTTCGGATCGCCGTATTGTTGCTGTGTAGTTGAATAGATCTGCCTGTTTGACAGCTTACTAGCGACCATGTAGCGACGCACCAGCCATCTTTACCAGGTCACATCGCTCTCGTGAGCGCTGGAGCGTCGCTGAGTGTAACGGGACCTTAACCCAGATTTTATCTTACTTGCAAGCCAGAAAGAGACCAAGAAGAATGTGGGTCCACCCCATTGTGTCAGAACATACAGGAAAGGGTCACTTTCGTGTGCTATATCAAGATTTGAGGAGGTAAGTTAACCATATGTAAAGAGATTTTGTTATGTAAAAAGTTTGACAGTAAAAGAAATCTGTATATGACTAACTTACTATTTTTTTTACAGATATCCCGAGAAATTTGTGTCCTTTTGCCGGCTCACCATCCCGGCATTTGACCGGCTTCTGATAATGGGAGAAGAGCTTACAAATATGGACACAGTGATGAGGACGTCCATCTCTGCTGAGGAAAGGCTGCGCATCACCTTGCGGTAAGTATATTGTTTAATTTTTAGGTTTTTTGTGTCATAAGGCCTTTTCACCTGTCAGTGTCTCTGGTACATGTGGTCACACTTTTCACATGTCCTGGAGACACTGCCACACGTACACCCATTTCAATGATTGGGTCTATGCACATGTCAGCGTGGTGTCATGGAACGTGTGTACGTGTGCCTTGTTTTTGTGTTTTTTTTTTAATGGTAGCACGGTCCACAAATGATCACACACAGAGAACACACATGGATGTACTCCCTGTGACACAAATTTGCGCCGCTGGAAAAGCGCAACAGTCATGCTGTTCCCTGGCGGCAGGTGCTGAAGATGCTCTCTCCCCAGCTCAGCTGCTAATTGGGGCAAACAGGTCATAATGAGAGACGTCTTTTGCACCTGCTGCGGCGAACCCATATTACTAGACTGGGCCCCCTCCATTTAAGTACAACAAAAATTATTATTGGTATTGTTGTACTTGGGAGTTTTCGACAGCATTTGAGAATGTTGTACAAAACCATGAATGGCGGTGTCCGCATCTTGTAGCGGCAATCATTTGTAATAATCTTTTTTTTTTTCATTTTCAGATTTTTGGCCACAGGAGAGAGCTATACATCCCTACACCTCCAATTTAGAGTTGGTAAATCCACCATCCCTCAAATTGTGAGGTGCACATGTAACATTATCTGGCAGAAGTTGCAGCCCATGGTGATGCCTTCCCCAACCGAGGAGACTTGGCTGCAGGTGGCAGCAGGCTTTCAGTCTGTGGCCAATTTCCCAAACTGCATAGGTGCAGTTGATGGTAAACATGTAAGAGTGCAGAAGCCACCACTATCAGGATCACGCTTCTTTAATTATAAGAAGTATTTTTCGGTGGTCCTGATGGCGGTGGCTGATGCACATTACAAATTTGTTGCCATCGACGTTGGTGCCTATGGTAGTACTGGGGATTCTCGGACGTCACAGATTGGTCAGCAAATTCTTCGAGATGGCGGAACGCTCCCAGCCCCAAGACCTTTGCCGGGTTCCACACATCCAGTGCCCTTTGTGATGGTATCGGATGAGGCGTTTCCCTTAATGATCACCCTGCTGCGCCCATACCCATGGAGGGGACTGAATGCCCGGCGGAGGATTTTTAATTATCGGCTGAGTCGTGCACGCAGATCTGTGGAATGCACCTTCGGGATCATGTGTAGTCAGTGGAGGATCTTTCACACACCCATCCAGTTGGATACTGACACCGTTGACGCTGTGATTAAGGCATGCTGTGTACTCCACAACTATGCTCGTGAGTACAGCACTGACATAGATGTGGAGTACCAGCAGCCAGTAATTAATCCAGTGACCAACGTCTGTCAGGGAAGGCCATCCAACAACGGTGTGTGCGAGAAGCCTTCACTGAATACTTCATGAGTCCTGAAGGCGCCGTGCACTGGCAATACTCCTGTGTCGGTGAAGAGCAGCCGGACCAGCAGAGGAGGGAAGAAAACTGATCCGAAGATAAAGACAATTTATACAAATTATATGTTCTTTATCAAAAAAAAGGATGGTATATACCCCTTATGTTATTGTTCCAAAAATAATACTAAAAAAAATTTGAAAATATAACTTTATTACAAAAACAATAAAGACTTTCTGACCAACATAGTCTTTTTTTTTTTTTTTTTTTTTTTTTAATATCTAGTGTTTCACCAACAATTAATAGGTGCAACAAACAAGACTGTTGCCTTTTAAGAAGGAATATGGGCTCACAAACAGGTGATAACAGGTCTGGTGCCGGCAACGCTGAACTTTTGAACTTTATGGAAGAGTTTATCATCATGTACCTGCCTTATTGCTTGACTTTGGCCCTTAAACTAATTTAACATGATGTATTCTGGGCTGTAACCCATGTGTTCAGAGTTAACATCACCGTAGTACGAATAGTTCATTGGAGGCCGCTGATAGAGTTGGTCATCACGCTGTTGTGGTGGTGGCAGTGGTGGTTGTGGAGGCGGCAATGGTGGTGGTGGAGGCCTTGCCCGCACACTCTGTCTGGCCCCCATAACAATGTCTGCTAATGAGGCGATCGGGGAAGGGTCCTCGAATGCAGACAGTATAGCATTCACAGTTGTCATGAACTTTGTCTGCCTTTCCGGTGACAGTAACCGAGCCTTGCTGGCTATGCTGGCACCAAAGAAATCTAAGTGATCTTCCCTTGAAGATTTGGTGATGAGATCGATGGTGTCATTTACCCTTTTAGTTGTCTCATCCATTTTTTGGGGGGGGCTTTGCTTTTTTTGGCCTGTGGCTCGGTTAAAGCCTCCGGATTGGCAGCTCTTCCAGTGTTTGGGGCGGGAGTATTTTGGGGCAAAGAAGAAGATGCCGTCCCTGAAGATGACCCAGCCGACGCTACACCAGAAGTAGATGGAGACTCAGGTCCACACAATGACCCATCCAAGGAATCGGCGGATCCTGCGGACTCTTGGCTGGCATCTTCATCAGGAGGCGAAATGTTTCCATCAGTGCTGTGATTAAAAAAGAAAACCAAGTCTTGAGTAATAATTCAAATTTTAGGCATCATTACTACATTCAAATTATATCTAACAAATCACCTCCTCAAAGTCCTGCTGGTTAGCAAAAAACTCAAATCGTCATAGAGACTGAAGTGGATTTTGGACGGTGATGAACCACTTTTCCCAATCTTGGTTTGTATTTTTTGGAATCTATCGCGCACAGATCTCCAACGTTGCTTCACATCTTTTGCTAAAATAAAAAATCACAACACCTTATGATCCTTCCAATAGTTTGAAAATGAATAGTCGTTATGTTTAAAGAACATACCAAAGATTACTTACTAATTTTCTGCTGCAGGGCACCAGTGTACCCATCAAAATCAGGATAAAGCTGACGGCAGATTCTGGTCCAACACATATCACTTGTATAGTTATCTTTGTAGGCCTCATCGGCCGGGTCCCAGATCGCTGGCATGTCCCTTATCTATAAAGGATAACAATATGTTATTAACATCTTCATATTTAGTTTGTTAGCATACAGAAAATGAAATTGAAAAATTTCAACTGTGCAGGCCGTAAGTATGCCGACCGCCATATCTAAACAACCCAGTGATGGTACCAGGACTCCCACCTCCGTCACAGCTGGCAGGAAAGACTGCAGCTTGCCTGCTGCCTGCCACCAGGCCCCCCCCCACCGCTGGACATGCCGTCGATGACCCCCCAGCCGCCTGTACTCACATACACACACGTACACACACTTCCCTCCCACCTCTAGTTTATATATATATAGAGAGAGAGAGACACACACACACATCTCTATATGTTATGTATACACAGCTCCGAAAAATAAAGGGAACACAAATGACACATCCTATATGTAAATGAATGAAATATTCTAATTTAATATTTTGTTTGGTACAAGGTTGATTGTGCTGTCAACGTAATCACATAAAAATCATCAATGGATATCCATTTTTGAACCAATGGAGGCCTGGATTTGGAGACACATAAAAAATTAAACTTGAAAAAAGTAAAAATGAGGCTTAGTATTGTGCATGGCCTCCACGTGCCTGTATGACCTCTCGACAATGCCTGGCCATGCTCCTGATGATGTTGCGGATGTTCTCCTGAGGGATCTCCTCCCAGACATGGACTACAGCATTCGTCAACTCCTGGACTGTCTGAGTTGCGACGTGACATTGGTGGATGGAGCAAGACATGATGTCTCAGATGTGGTCAATAGGATTCTGGAGAATGGACGGGCCAGTCCATGGCTTTAATGCCTTCATCTAGCAGGAAATGCTGACACACTCCAGCCACATGAGGTCTGGCATTGAGGAACCTAGGGCCAACCGCACCAGCATATGGTCTCACAAGGCGTCTGAGGATCTCATCTTGGTACCTACTGGCAGTCAGGCTACCTCTGGTAAGCACCTGGAGGGCTGTGTGGCCCTACCAAGAAAATCCACCCCACACCATTAATGACCCACTGCCAAACATGTCATGTTTAATGATGCTGCAGGCAGCAGATCGCTCCGTATGTTGTCTCCAGACTCTGTCACGTCTGTCACATGTGCTGAGTGTGAACCTGCTGCCTGCGACATCCTTCAGCATGACCGTTTTGGCAGTGGGTCAGTAATAATGGTGTGGGGTGGTATTTATTTTGAGGGACAGGCGTTGTAGTGAGGTCATACAGGCACGTGGAGGCCACACACAATACTAAGCCTCATTTCCAATTGATTCCACTTTCATTTGGGGTGTCTCTCCAAATACAGGTCTCCATTGGTTTAAAAATTTGATTTCGATTGATTGATTGATAGCTTGTGAAGCTTAACCCCTTCAGAGGCTATATAAATCAGCCCCCAGTCACTGGATTTCCCTGTCTGGACTTGAACAAAATGGCGTGTGCTCCCGCCATTTTGTTCAAGTCCAGACAGGGAAATCCAGCAACTGTGTGCTGATTTTTTGTATCCTGGGAAGGGGTTAATCTTCCCAGGCTATGAATATCAACCCGCAGCTGTCAGCAGAGTCTTTGATGGCTATTAGAATATTGGGACCCCCCCCCCAAAAAAATGACGTGGGGTCCCCCTATATTTTGGTAGCCATCAAAGACTCTGCTGACAGCTGCGGGTTGATATTCATAGCCTGGGAAGATTAACCCCTTCCCAGGATACAAAAAATCAGCACACAGTTGCTGGATTTCCCTGTCTGGACTTGAAAAAAATGGCGTGGGCTCCCGCCCAATTTTCAAGTCCAGAGAGGAAAAGCCAGCAACTGTGTGCTGATTTTTTGTAGCCTGGGAAGAGGTTAATCTTCCCAGGCTATGAATATCAACCCGCAGCTGTCAGCAGAGCCTTTGATGGCTATTACAATAGGGGGACCCACCCCAAAAAAAATGTCGCGTGGTCCCCCTATATTTTTTAGCCAGAAAGGCTATGCCGACAGCTGCGGGCTGATATAGCCGAGGAAAGGGCCATGGATATTGGCCCCCCTGGCTACAAATATCAGCACGCAGCCGCCCCAGAAATGGCGCATCTATAAGATGCGCCATTTCCGGCACTTAGCCCCTCTTTTCCCAGTCCTGCACAGCGGTGGCAGGATGTGGGGTAATAAAGGGTTACTGTCACCTTTGATTGACAGGTGACATTAAGCCAGGTTAATAATGGAGAGGCGTCAATAAGATGCCGATCCATTATTAATCCTATAGTGAAACAGTTAAAAAAAAAAAACACACAGAAATTTTTTTTTTAATTTTCTGAATTTAACCATACTTACCAATACAAAACCATAATCTGTAAAAAAATAAATAAATAAATAAAAAACCACCAAAATACCACCTGTCCGACGGAATCCATTTAATCTCGAGTGTCCCACGACGATCTCTAGTGGAGAACAGTCACATCAGGAGATGGGACTGCTCTCCACGGGTTAAAAACCACACTGACAGGAGAAAGTTCCTGCAGTGTGACTGCGCATGCGTGAAAGTTTACCGGAGTTCAATGAACTCCGGGACTCTCACTTTACGGCAATTCAGACAGGTCAATTACCGTAAAGTGAGATCCCGGACCATAAAGTGAGGTCGCTGAGTTCATTGAAACTACCGGCGACTAGCGAACACTGCAGGAGCAATTTAACTCTTGCAGTGCATCACCGGAGGACATCGTGGGACACTACAAAGCGGCGGACAAGGGATTTTTTTTTTATTTATTTGAAGGTGAGCGAGGGAAGGCTTCGGGCGCAAGTCGTATGTGGTGAGTATGTATACATGTTGTGTGTTGTATGTACTCTTTGTTACATGTATGTCATGTTTTTTTTTTAAACCCATTGTGGTCATTCGCCTGACAATGGGACAACTCTCCCATCATATTTGGATAGGAGAGCTGTCCGATCCGACGAATGACCACAATCTGTCACTACAGACACACAGACTGACGCACAGAATGACACACAAGACTGACACACACAGACATTACTTACCAAATCAATCGTTGGACTTACTCAGTGGTCCTCCTCAGCCACCCACACAGATGGACACACATTAGACCTGGTCTTCATCCGTCTCTGCTCTCTTTCTAACTTCACCAACTCCCCTCTCCCTCTATCTGACCATCATCTACTCACTTTCTCATCCCTGTCCTCCTCACCTGGCACCCATGTCCAGCAACACGCACACCCCAGCAGAAACCTTGCACCGCAGAATCCTCGCACACCTAGACACCCACGCGCTCTCTGACTCTATCCTGCCACTGGCATCCATATCCTCACTCCATGACACAGACGGTGCCACTGCTTTCTACAATGCCACTCTCGCATCAGCTATTGACACGGTCGCCCCTCTCGTTCATGGCAGAATGCGACATATCAACAGACAACCCTGGCACAATAACACCACTAAAAAGCTACGGCAAGTGTCCAGGATTGCAGAGCGGCGCTGGAAGAAAACAAATTCGCAAGATGACTTCACCATATTCAAACAGGCAACACTTGAATTCAAATCTGCCCTCACCTCTGCTAAACAGGCCTACTTCACAACCCTCGTATCTTCCCTATCTTACAACCCCAAACAGTTATTCAAAACTTTTAACTCCCTCCTCCGCCCACCACTGCCTCCTCCAACCTCCCTCTTCTCTGCCGAGGACTTTGCCACACACTTCAAAAACAAGATTGACCAAACAAGGCAAGTCTTCATCACTCAACCACCACAACCCCTTTGTATACCAGACCAATGCCCAAACCCCATAACCTCACTCTCCAACATCACTGAAGGGGAGCTTAATCGCCTCTTCTCCAAATCGCACCTCACAACCTGTGCACTTGACCCCATCCCACCTCCTCCCCAACCTCACCACCTCACTTATCCCATCCCTAACCCACCTCTTCAACCTATCACTAATGTCCAGTACCTTCCCTTCTGCTTTCAAGCATG
Organism: Dendrobates tinctorius; assembly: GCF_039654945.1. Taxonomy (NCBI): domain Eukaryota; kingdom Metazoa; phylum Chordata; class Amphibia; order Anura; family Dendrobatidae; genus Dendrobates; species Dendrobates tinctorius. The sequence goes on along the minus strand of NW_027361738.1, from coordinate 82,580,825 downwards.
CCACAATCACGCCTATCCTTAAAAAGCCAACCCTCGACCCAACCACTATGTCCAGCTATCGCCCAATATCATTGCTTCCAAACTCCTGGAACAGCATGTCCACGCTGGACTTTCCTCCCACCTATCATCTAACTTGCTCTTTGACAATCTACTATCTGGTTTCAGCCCCCATCACTCCACTGAGACAGCCCTGACCAAAATTACTAACGACCTACTTACAGCCAAATCAAATGGACAATACTCTATACTCCTGCTTCTAGACCTGTCCGCTGCATTTGACACAGTTGACCACTGCCTCCTACTACAGATCCTCTCCTCCTTCGGCATCAAAGGCCTTGCCCTATCCTGGATCTCCTCATACCTTTCCAACTGCACATTCAGCGTCTCCCACTCCCACACCACCTCTTCATCCCACCCTCTCTCTGTTGGAGTCCCCCAAGGCTCTGTTTTAGGACCCCTACTCTTCTCAATCTATACACTTGGTCTGGGGCAACTCATAAAGTCCCACGTATTCCACTACCACCTTTATGCTGATGACACTCAGATCTACCTCTCTGGCCCAGACGTCACCTCTCTGCTGTCCAGAATCCCAGAGTGTCTATCAGCCATATCCTTCTCCTCTCGCTTCCTCAAACTCAATGTAGACAAATCTGAACTCATCATCTTTCCGCCATCTCACAGATCTTCTTTACCCAACCTAGCTATAACACTTAATGACATCACACTTTCCCCAGTACCAGAAGTCCGCTGCCTCGGAGTAACCTTTGACTCTGCCCTGTCCTTCAAACCGCACATCCAAGCTCTTTCAACCTCCTGTCGCCTCCAGCTCAAAAATATTTCCAGAATCCGTCCTTTCCTCAACCCTCAATCTACTAAAATGCTTGTGCATGCCCTCATCATCTCCCGCCTCGACTACTGCAACATCCTTTTCTGTGGTCTCCCTGCTAACACCCTCGCACCTCTCCAGTCTATCCTTAACTCTGCCGCCCGACTATTTCATCTCTCTCCTCGCTACTCCTCCACTTCTCCCCTCTGCAAATCTCTTCACTGGCTCCCATTCCCTCAGTTCAAATTACTAATTCTGACCTACAAGGCCATCTATAACCTGTCCCCCCCATATGTCTCTGAACTAATCTCCCAATACCTTCCCTCACGTAATCTCCGGTCCTCCCAAGACCTCCTTCTCTCCTCCACACTTATTCGCTCCTCACCCAACCGCCTCCAAGACTTCTCCCGAATAGCCCCTATTCTCTGGAATTCTTTGCCTGAACAAGTCCGACTATCAACCACATTTGGATCCTTCAGACGGAACCTGAAAAGCCACCTCTTCAAGAAAGCCTACAACCTGCAATGACCCCGCTACCTCCTTCTCTCTCACCACTACCGGGGATATCACCTCAACCAACACCGGAACTGCTGCAACCCACCAACCTATTGTCTCCTTCCCCACCATCCAGTAGCATGTAAGCCTGAAAGAGCAGGGTCCTCTCTCCCCTCTGTATCAGTCTGTCATTGTTAGTTTGTTTACTGTAAGTGATATCTGTAATTTGTATGTAACCCCTTCTCATGTACAGCACCATGGAATCAATGGTGCTATATAAATAAATAATAATAATAATCGTACGCCTCACATCCATCCCCATACGACGGTACGACTCCATTTTATTTTCACACAGCACATACACTTCCTCCTTCCTGTGACATCATTTCCCTTTCCTGCGGTTTTTGCTACCCCAAACTGCACCAAATCAGCAGAAAATCCACAGATCTTTTTTAGATCTGCGGTTTTGCTGCGGACTTGCCAAATACAATGGGAGTCTATGGGTGCAGAACCGCAGCGGTACCGCAGAAAAGTAGTGACATGCTGCGGAAAATAAAACGCTACTTTTCTGTGCGTTTTTTTCCGCAGCATGTGCACAGCAAGTCTGCGGTTCCCATAGACTAACATTGTAGGTGCACTACACTGCGGATTTGATGCAATTCCGCACGGTAAAAACCGCAATTAAATCCGCAACGTCTGCATAGGGCCTTATAGTCGTGTATTCTCAGACATTTTCTCATAACCCAATGTTTAACATTGCAAACTGTGAACTACTGATGTTGGAAGAAAGGACATAATTCACAATCTCAGGTCTAGTTCATCCCAAGGTGTTGGATGGGGCTGAGGTCGGGGCTCTGTGCAGCCGCTCATGTTCCCCCCTATGTCTGTATGGAGCTTGTGCTCTGAGCACAGTCATGGGGAACAGATAAGGGTCTTCCCCAAACTGTTCCCACAAAGCTGAAGCTCCAATTGTCCACAATGTCTTGTGCTGAAGATGAAGATTTCTAAGGCCGACCCCTGATAACATCCCCACAGCATCCTCCTCCTCCACCATCTGTACAGGGGGCACAATGCAGTCAGGGGTAACGTCCTCCTGGAATCACCAAACCCAGACTCCTCCATCAGACGCAGATAGAGAAGTGTGATCTGTCATGATCAGACTTGTTACCCCGGTGGCTCCTATTACAGGACTGCACTGGGATCATCGGCCCTACTGTCACATCTTAGTAAACGAAGATGCCAACGGTTATACACCATGGGCGGGGGGGCCATATGTTATACACCAGGGGTGAGGGAACAAATGAGAAACTGGAATTCAGTGATTAACATGTGCTGCCCAATACTTTTCCATATAGTGTATGTTTGTTATAGCTGTAATTATATGGATATACAAAACACAGTTCACATGTCATCGATGCTCCACGGTGAAAGCTGCAAAAAAAGAAAGAAAAATACCTAACAAAGGGCACTGCTACTACCATGTTTCACTATGCAAACCTAGAGTGCCCTTCTAAGGGGCTGCATGAGCTCCTGGCGTCGGGGGCTACATTTCATTGATATCAGGAAATCACAGACGTTCTGCTCTATAGTGACAGAGAAGATGTCGCCATCACTCCGGGCCCTTGGTAGATGTGCTCTTTTCCAACATAACAATAATACAAAACACACATCTGCTTCATTTTTTATGAAGAACCGGGTGACAATAATTCAGTGGCCAAGTGTCTCCTGATCTGACCCCAACCGAACACCTACGGGGGATTCTGGAGAGACAAGTTGTCACCACTCTTCATCCAGCATCCAGGCTCTAAGAGCTCGTTCTTGTAACATGGAGAAAGATAGATGCTGTAATAGGTCTCCGATTTTTTCATTCCAGGCCTAGAGGTCTTGGTGCTGTCCTTAAAAATCATGGAGGTCATACAAAATACTAAATGGAGTAGTTTTTGATGTGGGGTGTACTCATTTTTGCATCAACTAATTTGAGTAAAACTGAATATTTTGCAATGAAAGTTATATTATTAACCTTACTGTCATGTTATGGGTAAAATAAATGGTCTAGGAAGCTCAGTCTGGTGTTTCCACATACAGTGCTCAGCATAAATGAATACACCCCAGTGAAAAGTAAGATTTTATTCAATATGTCACTGAATACAAGAACAATTTCCAAAACTTTCACCAGACTGAGCTTCCTAGACCATTTATTTTACCCATAACATGACAGTAAGGTTAATAATATAGCTTTCATTGCAAAATATTCAGTTTTACTCAAATTAGTTGATGCAATACAATTTATACAATACAATTTTTATTACATCTCCTACACGGCGTTGTGCTTGGTCAGCACAGTCATGTTGTGTTGACAGACTCTTATATACTCTGTGGTTGATCGGATCTGCTTACTGAGCTGTACACAGAGGTAGACATGGAGACACCGTCTCTTTAAAGGGAATCTGTCACCCAATTTTAGCCCTATCAGCTGCCGGCACTGCCATCGGGGCTTATCTACAGCAGTCTGTAATGCTGTAGATAAGCCCCAGATGTAACCTGATAAGAAAAACAAGTTATATTATACTCACCCAGGGGTGGTCCGGGGAAGGTTCGGGTCCGGAGGGAGTCGCGGTCCGGCGCCTCCCATCTTCTAACGATGACGTCCTCTTCTTTCCTGCCTGACGCAGCTCCGGCGCATGCGCACTGCAGGACTCTGCTCTGCCCTCAAAAGGGCAGAGTAGTGCGCCTGCGCCGGAGCCGCGTCGGGCAGGAAAGAAGAGGACGTCATCGTTAGAAGATGGGAGGCGCCGGACTGGACTGCGACTCCCTCCGGACCCAAACCTTACCCGGACCGCCCCGGGGTGAGTATAATATAACTTGTTTTTCTTATCTTTCAGGTTACATCGGGGGATTATCTACAGCATTACAGAATGCTGTAGATAAGCCCCGATGGCGGTGCCGGCAGCTTATAGGCTAAAATTGGGTGACAGATTCCCTTTAAGATCTTCACTGGTTTATTATATATGCAGCATAAACAACGGTGAAGTAAAAATAAACAGAGCTCTTTGGGCAAAAACAGGAAAAACAAAAAGGTAACACAAAGCACAATCTGTCACGATCACCGCACTGCACTTGCTCACTGAACCAGTGCGCGTATCCTGAGTAAGACAAACTGTGCTCAGCGATACCTGTGGAGCGGGTAGCAGCAGAGAAGGTGCGTGCTTCAGACCAGCAGGACCTAAAGCACGTGACTGCTAGGGGCGTGGCCTAAACTCCAGAGAGCTAGGAGCTGCAGGAAAACTCCTAGCAGGGTAACTGCGAGACAAAGTTACCAAGGGGCATAGACAGGCTGGGGTCAAAGCACGAGATAGCACAACAAAACCAGAGGATAGACAGAACGGGGAGTCAGGACATAGCCAATGAGTCATACACGCAGATAGCTGCAAAGTACAAGAGAGGCGAGCAAAGAATAGACAGGTCACAGGCAAGGAGTCATACACAGAGAGGGTAGCACAGTACAGAATCAACAGGCAAACTCACAATGGGGGACATAACTGGGTCAGAACCATATAAGCAAGCTAGAAGACAACGAACAGGCACAGGCACACAGGGGTCAACACACTCGGCCAAAGGCAAAAGTATAACTGACGGGGATTGGAGTTTTCCAGGGCTAAAAGAAGCTCTCCCTGAACCAAAGCGAGGCCACAATAATTAACCCCAGGCTTGCAGGTCTAAGCCTGCACTGGGCTCAAGACATTAACCACTGACGTGCAGGTCAAAATCCTTGTTGTAGCGGGGATGCGCCTGCTCAGGGTTAGCAAAACACATGGTTCAGGTTAGCACAAACACAGACACTGCTCTGTAGTTAGCCTCGCCAGGCACACTGAACTTTCACACTGAATGCCTCAGGAGGCCGACTTTTTAAACCCCATACCATGCCCTGGTGTGGAGATAAGGTGGACAACCTCCCACCCACTCAATGACTGTCCACAAAAACCCAGCCCTTAAAATGGCCGATGAATCACTCTCAACACATACAGTAGAGTGCTGGAGCAAACTTTTGGGTTTCAAGTCACTGAAGCTAATAGCCTCAGTGAAACATATCTCCCCTCCAGCACTTTGCCAGTGACTTTATCACAATGCTTTCACTGCACTTTCAACAAGATAACCATTATATAGTTATGTAAAGAAAAGCTTTATTGCCAGTAAACAGTGAGCATACAACACATATCTCTGAAAACAAGAGCAGGAATAACGCAATAAGACGCCAATCACATGTATTACATATAAAAAGTATGTGTACAGTATGTACAGACAGTATATAGGACTGTGAAGGTTTATTTCTCTGTATAACAAAATATTTACATAAAAATAGCAACTTTCTCTTCTATAAATGTACAGGGAATGCTTTATGGCTGGCAGGAATATAACATCGATGTCTCCAGAGCGGCATTCATAATAAAATATTTCAGCATCCCGTTATATTCTGATCTGTGCATGTGACCAATATTACGTCAGGTTCGCTGGTCGCACAACTATACTGCCTAGTCGCTGTGCAAATAAAAACTTCTACAACTTTCTAATATGTTTTAGGTCTCATTTCCTCGCCACTTCCAAGATAGGTTACTGCTGCAGACAGTAATCCTGTATATAGCCAGTCCTATTCCCAGCTGCGAAGTGGATACGACTGTATCAACAGCAGACAATGCTCTATGAGCTAAACGGTCTCTCCAAAATAGCACCTTTTCTGTGGATTTTCACTTCCAGTATGTATTTCACATACTGGTCATTTTCTTTCAGAAGATCACTTTTCTTAAAGCAATTTTGAGTGGTTGTCTCAAAGAGTTTCTACTGTGTTTAGCTCACAGAGCATTGTCTAGACTGAATGCAATTATATCCACTTCTCAGCTAAGAACAGGATCAGTAATGTATGTACACAGTGACTGCACCAGCAGAATAGTGAGTGCAGCTCTGGAGTATAATACAGGATGTAACTCAGGATCAGTAATGTAATGTATGTACACAGTGACTGCACCAGCAGAATAGTGAGTGCAGCTCTGGAGTATAATACAGGATGTAACTCAGGATCAGTAATGTAATGTATGTACACAGTGACTGCACCAGCAGAATAGTGAGTGCAGCTCTGGAGTATAATACAGGATGTAACTCAGGATCAATACATGATAAGTAATGTAATACATCCTGTATTATACCCCAGAGCTGCACTCACTATTCTGCTGGTGCAGTCACTGTGTACATACATTACATTACTGATCCCGAGTTACATCCTGTATTATACTCCAGAGCTGCACTCACTATTCTGCTGGTGCAGTCAATGTGTACATACATTACATTACTGATCCTGTGTTACATCCTGTATTATACCCCAGAGCTGCACTCACTATTCTGCTGGTGCAGTCACTGTGTACATACATTACATTACTGATCCTGTACTGATCCTACATTTTTTTTTCAACAGGATACCATTTTTACCTCTACATTTCTATACAGTAATCAGTATGATATAATATTTTTTGTTTGGAAGGATTTAAAATGAAAAATGAGACGACGTTGCAAATATTCAGAATTATTCATTATTGATTATTTTGTGCCTAGGGCTCTTATGCAGAGCTTTGTGTCTCCGTGGTAACAGACTACAAACAAACCCCGTGTAGTCGTACTCTGAAGTCATAGTGTCTCCAAACAATCTTCTATTTTCAAACAACCTACTCAATGTATGTTAGCAAAGAAAAGACAACGTGTGCATACACCCTAATGGAAATAATCGAAAAAACAAGCATAAAGCTGTCCCACTGCGACAAGGTGTTCCCAATTGGGACAGTACCTACACTCTCTAATGTTAAAACCTACTTAGTGTGTGAATAGTGGCAGAGAGTCACCGGGTCGACCATGTTAATTATTGCTATTATTATTATTAATAATTATTATTAGCCTATGTTAATTATTTAATACACTTGCTTTTTTACTTCTTTATTTGCATTAGGGTATATGCACACATTGTCTTTTCTTTACATCATGCATGTTATTAAAGTTATACTCCGGCTCAGTTTTCTGTTTTTTTCTAAATGTCTGTTAGTAAGAAGTAAGGATCAGATGGAAGGAATGGCTGCAGCAGGATCTGACTGCACAGGGTTTGCTTGTATTCTGTTACCATGGAGACACATAAATTAAGAGATATAGACACAAAACAATAGCAAACTTCTAATTAAAACTATTTGCAAATCAGCTTCATTTAGATACATCGGAAGGATAGAAGTGGTGGTGAAAGTGGAGCTTCTCTTTCACTGAGGCTCATATAAATAGGAAACTTTGGCAAACAGACCAGTATATACCACACACAGGTCCACCAAAGCCACGATGGAACAGGCTGGGCAAAACAAGAATTGTCCTGAGGAAATGATGGGGACTCCTGACAGGCAAACATCCATGTGCCAGGGGGTGAGGTATTCAGCTCAAGTAGTCATTTCACTGCACGCAAATTAGAACTTCGTTTCTCTGGATTCCATGTTCTTGTGTATGAACTGAGCTCCAAGTTCTTCATCTGAAATAGGAAAATATATTTAGAAAAAAATTTAACATCTCAGTCATAGGACCACAATCATAAAGTATGTGTAGCTTCGGAGTCCATGCATGCTTTCTCTCTGCCCTGACAGGGACGCCGACTCACTGCTGCAGTGGCTATGTAGTACAGGGCCAACTGCGGGTGGTCCCTTTCGGCTGCGGAACAGATGGGAGACAGACGCAGAAATCCGTTCAGTCAGGTCCAAATTTTATTGGGTGTCCTCTTGACATCCACAGCAGACACAACAGCTTCTGCTCTCTGGCCTGGGTACCTGTCACCTTCCTTCTGCTTCTGTTCGAGAAGACCCCCGGGTTCCTTCACTGTGGCTGCCGTTAGGCCTACAGCCACAGCGCTTCCCCCGTCTGAGTCTGCCTGCTGCAACACCTACTCACTCTTCAGTGTCCAGCCGTCCTGTACCCCAGACCTCCGTTAGTCCCTGCCGTCCTGTCCTGCAGCTCTCCTCTCAGAGCCACCCCCTTCTCCGCGTAACCGTCTCTTTCTCTTCTGCCTTCCCTGAGCTTCTCCTTCCTCTGTCCTCTCCTGAGCTCTTCCAGCTTCTCTCTTCCTCCTGGGTGTCTGCCCTACCCCTGGGACTCTCCTTCCTTATATCTCCTCTTTCTGGAAATTCCCTTCCCAGTCCCGTAACTCCGCCCACCATCACTATGCAGTTTCCCTAGCCTAAGGCCTGCTGTTGAGTCCTTTTCTCACTACTCTATGTCCCCATCTTGTGTCCAAAACCCGGTGCTACAGCATCTCTCACTAATTCTAGCTGTTGTCCCATACATATACATTCAAGTCAGAATAAAGCATTGTACACATCACCTTTTACATTTTCCTTCTTCATCAGACAGGTCCATAGGTCAGTCCACCCCCTACACCTATCCCGCACCTCCTAATTCTTCTGCTGCCTGGTGTCAGGAACACCGCACTGAACTTGCTCACTGAGCCAGTGCGCGTGTCCTGAGATAGACAAACTGTGCTCAGAGATACATGAGGCGTGTGCAGCTGCAGAGAAGCTGCGTGCTTCAGACCAACAGGACCTGAAGCACGTGACTGCTGGGGGCGTGGCCTAGACCTCAGAGAGCTAGGAGCTGCAGGAAAACTAGCAGGGTAACGACGGGACAAAGTTACCAAGGGGCATAGACAGGGACGTAAACAGATCAGGCTGGGGTCAAAGCACGAGATAGCACGACAAAACCAGGGGTTTAGACAGAACGGATAGTCAGGACGTAGCCAATGAGTCATACACGGATATAGCTGCAAAGTACAAAAGGGGCGAGCAAAGAATAGTTGGGTCACAGGCAATGAGTCATACACAGAGAGGTTAGCGCAGTACAGAATCAACAGGCAAACTCACAATGGAAGACAGAACTGGGTCAGAACCATATAGCAAGCTAGAAGACAATGCACAGGCACACAGGGGTCAACACACTCGGCCAAAGGCAAAAGTATAACTGACAGGGATTGGAGTTTCTCAGGGCTATAAGACGCTCTCGCAGAACCAAAGAGAGGCCACAGTAATTAACCCCAGGCGTGCAGGTCAAAGCCTGCACTGAGCTCAAGACATTAACCTCTGACATGGAGGTCAAAACCTGCACTGGGATCATGACACCCGGGGGTCTGCACACTGCTCGCAGATCCCCGGGCACTGTGCTTAGGCTGTGCGCTCTCCCGGTCTCTTAAAGGAACAGTGCACACCGTCCTAAAGTGTCCCCAGCCAATGACTGGGATACACTTATTATTTAAGGCACCTTTTCCTGTCGGGAGGTGAATGAGTAACTTGTTATGTCAGTAGTCTGCACGCTTGCTAGTTCTCAGGTCCCCAGTATCTGCCAGTCAGTTTACCTTTCCCATACCTGTCTTCCTGTACTTTCTGTGATATTCTGTATTCCAGCCATGCCCACCAGCACCAGCCTGATTGCATATCAGCCGTGCCCACCAGCACCTGCCTGCATTTCAGCTGTGCCTGCCATCACATGACTGCATGTCAACCATATCTGTCAACACCACCTGTCTGTATATCAGCCACACCCGCCGGCCTGCATATCAGTCATGCCCGCCAGTACCTGCCTGCATATCAGTTATGCCTGCCTGGATAGAAGCTGTGCCTACGAGTACTTACCTGCCTGTATACCAGCCGTGTACGCAAGTACCTGCCTGGACCTGCTATTACAGCTTCCTGCCCCTCTGGGGGTCAGCTGCTGTTCATCCGAGGTCTGTCCTGGAGTAGCACTTTGTGTCCATCTGGAGCCAAGTCTAACCCTACCATCAGGGGCTCTAGCAAAGAGTCGAGTGTTCGATTAATCACGACCCTCCAAGCACTCCTTGGTCCATGGCATAGTAGCGCCACCACCCAGCCCGTTACAGTGCGATTCCAATTTCATTTTCGCCACCCATCATCTGGCACTGAGTATGAGACTTAGGGACAGATTCATTTAGTGCACGCTCAGTCTTGATGGAGTAGAAGAGGCGTCAAATTCATTAATAGGCTGTCATGGTCACGTGTGTCTGGACGCAGCTAGTACCGCAAGGCGAACCCATGTGACGCACGTGACCCTGGATACACCGCCTCCAGTGGGGCGAATTTAAATAATAAACACGTGCAGCTGGATACACCGCCTCCAACTGGCGAATTTAGACATTACACGTATATACAAGTCTGGAAACCCCGCCTCCAGTAAGGCGAATTTAAACATTAAGGGAAACCTGGGAAACATTAACAATGATGGGCCCTGCGATAGGGAATAGGGAAGTGGAGACCTCCTGAGCTCCCCGAGCCAGTGTCCCTGCACTCCTAACGTTCCCTATGCCGGTTCCGCACCGGGCGCGCAACAGGAACCTAAAAACCCTAGCTCGCCCTGACCTAAACCCTCCCTAGGGAATTGGTCGGTGCGGAAACTAATCCCACCACTGCACTAGAACACACATGAGGAAAGATGACAAAACAGGGGAAACACCACTTAGCTTTGCTCTGTTGCGCACGCTCCCAGCAACAGAGCCCACCACCGGTGTGCATCTTCTCCTCCACCCGGATCCATCACAATAACTGGATCCTTCATCATAGTGCAGCCTTAAAGCAGAGTCCACCACCAATTGCAGAAGTCCAGTAACAGAGTCCCAAAGATGAGTTCAGCTCCTGCCCAAAAAGTCAAGCATGCTTGAGTCCAGCTCTCAGCAACCAAGTCCCGCATGCTGAGTGCAGCTCTCTACATAGTCGTCACTCCACCAAGCCATGCAAGCACTTCCTGCCAACACCATAAACTGGGACTCCACCACGCCATGCCAGCCCTTCTTGCAGACCACCTAGCTGCCACTCGTCCCCTCTGGCTGGGCTGCGCAGGACTCATGTTCAGCTCCTTCATTCACCCAGGCTTCCTTGTGAATGACTAACACACAATATCACCCACCGTGATTGAACACACCTCGCTCTCTTTTATAGAGCCTACACCTGATTTGTAATTAAATGCACATTAACCCTAAAACTAAGGTGCGATACCATTCACCACCACCGGGCAACTTAGAATGAAACACCACGTGTAATAATTCTAATGGCCACCGGGGGCAATCAACCCACTTTGGCACCAAGCCAAAAGGAAAAAAAGTTCACTTTGTGCATTTAAACTGTCAGATCCACCTTGGATCATGACAGAGGCACACGGCAATTAATGAATTTGGAGCCTCTTATGGGTGGCGTGGACCCCTCTGTGCCGTGGCAGAAATGCTACTCCAGTCAGGGATTGATGTAGCATTTCTGGCATGAAAAACGCAGGCACTTTTCATGAACCAGAGGTGCATGGTCATATCCCATCCTTCCACGTCTCCTCCCCAGCTCTGGCCATTTCATCGCAGCTGATCCAAAATGGCATTGTGGCGCCCCTGAGGATTCAGTTGCCACAGAGGTACTGCATCTCCTCCTGAGGTGTGGTACCCCACGCTCCAACACCTGCACCCATCATCACAAAGTAGTGTAGCAAAGCCACATTGCGGCTCCCTGCTTGGAGTGTAGCAGAGCACCTTTGGTGGCTCCCTGCATGGAACACGAAACGTGCTGGGAGGCGGGTGGAGTTAGAATACATAAGGAGCAGGAAGGTTTAGGATTTCAGTCAGTCGGTCAGTCAGTCAGTGAGGATCCCAGAGAGAGGGATGGAGGAAGGAGGTGCTGCAGCAGATCACAGTGATCTGGGTCTGCTGGCACGGGAAAGGAAAGAAGGAGAAAGACATTGAACAGAAACCTGATCTTCCATAAGAAGGAAAGACTAGTACGGAACATAGGAGTAAAAGCGAACAGAGGACATGGGTTAGAGGAAGAACCCTACCTAGAAGTTCTAAGCGCAAGGCCGGGGCCCGGTCCCCGAGGTTGTATGGATACTAATGGTCCTGCAGCAGACACCGGTGGAGTAGTGGGCTGTAAATGCACTACTCCCATCTAAGACTTGGGGGCACAACAGCAACATTGATATTGAGCCGGGACTTAGGAGCAAGGAGTCCCCGAAGCAGGCTACAGCTGTCTGCAGTACAAGGATAGTTCTTGGGAACATCTGTTAGGAGGAACTCCAGTGTAACTCAGTACTAGGAGTACTTCACTTAAAGGCGCTATAGAGGAGACGTTCAGAAAGGCACATGTTGGCGGAGTATTGGAAGGGAGCGTCCTATCTTGCCTGGAGGTTGATTGAGTCCCTGACCCGGAGGACACAGCACGGAGGCAGGCACCTGTGTGTACTACAGACTGTGAGTAAAGGTTTGGAACTACAAGCCCTGGTGTCCTCCATTTATTCCGGCGCCAACACCCTCAGCACCGCTAGATTTCTGCACCATACACGTCTCCCAACTATCATCTCCATCTACACTGCCCTGGGACTACAGCTTCACCTGTGGGGAGCTTTTACATCTTTGCTGCACCATACCATCAGTCCCAGCGGATCTGCATGCAGCGTCAGCTTAAAACCTCCCTTGCCGAACACCACAGGTGGCGTCACGAACTATTCATTCAATTAACTACATTCCACCATTCAATCTCCCTATTACTTGGGCGCCCAGGGCCACGGACCGGGTCACCGCTGCTGTGACACATCCCGCTGATACCGGCCCGGTACCGAGTACCCCACAGCCCTGGGAGGGCAACCCAGCATCATAACGGCAAATTTGCAAAATTTTTGCACCATGTGAAGGTTGGCCGCCTTTTGGAGTTTCTGCAAAGTAGAGTTTCTGCAACTTTTCACAGGTTTTACAAAAGCGTCACAAAAGCTTGGATGAATCGGCCCCATAGAGTGCACTTTGGGATGTGTCATACTTGCCAACAGTCCATCAAACCATAAAGAGGAAGAGAATATCACAATCACGTGAAAAATGTTTGGTTTTTTTTTGTTTTTTTTGGAGGGAAGGGCAGTTCATGTGTTTAAATGCTATGTAGATGGTTGACATGAAAATTTTTTTTTACCCATGTTAGTGATGATTACCCCTAGTTAATGAAATTTCAGTCTGTAATCTTCATTCCTCTATTTAGTTTCAGACACCCTAAAATGCAGTTTGCAGCCCGGTCCAAGTTTCAGATGTTTCTCTCGTGGGAGCATCTGTCCCAGTAATATAGGTTGGATGTAAGGTTTGTGTGTATACCAGGTGGTTTTCTGCATTAGCTCACATATCTCAGTACAGCTTCTAACCTGCACTTAGTTCCTCTTCATGTACTTTCCTCCTTTTTTGCAGCCTGCTGATACAGATGAGCTAATCGATTAGCAAAACCCTGCTCCAGCAGAGACGTCAAGCCCTGCACGCCTGTTTTCTCTGCACAACCAATGACTGTACATGCTTTCTAACCTCTCCACATTGTGGAAGTCTGTGTACAACACCCTCCCGGCTGCTGTCCATAACACTGAGAGAAGGGAGAGCAGAGAAAGTGGTCAGAACCAGGAGATTAGATTGATTTCTAAGATTTATGTAAACACTCATCTAGATACAGGACCTACAGACTTTTTTCAACAGCAAAATGATGACAATTTTTTAATGAAGATTATTGAGAAACTTGCTTAACTTTTCACGTAAACAATGAATATTGTATTTTTGTGCAGTTATACATAGCCAAGGATAGCTTTTAAAAGTCCTAAATTTTACATTGTAACCATTTTACATTGTAATTGTTTTTTTTACTGCTTTTTTATGTTAATTTTCAGCTGTATTTGACAGTACCAGCTATGTCTATGAGATTTCAGAAATCTCACACACATCTTGTTTTTATGTCATCAGCATTTTGGGATTTGCTTGATTTTTTTTTTTTGGACATAGAGCATGTCACTTCTTTCAGTGTTTTTTCAGCGTTTTTCACCCATTGAATTGAATGGAAAAAAAGCATGAAAAAAAAAAATGCACCAAAAACCACCGCAAAAAAAAAAAATCTGCTTTTTTGCCGCAACTTCTTTCCTGCCAAGCAATCCTGTTTTGCTACAGAAAGAAAATGCAGCAGAAAGAAAATGCAGCAGAAATGCCCAGTGTGAACTTAGCCTTAATGACTATGGGTGTTTATTATTCCTGAAGCAATGGTACCAGGATAGAAGAGTCTTGTGAACATGTCTCTAGCACTAGAATGCAAATCATAAAAGGGATAGCTTAATGGTGAAATGCAGTCAAAATGAACTTTGATATGTCACACGATTTAGGGCTCCTTCAGACGTCCGCGATCATCGCTCTGATCTCGGATCGCTATGCGTGGACTGGCCGCACGTCTCCAGACTGCGAGCCTGACAGTTTCATATATTTCTTTGAGGCTGTCATGCTCGGGGTCGAGAGACGTGCGGCCAGTCCACGCCTTGCGATCCTAGATTAGACCGATGATCATGGACGTCTGAAGGAGGCCTTAGATCAGGGGTCTCAAAGACGCGGCCTCTGAGGCTTCCCTGTGTGGACCTCAGGCCCCTGAGACAATCACGTCCAGCGAGCCAGAGGCCCACCAACTACAGCGCTTCTCTTCAATTGAATGTGCGTCCTTGAAATGTATTGCGGCGCAGAGACCAGCCACTCGCCAATCGGAGGCCAGCTGCTAATGTCGGCATCCCGGTATGGCTGTACATGATGCCATTGCTATGTGCCCCGGCTGTGAAGGAGGAAGAGGACTCTGTTCGCTGGGGCAGTGAGGATGGGACCAGGATAGGAACATTACTATAAGATGGGACCAGAATGGGGACATTACTACAATATAGGACTAGGATGGGGACATTACTACAAGATGGGACCAAGATAGGGAAATTACTATATGATGGGACCAAGATGAGGATATTACTATAAGATGGGGACCAGGATGGGGACATTACTACAATATAGAACTAGGATGGGGACATTACTACAAGATGGGACCAAGATAGGGACATTACTATAAGATGGGACCAAGGTGAGGATATTACTATAAGATGGGGACCAGGATGGGGACATTACTATAAGATGGGACCAGGATGGGGACTTTACTATAAGATGGGACCAGGATGAGGACAATAAGATGTGATGAGGATGGGGACATTACTACAAGATGGGACCAAGATAGGGAAATTACTATAAGATGGGACCAAGATGAAGACGTTGCTATAAGATGGGGACCAGGATGGGAACATTACTATAAGATGGGACCAGGATGGGGACATTACTATAAGATGGGGACCAGGCTGGGGACATTACTATAAGATGGGGACCAGGATGGGGACATTAAGATGGGATGAGGATGGGGACATTACTACAAGATGGGACCAAGGTGAGGATATTACTATAAGATGGGGACCAGGATGGGGACATTACTATAAGATGGGACCAGGATGGGGACATTACTATAAGATGGAACCAGGATGGGGACATTACTATAAGATGGGACCAGGATGGGGACATTACCATATGATGGGACCAGGATGGGGACATTACTACAAGATGGGACCAGGATGGGGACATTACTATAAGATGGAACCAGAATGGGGACATTACTATAAGATGGAACCAGGATGGGGACATTACTATAAGATGGAACCAGAATGGGGACATTACTATAAGATGGAACCAGGATGCGGACATTACTATAAGATGGAACCAGAATGGGGACATTACTATAAGATGGAACCAGGATGGGGACATTACTATAAGATGGAACCAGGATGGGGACATTACTATAAGATGGGACCAGGATGGGGACATTACTATAAGATGGGACCAAGGTGAGGATATTACTATAAGATGGGGACATTACTATAAGATGGGGACCAGGATGGGGACATTACTATAAGATGGGACCAGGATGGGGACATTACTATAAGATGGAACCAGGATGGGGACATTACTATAAGATGGAACCAGGATGGGGACATTACCATATGATGGGACCAGGATGGGGACATTACTATAAGATGGAACCAGAATGGGGAAATTACTATAAGATGGAACCAGGATGGGGACATTACTATAAGATGGAACCAGGATGGGGACATTAAGATGGGATGAGGATGGGGACATTACTATAAGATGGGACCAAGGTGAGGATATTACTATAAGATGGGGACCAGGATGGGGACATTACTATAAGATGGGACCAGGATGGGGACATTACTATAAGATGGACCAGGATGGGGACATTACGATAAGATGGAACCAAGATGGGGACATTACTATAAGATGAGACCAGGATGGGGACATTACTATAAGATGGGACCAGGATGGGGACATTACTATAAGATGGGACCAGGATGGGGACATTACTATAAGATGGGACCAGGATGGGGACATTACTATAAGATGGGACAAGGATGGGGACATTAATATAGGCTGAGGGACATTATAAAAGGATTGGGGAAATTATTGCAAGATTCAGGATGTTATTTCAGGGTGAGGGACAGTAATACAAAACTGGAAATATTTCTAGGTTTGGGGATATCATTACAGGACAGGGGACATTATAACGGGACTGGATATATGATTACAAGATGGGGACCAGAATTACTATAAGGGGCTAATTGTAAAACTAGATATGGGGCTGATTGGGGGGCAAAAAAAGGAAAACATTTAAAAAAAAATAAAATAAAGAATTGGAATATCATGGAATAACATTAGGCCACTAAAAATGCTGTTTTATTGAAAAATTGAAGTAAAAGAGGAGACCTGTACTGTAACCCATGTGATAAACACTATTAATAAGAATAAAAACAAAAAAGATGACGATTAAAAAGTCAAATAACATTATTTTTCTATCACTGAAAACGCAATCTTCTCCCACAAAGAACGCGCACCTTCATATTCAAATTTTTTTCTATCTGCGGCCCATTTACCCTGCTGAGTTTGAGACCCCTGCCCGTAGATCAATCCTTTGCAAACCAGTCTGATATGTTTTAATATGTTCTGCCACTAGAGGTCAGTGTTGTTACATTATCACTTACTTCAGATCTATCTATATATACAATGATAGACGCAGAACTCGTGACAAGCAGGCCAGGAGTAAGAAGCTTTTATATACAGACGTGTTAATAGCTTATTTTATCAATTAAGAAAATGCATTGTGAATGAACAAAAGAAAAATCTAAATCACATCAATATTTGGTGACCGCCTTTTGCCTTCATCACTTATTCTAGCGTACTTATCACTCACACACAGTTTATGAAGGAACTCGGCAGGAGGTTGTTCTAAACATCTTGGAGAACTGACCCCAGATCTTGTATGGATGTGGTGCAAATCCTTCTGTCTCTTCATGTGATCCCAGACTGACTGGGTGATGTGAGATCAGGGCTCCATGGGGGTCAGATTATCACTTCCAGGACTCCTTGCTCTTCTCCTGATAGTTGTTAATGACATTGGCTGGATGTTTGGAGTCATTGTCCAGCTGCAGAATAAACTTGGGGCTAATCAGACGCCTCCCTGATGGTATTACATGAGGAATAAGTATCTGCCTGTATTTCACAGCATTGGGGACACCATTAATCCTGACCAAATTCCAAACTCCATTTGCTGAAATGCGGCTACAATCTTGCAGGATCCTCCATCATGCTTCACTGTTCCTGCAGACCCTCATTATTGGGCCGCCCTCCAGCCCTTTGGTGAACAAACTGCATCCTGTTACAGCCAAATATTTCACATTGTGACTCATCAGTCCAGAGACCTGCTGCCATTTTTCTGCACCCCAGTTCCTATGTTTCTGTCAATAGTTGAGTTTCTTGCTCTTGTTCCCATATAGAAGGTCCAGACTTTAGACACAATACGTCTATGCAGACCACATCTGGCCAGGCTTCTCCAAACAGTAGATGGGTGAACCTGTGTCCCACTAGTTGCTGTCAATTCTGAGTTGATGGAACTGCTGGACATCTTCCAATTTTGAAGGAAAGTAACATGATGGGTCTCATCTGCTGCACTAAGTTCCCTTGGCCAACTACTGGGTCTACGTGCCTAAATGTTGCCCATTTCATGGTGTCCAAACACTAAGAAACACAGGCAGATACTTACCCACCAAGTAATACCGCCAGGGAGGCGTCTGGCTCCAAATTTATTCTGCAGCAGAACAACGACCCCAAACATTCAGCCAATGTTATTAAAAATGAGGAGCCCTGGAGGTGATGATACGACCACCACAGAGCCCAGATCTCACATCATCCAATATGTCTGGGATCACAGGAAGAGACAGAAGGATTTTCACAACTGACATCTACAGAAGTCAGTTCTACAAGATGTTTGGAGCAACTTTCTGCTGAGACGTCTAACACTGTCTGAAGATACCTAGAAATATTGATTGAGGCAAATGGCAGTCATTAATTATAGATGGGATGTCACGGATTTAACGCGACAGAGAGGAGACAGAAGACTGCAGTGTCTGATTTCTCCTACTCCTGCACTGATTAGCTGCACTTCACCTTCATATTAAATGGTGCAGGTTTGTTTAGTAGTGCAAGGGTTAATCTGCTCAATTGAGAGCTCCTGGAAGCTTTCTTTCATTAAGACTCTCAGCTGTTCACTGTTAGCCACTCCCATCTCCTTTATAAACTGGGCCCTGGCTAGCACTCATTGTCAGAGAAAGCTTTTGATGCATGGTTGGAAGTTGTTGGTTGTTATTTGAGAAGGCGTTTGGTAGATTTATCTGTGATTGTTGCTAGGTTTTGGGTGTGTGCTAATTTCCCCACCTTCTTCTACTTTAGTCTTACCCCATCCTCCACTCCCTGGTGCATTGCTCTGTTGTATGTGTGAGTATAGTGTGAGTATATTTGTTATGTTTGGTATTTTTCGTTACCCCTGTTCATATTTCCTTGTTCGTCTGGTTGGTGTATTATGGTACACTACTACTTCCTTCTTCCCTGGGTGGGGGAAAGGAACAGACTGAGGGCGGATTCAGGAGCTAAGGCAAGGTACGTGGTCCTGGCGTCTTCACCATCAGAAGTAATCCTGGGAGCAGGGGAAGCTATGGTGCGCCTAGCGTTAGTGACAGGATAGGAGACCCTCGTCCCGGGACACCCATCAAAAGAGCCGTGACATGGGATATAGCTTTCTCTTTTGTTCATTCTCTTTGCATTTTAATTGTAAAAATAAACTATTTGTCATGATGCAGGACGGGGTTTCGCTTTGGCCCGTCCTGGTCAGACAGGGGGTTAATTGTTTCTGCCTCTCTCTGGCAGAGGGCGGCTATTTAATGCTCACTGGACCTGGGTCCGATGTCAGTTATACTCCTGCCTTCGGCTGAGTTAAGTGACCTCTTGTATACGAGTGCCTTGTGCCTGATAACTTGTTGCTTGTTTGGTTGTGATCTGGTTCTGTCCCTGTTACGAGTTCTGCCTGACCCTCTTGTACCGCACCGTCCTCTCATGTATGACCCTCTGATTGTGACTCGACTGCTCTCTGCTCGTCCCTTTTGTACCGCACCGCCCTCTTTTGTATGACCTTTGGCTTCGTCTGACCTCCCATCTGCTTGTCCCTCCTGTACCTCGTTCGCCCGTATTGTGTATGATCTCTGGTTTGCCCGACTCTGAGTGTTCTTCCATCTTAGCAAGCAGGACTCTAAGCCCCGCCCCCTTGTGGTCACATGACCGTAGATCCTGTGCCTGCTTGCTAATACTTCAGCGTTCAGGTCCTGTGCGTCTGTACTTTCCAGCTGTTACTGTCCCCGGGACCCCTACAGCACTGGTGAGTCCATGCTCAGCGAGGGCTGTACGCCAGCGCTGTCAGGATCCTGACACTATTAACACTTCTGTTTGTGGAAGCTTCTTACTGTGTAGCTGTTGTGAATTCCCTTTCTGGGCTCCCTATGGTGGTTACTGAAGGTAGTGCAGCTGGTCAGATTGACAGAGGTGCTGCGAGTTCTTTTTCTAGGCTCTCTCTGGTAGTTACTGGAGGTAGTGGAGCTGGTCAGATTGACAGAGGCTTGCCACCTGATAATGATGATGACGATTGGAGATCTGGGGTTTCTGACTGGATTATTTAAGACAGCTGACTTCCGTCAATCCCTGCTGGTGATTTTCTTCCTGTGCCTTCTGAGGTCTGATGTCTCCTGCTCAGTTCCTGCATGGTTCAGCTAAGGGGTTCATTTGCTAACCTTTTTGCATCTGATCTGGTTTTGTCTCTCTCTGCTTGCTGTGCGTGTTCAGCTTGCTCCTGCTGGGGCTGTGCTGGATCACGGCCCATATGTTACTGCTTGTGTCAGTTTGTTCTGTCCCTTGTTATATTGGTCTCTTTTTGCTTTGCTTTCAGTATATACCAGAGTGCTGATATAGTGAGGGCGAAGTTGTGTGACTTCAGTGTTTTTTGTGCATCAGACGTGTTGGATTTTTCAGGGTTTTTTGCGTGATTGCAGACAGTGTCTTTCCTTTCCTATCCTGTCTAGTCGGTTTGGGCCCGATCGTGTGCTCAGCCTATTTTCCTGCCTGTGTTTGTGTTTTCATTTTGTCTCACTGACAATATATGTTTGGGGGCTGTCTATTCCTTTGGGGTCTGCTCTGGGGCAGTTTAGATTTCCCCTTTCTTGCTTTAGGCTTATTTAGTTCTCCGGCTGTGTCGAGGCGTCTAGAATCATCATAGGTACGCTGCACGGCTACTGCTAGTTGAGTGGATAGGATCAGGGGTCTGCAATCCGCTTAGTTACCAACCTCTCTGGTTTTCTGGTGGCTTAGCCTGGTCCTGCTATCCTCCTCGGTGACCCATAACAGTAGCATTTTTTCCTCACCTGCCTAAAGCTTTTGCCCAGTACTGTATATATAGCAATTTTGGAGATGTTTCTCTTGAGGATGTGACATACTACAAAATGTCTCATCTTTCATGCGTCTTATACCTTTACAAGGTAATTATCTGATCATAACCAAGTAATGTCCTTGCTGGACCCGCTGTAACCACCTCTACACGATACATGATACCTATTGTTGTGGATAACTATAGTACTTACTTACCCGACGGTATTTATTTGCCCGCCTAATATTTACTCAGTGATTGCAAATAGTCCATGACGATTGTAACTGTTTAATTAGAGCAGCACAGAAGTATTACCTCTGCTGAACCTTGACGTGTATACTGGGGAAACTGCATGCCCGGCAATTCCCTTATAGTCTAATATTCCCTGAGTCAGTCCATGTCCTGGTTCGCAGGTCATAAATTTTGAAGTTTTAATATTTACTAATTGCGGTGACTCTTCAATGTGTCAGAAGTGGATCCAGAAATTAAAAGGGGAAATTTCCTGCTATTTGGTCAATGTACGCTTGTGTTATCCGAGCACTGTATGGCAGTACTAAAGGTACAGTCACACACTTTAGTAGGGAGTTTTTTTTGTGTCACTGCAGCTGTATGGGACAGAGATGGAACATGACGCACATCACAGAGCAACGTCAAATGCTAGGCCAGCCCTGCCCCCATGCTTTACACTGCAGCTTTCTGTTTCATCAGCTCACATCAGTGCATTCCCAACCAACAGGGCCATAAAAGAAGGTCTTTCTTCCCCTATATGAAGAGACCAGCATTACATATGACACATGATATTTGAGGTTCGCGTCCTGCTAAATATTTAGCTTTAAAGTGAAGGTCATATATAAAGCTGAATGAAGCTGAATAACATGATACCTTGATATCTGCGATCCGATGTTTTATTTCGGAGAAATCCTTGTTTTTCTTGATATGTAAATTAGCTGTTAAGATCTATGGGCCGGACATAGATCTCCCTGAGAATCTGTGTCCAGAGATTATTGTAAACCAGTTACCAGTGTGAGACATGTAGATCAGGAGAGCAGACTGTCAGTCATTACATGTCTCACACTGGTAAATGCCCCTTTCATTTAGAAAAAGCTCTGGAGGGAGATTCTCGGGGAGATCTATGTCCGGCCCATAGATCTTAACAGCTCATTTACATATTAAGAAGAACATGGATTTCTCTGGAATAAGACATCAGATTGCAGATATCATGGTATAATTTTATTCAGCTTCCTATGACCTACATAGCCATATAGACAAATGAGGATGATGAATCCTACTGACAGATTCCCTTTAAAACCCATGGTTCCCTCTTTCTTGCACCAGTGCATAATGGAACACTTACGATTGTGGATCATTTTGCATTTGCTCCGGGACAAACTGTATAACTTCATAGACGGTGCCATTGACATCGTGGATTTGCAATGAATTTGAAGCGGGTGTTATTACCTGTGTGGCACAAAATGGATTTAAATACGTGTACGTAAGTAAAAAAAAAAAATTAGGCCACAGACGTGGACGACCCCTTAAATAAACTTACCCTGTGTGGAGCTGTAGAATCTGGTAAAGACACAAACTCATATATCCCAAAATCATTAATGGCGTCTTCATGTCCTGCAAGAAACAGAAAGGATAGTGATACAATCAGTGAACCGAGTGACGGCATCTGTAACACTCCATAAGCATATATAGGAGTGTCTGTTGGGGCACAATTATAATTAAGAACTCTGACTCTGTCTGTCTTCTTAGGTTTTTTTTATTTTATTTTCTAATATTATTTTAATTATTTTTTTTTTATAATTTAATTATATTTTTTTCATTTTTATTTTTTTCATAAGCACCAACCCTTTGCAGATGCAACATTTTTCACTTTAGTTTTTTTCTCCCTGACTTCCCAGGAATCATAACTTATTTTTCAGTCTTAGATCTTATTTCTTGGGGGACAGGTTGTAGTTTTAGTGCCGCCATTTATTTAATTTGTAGGGTGCAATAAAAAAAAAAAAAAAACCTCCGGCAATTTCCCTTTCACTATTGCTATTTGGGTATTAAAGTGTTTACCGTGTGGTCACAGAATTGTGGGTGATGGGGTAAAAATCTAACCTTATTGCTGTGGCATCTAAGTGGTTAAAATTGCTGTGATCAGAGCTAGCCGACTTTACTCACCCTTGTTGTGTTCGGCGCCGAGTCTCTGCCGGTGTTCCTGGTGTTTGATATTTGCTGCAGTGCTGACTTCATGTCAACAGCGCTGCAGCCAATCACTGAGCCCAGAAGTTCTGCCCATGTAGATGGAACGCCCACTGATTGGGTGCAGCGCCGTCGAGACATCAGCACTACAGTCAATAACAGACACCCAGAGCAGCGGAGGAAACAACTCTGGATCCGGGAAGGTTGAGTAAAGCGTGTTTTTTTAATTTTTTATTGAAAACTGCACCTAAGGACAGTGGTTTTCTGAATGGGGACAACCCCTTTAAAATAATAAAATTGTAACTTCCTGCAGTCGCTGCTAGGGGGAGCTCAATACAAATATGTATGGTGTTCAATGGACAGAGCTCCCTCTAGTGGCACCTGCAGGCTGTCACAATTTTATTATTTAAAGGCGATGCACCCGCGCCTGACGGGAGATAGTGGAGAACAGTGCTCGGCCATCTCAGTCAGTCCCATAGGCAATGGACAGAACATCAGGGACCATGCCTCTCCTGTAACAAGGTCCTTCATCATCATATGTCCTGAGCTAAAGCAGACATTTATTTTTTTGGTTTGTTTTGATACTAGTTTTGCTTTAAACTATTGGGGAAGTGATCCTGATTAGCAAAAAATAAATCACTAATCCATGTTGTTCACCGACTTCTCTAATCAGCAGATGAACAATAGGGCTCTTCTTTGCCCTGCTTGTACCTGAGTAGATGGGCGTCCTTCTGTATTCGGTTGAAGGCCTGTAATTGTGACAAGAAAGTGAATTATGGTACAAAAATACAGAAAAAAATAAAATATCAGATATAAAAAGGAAAAAAAAAAAAATTACGTGATACCTCCGGGGCTGGAGCTTCCACTGGATGGCTGCAATAGAAAGAAGAGACTCAGAATAATGCCGGAATCAGACTAATCTCAGTCTCACTTTACGGCTGCAGTAAGTGTAGTTCAGCTGTGGTGGCCATTTTGTAAAAATGACAACAGGAAGTGCAGCCATATTGGTTGAATTAGTTTTATTGACACTGACTTCATGAGAGAACTTCACCATAAGTTACTGAAAACGTCACTCCAAGGTGACTACCGAGGTCTGTCTGTGGTGCCGCCCGGGTGTCGAGAGCACAACATGTGACAAGTCAGGATGGGAGTTGGTGCAAATCGATTTGCTGGACACGGGCCGTCTGCCACGTCAGTAATCCGTGATTGCTGGATGGGAGCCCAGAGGGCCACCTCTTACCTAATGGCATCCAACTCTAGCCACAAGTAGTGATCGGGAGAGGTCCAAGTACTGAGACCGTACCTGATCGCTCAGAGTACCTGTATAAATAAGCAGGGAAGCCAGGTGTCTAAATTCTCAGATTCTCCCTGAGGTCAGCTCTCGAACGATGTCAAATAGGATATGGCACTTTTACAAATATGGCCGCTTCAGCCATCCCTAATAACTGTCCCCAATCCAGGGGCACAGTCCCAGATTTGGGAAGCTTTCCTGTCTCCCCAACAGGTTGGCGGCTTGTCCCACCTTCTGATGTATCTGCATGCTTTGGACATAGATATAGTTAAATATAATGGTGGAGCAGGGAGCCATCAGCTCCCTGCTCCACCATCCACATACCTGCTATGCCCGGCCACACAGACCCCAAAATGGAGATCTGCTCTGGTCACTGTGGGATGAGGGGACTTGTAGAATATTGGACAGTGGAGCAGAGTGGGGAGGCACCTGTCATGGTTAGGACATGGTTAATGTTCTGTTCTCACAGGGTTAACTTTTGCCGGCCTCTCTTTGGATCTGGGAGGGGTATTAATACTCACTCCAAACTAGCATTCTCTGTCAGTTATACTGCTGTTCTGGTGTGTCTGACCCCTGGTGTGCGTGTACTCTGCGTTGTTTGTTTGCTTCCCCTCACTCTGTACTCTGTCTCTTATTTTGGTACCATTGTCTTTTCTGGTTCTGACCTCCTGGCTTGGCTATCGTTACTCCATTACAGTTTGTCCCTATTGTACCGTCTATTGCCCGTTCTGGTTTTCTGATCTATTGCTACGTCCTGACTATCCATTCTGTCTAATCCTTTGGTATTGTATTGCTATCTTGAGCTTTGTCCTCGGCTTGACCTGATTTCTGTCTCTGTCTATGCACCTTGGTAACATTGTCCTGTAGTTACCTTTCTAGGAGTTTCCCTGCAGCTACTAGCTCCGTGGAGCTTAGGCCATGCCCCCAGCAGTCACGTGATCCAGGTCCTGGAGCATGCATTGTCACCACTGCTGCCCGCTCTGCAGGTATCTTTGTGCACAGTCTTTGTACTCAGGACACGCGCACTGGCTCAGTGAGCAATTGCAGTGTGGTGCTCCTGACAGCACCATGCTCAGGTGGAAGGGGATGCCGGTGGGGGCATCATACTTTGTGGGGAGCTTTAGGGGCATCATACATATAGGGCAATAAAATGCATGGGGGAACTTTGGAGGGATCATGCTGTGAAAGGGGCACCATGTGTGCATCATGCTGTGCATTATGTGTGAGGGCATCATACAGTGGGGGTTCACTGTGGGAGCATCATAATATGTGGGGGATGTGTGTAGACACTAACGACACAAAAAGGACTGGGTGAGGTTAGGAGTATGACTTTCCTGTTTTTCACAGTTGGGAGGTATAGACACAGCAAAACCATAAGTAATTCCAATTTATCAACTAATCTTCATTTTTATGTTTACATCAAAATCCTCACTGAGTTAGGAGCCATGTCTAAAATACACTGCTCTTTTCTCCACTATTTTTTTTACTCTTCGCAGATTGCCCGAGTTGGATCAGATATTTGGATCGCACTCGGATTTACAAGTCGATAAGTTTGTGGAAAACATCGGACTGGACCCGGAAGATATCTTAGTTCGGTCTGATTTCCACGGATTGACACAATGGAGAAGAAGTAGAATTTGTTTTCTCCATCTACTCATCTCAGAAGATCAGAGCTCACCGTGATCAGAGTGTCATTTGTATAATCGACCCGATCAACTGTAGCATATAATGTATCCAGCAGGACTGGTGTTATAAATCATGTATATACCGTATATCGGCTGTATATACCGCTGCTCACCTCTGTGAAGTTGATATTTTTTCCAAACAAATATAAAGCAAATGGAGACAATTACAAAAAGCGACACTCCGGTTATGGCTGCCAGCGGAGACAAGGAACTTGGAATCAGAGATAGTTTTTCTGGGTCTGTTAAAGAGAAAAAAATAAATAAATAAAATGTCAATGATAATATAAAATACACAGAGAAAAGCGAGTGAAGAAAATTGTTTTAATGTATTAACAATAGTAATAAATATATATGAATAAATAAGTTAAAAATGAAAAAATAAATAAATAAATCACATGAATGTAAATTAAAAAGGTCCGCACAGGAGGGTTGAGCAGGACTCTAGTCCAGTAGCCACGTCGTTAGTCTGGAGCACTATGAATCGCTTTCTTTTACTGATTGGTAGGCACCACAACGCCATGACATGCCGGCTCAATGCCAGTTGTGATATTATCATGATATTACAGGTGCAGACTAATCAATCAAAATCAAAAGAGGCACTCAGGATGCCGGCAGGTAGCAAGGGATTTGCAGGTCCCTAGTCTGGGTGCCGTGGCAAGTATGTGACCACTTGTCTAGGGTCCTGCAAATCATTTTGCTCAGCTTTACCCCACAGGGCTTGTCACTCCGCTTTCACAGATGACTCCATCCCTCTCTGTATGGCTTAGTCTGCTAGCTTAGACCCATTCCCTTTAAGAGGGACGGGCTGCAATGCCAGCCTAGTCCAGTCTTCAAATAACCTCTCGGAGTCCCAAATTGCAAATCCTGGTGGGCAGAGGGGTTTGTTTGTATTAATTAAAGGGGTACTTTTATCTGTAAGGTGCCTGAGCTAGATAGTCGTGAACGAGATGCTACTTCTTCTCTGTCTGTGCGCCATTCTGGGCTTTGTGGTGCCACAGAAGCCTGTGCCATCACTGAGATTGCTGCTGCTCCTCCTCCTGCTGATCCTGCTAAAGAATAAAGAAGAGTTCCTGATCCTTCCCTGATCCTAGCCTGAACTTTCCCTAATCCCCTTCTCATCCCTCCCTTCTGCAACCGAGTGCTGATCAGCACTTGATCGATTTTTTTTGCCAGTTTTTTCTCTTTTTCATGCATCCTGCTGACCGCTTAGGGTTGATCAGTGACATAATTCTCTGATTAGCGTCCATGCTCTATGATTTCCAGGACTTTTTTTTGTCCCTCTCCATTTCCCCCCACAACTCCTTTGCACCACTTTTATGCATGCACCCTGCAGCTGCTGAGTGTTGATCAGTGACACAAATCACTGATCCACAACTTTTTTTTTCACTAACTATCCCCCCACCCCTTTGCACCACGTGTGTGTGTCCTGCAGCCGCCGTGCCACTGATCAGACGTACACCACTGATTAGCACCCATGCTCGTTTTTGTCAATGACTTTTTTTTCCCCTTTCTATTTTTTATATCCCCTTTTTGCACCACATCCGTGTGTGCATTCTACAGCCGTCGAGCACTGGTCAGTGACGAACATCACTGACCCATCCTCCATTTGTTTATTTTTTGGGTGGAATGAAAAAAGCATCATCTGAAAAGTCATTTAGATCAGTTGATAGGATTAGATTAGTTAGGGACAGTAAAAATATACCGTAGTAATCGTTGTCTACCACGGTATTTGTTACTGAATTGAGTTAGTGTCCATGCGGAAAAAAAATAATTGTCCGTGCGTCCAACAGCCATTGAGCTCTAATTACTGACGCACATCATCAATCAACCTCTGGTTGTTCAAGGTTTTTTGTTTTTTTTTTAAGAATAAAAAAAATCATTTAGATTAGGGACAGTAAAATATACCGCAGCAATAGTCGACTACTACAGTATTTTTTACTGAACTGAATCAGGTTGGTGTTAGTTGCTCAGTAATTTGTTTTTTACTGACGCCCGTTTAGTAAGTTTGTTTTTTATTTTACCAATTTTTTTATATTTTCCTTTCTATATTCTTTTCTTTTTTTTTCTCTTCTAAATAAAAAAAATAAGTTGACAACGAGCACTCCCAAACACACCTGAATAAAATTTTGTACACGCACAAAGATCTTATATGTGAAAAAAATGTTGTCCCTATCGACCCAAACCCGGTATTCAGTGGATGAGGCACACGCTTTCCTTGCCTCTGACGCTGACAGTGAGGCAGAGGATCCCACCTTCTTCTATTTTTTGGACTCCTCCTCTTCCTCTAATGATAACGAACCGACACACTGACGCCCCAGGACAGAAAACGAATCAGAGCCCACAGTTACTGACCCCATATGGACTTCACCTCCTGAAAATTATGAGCCACAGATTCATGGTTGTGTGGCGCAATCAGGAATCCAATTTGACACCGCCGGCCTCACAGAAATTGACTTTTTCAAAGTCTTTTTCTCTGAAGATTTTGTAAATCTCATGGTGTCGCAGACCAATTTGTAAGCCTAGCAATTTTTTATCCCAAAATCCGACTTCATAATTTGTCAACTGGATCCCTGTAGACGCCATAGAAATCAAGTTTTGGAGCCTGGTCCTTCACATGGAGATAATGAAGAAGCCAGATATTCGGTAATACTGGAGTGTTGACGTTTTGTATAACACTCCAGTGTTCTACATGGCTATGCCACGGACTTGCTTTGAGGTCATCCACAAGCTCTTGCATTACTGTGATAATGCACAATGTTCTCCCCGAGATGACCCCCAACTTTGACCGACTTTTCAAAGTTCGACCGGTCATTGAGCACTTCAGCAACAAGTTTGCTGAGGCGTACACGCCCCAGAGGGACATCTGCGTGGATGAGTCTCTTCTCCATTTCAAGGGGAGGTTCAAATTCTGGCAATACCTGCCCAGTTAAAGTGCCAAGTACAGAATTAAGCTGTACAAACTGAGCAAGAGTGTCTGAGAGAACACCCACAAGTTTAGGGTTTATGAAGAGAAGGACCAACGGATTCAACTCCCTGAATGCCCCCCTATCCTGGGAGGGTGTGGGAAGATTGTCTGGGATTTGGTGCACCCACTGCTGGATCATGGCTATCACCTCTATGTAGTTATTTTTATACAAGCATCCCACTTTTCAAATCCCTCTCTGCAAGAGGCCTGCAGCCTACTGTCCGCAAAAAATCAGAAAGGCCTCCCTAAGGTGCTAATTGGGCAGCTACTCAGAAAGGGTGAGAGCCGAGCCCAATCTACCGACAACATGCTGGTGGTCAAGTACAAGGACAAGAGGGATGTCCTTTTCTTGACCACCATACATGGTTATGGCAACACCCCTAGCACTGTATGGGATACCTTTACACAGGTCCACAAACCACACTGTGTACTGGAGTGCAACCAGAACATGGGGGAGAGTTGATCTCTCTGATCAAGTCCTCCAACCATACAGTGCCATGAGAAAAGCCAAGGTATGGTACAAGAAGCTGCCCGTGCACATTGTACAGATGGCAATGTACAACGTCTTTGTGCTATCATGATCTGCAGGCTAGACCGGGACCTTCATTCAGTTCCAAGAGGTAATGATCAAGGCCTTAGTATTTGGTAGTCAGGAAGGAGCGAGCCCCAGTACTTCTGGAACTGAAAGTGCCCGTGTTATATCAGGCCAACATTTCCCCAGTGAGGTCCCTCAAACTGCAGAGAGGAAGGACGCAAAAAAGGTACAAAGTGTGTTACAGAAGGGGTATACGAAAGGACACCATTTATCAGTGTGACACCTGCCCTGACAAACCTGGTCTGTGTATGAAAGACTGTTTCAGAGTCTGCCACTCATCTATGGACTAATAAATATATTACTGAATTACATAGCTCACGTATGCCAACCTGACATAAACCACACAACTCATATGTCAACCTGATGCACTCTACACTACTAACATATGCCAACCTGACGTACACTACATAACTCACGTATGCCACTACAAAATTCACATACCAGGAAACACTAGATAAATTCCAGTACAGGGTCACTAATGAGGGGTTGCCACTGTTTAGGCACATCAGGGGCTCTCCAAATGCGACTTGATGCCCGCAGACCATTCCATCAAAATCTGCATTCCAAAACATCACTCCTTCTCTTCCAAGCCCTGCCGTGCGCCCAAACAGTAGTTTTCTCCCACATATGAGGTATCAGCGTACACAGGAGAAATTGTAACACAACTTTTGGGGTCCAATTTCTCCTGTTACCCTTGTGAAAATAAAAAATGGGTCTAAAGTAAGGTTTTAGTGAATAAAAGTTACATGTTAATTTTTTCCTTCAATATTCCATTAATTCTTTTGAAGCACATGAAGGGTTAATAAACTTCTTGATGGTGTAGTGGTGTAAGTTGGGAACTCCTTTCCACGCTCCAACACCTGCACCCACACACAGGATAGTTCAGCAATGGACCAGATTGCGGCTCCATGCTTAGAGGATAGCAGAGCACCTTTCGTGGGTCCTTGCTTCGTAACACGAGATGTGCTGGGAGGTGGGTGAAGTTGAGATATATAAAAGGTTGGGAAGGTCTAGAATGACAGGTCAGTCTGACGGGAGGTCAGGCGGGAGAAGGACAGTCAGTCAGGAGAGACTGTGGACGGGTCCGAGAGAGAGAGGAAGGAGTGCTGCAGCTGCCTCAGTGATCTGAGCCAGCTGGCACGGGAAGGGAACAGAAGGAGAAAGATGTAGAACTGCAACCTAAGCTTCCATAAGAGAGAAGGAACAGCGCGGAACGAAGGAGTAGGAGAACAGAGAGGAGTTGTGGGTTGGAAGAGGAACCCTGCCTATAGGTTCTCAGCGCAAGGCCGGGGCCCGGTCCCCGAGGTTGTATGGACACTTATGGTTCTGCAGCAGACACTGGTGGAGTAGTTGGCTGTAAATGCACTACTCCCATCCAAGACTTGGGGCACAACAGCATCTGTATAGAGAGCCGGGACTCAGGATAAAGGGAGTCACCAAAGTAGGCTACAGCTGTCTGCCGTACAAGGAGAGTTGTTAGAAACATCTGACAGGAGGAACTTCAGAGTATCACGGTACTGGAGCTCTTCACACCTTAAGGCGCAATAGAGGAGTCGTTCAGGAGAGGTACATGTTGGCGGGGTGTTGGAGAGGAGAATCCTGACTTGCCCCGGAGGTTGATTGAGTCTCTGCCCCGGAGGACACGGCACGGAGGCAGGCACCAGTGTGTACCACACACTGTGAGTAAAGCTTTGGAACTACAAGCCCTAGTGTCTTACATTCACTTGTGCGCCAACGCCGTCAGCACTGCTACATCTGGGTACCAACATTCCTCACACCGCTTGCGCCTATACACTGCCCTGGGGTTACAGCTTCACCTGTGGGGAGCTACACCATCTATGCTGCAACACACCATCAGCCCCAGAGGATCTGCACACAGCTTTGGCTTAACATCTTGCTTACCAAACACCACGGGTGGCGTCACGAACTATTCCATTTCATTAACTACAAACCACCATTGATTTGGGCGCCCAGGGCCACGGACCGGGTCACCGTTGCTGTGACACATCCCACTGACACCGGCCCGGTACCGAGTACCCCACAGACCTGGGACGGGGCGACCCAATTGTAAGTAATCCATTTCCAGTGGACGCTTGTTAAGCATCTCGGTCGGTAGTCAAGGGGGCTGTCGATCGGCGAGGTACTGAGCAAGTCCCGCTCTATCTTCCGCCAATTAATATGAGGGACCTTCTGCTCCCTCGTTCTTACCCATGCCATGCTGATATCGGACCGACTTTTTACATTTCCTCAGGGACTTCCCTGGCAGGGACCGGAACATGGACCAGCCATGCAAGGGCTTGTTTCCCCTCCTCAGCCGCTCTGGCGGCCTCAGGGGTCTTCTCTCCCTTTGCCGAGGGAGCCTTTTCCTCCAGCATATGGCTCCAGCAAAGCAGCTTCAGTATGTGGACCATGACGCCTATCTCTGTCTGCAGAGTGGTCGACCAGTAGATCATAATCTACGTCAGGGGTGTCCATCCTCATAGTTCAGTAACTTCCTGCCAGGGCCCAAGGGGTGACGATCTCAGGCATTTCCTTCTCCACTTCCGTTTCTCCCTCACTCAAATATCCATGGGGTAGTCAGGGGGCGCGCCTTGGTCACGACCGCTATGTGCCATTTCTGCTCAGGGCTTTCGTCTTAGCTCCTCACTCATGTGCTGCAGTGAAAATGGCGTTGTTCGCTCACCGCTGACACGCTTCCTGCATGTCTGACTCTGCCTCTTGCTGCATCATGCTTCACTCTCGGCAGCTCCGCCTTCGGCCATGTCCTTTGCCATTGCCATCTTCCATTCCGGGTCGAATCATGGCTGCAGAGCAAATCCTTCTTTGGGCCGACACTTTTGGGGGATGAACATACTTTTGCGCTCCAGGGCGCTGTCCATGCCCACGATAGTTGGTCCTTCTCCTTCACTTTACCGCTGCTGTCACCATCTTGGAATGCATGCTTCTGGTCTCCATTTTGGGCAGAAGCTATTCCGGAGCTCTTCCACTGGCGCCACGGGTCTTCCTTACCCCGCTTTCTTCCTGGGGGGAACTTGCATCCTGCTGACTACATCAAATGTAAGGTGCCTGTGTGAGGTAGTTGTGGGCAAGCTGCTGCTGCTTCTGCTCACTCTGGCACCCTACAGGAAAACCGTGTCCCAGTCCTGATGTGCTGCTGAATGTGGGGTGCATCACACTTACTTGTGGCCCAGAGGCCTCCACTGGCTCCAGGTTTTTATCTTCTAGAACCTTCACAGAACACAATCCACGGGACTCCGAATAATTTATAACAGTCAAACTTTTACTGAGCAGTTTACAGTCATTACAGTAAAGATTGTAGGAAAGGGCACAACAGGTCACAGTGTTCCCCACAGGCACCGGACATAACTTCATCCCTAGTTCTCGATCTGGGTAGAGCATCCATATTGCTAACTCGTCTACCACTATGAATTCTTCTCCACCACAAATAGAGCACCCAGATTCCATTACCTTCCGCCTCTGAGAGTCTGAGTCCATCTTTCCCTGCAGCACCGCTGGCTGAGTGCGCCCAAAGTCCCCAATGTCCATCTCGAGGTCCCCAGGCCGACAGCCGGACTCGCCCAGAAGGGTTCTATGGCAATCTACTGCCCCGAGTAGCAGGCTCATGTTGGCCCTAGCAGCTCACTGCATATGACCACTGCTAGCACACTCCCTCTAACTGAACATCTGGGCCGGCCGTTACAGTTAACCCTATCTAGGCTATATTGCAGTCCCAGTTTTGCTCTCAGATAACATACATAACTATAAAATACATTTAACCACTTGGGGTTAGAGAATGGTAATAATAATAATAAGGCCGGGGTCACACTTGCGAGTGCAATGCAAGAAATTTGCGCCTCACTACGTGGCACTGCCGCCGGTGGTTCTGACCGGAACGTTCAGGTGCATAGAAATACATGCAGCCACACACTCCAGTCCCGAGTGCCGGCAGCAGTGCCGGGTATTGAGGCGAGAGACTCTCGCTGGTTTTTTGCATTGCACTCGTAAGTGTGACCCCAGCCTAATAATAATAATAATTTTATTTCTATAGTGCCAACATACTCCGCAGCACTTTACATTTTAGAGGGGACTTGTACAGACAATAAAAGAAATTACGGAATAACAATGATCGCATAAATCAACAGCTACCAAGGGGGAGTGAGGGCCCTGCTCGCAAGCTTACAATCTGATCTGCAGTACCAGCAACGGCCACTAAACAGTGTATGGCACTGCAGTGTTCACCGTTTACAGTCATCCGCTGCCGCAGCCGATAATGGCTGACTCTTGGGAGTGCCGGGTGTCAGACCCACAGAATCTTTTATTAGTGACCTACCTTAAAGGCTGAGGCTACCTTATCTCTTTGAGTTCCAAGCCATTTTTAGTTTGCACAACTTTTTATTTTACATCTCGACATGTCAGAACTAATAACTTTTTTTATTTACTTTTTTTGCTATCTCTGATTCAACATACATAGCCATAGTACAGATTATGGGAATATTAAATGTGTGTGGGGGGGGGATTACTACCTAATGTGTGTGTCTAATTTTTTTTTTTACTTTTTTTTTCTTGATTATTTTTTTATTTATCTTTTTTTACTTTATGTTGTTAACTATATTACTTTATTTTGGTTCTAAAAATGGGCTTTAATTTTACATTATTTCTTCAGTTACAATATACAGGCGATAACTGTGGTTGTGTATTACAGCCGTCCTCCGAGCGCTGATCACGGGGGAAGGGGGAGCACAGGGACATTGCCGGCATGATGACAGAGTGCCATAATGCTGTGACGTAGTATTACTCGTCATGGTGCAGTAAGGGGTTAAGTATTAATATAACTGCATTGTAAAAAAAAAAAATAGGTTCCAGATAGAAGGAAGTAACTGTATTCCAAAAAATAACAAATATCTGGTGTGCACTGCTGCCATTCTTCATGTTTATGACGGAGCTGAGCAGCTTTATAATGATGTCTACATCTACGAGAAAACTGACATTTCGGAGTCGCCCAAGCGATAAATCTGCTCTATAGATATTGTAAGGTAGCGCTCACTGAGTGTATTGGGGGACACTCACTTGGCTGCAGATAAACCAGGTCCGGCACAGGCTTTTCACATAACATAGTCCATACGGTTTATTGTACACGGCATAAACCATAGCAGCATGAAGAAAACGATAACAGTCTTACAGCAGACCAAACGAATGTTCATAGTGGCGCTCCGCTCCCTTAGTCCTGTGTTCACACAGGCTGTGCTTTGTCCAGCAAACAGGCTCTGAAGTCTCATAGTTAATTCCCCTGTCCGAGGTTACCTCACAGCTGCTTCTCACTCCGGACGTCCTTTCTCTCAGGGAAGCGGCCGCACTGGGCTCACCGTTCCGGACAGTGCCTTATTCACTAGGCCGCCTCACGGTTCCAGAACCACAGCCGGACAGTGGCTTCCCCAAACGCAGGCTGTCACAGACTCTGCTGTCACACATGGCTGTTATGAATGGGTCACCGAGGAGGAAAGCGCAAAAGGCTATGCCACCAGAACACCAGAGAGGTTGGTCGCTCAGCGGATTGCAGACCCCTGATCTTAACACAACTAGCAGTAGCCGTGGGGCGTTCCTACGATGCCCTAGACGCTTCATCACAGCCGGAGAGCTAACTAAGCCTAAAGACAGAAAGGTGAAATCTAAACTGACCCGGAGCAGACCCCAAAGGAATAGACAGCCCCCAAACATATATTGTCAGTGTGTCAAGATGAAGCACAAACACAGACAGAAAATAGACTGAGCAAACGATGGGGCCAACACTGACTAGATAGGACAGGACAGAAAAGGCACTGTCTGCAATCACGCAAAAACCCTAAAAATTCTAACACGACTGAAGCACAAAGATACGGAGGTTTGAACAACCTCGCCCCCACTATATCAGCACTCAGGAGTGAACTGGCGGCTAGC
Source organism: Dendrobates tinctorius (assembly GCF_039654945.1). NCBI lineage: Eukaryota > Metazoa > Chordata > Amphibia > Anura > Dendrobatidae > Dendrobates > Dendrobates tinctorius. Next base: position 82,545,117 of record NW_027361738.1, on the reverse strand, counting down.
AACAGGCTAATACAGCAGGGGACTGAGCAAACAAACACAAGATACAAAAATACAGGGCAGGAGCCAGCAACCCCAGGGGGAGCAAGCTGTCCCCTGACAGCAAGGCAAAAATCAGATGCAAAGGATTTAACAAAAGACACTTGGCTGGAAAATGCAGGATCAGGCAGGAGACAGATATCCTCACTATGAACTACAGGAGTATCACCGGCAGCCACTGAGAGAAGCTTGCTCGCTTATGTACTCCCAGTCACTACCTCCACTTCTCCTATCATCCTCTGAAGCTGTTGGATTAACATCCTGCTGACCAGCTCCACTACCAGCAGTGTCCACCAGAGGGAGCCATGCCACAAAAGTCGGATTAAGAGAGTTCACAACAAGTGGCCTTCCGGGACCTTCCACACGGACCAATCAGATCCAGGCACTTTCCCCCATGTGACCTACCCTGGTCACCTTATATGGTCCGTAACCACGCCCACCGGATCACATGGCTATGACCTCATTGCAGGTCCTAGACACCCAACCATACACACACATATACTTTGGGCATTCAGTCACACGCCCCTGGGTGGGTTTGTAGGTGACTGGTCTCGCCCATCTCACCAAGCCACCTGAAAACCTTCCCTGATACATAGTAACAAAAACTCAGCATTACCTCTGCTGATTACCGCATATTTCAGTTTCCATCCCAGGGCCACCCACCCTGGGATACATAACAGTCATTTGCCATCCTGCCGTTCATCCTTTCTCCATCACAATAATGGAGATGCCTGTGTGCATGACCCAGACAGCACCCCCTAGCTGTCGAAGCGGTCACTGCATCACAATATCAAACGAAAGGTGCAATCATAAACACATAAAAACCCATAATGTATAGGTTTAAGGAGTGTGAAATTCCAATCTGTCTGCCATGTTTTATACTGCATCACTGCTTACTTACATTAGCTTCTGGGTCGTCTAAACACAAGCCCAGCAAGAACCTGGATGGCTGATTTGTATGGCATCAGTCATTTTAGATGCATGCCTAAAAAATGAGCGCCAAATCAACCTCCTTTCTGTTTAGGCTGCTCCTCTGTCCCCCATGCTTTACACTGCATCTCAGCCTGTTTAGTTGGCTTCTCTTCTGCCCGCTGTATGCTCATTTCTATAATAGCCTTCATTTTAAATGCATTCTCTAATATGATTTTAAAGGTTTTTTTTGGTGCCACGCACTTTCGCAATGGAGGGGCGAATTATAATAAAACACATACAAAATATCTTAACGATCATGTATGCGTTCTGGTAGTCATCTCTGGACGCAAGGTGACCTCTACGTATGGAAGTGAACACTGATGGAGACTTCCTTAAAATCCCTCTTCTGTCTCATCATTCTGCTGCTCTGTCCCCCATACTTTACACTGCATATTAGATCCTTTGAATAAACACAAGCCCAGCAAGAAGTCGGCGTATGAGAATTTTTATTACAGCCATACATTCCATAAAATTAATTGAAAGGGGTTCTCCAACGCCATCTTTTCCCTATTGGCACTGATAACTGGCAATCAGTCATGGGTCCTGGCATACATCTGTAGATTCGACACCATCCTGATCCAGAACTCCTTTAAAATTTGTTTGCATGCCCTATCAGGCTGCTGCTTTATCCCCCATGCTTTACACTGCATCACTGCCTGTTTACCCCAACTTTTACACAAGACCAGTAAATAGTTTTGTAATGTATTATAGCTGTCCTTATTTTTCAGACCAAATAGACACTGAATTCTGAACCCCAGGGCATGAACACTTTATAGACTGTTTATCACGATGGCAGCGTATGGCGGCACACGCGCTCCACATGCCGTGTGTACTTTTCCGCCCATCTGGTAGCCGGATTACTTTGTCACTTGGAGCGTTGCTTCATCATATTCATAACTGTATCTGGTGATTGTTGGGCTGTCAGTCAGCGCTCGTCCGCTGGTGAAGCAGAGCTTTGTGCGCTGTCACTGTGTCACTGTCAGCAAACAGCCGCTGCTACATGTGTTTACTTTAATAATAAATGACATTCTGGACAGACCGGTTTGTTCAGTTCTGCGAAGAGCTGACACTGTGCCACTTCTCTGTGCAGGACAAGCGCATGTGCTGTGCATCACATCAGCGTTACATTGTGTTACCATTGTGAAATGCTGCATCTTCGCTATATATGTTTTTTTTCCTGGAAACCATCAACAAGCAGGTCAGCTGCTGAAGGATCTTAGATTAGCTGCATTTAATTGTTAAATACTGGTTTATGCAATAATTTGCTGTGTACTGTGTACGGACCTTTGGGACCCCCAGAGATCCTAACGGTCAGACATAACTTGCAATTTTGGGGAAACCCCTTTAAACTGTGCCTAAATCATATTAATATGGTGGGCTTCCGATCGCCAGACTCCCAACCACTGAGGGTAGAGTGGTGACCACATACGCCACCCAGATCTCTTAAGCTCCTGGCACTGAAACCTGGATAAAACAGACACCAGGTCTACTGGGCTCTCGTATGGTGGGTTACATTTTCCTCATCCCGCCAGACCTGAGAGCAGACAAGGTTGAGATATTGGCATGCTTCCCATTTCACAATATACTTTTCAGGTTATCCTCTCTTTCACATTCTCCTCTTTTGAGGTCCACACAATCAGACTCTTCCAACCCATTCCCCCAGCGAGCGGCCATTACTGCCCTCCAGGTCAACCCCATTAGTCCAGAGATCAGTTTTCACCTGGTTTCTGGCACTTGAGCGTATCCAATGGCATTCCCACGCTCATCATAGAATCGTAGAGTTGGAAGGGACCTCCTGGGCCATCGTGTCCAACCCTCTGCTCAAAGCAGGATTTGCTAAATCATCCCAGACAGATATCTGTCCAGCCTCTGTTTGAAGACTTCTATTGAAGGAGAACTCACCACCTCTCGTGGCAGCCTGTTCCACTCATTGATCACTCTGTCAAAAAGTTTTTTCATAGTTCTGCACTGCCCTACATCTCCTCCTCATCTCTGTCTACTACCCTACCCATCCTCACCCCAGTGCTGCACAGCCCTACATCTCCTCCTCATCTCTGTCTACCACCCAGCCTGTCCTCACCACAGTGCTGCACAGCCCTACATCTCCTCCTCATCTCTGTCTACCACCCAACCTGTCCTCACCACAGTGCTGCACAGCCCTACATCCCTTCCTTCATCTCTGTCTACCACCCTACCCATCCTCACCCCAGTGCTGCACAGCCCTACATCTCCTCCTCATCTCTGTCTACCACCCAACCTGTCCTCACCACAGTGCTGCACAGCCCTACATCCCTTCCTTCATCTCTGTCTACCACCCTACCTGTCCTCACCACAGTGCTGCACAGCCCTACATCTCCTCCTTCATCTCTGTCTACCACCCAGCCTGTCCTCACCACAGTGCTGCACCGCCCTACATCTCTTCCTTCATCTCTGTCTACCACCCTACCCATCCTCACCCCAGTGCTGCACCGCCCTACATCTCTTCCTTCGTCTCTGTATACCACCCAGCCTGTCCTCACCACAGTGCTGCACAGCCCTACATCTCCTCCTCATCTCTGTCTACCACCCAACCTGTCCTCACCCCAGTGCTGCACCGCCCTACATCTCCTCCTCATCTCTGTCTACCACCCAACCTGTCCTCACCACAGTGCTGCACAGCCCTACATCTCCTCCTCATCTCTGTCTACCACCCAACCTGTCCTCACCATAGTGCTGCACAGCCCTACATCTCTTCCTTCATCTCTGTCTACCACCCTACCCATCCTCACCCCAGTGCTGCACCGCCCTACATCTCTTCCTTCGTCTCTGTATACCACCTTACCGTCGTCACCACAGTGCTGCACCGCCCTACATCTCCTCATTTCTGCCTGCCACACTACCTGTGCTGTCCATTCTGCTAAGGCTATGTGCTCACAAAGTTTTTAGGTTGTGCGCATTTTGTTGGAAAATCCGCAGGACAAAAGTTCTGCGGTTTATATGCGGATTAGCCTGCGGTTTTCCCCTGCAGTTTCACACCTCATAATGATAAGGTGTAATCCAAACCTCCCACTTCTGTCTCCAAGACTTTCCTCGTGCTGCACCTATTCTCTGGAATGCACTACCCAAGACAATCTGATTAATTGCTATTGTTCATAGCTTTAAATGTGCCCTAAAAACACTCATCTTTACACAGGATAATCACATGAATTTTCTAATCTAACTTCTCCCATTATATATTGTCCTCAAAATCAGGTCTCTTCTCTCATCTGTTCCCCCACCCTCCATTCACTCAGTAGCACTTTATGTCTGGCGTACGGTTCATGCAGCTTTGCAAGAGTTGCCCTTTTTTAGAATTATGTCTGGACCATACAATACAAGCACTTTTTACCTTTTGTGTCACCCCTATTTGTTCATAGAGTGCAAGCTCTTGTGAGCAGACCCTCGCTCCAAATGTTTGAATTGGTAAACTACATGTTAATCTTTTATATCTGACTTTGTTTGTACTTGTCCCCTCTGATTGTACAGTGCTGTGGAATATGTTGGCACTATAGATATAAAAATATTCTTTTTTATTACATATTTACATTTTGTTTAATTAATTTCTCAGTACTTTTACTTTTCAGGGTGTACTCTTACCTGTCTCTGATCCCTGTTGGGGTCACATTGTAGCAGCACTACAGACATTTTTGGGCTGGCGCTTCTATACAGGCATCGCTTTGGCCAGAATAGGAGCCATAGTAGTAAACACCCCCCCCCCACACACACAACAACCGGTAAACGCGGAGTTACAATATTTCTACCACTTTAAGCACCATGTTCCCTTTATTATGATGAACTTGATTGGACAGCATCAATAGCGTGTGCGCAGCATCAATAGCGGAGCGCGGCGTTCTGCGGGGATTCTGGGTGATTATATGGGATATACAGGACTGTGGCTGGCACTATAGGAGGAGGGGGACCTGGAGTTTTCACATAATATAACTCTTCAGGGCGGCCCCTGGACCTATTTTACTGCATATAAAAATATCATCTAATAGCAATATCAGAGACGGAACTGGGGTTTTTGTACTTAAAGAAGCTCTACCATCTACATTCTTATTCTCTTAAAATATAGCACTGTGCACTTACAATTGCTCGTTTTGCCTTTCTACCCAACTAATTCTTCTCTTTTCCATTAGGTGTATGAGATCAACAGATGAGCTGATTTCTTCTAATCTCTATGTAGAAACAGGAGGTCAATCTACCCTGTATGAGTCATGAGTCACTGCAAGAGTCCCTGGTAGGGGTGAGGAGGGAGCAGCTGGGTCAGACGTTGAAGGGGGGGAATGATAAATGCAGGGAAAAGAGACCTCCTGGTTCTACATAGAGCAGATAAAAGAAACATTCACTGGGTAGAAAGACAAAATGAGCAATTGTAAGTACACAGTGCTGTATAATATGACGATTTTAATATAATAAGAGGATAACAACTTTGATGCGAGTGCTTCGTTTAAAATAATCTATAAATTGAGGTTATTGTATCCAATGTTAGGGATGTTAAAGGGATTGTCCAGGGATGGAGTTCAAGAATGCAGTAATTCTATGTGCCTGCAGACTTGTGAATCTTGCTCACTGTCAGGATTCTCTGGCACCGGGAGCAGGTGAGCTCGTGACCGCAAGTATGCAGTTTGTAGACATGCAGTCACGTGCCAACTAGACATCCACGGTCTAATTGAATACAAGTGAATTGAGACATCTAGTTTGAATGTGTCCAAAAGTATCCAAATCGCATACTTATGGTAACATGATCGCCCGGCACCAGAGAATTTTGACAGTGCGGCGCACTGTGAGGACTGACAATCTTCAGTCTCAAGCCTGAACAATCCCTTTAATTATACTGTAGATATTTGTAGGAAGAGATACCAGGCCAAAATTAAGATAGGGCACTTGACTAGGAATTTGGAGAATCAAAGGGTCCTCCAGCACCCACCTCTAGGCCCAGACCACATCTATCTATCTGCATGTGTGACTCCCATTTCTCAGAAAATCATCATCTCCTGATGGCGGATCAGCAATCTAACCTCGCCAAGAAGTGTGGGAAGAAGATTCCTTGTCGCGGTCACTTCTCCACCTCCATAACTTCCATAGACTCGGCTGCAAGTAGCTGCTATGGGGGTGGTGGTGGTCATGTGGGGTCAGGATTTCACCAAATCGCAATGTGTCCCTGTAAATTATTATGATTTCTTCCAATGTATCAACAATCATATTTACATTATGGGATGGAATGTAACCAACAACATCGACAGTGTATAGCACAACACCAGCAGGATATAGCACAACACCGACAGTGTATAGCACAACACCGACAGAGTATAGCACAACACCGACAGAGTATAGCACAACACCGACAGGATATAGCACAACACCGACAGTGTATAGCACAACACCGACAGAGTATAGCACAACACCGACAGGATATAGCACAACACCGGCAGGATATAGCACAACACCGACAGAGTATAGCACAACACCGACAGAGTATAGCACAACACCGACAGTGTATAGCACAACACCGGCAGGATATAGCACAACACCGACAGTGTATAGCACAACACAGGCAGAGTATAGCACAACACCGACAGAGTATAGCACAACACCGGCAGGATATAGCACAACACCGACAGTGTATAGCACAACACAGGCAGGATATAGCACAACACCGGCAGGATATAGCACAACACCAGCAGGATATAGCACAACACCGACAGTGTATAGCACAACACCGACAGAGTATAGCACAACACCGACAGAGTATAGCACAACACCGGCAGGATATAGCACAACACCGACAGTGTATAGCACAACACCAGCAGGATATAGCACAACACCGACAGTGTATAGCACAACACCGACAGAGTATAGCACAACACCGACAGAGTATAGCACAACACCGGCAGGATATAGCACAACACCGACAGTGTATAGCACAACACAGGCAGGATATAGCACAACACCGGCAGGATATAGCACAACACCGACAGAGTATAGCACAACACCGACAGAGTATAGCACAACACCGACAGTGTATAGCACAACACCGACAGAGTATAGCACAACACCAACAGAGTATAGCACAACACCGACAGAGTATAGCACAACACCGACAGAGTATAGCACAACACCGACAGAGTATAGCACAACACCAACAGAGTATAGCACAACACCGACAGAGTATAGCACAACACCGACAGAGTATAGCACAACACCGACAGTGTATAGCACAACACCGACAGAGTATAGCACAACACCGACAGTGTATAGCAAAACACAGGCAGGATATAGCACAACACCGGCAGGATATAGCACAACACCGACAGAGTATAGCACAACACCGACAGTGTATAGCACAACACCGACAGAGTATAGCACAACACCAACAGAGTATAGCACAACACCGACAGAGTATAGCACAACACCGACAGAGTATAGCACAACACCGACAGTGTATAGCACAACACCAACAGTGTATAGCACAACACAGGCAGGATATAGCACAACACCGGCAGGATATAGCACAACACCGACAGAGTATAGCACAACACCGACAGAGTATAGCACAACACCGACTGTGTATAGCACAACACCGGCAGGATATAGCACAACACCAACAGTGTATAGCACAACACCGGCAGGATATAGCACAACACCGACAGAGTATAGCACAACACCAACAGTGTATAGCACAACACCGGCAGGATATAGCACAACACCGACAGTATATAGCACAACACCGACAGAGTATAGCACAACACCAACAGTGTATAGCACAACACCGACAGAGTATAGCACAACACCGGCAGGATATAGCACAACACCGACAGAGTATAGCACAACACCAACAGTATATAGCACAACACCGACAGTGTATAGCACAACACCGGCAGGATATAGCACAACACCGACAGAGTATAGCACAACACCGACAGTGTATAGCACAACACCGACAGAGTATAGCACAACACCGACAGTGTATAGCACAACACCGACAGAGTATAGCACAACACCGACAGAGTATAGCACAACACCGACAGAGTATAGCACAACACCGACAGTGTATAGCACAACACCAACAGTGTATAGCACAACACAGGCAGGATATAGCACAACACCGGCAGGATATAGCACAACACCGACAGAGTATAGCACAACACCGACAGTGTATAGCACAACACCGACAGAGTATAGCACAACACCGACAGAGTATAGCACAACACCGACAGTGTATAGCACAACACCAACAGTGTATAGCACAACACCGGCAGGGTATAGCACAACACCAACAGTGTATAGCACAACACCGGCAGGATATAGCACAACACCGACAGAGTATAGCACAACACCAACAGTGTATAGCACAACACCGGCAGGATATAGCACAACACCGACAGAGTATAGCACAACACCGACAGAGTATAGCACAACACCAACAGTGTATAGCACAACACCGACAGAGTATAGCACAACACCGGCAGGATATAGCACAACACCGACAGAGTATAGCACAACACCAACAGTATATAGCACAACACCGACAGTGTATAGCACAACACCGGCAGGATATAGCACAACACCGACAGAGTATAGCACAACACCGACAGTGTATAGCACAACACCGACAGAGTATAGCACAACACCGACAGAGTATAGCACAACACCGACAGTGTATAGCACAACACCGACAGAGTATAGCACAACACCAACAGTGTATAGCACAACACCGGCAGGATATAGCACAACACCGACAGAGTATAGCACAACACCGACAGAGTATAGCACAACACCAACAGTGTATAGCACAACACCGGCAGGATATAGCACAACACCGACAGAGTATAGCACAACACCGACAGAGTATAGCACAACACCAACAGTATATAGCACAACACCGACAGTGTATAGCACAACACCAGCCGGATATAGCACAACACCGACAGAGTATAGCACAACACCAACAGTGTATAGCACAACACCGGCAGGATATAGCACAACACCAACAGTGTATAGCACAACACCGACAGAGTATAGCACAACACCAACAGTATATAGCACAACACCGACAGTGTATAGCACAACACCGGCAGGATATAGCACAACACCGACAGAGTATAGCACAACACCGACAGTGTATAGCACAACACCGACAGAGTATAGCACAACACCGACAGAGTATAGCACCACTCCAACAGTGTATAGCACAACACCGGCAGGATATAGCACAACACCGACAGAGTATAGCACAACACCGGCAGGATATAGCACAACACCGGCAGGATATAGCACAACACCGGCAGGATATAGCACAACACCGACAGTATATAGCACAACACCGGGAGGATATAGCACAACACCGGGAGGATATAGCACAACACCGGGAGGATATAGCACAACACCGGAAGGATATAGCACAACACCGACAGGATATAGCACAACACCGACAGGATATAGCACAACACCGACAGAGTATAGCACAACACCAACAGTATATAGCACAACACCGACAGTGTATAGCACAACACCGGCAGGATATAGCACAACACCGACAGAGTATAGCACAACACCGACAGTGTATAGCACAACACCGACAGAGTATAGCACAACACCGACAGAGTATAGCACAACACCGACAGTGTATAGCACAACACCGACAGAGTATAGCACAACACCAACAGTGTATAGCACAACACCGGCAGGATATAGCACAACACCGACAGAGTATAGCACAACACCAACAGTGTATAGCACAACACCGGAAGGATATAGCACAACACCAACAGTGTATAGCACAACACCAACAGAGTATAGCACAACACCAACAGTATATAGCACAACACCGGCAGGATATAGCACAACACCGACAGAGTATAGCACAACACCGACAGTGTATAGCACAACACCGACAGAGTATAGCACAACACCGACAGAGTATAGCACAACACCGACAGTGTATAGCACAACACCGACAGAGTATAGCACAACACCGACAGAGTATAGCACAACACCGGCAGGATATAGCACAACACCGACAGAGTATAGCACAACACCGACAGTATATAGCACAACACCGGGAGGATATAGCACAACACCGGGAGGATATAGCACAACACCGGGAGGATATAGCACAACACCGACAGGATATAGCACAACACCGACAGTATATAGCACAACACCGGGAGGATATAGCACAACACCGGGAGGATATAGCACAACACCGGGAGGATATAGCACAACACCGGCAGTATATAGCACAACACCGGGAGGATATAGCACAACACCGGCAGGATATAGCACAACACCGGCAGGATATAGCACAACACCGGCAGGATATAGCACAACACCGACAGTATATAGCACAACACCGGGAGGATATAGCACAACACCGGGAGGATATAGCACAACACCGACAGTATATAGCACAACGTCGGCAGTGTATAGCACAACACCAGCAAGATATAGCACAACACCGACAGTATAAAGCACAACACCGGCAGGATATAGCACAACACCGGCAGGATATAGCACATCACCCGATCACCGGCAGGATATAGCACAACGCCGGCAGTATATAGTACTGTACAACACCGACAGAGTATAGCACAACACCGACAGAGTATAGCACAACACCGACAGTGTATAGCACAACACCAACAGTGTATAGCACAACACAGGCAGGATATAGCACAACACCGGCAGGATATAGCACAACACCGACAGAGTATAGCACAACACCGACAGTGTATAGCACAACACCGACAGAGTATAGCACAACACCGACAGAGTATAGCACAACACCGACAGTGTATAGCACAACACCAACAGTGTATAGCACAACACCGGCAGGATATAGCACAACACCGACAGAGTATAGCACAACACCGACAGTGTATAGCACAACACCGACAGAGTATAGCACAACACCAACAGTGTATAGCACAACACCGGCAGGATATAGCACAACACCGACAGAGTATAGCACAACACCGACAGAGTATAGCACAACACCAACAGTGTATAGCACAACACCGGCAGGATATAGCACAACACCGACAGAGTATAGCACAACACCGACAGAGTATAGCACAACACCGACAGAGTATAGCACAACACCAACAGTATATAGCACAACACCGACAGTGTATAGCACAACACCAACAGTATATAGCACAACACCGACAGTGTATAGCACAACACCGGCAGGATATAGCACAACACCGACAGAGTATAGCACAACACCGGCAGGATATAGCACAACACCGGCAGGATATAGCACAACACCGGCAGGATATAGCACAACACCGACAGTATATAGCACAACACCGGGAGGATATAGCACAACACCGGGAGGATATAGCACAACACCGGGAGGATATAGCACAACACCGACAGGATATAGCACAACACCGACAGTATATAGCACAACACCGACAGAGTATAGCATAACACCAACAGTATATAGCACAACACCGACAGTGTATAGCACAACACCGGCAGGATATTGCACAACACCGACAGAGTATAGCACAACACCGACAGTGTATAGCACAACACCGACAGAGTATAGCACAACACCAACAGTGTATAGCACAACACCGGCAGGATATAGCACAACACCGACAGAGTATAGCACAACACCAACAGTGTATAGCACAACACCGGCAGGATATAGCACAACACCAACAGTGTATAGCACAACACCGACAGAGTATAGCACAACACCAACAGTATATAGCACAACACCGACAGTGTATAGCACAACACCGACAGAGTATAGCACAACACCGACAGTGTATAGCACAACACCGACAGAGTATAGCACAACACCGACAGTGTATAGCACAACACCGACAGAGTATAGCACAACACCGACAGAGTATAGCACAACACCGGCAGGATATAGCACAACACCGACAGAGTATAGCACAACACCGGCAGGATATAGCACAACACCGGCAGGATATAGCACAACACCGACAGTATATAGCACAACACCGGGAGGATATAGCACAACACCGGGAGGATATAGCACAACACCGGGAGGATATAGCACAACACCGGCAGGATATAGCACAACACCGACAGGATATAGCACAACACCGACAGTATATAGCACAACACCGGGAGGATATAGCACAACACCGGGAGGATATAGCACAACACCGGGAGGATATAGCACAACACCGGCAGTATATAGCACAACACCGGGAGGATATAGCACAACACCGGCAGGATATAGCACAACACCGGCAGGATATAGCACAACACCGGCAGGATATAGCACAACACCGGGAGGATATAGCACAACACCGGGAGGATATAGCACAACACCGGGAGGATATAGCACAACACCGGCAGGATATAGCACAACACCGACAGTATATAGCACAACGTCGGCAGTGTATAGCACAACACCAGCAGGATATAGCACAACACCGACAGTATAAAGCACAACACCGGCAGGATATAGCACAACACCGGCAGATCACCGGCACATCACCCGATCACCGGCAGGATATAGCACAACGCCGGCAGTATATAGTACTGTACAACACCGACAGAGTATAGCACAACACCGACAGAGTATAGCACAACACCGACAGAGTATAGCACAACACCGACAGTGTATAGCACAACACCAACAGTGTATAGCACAACACAGGCAGGATATAGCACAACACCGGCAGGATATAGCACAACACCGACAGAGTATAGCACAACACCGACAGTGTATAGCACAACACCGACAGAGTATAGCACAACACCGACAGAGTATAGCACAACACCGACAGAGTATAGCACAACACCGACAGTGTATAGCACAACACCAACAGTGTATAGCACAACACCGGCAGGATATAGCACAACACCAACAGTGTATAGCACAACACCGGCAGGATATAGCACAACACCGACAGAGTATAGCACAACACCAACAGTGTATAGCACAACACCGGCAGGATATAGCACAACACCGACAGAGTATAGCACAACACCGACAGAGTATAGCACAACACCGGCAGGATATAGCACAACACCGACAGAGTATAGCACAACACCAACAGTGTATAGCACAACACCGACAGAGTATAGCACAACACCGGCAGGATATAGCACAACACCGACAGAGTATAGCACAACACTAACAGTATATAGCACAACACCGACAGTGTATAGCACAACACCGGCAGGATATAGCACAACACCGACAGAGTATAGCACAACACCGACAGTGTATAGCACAACACCGACAGAGTATAGCACAACACCGACAGAGTATAGCACAACACCGACAGTGTATAGCACAACACCGACAGAGTATAGCACAACACCAACAGTGTATAGCACAACACCGGCAGGATATAGCACAACACCGACAGAGTATAGCACAACACCGACAGAGTATAGCACAACACCAACAGTGTATAGCACAACACCGGCAGGATATAGCACAACACCGACAGAGTATAGCACAACACCGGCAGGATATAGCACAACACCGGCAGGATATAGCACAACACCGACAGTATATAGCACAACACCGGGAGGATATAGCACAACACCGGGAGGATATAGCACAACACCGGGAGGATATAGCACAGCACCGGCAGGATATAGCACAACACCGACAGGATATAGCACAACACCGACAGTATATAGCACAACACCGACAGAGTATAGCACAACACCGGAAGGATATAGCACAACACCAACAGTGTATAGCACAACACCAACAGAGTATAGCACAACACCAACAGTATATAGCACAACACCGGCAGGATATAGCACAACACCGACAGAGTATAGCACAACACCGACAGTGTATAGCACAACACCGACAGAGTATAGCACAACACCGACAGAGTATAGCACAACACCGACAGTGTATAGCACAACACCGACAGAGTATAGCACAACACCGACAGAGTATAGCACAACACCGGCAGGATATAGCACAACACCGACAGAGTATAGCACAACACCGACAGTATATAGCACAACACCGGGAGGATATAGCACAACACCGGGAGGATATAGCACAACACCGGGAGGATATAGCACAACACCGACAGGATATAGCACAACACCGACAGTATATAGCACAACACCGGGAGGATATAGCACAACACCGGGAGGATATAGCACAACACCGGGAGGATATAGCACAACACCGGCAGTATATAGCACAACACCGGCAGGATATAGCACAACACCGGCAGGATATAGCACAACACCGGCAGGATATAGCACAACACCGGCAGGATATAGCACAACACCGACAGTATATAGCACAACACCGGGAGGATATAGCACAACACCGGGAGGATATAGCACAACACCGACAGAGTATAGCAGAACACCGACAGTATATAGCACAACGTCGGCAGTGTATAGCACAACACCAGCAAGATATAGCACAACACCGACAGTATAAAGCACAACACCGGCAGGATATAGCACAACACCGGCAGGATATAGCACATCACCCGATCACCGGCAGGATATAGCACAACGCCGGCAGTATATAGTACTGTACAACACCGACAGAGTATAGCACAACACCGACAGAGTATAGCACAACACCGACAGAGTATAGCACAACACCGACAGTGTATAGCACAACACCAACAGTGTATAGCACAACACAGGCAGGATATAGCACAACACCGGCAGGATATAGCACAACACCGACAGAGTATAGCACAACACCGACAGTGTATAGCACAACACCGACAGAGTATAGCACAACACCGACAGAGTATAGCACAACACCGACAGTGTATAGCACAACACCAACAGTGTATAGCACAACACCGGCAGGATATAGCACAACACCGACAGAGTATAGCACAACACCGACAGTGTATAGCACAACACCGACAGAGTATAGCACAACACCAACAGTGTATAGCACAACACCGGCAGGATATAGCACAACACCGACAGAGTATAGCACAACACCGACAGAGTATAGCACAACACCAACAGTGTATAGCACAACACCGGCAGGATATAGCACAACACCGACAGAGTATAGCACAACACCGACAGAGTATAGCACAACACCAACAGTATATAGCACAACACCGACAGTGTATAGCACAACACCAACAGTATATAGCACAACACCGACAGTGTATAGCACAACACCGGCAGGATATAGCACAACACCGACAGAGTATAGCACAACACCGGCAGGATATAGCACAACACCGGCAGGATATAGCACAACACCGGCAGGATATAGCACAACACCGACAGTATATAGCACAACACCGGGAGGATATAGCACAACACCGGGAGGATATAGCACAACACCGGGAGGATATAGCACAACACCGACAGGATATAGCACAACACCGACAGTATATAGCACAACACCGACAGAGTATAGCATAACACCAACAGTATATAGCACAACACCGACAGTGTATAGCACAACACCGGCAGGATATAGCACAACACCGACAGAGTATAGCACAACACCGACAGTGTATAGCACAACACCGACAGAGTATAGCACAACACCAACAGTGTATAGCACAACACCGGCAGGATATAGCACAACACCGACAGAGTATAGCACAACACCAACAGTGTATAGCACAACACCGGCAGGATATAGCACAACACCAACAGTGTATAGCACAACACCGACAGAGTATAGCACAACACCAACAGTATATAGCACAACACCGACAGTGTATAGCACAACACCGACAGAGTATAGCACAACACCGACAGTGTATAGCACAACACCGACAGAGTATAGCACAACACCGACAGTGTATAGCACAACACCGACAGAGTATAGCACAACACCGACAGAGTATAGCACAACACCGGCAGGATATAGCACAACACCGACAGAGTATAGCACAACACCGGCAGGATATAGCACAACACCGGCAGGATATAGCACAACACCGACAGTATATAGCACAACACCGGGAGGATATAGCACAACACCGGGAGGATATAGCACAACACCGGGAGGATATAGCACAACACCGGCAGAATATAGCACAACACCGACAGGATATAGCACAACACCGACAGTATATAGCACAACACCGGGAGGATATAGCACAACACCGGGAGGATATAGCACAACACCGGGAGGATATAGCACAACACCGGCAGTATATAGCACAACACCGGGAGGATATAGCACAACACCGGCAGGATATAGCACAACACCGGCAGGATATAGCACAACACCGGCAGGATATAGCACAACACCGGGAGGATATAGCACAACACCGGGAGGATATAGCACAACACCGGCAGGATATAGCACAACACCGACAGTATATAGCACAACGTCGGCAGTGTATAGCACAACACCAGCAGGATATAGCACAACACCGACAGTATAAAGCACAACACCGGCAGGATATAGCACAACACCGGCAGATCACCGGCACATCACCCGATCACCGGCAGGATATAGCACAACGCCGGCAGTATATAGTACTGTACAACACCGACAGAGTATAGCACAACACCGACAGAGTATAGCACAACACCGACAGTGTATAGCACAACACCAACAGTGTATAGCACAACACAGGCAGGATATAGCACAACACCGGCAGGATATAGCACAACACCGACAGAGTATAGCACAACACCGACAGTGTATAGCACAACACCGACAGAGTATAGCACAACACCGACAGAGTATAGCACAACACCGACAGAGTATAGCACAACACCGACAGTGTATAGCACAACACCAACAGTGTATAGCACAACACCGGCAGGATATAGCACAACACCAACAGTGTATAGCACAACACCGGCAGGATATAGCACAACACCGACAGAGTATAGCACAACACCAACAGTGTATAGCACAACACCGGCAGGATATAGCACAACACCGACAGAGTATAGCACAACACCGACAGAGTATAGCACAACACCGGCAGGATATAGCACAACACCGACAGAGTATAGCACAACACCAACAGTGTATAGCACAACACCGACAGAGTATAGCACAACACCGGCAGGATATAGCACAACACCGACAGAGTATAGCACAACACTAACAGTATATAGCACAACACCGACAGTGTATAGCACAACACCGGCAGGATATAGCACAACACCGACAGAGTATAGCACAACACCGACAGTGTATAGCACAACACCGACAGAGTATAGCACAACACCGACAGAGTATAGCACAACACCGACAGTGTATAGCACAACACCGACAGAGTATAGCACAACACCAACAGTGTATAGCACAACACCGGCAGGATATAACACAACACCGACAGAGTATAGCACAACACCGACAGAGTATAGCACAACACCAACAGTGTATAGCACAACACCGGCAGGATATAGCACAACACCGACAGAGTATAGCACAACACCGGCAGGATATAGCACAACACCGGCAGGATATAGCACAACACCGACAGTATATAGCACAACACCGGGAGGATATAGCACAACACCGGGAGGATATAGCACAACACCGGGAGGATATAGCACAGCACCGGCAGGATATAGCACAACACCGACAGGATATAGCACAACACCGACAGTATATAGCACAACACCGACAGAGTATAGCACAACACCAACAGTATATAGCACAACACCGACAGAGTATAGCACAACACCGACAGTGTATAGCACAACACCGACAGAGTATAGCACAACACCGACAGAGTATAGCACAACACCGACAGTGTATAGCACAACACCGACAGAGTATAGCACAACACCAACAGTGTATAGCACAACACCGGCAGGATATAGCACAACACCGACAGAGTATAGCACAACACCAACAGTGTATAGCACAACACCGGCAGGATATAGCACAACACCAACAGTGTATAGCACAACACCGACAGAGTATAGCACAACACCAACAGTATATAGCACAACACCGACAGTGTATAGCACAACACCGGCAGGATATAGCACAACACCGACAGAGTATAGCACAACACCAACAGTGTATAGCACAACACCGACAGAGTATAGCACAACACCGACAGTGTATAGCACAACTCCGACAGAGTATAGCACAACACCGACAGAGTATAGCACAACACCGGCAGGATATAGCACAACACCGACAGAGTATAGCACAACACCGGCAGGATATAGCACAACACCGGCAGGATATAGCACAACACCGACAGTATATAGCACAACACCGGGAGGATATAGCACAACACCGGGAGGATATAGCACAACACCGGGAGGATATAGCACAACACCGGCAGGATATAGCACAACACCGACAGGATATAGCACAACACCGACAGTATATAGCACAACACCGGGAGGATATAGCACAACACCGGGAGGATATAGCACAACACCGGGAGGATATAGCACAACACCGGCAGTATATAGCACAACACCGGGAGGATATAGCACAACACCGGCAGGATATAGCACAACACCGGCAGGATATAGCACAACACCGACAGTATATAGCACAACACCGGGAGGATATAGCACAACACCGGGAGGATATAGCACAACACCGGGAGGATATAGCACAACACCGGCAGGATATAGCACAACACCGACAGTATATAGCACAACGTCGGCAGTGTATAGCACAACACCAGCAGGATATAGCACAACACCGACAGTATAAAGCACAACACCGGCAGGATATAGCACAACACAGGCAGGATATAGCACATCACCCGATCACCGGCAGGATATAGCACAACGCCGGCAGTATATAGTACTGTACAACACCGACAGTATATAGCACAACGCCGGCAGTATATAGCACAAAACTGTCAGGATATAGCACAACACCGGCAGGATATAGCACAACACCGGCAGGATACAGCACAACGCCGGCAGGATATAGCACAACACCGACAGTGTATAGCACAACACCGGCAGGATATAGCACAACACCGGCAGGATATAGCACATCACCGGCAGGATGTAGCACAACGCCGGCAGTATATAGTACTGTACAACACCGACAGTATATAGCACAACGCCGGCAGTATATAGCACAAAACTGTCAGGATATAGCACAACACCGGCAGGATATAGCACAACACCGGCAGGATATAGCACAACACAACAGTAACAAACACAAAGAGCATTAGATCAGAAATATCCGACATATCAGGGCTCATTTCTACATATCACTGATATGATTAGGATGGGGACATCGTGGACACTGTCACCTTGCACCAAAGCAATCCTATCTACATGGAGTTCGTAGTATGTTCTGTTTATGTCTATGCGGAGTTCCTCCTGTTACTCCAGTTTCTAGCAGACTTTTTGCCTGTGAGACTGTAGCTATTCGTACGGTCATTAGGATTTTGTGACTGCTGATATCCAGAGAGGTAGACTAAAGAGAGAGGTGTCCAATCGTTGCTGTATGTAGCAGGAGCTTGGCATTTACCTGCAGCCATCACTAGGGGGAGCTTTATATCAAGTTCAATCTAAAAACAGTATGCAGTGAGCTCTAAAGTTCCCTCTAGTGGCGACTGCAGGAGGTCAGAATTGTGTAACATCACTCAATGCAAGAATTTGTTCACAGCCTTCCACCAAATAAAAATCACCTGTTGACAAGGGCTATAAGTCTTGCTAAAATTTCTGTATTTCCTAGCTTATTGTTAATTTTGAAAACTGCCAAAAACAGTGTGCAAAGATAACCAAGAGATGGTTGGTCCACCAACAGTCCACAGGGTTTATTACAGAGAATCTGCTATATGGTTTTGCTATATAATCTGAGAGCAGCATGACGTAGGGGCAGAGACACTGATTCCAGCAATGTGTCACTTACTGGACTTTGTGTTGCTGTTTAAATAAAATCTGTGTTTTATCAGCAGAACATTATCACAACAGGACTGGGCGTCTCGTGCCCCTTAGTCTTCTGCTCTGTGTAATCCACCTTTCACAATAGGTGATGTCACAGATCACCTCCTCCTCCTCCTGTACAATGACTGATAACACCTCTATATACAGTAGATAACACAGGATCCACCATTCACAATAGGTGAAGTCACAGCTCAACTCCTCCTCCTGTACAATGACTGATAACACCTCTATATACAGTAGATAACACAGGATCCACCATTCACAATAGGTGATGTCACAGCTCACCTCCTCCTCCTGTACAATGACTGATAACACCTCTGTATACAGTAGACAACACAGGATCTATCATTCACAATAGGTGATGTCACAGCTCACCTCCTCCCCCTCCTGTACAATGACTGATAACACCTCTGTATACAGTAGATAACACAGGATCCATCATTCACAATAGGAGATGTCACAGCCCACCCTCTCCTCTTCACTTCACAATGCCCTTTGCCCTAATCAAAGCATGCTTAATACATACTAAAATACTACTAAATATGGTCTATAGTCAGTCTATTGTTTCAAATATCCATGTGGTTAGAATAAGGCCTAGTTCCCAGTGTGAAAATATCTCTAAATTTCTTTTTTTTTAATACAGATTTTTAAATCAAATTTAAATAACATTTCCCAAAATTTATATAAAAGACATTTAAAGTAAAAACTTTATTTAACAATATGTCATTTTCTGACCACACATTCCCTCTAAGGCCTGTTTCACACATCCGTTTTTTTTAGCTCAGCTGAAATCCGCCAAAATGGCGGAAAACGGATCCGTTGGCGGATTGAAACAAACTGGTGTCACCGGACCGTCGGATCTGGATAAGGCAGAAATTTAAAGGAAACGAGAGAGAGAGGTGTTTTATGTTTAAGGCAGAACCGGACTGGTCCTCCATAGGAAGATACTGTACCACTCATTGTACCCGATCTCGACTCGGAAAGGAGAATCATCAATACAAGACCACCGACTTATTAAAGAATTATTCCCAACGTCATGAATGGGTATCATCAGATAGAACTTGTAAACACAAACACTTTTGCAATTTACTGCTCGTTAAAATTTTTAGCCATTCTTGAGATATTACCTTTTTTTTTTTACTGTCCAGCTCGTTGCCTTAGAGACCGACCACCGCTGCTATACAGCTAGACATATGCTGAGCTTACAAGCTCTCTTTTATTTAGCTTGTAAACACTTTTCTGAAACTGTCCGGGATCGCTGGAGCGCAGTGTTACCTCTAAATCCTGGCCACTTTCAGTGCTGGAAATACAAACTAGACAGCAGCGGAGGTCGGTCTCCAAGGTACAGAGCTGTAAACAAAAGTGTTAATATCTCAAGAACGGCTGCAAATTTTATTTAGCAGTAAATTGAAAAAATGCTCGTTATTTATTTTACAAGCTCCATCCGACGATATCCATCTATGATGATGGGAATAACCCTTTATGTGAGAATTCACTCACAGGGTGTACGAAAATGAGAACATTTCCTTCTGAGTTCAGCCTCCCGATATTCCCTACCTATGGGGGTGATGATGACTGTAAACTGCGTCTCTTCCCCTTTCCCGGTGATGTTGTTGTACGCCCGGCACAGATAATCCACAGTTTTTTGCCTGACTGTCTCAGAGAGGAGCTTGAAATAAGGTCCATAGTTGACGATCTCGGAGGAGTTGTTGCCCCTCTGGATCCAGGCACAAGTATTTGGGGGATTGGAGTCGGCAGAACAGTCAAAGCGAACAGATTCTCCATTGGCAATAGTAAAGACTTCTCCGACCTTAAGCCCTTTGTCTGAGATGACACGAAGCCCGTACGGTCCATCTGTCAAAAAGAAGACAGTGCGGGATGAGTAACAAACGACACAGAAACATAAAATACTATGACATATACGGGATGATAAATTATGCAGTAACACGGTTGGAATACAGTTTAGTTGACCTGTTTTATGCTGATGAGGTGCAACAAGCCAGGAACAGGCGGAGCTGAGCTATTAGAAAACCGGATAAAATTTTTTTGGGTTTTCTGTAAATGATCAAATGATCATGTGAGATCGCTATTACAACTTTAAGGAACTTTCACGCATGGCAAATTTATTGCAGGAGTTTTTCTGACTACACATCTGATCAGAGCCGATGCTAGGCTTACATTCACCATCTGCAAAGTTTCAGATTGTGATCCTTGACCTACTATCATAATCCCCTGGCCAAAGCAGAGTGGCTTGTTGGCACCTACCTGGCACCTACCCATGTACAGAGAAGTATGCCGACTCAATCTGTTGTCATTCTCAGGCTAGAAAAGAAAAATCTTGAAAATGCTGAAACATAAAAGTGTATTAGAGTTTTCCATTGTAAATTAATTAAGTTTTGCTTGAAATAAAACTAGAACAAGGACGCACGTTCAGCTGAAGTGTATTGCGGTGCAGAGACCTGCAGACTCCCTGCACTGCAATACACACCGCCGGCCAATCAGCGGACATCGGCTGACGTCGGTGTGCCTATCACAAGTGGTGCATGGCAGTGACGTCATGCGCTGCCCAATGCTGGCATGCCGAAGTCAGCTGCAGCCTATAGAAGAGGACAATGTACTTCATTGGAGCGGAAGAAGTGTTGGACAAGAGCGGCAGATCGCACACTATATTAGGATGGAGGACATTATACCTGGAAGGGGCCCAGAATGGTTGTCATTATACCAGGATGGGGAACAGTATACCAGGTAAAGGCCCAGGATGGGAACATATAACAGGAAGAGGCCTAGGACAGGAGACATTATAATAGGAAAGGAGAACAGGATGGGGGACCTTATACCAGGAAGGGGCCTAAGATGAGGGGCATTATTATAGGATGTGGACCAGGACGATGGACATTATTACCGAAAGGGGCCTGGATAGGGAACGTTATTACAGAATTGGGTCAGGACAGGGGATATTATTACAGAAAGTAGCCCAGGATGGAGAATATTACAGGCAGGGGCCCAGGATGGAGAACATTATTACAGGAAGGGGCCAGAGTGGGTTATATTATTACAGAAAGGGACCCAGGATGGAGAATTTAATTACATAAAGGGACCAGGGCAGGGGACATTATTACAGGAAGGTGCCTGAATGGGGACATCATTATGTGTAAGGTGAAGACGTATGTATTTATAGGATGTAGAAAGCTACAAAGGCCCATACATCTGACCAACATGGAGGTGGGGGGGGTCCAGGTCCAAATTTTCTTCGGGGCCCCATAGGACTCTAGTTAAACCACTGCATGCATAAAGCACTGTTTAAACTTGAAAATACAGGAAACTTAGGAAAATCTGAGAATGTTCTGGAATGAAAGCCATGTTGGTTGTTACCTAGAATTCCCAGCAGCTAATATAACATGACAAGTTTATAAAGCGTGACCCCTAAATTAACCGATAAGCTAAAATAGCTACAAAGAGTTCTCTTTTGCCTCCGAAGGAACGAACAGATCCCTGCATTACAGAGACAACCCACTTTTAATGAAAGACAAAAATTGTGACTTTCTTTACCCAAGTACACAGTCATGCGCCCTGTCACAAGCCCTCCTAGAAAGGAGAAGACCCCCATGAAACATTCCCTTATCCCTCCGGATGAAAAGGATTCAGTAAGATTGGAGGATCGGTGACCACCCTGACAAAACTTAAGAAAATCCAATCCTGTTCCTGACTTTCACTTAGGTTGCCATCCCAGTGTCGGCACAAGCCAAGGTCGAAGGCTGTACCCCCTTACAAAGAGGTTGCCCAAGTCGAGTGATAAATCTGATGCCCTCCCTGAGAATTCAGGATAGGCATCCTATAAAGGCACCACATGTCGAAAAGTCCATGGGCGAAATAATGTGGAAAGTGAAGACTTGTGAGTAAACTGATTTATATTTACACTGTGTAATACTTCATTTCACCTGTAGAGGCGCTGTAAGGAAACTGAGCAGCTACTGTCACAGACTATGCCTTGTCCACGGGCGGTCTAGCAGCAGGACATCCTGTTATCCGTTTATCAAATCTAATCATGTGCGATCTTTTTAGTTTCGCAATTGAAAAAAATAAAAAAGGCAAAAACAAGAAAACATGAAAGCAATGTCTGCAGACAATGACAATAAATTACTGCAAAAAAAAAACAAAGAAAAGCAGCAAGTAATTAGCACCTCCTTATAAACCCAAACACACTGAGCAGATGGAGCAAATGTAAGTGCCATATGTGCATGTAAT
Source organism: Dendrobates tinctorius (assembly GCF_039654945.1). NCBI lineage: Eukaryota > Metazoa > Chordata > Amphibia > Anura > Dendrobatidae > Dendrobates > Dendrobates tinctorius. Next base: position 82,521,018 of record NW_027361738.1, on the reverse strand, counting down.
TAGTGATATCAGGTCCCTGCAGAAATCCAGAACCAGACTTATCTCAGGATCAGCACAGATTCATGTGCTGGAAAACAGAGGGTACGAGCAAGAAGAGTAGCTGCAAACAGCGCCTCTCTCTCTCTCTGGAGGACCCAAGATGTTCATACATTACAAGGACAACCTATTAATGTTAATGGAAACTGTAATTCTTCATATCTCCTGTGGGGGTGCTGTAGGGAAATTAAAGACTTCCAGATGGCTCCATAGGTGATCGCTGGTACTTCAATGCTGATGTAGATGTACGAGAGCTTGTTTTTTTAAAGCAAGGGCTGTAGACTTGATTGACATCATTTAATTTACCATATAATGTATCAAGAAATGTAAAAAAAAAAATAAAAAATTCAAGTGAGGAGAAATTATGAAAGAAAACTCAATTTCACCATTGTTTTCTGAATTTAGGTTTTACGGCATTAATTATATAAAAAAAAAGTAACTTAGGAACCAATTCCTCCATGTCAGTCCGATTACACCGACGCCAAACAAGCAGAATTTTTTTTACTGTTTTAGTGGCTTAAACCAAAAAAATGGAACTTTGCAACAACAAAAACAGACTGTTAACTTTTTTTTTTTGACCATCGATGGAGTTGGGTGCAAACTGTTTTTTTTTATGTGGTGAACAGACATTTTTATGAATGCCTTTTTGGGATACATACAATGTGTTGATTGCCATTTATTGCATTATTTTTTTTTGGGGGGGAGGAGAAGTAGAATAATAATTTAAAAGATTTAACCTTTTTTTTTTTTTTTTTTTACAATTTTGCTACATACGGTATGTTTGGGGAAAAGGTGGGTGATTTAAACTAGAAAATAAATAATAATAACATATAATATATACCCAAAATATTTTTACATTTTTGATTAGTCTCTTAAGGGGATTTGAACCTGCAATTCCTTGATCGCCTATTTAATGCTGTAATGTTGAAGTGTTTTGGTAAATGGACTAGCTCCTATATTATTATTAATTTATATAACGGCATTATTTCCATGGTGCTGTACATGAGAAGGGGGTTACATACAAAGTTCTAGATATCACTTACAGTAAACAAATTTACGACAGACTGGTACAGAGGGGAGAGGACCCTGTCCTTGCGGACCTACATTCTACGAGATAATGGGGAAGAGACAGAAGGTCGGGGGTGCAGCAGCTCTGGTGGTGGTGAGGCGGCAGCTCGGGCGGTGGTGAGGCGGCAGCACGGTATTATACCATGGGCAATGTATGACAGCACTGTATTATAATATGGGCACTGTATGGGAGCACATTATTCCACTATGGGTAATGTATTACAGCACTGTATTATACCATGGGCACTGTATTACAGCACGGTATTATACCATGGGTAATGTATGACAGCACTGTATTACACTATGGGCACTGTATGACAGCACTGTATTATATTATGGGCAATGCAGGACAGCACAGTATTATCCTATGGGTAATGTATGATGGCACTGTATTATGGGCACTGTATGACAGCACTGTATTATACCATGGGTAATGTATGACGGCACTTGAGCATGAGAACTTTCTATCAGATCACCGGAGATTACCTGGATCATTTTACCTGGTCCTGAGAACCAATGTCATGTACTTAGCAACCCGGAGCTCGCACGCTGTGGCCAAGCATTGGCATAACATCAATACTCATTTTTGGCCTGTCATGCAGATAAGCTCCATAGAGAACTCATCAGAGTCCTCACTGCTGTTTACCCAATGCCTTGTAAATCCATAAATCACCTGTTTTGCTGAGACTTTACTCCTGCGGGTTTGGTGCTGATTGGTTATGTCAGCAGCACCCTGCCGCCCATTCTGTCACTGAGCAGATGGCATGTACTTAGAGCGAGGGACCTTTTTATCATTGCACACCCCCGCAGTCTCAACATATGGTACACGGGAACCTTACGAGCAGGCTCGCTTGCTGCAAACATGTTATTGACGATATATAGATGGAAATTTACTGCTCCAAGGAGCGGCTGCCATATTCTGCGCAGAGGAGGTTAACTCTTTGACAGATGGAGACGAGACCCAATTATTGTGGATTGTGAAACTGGTTGAAGGGTGACCGTCAACAGCGGCGGCGTGGTCATCGACATAAAGGAGGTGCGATCGTTGGCTATACATTATATTTAGGCAATAACGAGAGTTTTGGGTTATGTTTGTGAAAGACTTACACTAATCGCAGAGCCGCTAACCTGAACTACAGAAGTCTCCCTAAACATTATAGTAGAGGTGACATCGGGGAGGGTCTGAGATGGAAAGTATTACATGTGCAAACCCCAGACCAGACCCCTATAAAGACTCTGGACAGGCCTCCTAAATGCAGACCGTAGACCAGACCCACTGTAGAGAGGGCTCAGCCCAGGCCCCCTAAACACAAAACTGAGGCCAGGCTCACTGAATGCAAATATCGGACCAGACGCCCTATACACAGACCCTACACCAGATCCATTATAGAGAGGACTCAGCCCAGGCTCCCTAAACACAAAACTGAGGCCAGACTTCCTAAAAGCAAGTATCGGACCAGGCCCCGTAATAACAGACTGAAGCCAGACCCCCAAAATGCAGACATTAGTCCTGGACCTCGAAATACAAATCCCATATCACACCTTCTAAATACAAACTCAAGCAAACCTGCTAAATAAAAAACCCTGAGACCAGACCCTCTAAATAAAAACTTAAGTTTAGACTTCCTAAATACCATCTCAGGCCAATCCCTCCTAGCTATATACATCAGACCAGACCCCCTAAATAAAACCTTGGACTAGTCCTTAACAGGCTACAAAACAAACTCAGACCAAACATCCTAAATATAGGCCTTAAACCAGGCCCCCTAAATACAGGCCTTAGACCCAAGACCCCTAAATACAGGCCTCAGACAAGGCTCCCTAAATACAGGCCCCCTAAATGCAGGCCTCAGACAAGGCTCCCTAAATACAGGCTTCAGACAAGGCCCCCTAAATTCAGGCCTCAGACCAAGACCCCTAAATACAGGCCTTACACCAGGCCCCCTAAATACAGGCCTCAGACAAGGCTCCTTAAATACAGGCATCAGACAAGGCTCCCTAAATACAGGCTTCAGACAAGGTCCCCTAAATTCAGGTCTCAGACCAAGACCCCTAAATACAGGCCTTAGACCAGGCCCCCTAAATAGACGCCATAGACCAGGCCCCCTAAATACAGGTCTCAGACAAGGCTCCTTTAATACAGGCAACAGACAAGGCTCCCTAAATACAGGCCTCAGACCAGGCCTCCTACATACAGACCTCAGACCAGGCCCCCCTACATACAGGCCTGAGATCAGGCCCCCTACATACAGACCTCAGACCAGGTTTCCTACATACAGACCTCATACCTGGCCCTCCTAAATAAAGGCCTCAGACAAGGTCCCCTACATACAGGTCTCAAACCAGGCCAGCCAACATACAGGGTTCAGATCTGCCCCCCTACATACAGGCCTCAGAGCAGGCCCACTACATACAGGCCTCAGACCAGGCCCCCCTACATACAGGCCTCAGACCAGGCCCCCCTACATACAGGCCTCAGACCAGGCCCCCCTACATACAGGCCTCAGACCAGGCCCCCCTACATACAGGCCTCAGACCAGATCCCCTAAATGCAAACCCACAACTCCCTCCGACAATCCAAGGGTGGTCCTCATGAACCATGAATGTTATTTCTGGGAAATGTTCCCCTTTCTAATTAGTCATTAGCCAGACAATTATATTTAGTCCTTTTTCCAATGTGTTTTTATTTTCAACAGTCACCTAAATATAAGATGTCTCTCTGCTGTTCAGCTACTTGTCCATAAAGGCTTCCAGCCATTTCAGAGACATTTGCCTAATGTTATATGTATTAATTCATTCCTTAATGATATAGATTATGGTACAGTATTTGTTGTACTTTGCTGCCATCTACTAGCCAATGTTATAATATGTTGTTCATATATTATAGATGTGATTTCCCATAATGCCTCTCTCTCTTATTTTATCTCATCAAGGTACTGTGAATAAAACATTTTAAAATTCATCACTGCATCGTTCATCCCGGATTTACCACGTGCAGTTGGTCAAGAATAGGATGGAAGGGTAGCGAGTAACACTACCTGCCATTGCTTGTACAGAGATCCGTGTTCCCATCCATCAGACACTTCTCACCTATGTACATCGGTGGCAGAATAGTCTCTACCAGTAAAAAAACAACCCTAGTAATGTGCTATGGGAGAGGTTAGTGAGCATGCTTTGTGTCAGGGAGGAAGGCGGAGGAGTAGTCCCTCCCCAGCACCTGGGTGTGACCCTGTGTTATCATCTGTAGTTTTATGGAACTGGTAAAACTTTTTATTGTAGTCCTGCTCTGTAATGACAATGAGGTTGCCCCCCAGTGTACGTAGCAAAAGTGCCCCTTCTATACGCTGTCAATACGGGGATACAGCACCCGATCACTCACAGTATATGGTGGGCACGATGCTGTCACTCTCCATCTCACTGATGTAATTTGAGGCCAGGCAGCTGTAATTCCCGATGTCAGTCTTCATCACCGGAGAAATAGAGAAGATGGACTTGTCCCGGGAGAAGCTATAGCTGGAGCTGTTCTGCAGGGGGCTCCCATTTTTCAGCCATACGTATGTTACTCGGGTCCCTTTCAACGCATGACATTTAAAGGTGAGGTTCCCCACATACTCCACCGCTCCGTACGACGGCTCGCTCTCAATAACGGGCTGCGAAACCGGAACTAAAAAGAGGAAATAAAATGTAGAGATGGAAAAATATTATGTATGGTGCTTTGTATTTTTATTTTATCAAGTTAACAGAAAAACTGCAGCTGCATCCCCCTCCTCCCTCTCTTAATATCATGACTATGGGTAACAAGGTTACTGGCAGTTTTGCTATTATTTTACTCTTTATATCCTTTTTACTTTACATTTCATAAATTTTTAGATTTAGTAGTATGGTTCAATTTATCATTTCTGGGTATTTTTTTTGTAAGTCCCTACTTTTTAGGCCTTGTTGGTATTTGTTGACAATTTTTGCTCCAAATTTTTCAGAAATGGCACATGGGGGTTCATGAATTTTGCACAAAATCAAATATGCTTTTTGTGTGAAGCCTGTTTTTTTTTTTTACACTAAAGAGTCACATGTTCTGCTAAAATAAAGCAAAACAAATGTACAAAAAAAAAAATACATAAAATCACTTGAGGAAGGACTAGTGTATACTTGCACCAAAATTTGGAAACTTTTTTAAAAAGTTGCAACTGATTATTTGGCGCAGAAAACATCTGGAAACCGCAATCAAACCTCACCCACAATGGTCTATATTTACAAAAAAAAAAAAAACAGGTGAAGGGCGAAGGCATAAAATAGAATTTGAGAAGGCGCAAACTAAGAGACAATGTAAATGAAAAAGATGAAAAAAAAAATTAAACAAAGGCACAAGTGCAATGATGAACCGGATCCTTCATTGTGTGTTATTTTACCTGTGTGCATTGAGCCATATGGGGGTGACCTGGATTAGAAATCTCAACCCGTTTTCAAATGACCTGTTGCAACGTTCAGCGGTGAAACTAGAGCTTAACAGGTGCTGGACAAAAATTTAGATTTTGAGGACCACAAAAAAAAAAATTAAAATACAAGAGACATGTTTCTATGTTGCCCACGTCATGAATTAAACTCACTGGAAAAAAAACGTAGAGCACACGGATGTCATCTGTGTTCTTTGTGCTTTCCATTTTTAACTACTTGATGGGTGGAAGAAGTTTGGATTTTTTTTTTGTTTATTTTTTCTTGCATATGAGAATAACTTAGGAAACACTCATGGTAATTGTGTAATAGATGGTAATAAAGGTGTTATCAGTTATTGTAATTCTGCCTCTGCTGATAAGAAGTCTGCTGAAAACTCTTCGTGAAAGGACAGGAAGTATCAGTCTGAAAATCGCCCCAGTGGCCAGTGTGAAAACTGCTAAATTTCTAATCTTTTATTTTTTTTTTATAAAGATTGTAATATATAAAAAAAAGAAACATTGGCAATTGGTTATTTTTTGTTAAAATCCATGTAACACCAAAACTTGATTTAAGCAACAGATCTCTTTAAAAGGAATCTGTCAGCAGGATTTTGCTATTCAACCTGAGAGCAGCACAATGTCGGAGCAAAGACCCTGATTCCAGCATTGTGTCACTTACTGGGGTGTGTGGTGTTGATTCAAAACAATCAGTGTTTAACAACAGGATATTATCACTAAAGGTCTAGGTGCCTCGTGCCTCCTGGTCCAACCTCACGCCCCCAGCACTGATTAGCAGCTTTCTATTACTATGCAGTGTACAAAGAAAGAAGCCAATCAGTGGTGTGGGCGGGGTTATACAGTGCTCAGTATTCAGAGCTTTGCTAGATCTGCAACAGAGAAAACTGATTGTATCAGAACTGCTGCACCCAGTAAACTAAGTGATACATCGCCAGGATTAGGGTCACTGACCCTACATCGTGCTGCTGTCAGATTACATAGCAAAAACCTGCTGACAGATTCATTTTAAGGAGAACCAGAAATTCCCCACATTGCCTCAAAGGTGTTGCACTCAACCAGACTTTGTTCTACACTGATGAGGGGTGAAAAATCCGAAACAGGTTGTCTGTAAATGTGTTTCTGGCTCGATATTTATCCCTGGCTGTGTTGCAAGGTTTGTTAAAGGGTTGGACGTTGACTTAGAGGGTAGATACTTCTAGGAGGTGTTTGCTATGGTCCCTTTTGTCCTGCATGAGAGCTAATTTGCAGTTATTTTTATCAGAAACTATTAGAATGATTGGAAATCTTATTTTTCCTGGTTTCAGAACTTGTTGACATCGCTCATAGAAGGTTTCTGTAAATGATGGTTTTCATTCAGCGTCTTGTATTTGCTCATGGACTGTGGCCGGGTAACAGATGTCTTTTTCTCACCTTTTATATATGTCTATTATTTGCCTACTATTGTTCCTAAAGTTACACCTGGAAGACCCAACGTAGAGCAAATACCACAAAAATGTCCGGCCAGTACAATATCAGACTAATTGTGGTAATTGGTATGGGAACTTTCCGTGGCGTCACTTGTGTAATTTCGGTTTTGGGTTTGGTATGTGGTGAATATTCGGCACTTCTGGGATTTATAGGGAGCCCCAAGTACAATATTTTTATGTCCCGGTGTGATTCCTGGCCCTCCTCATGCCGTTACTGTTTTACTGAGAAACTGAAGCTGCATCCCCCTCCTCCCTGTCTTTGCTGTATTACTGATCACGAAATTTGGGAGGTGTTCAAGAATTTCCTGATTGTAGAGGATATGAGTCTTTTTTCCAGGTCTCATAAATGTCTGTTTTTCAAGCAGAAGACACTCCAGGAAAATTTTGCGGTCCTGCCCCTAATGATCCCTGTATAGGGGTCGGTCATCACCTGGCGTGCTCGGCCCGGGGGCTCCAGATCCGCGACCTAGAGGGTCCACTCTTAGACGTTATCTGCTCCTGAAACGTCACACTCCCCCAAATCCTCCTCAAGAATTTTGAGCTTCTTCTCCAAAACCTCAGCAAAAAGACCTTGGCCCCAATTCATTTTGCCAGTATTGTGGTGTAAGATGCTTTGAAAAACTAAATAAATATCACAAAATTCACAGTTTGGATTTGTGCAAAAACTTGCAACTTTTGACATTTTACGCCAGTTTCGACAAAATGAGTGAAGCCTTGGCATGGCGGGGTGCGGCAGAGACGTGTCGCCAGGTCTTGTCTAGTTCATGACCAGCTGTTGTATTCCTTGGATCAGAAAAAAATTCTCCAAAAGCTCTATGTGCAGGTAGTCTTATGGTAAGTTCCCATGGATAAGACAGGCAGAAGATATTCATTTGTGTGTCAAATTTGCAGCACCGTGGAAAACATTTTACAAAATTTCATGTACAGACTGCCGAGGAAATCCATAGTGTAAAAAAGGTGTCGCCCCAGAGGAGCGCTGTGCAAAGTGTGAACCAGACCAGAGCCGATGACAGCACAAAAAAGGCAGGGGAGGCGTGACTCCCAGTGCTCCCTTGGCCTCTGCGGTGGATTGAGCTCACAGAGCATTGTCTGGATTCGATAGGAGCCGAGTCGGCTCTATACACAAGGATATCGGCTGTGTTTTACAGCCAGCATCTGCTTCTAAGCCACCAGAGTTTCCCACGATTGATGCTGAAAAAACACTTAAATGCCACTGTCAATCACTTGGAGGTATCATGCCACACGACTGGTCTATTGGGCCTTTGGCTGATGGGTTGCATTGTATCTGGGAGCCTGTTAAAAGCCCCCCGCCGTTCCTACCATGAATCCCAAACACGCCCCCTAATACAAGTTTAAATCATTCCCTCCCCTCCTTACCCAGTTAAAAATAATTGGAAATTTAGTTTTTTTCACCACCACATTTGTAAAAGTCCGATTTATGAAAATAGAAAATTAATTAACCCATATGATGAACGACGTAAACAATTACCCGAAATGCCACTTTTCAGATGACGCACCTCTACCAAAAAAATTACCGTAAAAAAGATCAAATCACCATATGTACCCAAGAAAAAAACACTTCAGCTTGCCAAGGTGAAAAAAAACTATTAAACAGCTCCATCAAAGGAAAAATTAAAAAAAAAAAACTACAAAAAGCTATAGATCTCTGGAAACAAACCAAAAATAACTTTATTCCAAAGTTCTGAAATTTTTGGACACTAAAACATGAAAAACAAAAAAAGTTATCATTTTGGCCCGATTTGAGTTACATGAACCTAAACAATCATGTTGTCAGGTCATTTTTTACGTCATATTGTTTTTTTTCGCCATTTCATTCCACTTGTAATGTTTTTCTCCTTTGTTTGTACATCATGGGGTTAAATGAATGGTGTAACTGAAACGTCCAACTCATTCTGCAAAAAACAAACCCTTGTATGGTGAAAAAAAAAAAAAGTTATGGCTATTGGAAGAAGTGGAAGGAATAAAACAAAAGTGTAAAAATAAAAAAAAAAAGTCCCTATCGGAAAGGGTTAAAGGGGTTGTCCATGATCACAAAAACATGGCTGTTTTCTTTCAAAAACAGCACCATCCTCGGGTTGTATGAGGTATTGCAGCTCAGCTTCATTCTCTTCAATGGAACATAGCTGCAAAATTGGACAGGTGCAATGCGGTTTTTCACTTTTCTTTACACCACTCCATCCAACCCTTGGCATTGTGCTTGGTGATGTAAGGCTACATGCAGCTGCTCGGCCATGAAGCTCTCGTGTTTGTTCTGATGTTATACCAGAGGAGGTCTCCATTTCATGGCTGAGTTGCTGAGGTTCCTTCGACTTCTTAATAATATCACTCACAGGTGATGGGGAAAAGATTCAGGAGGGAGAAATGTCAGGAACGGACTTGTTAGCCCAGTGGCTTCTATTACAGGACCGCGCTGGTATCAGTTAGCTCTGCACCACCGGCCGATCTGTCACGTTAATTAAAGCAATAGAGCAGGATGTTATACACAGGGGTAGAGGGGCCATATGTTATAAACCAGGGGTGATGGGGCTGGCTGTTATACACTGGGGTAGTGGGGCCATATGTTATACACCAGGGGTGATGGGGCTGGATGTTATACACTGGGGTAGAGGGGCCATATGTTATACACCAGGGGTGATGGGGCTGGCTGTTATACACTGGGGTAGTGGGGCCATATGTTATACACCAGGGGTGATGGGGCTGGCTGTTATACACTGGGGTAGAGGGGCCATATGTTATACACCAGGGGTGATGGGGCTGGATGTTATACACTGGGGTAGAGGGGCCATATGTTATACACCAGGGGTGATGGGGCTGGATGTTATACACTGGGGTAGAGGGGCCATATGTTATACACCAGGGGTGATGGGGCTGGATGTTATACACTGGGGTAGAGGGGCCATATGTTATACACCAGGGGTGATGGGGCTGGATGCTATACACTGGGGTAGTGGGGCCATATGTTATACACCAGGGGTGATGGGGCTGGATGAAATAGGGCCGGAGCCAACCCCTTTCATATTAACCCTTTTTTTATCTAAATATGTCCAATATTCTAAGTTTATGACTTTCTTTACAGATGTGGGAGTCTAGTATTTCTAGTTAAAAAAAGCTCCAAATTCCTTGCATAGATAAATCAAAATGATATAATTCTGGCTACCTGCAGCCACCACTAGGGGGAGCTTAGACACTTACTGAATTTTGTCTATATGTCAAACTTAATAATAACATACTAAGCAGTGAGCTCCCCCTAGTGGAGGTTGCAGGTAGCCAGAATGATATTCTATAACTCCAGGTCTATGCAGGAAATTTGGAGCTCTGTTTCAGAAATACAAAATTCTGATCCCAGTAAAAATAAAGTGAGAAATAAATATTGGACCTAAAAAAAACAGCGGCCTGATTCATTATTGCATATGCACCTTTTTGTTCGTCTAGTTTTTGGGGTTTTCCTTCGCACTTTATATTTCTTTTAACTTGCTCCTTTTTTTTAATTCATTTTAAATTTATTAGAGGTTTTTTTTTCACTGTTCCCCGTTGTGTGGCTTTAGAAATCTACAAATATTTTTGACAGATTTATTAATTGTGACTTTTTATAAAGTGGCTACATTTTTGTATAAATGTTTTCCAGTGTCCTCGCCGGGGAGTGATTTTATGTATGTCTGAAATTTTTCTGAAAATATTGCAAAATTTTAGTAGAACATGCAACTTTTATTTTTTTTTTTAGTTACAAAGTTACGGAAAGAAAAAAAAGGTTAAAGATAGAAATAAAAAACATTTATTTTATGCAAAATTCATGAACTGTGTTCGACATTTTGAAAGAGTCAAGAAATACAACAAAGTAAAGAAAGAAAAAAGTTTTTGAAACTCCCGCTGTTGTGAGTTCATTTTCCCCTTCACTACTGAGGCCCGAGGAACTCCCTCGTCTGGTAAAGAAAGGTAGTGAGCCTGATTATCAAACACCTGAGTCTGATGATGATGACTGGCTGAGTGGAGTCACTGACTGGATATAAGGCTGCCGACGCCCTTCTGCCCTGCGGGTGATTTCTCTGTGGGATCCTTGGAGACCAGTCTGAATTCCTGCTCCTCTAAAGCTAAGTTTTCTGCTCGGCCTTTTGTATTTGTGCTTAGACTTTGTTTTGCTTTGTTTTTCTGGATTTCTGCCATTCCCTGCTGGGGTGTGCTGAATTCCTTTAGCTCTGTCTTCTGAAAATACCTGAGTGCTGATTTAGTTTTTGAAGCCTAGCTGCTTCAGGGTCTTTTTCATATCAGCTTGTTGGCTTATGTCTTTGATAGGGTTTTGGCAGATTGCAGACAGCAACCTTCCTTTCCTGTTCTGTTTAGCTAGCTTGGGCCCCATCGTTTGCTCAGCCTATCTTTCTATCTGTGTGAGTGTTTTTTCATCTTGCTTCACCGTCATTATATCTTGGGGGCTGCCTTTTACTTTGGGGTCTGCTCTGGGGCAGTTTAGATTTCCTTTTCTGTCTTTAGGCTATTTAGCGCTCCGGCTGTGATCGAGGGGTCTAGGGCATCGTAGGAACCTCCCACGGCTACTGCTAGTTGTGTTGATAGGTTCAGGGGTCTGCAATCTGATAGTTGCCAACTTCTCTGGTTTTCTGGACGTAGCTTCTATTTTTGTGTCTGCCTCCTACGGTGACTCAATCATAACATCCCGCTAATGATGAATGGTGATCAGCGCTGGGTCAGCGCTACTTACCGTGCACAGTGACCTCAATCTTCTGTGTCGCTGACATGGTGGTCTCCCCTTGTATGTTGACTTTAACGGTGTAGTTCCCCTCATCGCTCACGTGTAATGAATTGATCAGCAGGGAGGCGTTGGGCGGATTCATTGTAAATTTGTGCTGGAATTCCAGATCTGGTATAAATGTGTGATTGATGGACGTCAGCAGACAAGCAGGGGGGGCCGGCGGCCTTTCAAGCAGCCAAATGATCTGCACGGCGGATGCGGGAACGTTGACGTCATAATGGATGGGCAAAGTAAGAGGCTGCCCCTCGATGCCATGGATGGTTGGAGATGGTGCGGTTAGCTTCACTGCAGAGCAGGTGGCAAATACTGTAAGAAAAAAAAAAAATTTAAAAAAAAGCAGAAAGAGGTTAATTTTTATTTTTTTTATCTAAATTGTTCCCACATTAAAGGGATATGCATAGTTAAAGGGAATATCTGTTCGGTCACAGGTGGTCAGTAGAGCCGTGCTGGAAAAATACAGTATGTTCGAGGATGTTAGACAGCCGCAACACATGCAGGGATTGTCTAACAAACAGGTAATCCCTGTCTATCAGCTGCGAGACATGCAACCGTGGGGACTCAAACATACTTTTCGATCACGCCAAAGACACTTGGTTAGCACCCGAGCATGCTCAGATAACACCTTACCCCAGCACGCTCGCTCATCACTAGCGCTCACTAAACCGGGGTCCTGCAAATCTTTTGCTTAACTCCAGCACTATACGAACAGCCGGCTATGCTACCTGTGGCCACCACTTACGGACAGATTTTGCCATCTCTGCCATAAATGTGTCAAATAGGAAAACCCCTTTAAACAGCAAAGAAATTTTTTTCACGGAAACGAACCTAAAATAATAAGTCATGTAACATAGTTTTTAGCTCTGGTTCCTCGATCTGCTCCAGTGATGGTCCATGCCGCGAGCCATCTGGTTCTACACAATACAGGACAGCAGATAACCACAGCAGTGTTTTACGGGGGCTGGCTTTTCTTTAAAAAAAAAAAAAGCCAGCCCCCTTAACTCACTGCTGTGCTTACATGCTGTCCTGTATGGTGTAGAGCCAGATGGGTCGCGGCATGGACCCTCACCGGAGCAGACCCTTCTCGGTCAATGTATCATAAGGGGCTAGACTGGGAATTGAAATAACCCAAGAAGAACAAGTAAAGGTATATAAGCAGCTAAGTATTTAAAGTCGTTTATATTTTGCATATTTTTGGTCCCTGAAAATCGCCTTTAATTTTGGGTTTGCAGCTGAGCGATTTATTAGTTTATTGATCATGGATTGTAAAGTTATTAAAAATCACAACCAGACAGGTCATAAAAGTTAGGCGATGTCCATATATAACAGGAGTTATAAATGGTGACATCACCCTCCTCTACTGTCACTGATACTAGAGGTGCACATCCAGCCCCCGTACACAGTGCCATGCACAGTCTAGTAATCAGTAGGCAGCAGATATTGACACAGACCTGTATTGTTGGAGCGCCTTGTTTGCATTTCCCTGTTTATCTTTAGCTATAAATGCAAACTGAGCAAGTACATACAACCCCGGACACATCGCCTTTCGCTCCAAGTTACTCTCCGGTAGATATTTATGTGATTCTGGTAATTGCAGGTACGCGGGATGCAGTGACGAGGCGCGAGACAGGTTAAACTTTAGATAGTAACTTTTAGAGATAAATGCCATTAGGGCTTTTCTAAGCAACCAAACAAAATAACAGTAGTTGTCCTTGCAGGGAGCAAATACACATAAACACGGATTGGGAGAACGCGACTACTCCGGCAAAGACCGGTCGCTATAGGGCCGCGGAATGGCCGACTACGGGTCCTTAGTTACTAAGTGTCACTTATCCGTCCTGACGTCCCTCGGCGTCCTGTTCGACGGTGTGTCGGCATCGCAGCCACTGGGCCCAGCCACTGAGGATCTGGCATAGTCTTTGGGCGTTCTGACGCCCAGGAGAAGCAGGGGCACAACAGGCCCGCAGAGAGTTCTTTGGCGGAATGTCCCCCAGCGGAGGCAGCGGGATACCGCCTGGGAGTGGGAGAGTGGAGGTCGCAACTCCCTGATGGGCTGGTAGTGGCGGTGCTAAATGGTGGTTGATAGGCCACAGGCGCAGCCTGCGGCTGCACTGGTGGATCTGCGGCGGGCGCTGGCCCAGCCCCTACCACGGACTGGAGCGGGGCGGTGGCACCTGCAGCCAGCAAAGGATAAGTCACCTCCGCGGTCGGGAGTGAAACGGCAGCGGCTGCGGGCAGCAGCGAGGAGGCCGCAGCCGCGAGCTGGAGTGAGGCGGTGACGGCCGCAGATGACTGCGAGTAGGCCGCAGCCGCGAGCTGGAGTGAGGCAGCAGTCTTCTTCTGTCGGTAGGCTCAGCGCCGTGTCCCGCCTGTCGCTGTACTCCTCTCTGATTGCTGCTCGTGGCTCTGGCTCCCTGGCCTTCACAAGGACTCCTCCTCCTTCTCTTCCGTTCTACTGACTCACTCAGACTGGCCCTCTCCGCCCCTTTTATCTGGACTCCTCCCCCAACTGCCCTGTCAGTCTCAGCGGTCCATCCCCTAACTCTGCTCCCCGGAAACAGATCCCCTAGGAACCTAGAAGACGGTCCCCTCGGTTCCGGCCCCGGTACTCGGCGGAGGCCCCTCCTCCTACATGATGATGAAGGGATAGAAAAGGTAATATTACTAAATCCCCATTAAATTACAATGGCATCAGGATGGAAACTCCCATCATAGCAACTACCAAGGGGGTCCTAAACTCCAGTCCTATCATATGAGCTGACGATTGACATTGGATTAAAGAGGTTTTCCCAAAATCGCAAGTTATACAGGATAAGGGGAAAACTTGCAATTTTGGAAAAAAAAACTCTATAATCCAATGTGTATGGCCAACTTTACAGTCCATCCATAGAATATTGGATTAGTCGCTGATCTGATTGCTGGATCCCCCAGCGAACCTGAGAAAACCCCAAGAACAGGGCTCCATAAAGGGGAGATGAGCATGCTTCATTCATCGTCTATAGGACTGTCGGAGGACGCCGAGTACAAGCTCTTTTCTACTACCAGTCCAATTGCAGATGTTAAGACGGACCACGAGCACCTTCACTCCATTAAAAAAAATGGTTTTACAGAGCCCGATTTTTGGGCTACCGTAGAATAATTCTTGGATTCGTTGGGGGATCCAGCAGTCAGAACCCCTTGGGTCAACCACTGAGTTATTCCCTATCTTATGGGTAGATGATAACTTGAAATTTTAGAAAAAAAAATCCTTTAATGGCAGCCTAGTTCACCAAGACCGCCTGGCTGTCTATTACGAATGAGGACCCCTCGACTCTCCACTATGTGAGAGAAGGTAAGCAGGTTGAATTTTAATGCCAATTATTATGGTCTAAGGAAGGATAAGCAGCTTCCTCCCATCTCCTCAATAAAAAAATAAACACATGCATGCTCGCCAGAATCGAGCATTCATGTGTATGGGGAATTCATCAGGAATACCAATCAACTGAACGAATGCTAAAGGGCACGTAAGGATGTACCACCTACCACCAGAAGCCAAGTGCCACAGTTTACCCAACACCATTACTCTTGTTACAAGGCTTTTCCCCCTTAAATTGAGAAGTGAGTTGATGATACTAATTACTAGTAGAGGCCATGTTTACATGATGTCAGAGCCACCTACGCCAGGGGTCAAACATATCCCTAGGGCTCCATTCAGCTGACAGATAATAGAGTGCCTTTTCGGCATGCCTGTGACTTGTACATGTTGTCACACCTTATTTGCTGTACCGAACAATGTATTATAGCCTATGCGGAGGCATTCGGCACAAGCACAAATATATTTACCACGTACTATTTAGGCTTGGATGCCATGGTGCGTCTATATGGCAACATATTACGGCGCCGATGTAACAGTATGATTTGATGGAAGGCTCAGATATGACACGAATAGATGTTTTTTTTTTTCATTTTTCGGTAAGAAATCCCCCAAAATGTTTTCTAAATATTAAACCCCAGAATATGCAAATGCATCGCGTAAAGTTGGATTAAGTTGTCCATAGGGTGCAAATATATATGAACATACCATGCAGTATATATACAGTGATGCTTGAAAGCTTGTGAGTCCTCCAGACTTTCATATAGTTCTGCTGAAATCTGACTTAAAACTATATCAGATTTTTACTAAAAGCTGATAAAGAAAAGCAAATCAAAGAAAGGAGTCAATAACTGCATCTAAACTTTTCCGGTAATTGTTGATCAGTCCGAACATCGTCTCGGAGGAATTTTAGCCCATTTCTCCCTGCAAAACAGCTTTGCCTGTTATATTGCTGGGTTTTCTCTTATGAACTTCAGGTCCTTGCACAACATTTCTTAGGATTAAGGTCATGACAAAGGGTATCCGTGACTCGTGAGCTTCAAAATAAATACCCACTTCTGTACCCCCCCCACACACACACACAACCTCATTATTAGCCTATCTTCTGTGACCATCTCTAATAAAACACAACAGACGTAAGTTGGATTAAATGGCTACAGCAGCAGCAGTCTTTTATTAACATTTAATACAAAACAATTTAACAATGTCCCAGAAGGGGATGGTCCTCGAAGCCCAAAACATAAACTGCAAATATCTAAAATCCCAACTTGGCCCCAGGTTAAGTCTTACCCCCCAGCCGCCATGCACCAGCTCGGAGGCAGATAACTAACCTGGCCGAACCAAAAACCCATTAATGGGTCCTTTGATTATCCCCTCCACGGGACTGAATAGACCCCCCCGTCCATTAGAATTCACCCAAGGGAGTCCAGGACCTCTTGAGATCCCCCCAACAATCTGCCATTTTCCATTTTCACCAACTTTGAGGACCCCCCCATGCCCCGCTGCCATGGCAAATTTCTATTAAACAACTAAACATAAATGCATGGGCAAAACAAAAATAAAATCACCCCCCATTCTAAAAGACCCCACCAAAACGCCCCCATAATCCTCAACTTCCTTAAAAGGGAGGGTAGGTGGGAGCTTCTTATCTTGACCAGTGGGTACCTAAAATGGTTGCCCCACTAATTTGGCTGTCCCTTTTTATATCGTTGTTACGCTGCGGACGCAGGTGACGAGAGTGGACCCACTGGGCCGTGACGCCGAGCCCTCCCCGAGCGAGCGCACCAAGTGGACCGACCCCTATACAGGGACCGTTAGGGAACAGACTCGGGAAGTTCAAGCGCCACGGCAGCCAGGACCAGGGGTCGGCTCAGGAGGGTGAACCGATGATGAGGAACAGAGGAAGATCTGGAGAGGAACCAGGATGACCAGGGTCCAGAGGCTGAGGGAGGAGAAGGACGGAGGAGAATGGCGGCAACCCAGGAAGAGGCGAACTGAAAAGGGAAGGAGACACAGGGGTTAGCAGGAGGCACAGGCCGGAGTATCAGAGGAACACTAGGGACACAGGCGGGAGACACAGGGGTTAGCAGGAGGCACAAGGCACAAGGGGTTAACTAGCACGCAGCTTGCAAGGAGACAGCAGCAGAGAGCGCGGCCTAGACAACAGAGAGGTAACTCAATAGTCAGGCGCCTCCACTAAGGGAGGGCGGCCTGAAATACCTGGTGGTGGCCTCTGATAGGTCGGGAGGCCGGTCCGGGTCAGGTCACGCCAGGCAGGTGGCTGACGGCAGAGGCGTGCGGCTTATCCCTCCGGCGCGTGCGCAGAGGCACAGTGCGCGCGGCCGAGGGGAGTGGAGGAGAGCGTCGGGACGCTGGCCGCCGGAAAGTGAGGGGAGCGGAGGCGCGCGTCCAGGACGCGTCAGAGGAGCGAGTCGGGCCAGCAGCGGAAGCGGTGAGTATGGCAGCAGGAGCGGGAGCGGCGAAACGGGGAGCGGTGCTAACAGTACCCCCTCTCTTACACTCCCCTCCACTGCGTCTGGCTAAAAACCTCTTAAGAATGCGTGGGGCATTGATATTCTCCTGCGGCTCCCAAGATCTCTCCTCGGGACCAAAACCTTTCCAGTCGACCAAAAAAAAGGTTTTACCCCTAACTTTTTTCGAGGCCAGAATGTCTTTTACTTCAAAGACGTCATCAGACGTGACTAAAAGAGGAGAAAGGTTCGGGGCCGGGTGAAACCGATTCAGGACAACTGGTTTAAGGAGAGAGACGTGGAAGGAGTTGGGAACCCGAAGCAACGCAGGCAACTCCAGTTTGTAAGATACGTTGTTAAGACGTTGGAGAATCTTGAAATGCCCAATGTAGCGCGGTCCCAGCTTGTAAGAAGGGAGCTTTAGCCTAATGTACTTGGCCGAAAGCCAGACTTGTTGACCTGGGAGGTAGGTTGGAGCATCCAAGCGTCTTTTGTCAGCGTGCCTCTTCATGCGCTCCCCAGACCTCCGGAGGGCCTCCTTAGTTTCGGACCAGATCCTAGAGAACTCTTGGGTCAGGGAATCGGCTGCAGGCACACCGGAGGAACCGGACAAAGGTAGAGGGACACCAGGGTGCCTGCCAAAGACCACGAAAAATGGAGACTTGGCTGATGACTCACTGGGATGGTTATTGTAGGAGAATTCTGCCCAGGGAAGTAGATGGACCCAGTTGTCTTGATGAGCGTTAGAGAACTGCCGTAAGTAGGACGCTAGCACCTGATTAACGCGTTCAACCTGACCATTGGACTGGGGATGGTACGCGGATGAAAAGTCCAGTCTTACCTCCAGAAGTTTACACAAGGCCCTCCAAAATCGAGAGGTGAACTGTACACCTCGGTCGGAAACAATATGCTGTGGAAAGCCGTGGAGGCAGAAGATGTGCTGGATAAAAATCTTCGCCAACTCTGGAGCCGAGGGCAGCGCAGGAAGAGGAACAAAATGGGCCATCTTGGAGAAGCGGTCGACCGCTACCAGGATAGTCGTAGATCCGGAAGAGTTAGGCAGATCCGTGATGAAATTCAAACCTATATGCTGCCATGGAACCGAGGGAATCGGGAGAGGAAGCAGAAGGCCGGCGGGTGGTCGCCTAGGAATCTTGACCTTGGCGCAAGAGGGACAGGAGGCCGTGAAGTCTGTCACATCCTGGCGATGAGCTCAAATGTCTTCTTGACTCCGACATGTCCGGAAATTTTAGAGGAATGTCCCCAATGCAGTACCTTTTTTCTTTCAGAGTCAGGGACGTAGGTCTTGCCGGGAGGATGAGTAATCAGTCTCACCGGGGCCACAGTGATGATCTTAGCGGGATCGATAATGTGAGTTGGTTCCTCCATCAGATCAGGAGACTGCAGAGACCGGGACAATGCGTCCGCCTTGATATTCTTTGGCCCGGGACGGAAACGCAATTCAAAATCGAACCGTCCAAAGAAGAGGGACCATCTGGCCTGCCGAGGGTTAAGTCTCTGGGCTGACTGGAGATATGCAAGGTTTTTGTGGTCGGTAAAGATGGTAAACGGATGGACCGACCCTTCAAGAAGGTAACGCCACTCCTCCAGTGCCAACTTTATGGCCAACAGCTCGCGATCCCCGATGGCGTAGTTACACTCAGCCGGCGAGAAGGCCTTTGAAAAGAACCCGCAGGTAATCAGTCGGCCGGACGGGGACCTCTGTGAGAGCACTGCACCTGCTCCGGTGGAAGAGGCGTCTACCTCCAGGATGAATGGCTTATTAGCCTCGGGTCGGTGTAGGACAGGTGCAGTCGCGAAGGCTTGCTTCAAGCAGGAAAAGGCCTCTTCAGCCTCCGGGGGCCAGGACGAGGAGTTGACGCTCTTGCGAGTGAGACTGGAGATGGGTTTGATGATGGACGAAAAATGTGTGGCACAAATTGACGGTAATAGTTGGCGAAGCCGAGGAACCTTTGAATCGCCTTGACCCCCACTGGGCGGGGCCATCGAAGAATAGCCGACAGTTTCTCAGGATCCATCTCCAGCCCAGAATCTGAAACGATGTAGCCCAAGAAGGGCAAGGAAGACTGCTCAAAGAGACACTTCTCAAGCTTCGCGTAGAGGCAATTCTCCCGCAGACATTGTAGGACCAGACGAACACTCCTCCTATGGGACGCCAGATCCGGGGAAAAAATAATGATCTCGTCCAGATACACCACCACGCAGGAGTATAACAAGTCTCGGAAGATATCATTGACGAACTCCTGAAAGACCGCGGGAGCGTTGCAGAGACCGAAGGGCATAACCAGGTATTCGTAATGCCCGTCCCGGGTGTTAAAGGCGGTCTTCCATTCGTCACCAGGGCGAATGCGGATGAGGTTGTAAGCCCCGCGTAGATCCAACTTCGAGAAGATGCGGGCTCCCCGCAGCCGGTCAAAGAGTTCAGGAATGAGAGGCAACGGATACTTGTTCTTCACAGTAATGTCGTTCAGGCCCCGGAAATCAATACAAGGACGGAGAGAACCGTCTTTCTTCTTTACAAAGAAAAACCCGGCTCCGGCTGGGGAGGAAGATTTCCGTATGAACCCTCGAGCTAAATTCTCACGAATATACTCGGACATGGCCGTAGTCTCTGCAGGGGACAAGGGATAAATTCGCCCTCGGGGTGGGGTGGTCCCGGGTCGCAGGTCAATAGGTCAGTCATACGGGCGATGCGAGGGAAGAACCTCTGCCTCCTTCTTATCAAACACGTCAGCGAATGCCCAGTATGCGGCTGGTAGAGCCTCGGGACCCAAGGAGGCTGGTGGAGGTTTGGCCGGGCGGACAGACCCCAGGCACTTCTCTTGGCAGGGATGCCCCCAGCAGAGGACCTCACCGGAACGCCAATCCAAGACAGGTTCATGTGTCCTAAGCCATGGAAGACCTAGCAGCACAGCATGGGAAAGGTTGGGAAGAACGTAGAAAGCGATCCGCTCCTGGTGTAAGGCCCCAATTTGCAGGCACACCTCCTCCGTAACCAGGAACACAGATTCTCGTAGGGGTCTTCCATCTACTGAGGCGATGACACGTGGAGTCCTCAGGGAGATCACGGGAATCTGATACTTCTTCACCTCCTTCAACCTAATGAAGTTCCCTGCCGCGCCCGAGTCCACATAGGCCACCTCCGAACCACGTCTCTGACCCAAAACCAACTGAACCGAAAGGGTAAGGGGGTGAGAGGAGTGAGACACACCTAGATCGGCCTCTCTTACCTGCCCTAGGTGGAGGAGTCTCCCAGTCTCTCAGGACATTTTCACTAGAAGGTTGAAACAAAAGCGCAATAGGGTCTTATCCGGGTAAAATGTTCAATTACTGAATGTATTAAACTCACCTTCTCAAAGATAAAATAAAGCTTGTATAGTAAGTCAGCCTGCTGCACGTCCAACGGTCCACAGCGGAACCGTACCACAGTTCAATAAGGAATAAATTCTTGGACTTTGAGTGCGCTGCCAGACGGATTCAATAACCACACAAGGTTAAAAAAGTTAACCCTTTAATCCCTACGCGTTTCGAAGCATAACGTCTCTCAGGACAGGAGCGTAGGAAGTGAGACGCGCTGCCGCAATACAGGCACAGGCCCTCCATCAGTCTCTCCTTACGGCGCCGTTCTGCCAACTTGACCCGATCCACCTGCATCGGCTCTGGCGCCGGACTGGAGGATGCCCCAGGAGGACGTGGGCTGGATGGCCTGTGAAAAGAAGCAGATGGTCTAAGCGGTCTCCTATCCCTAGCAGTCTCCCTAGCGCGTTCCTGGAACCGGAGGTCGATGCGTGTGGCCAACGAAATTAAATCCTCCAAAGAGGTCGGGGTATCTCGCCCTGCCAGCTCATCTTTAATTTTGCCAGAGAGACCACGCCAGAAGGCCCCAACCAAAGCCTCGTTATTCCACCCCACCTCAGAGGCCAAGGTACGGAACTGGATGGCGTATTGTCCGACCGTAAGAGTGCCCTGGGTGAGGCAAAAAAGAGACTCCGTGGCGGAAGCCAACCGTCCGGGCTCGTCAAAGACCCTACGGAAAGTGTCAGTGAAGGTCTGGAGGCTGGAGACTACGGGATCGTCCCGCTCCCACAGGGGGTTTACCCAGGAGAGTGCCTCTCCCTCCAAATGGGAGACAATGAAGGCAACTTTGGCCCGGTCGGTGGGGTACTGTTGGGGCAGGAGTTCAAAGTGCAACCTGCACTGATTTAAGAAGCCTTTGCACAACTTGGGGTCGCCGCCATACCGAGGCGGTCTACCAAGCCTGGGAGGCGGGGAGGGTCCGGGATCAGAACTGCGGGACGAATCACGTCCGGCAGCCGACTGAAGGGAAAGCAGCCGATCGTCGACCGAAGCCATGTACGAAAGAATATGGGACTGGGTGTCCCGTTGTTGAACCAGCTCCTGCTGGAGGCTGGCCAGTTGGGAGGCGTTACCAGGGTCAGCGGCCTGCAAGGCCGACAAGCGGGAATTCATGGTCTTCATGAAAGACATAATACGGGTCTGGTTCTCCCTGAGGAAAACCAACTCCTTTTGGGCAGCGGCCCCGGCGGGGTCCATGGCCTGACTATACTGTTACGCTGCGGATGCAGGTGACGAGAGTGGACCCACTGGGCCGTGACGCCGAGCCTTCCCCGAGCGAGCGCACCAAGTGGACCGACCCCTATACAGAGACCGTTAGGGAACAGACTCGGGAAGTTCAAGCGCCACGGCAGCCAGGACAGGGGTCGGCTCAGGAGGGTGAACCGATGATGAGGAACAGAGGAAGATCTGGAGAGGAACCAGGATGACCAGGGTCCAGAGGCTGAGAGAGAAGGAGAAGGACGGAGGAGAATGGCGGAGACCCAGGAAGAGGCGAACTGAAAAGGGAAGGAGACACAGGGGTTAGCAGGAGGCACAGGCCGGAGTATCAGAGGAACACTGGGGACACAGGCGGGAGACACAGGGGTTAGCAGGAGGCACAAGGGGTTAACTAACGCGCAGCTTGCAAGGAGACAGCGGCAGAGAGCGCGGCCTAGACAACAGAGAGGTAACTCAATAGTCAGGTGCCTCCACTAAGGGAGGGCGGCCTGAAATACCTGGTGGTGGCCCCTGATAGGTCGGGAGGCCGGTCCGGGTCAGGTCACGCCAGGCAGGTGGCTGACGGCAGAGGCGTGCGGCTTATCCCTCCGGCGCGTGCGCAGAGGCACAGTGCGCGCGGCCGAGGGGAGTGGAGGAGAGCGTCGGGACGCCGGACGCCGGAAAGCGAGGGGAGCAGAGGCGCGCGTCCAGGATGCGTCAGAGGAGCGAGTCGGGCCAGCAGCGGAAGCGGTGAGTATGGCAGCGGGAGCGGCGAAACGGGGAGCGGTGCTAACAATCGTCCCCCTAACCCCACCTCTGACCCCTCCTTTTCCCATGACCTCATCTCAGCCCTCACATCGTGCACCATTAACCCATTAATCTCTCTCCTAGCCCTGCCAGCTTCTATAGACATGTCACCTCATCATGTCGGCCTCCCTCAAAGGCCTGTACTGTGACTCGGCCATTCCCAAAACTTTACCTGTATTCTTCTTTTGTAGACCGACGTGTGGGCCGTGGGTCATTATCTTGCTGCATGAACCACGTTCTATTGAGATTCAGCTCATCAACAGACAATCTGACATTTTACTCTAGAAGTTACGAATACACCTCAGAATTCGTTGTTCCATCAATGATGGGCCAGATGCAGCCAAACTGGCCCAAACCCTGATAGAGAGAGATGCTCGACTTTACCATTCACTTCCATTATGCTTGCTTCTTGAGTCGAGCCCGTCCGAGTGTCTGATTCAAGTACCTAGCAAGCCAGCATTTCACTGCTCGATCAACACTATCAGGGACCTCTCATACGATCTCCTCGATACACAAAACATTGTCCCAATAGCCTTCAGGCTTGTCCAGGGGATCATTAGCAAACTGCAGACATGCAATGTTGTGATTGGGAGCAGTGGCTTTCTCCTTGCAATCCTGCCTTATGCACCATTGTTCAGTGTGCACTTAATGCTGGTCTCAAGAACATTGGCAGCTGTGAGAGACCTTTAGTTTTTTAGATGCTACCTTGGGTTTCTTTGTGACCTTGCAATTTATTATAGGCCTTAGCCTTGGAGTGATCTTTGTTGGTGTACCACTGGTGGAGGAGTGTAATACACGGTGTTGAATTGCTTCCATTTTTATAAAAATATGACTAGCTGTGGATTGGTAGAATCCAAACATTTTAGAGATGGTTTTGTAACATTTTGTATCATGTTACGTACCAACAACTATGATTTTGTGATCCTCGACTTTGTTAACGCCATGATAAACTTCTGACATTGATAGATCTCTGTACTAAATAAAGTAAACAGGTCGCCCATTCACACCTGATTGTCATCCCATTGACTGAAAACACCAAACTCTAAGGGCCCTGTCTCACATAGCGAGATCGCTGAAACGTCACCGATTTTGTGCCGCAACAGCGACCTTGCCAGCGATCTCGCTACATGTGACACGTAGCGGCGACTGGGTCCCCGCTGCGATGTCGCTGATCGTGCTCAAATGTCCTGGGCCATTTTTTGATCGTTGGTGTCCCGCTGGCCAGCATGCATCGCTTTGTTTGACGCCAACGAGCGACCTCGTTGGCGACTCAGAACTCAGGGACGCAGGTGGGAGTTGTCAGAATCGCTGCTGTGTGACAAGGTCCCAACGTCCGCCGAGGTCGTTATACGGATCGCCAGATCATTGCTGCGTCGTTGGGTAGATCTGCCTGTTTGACGGCTTACTAGCGACGCACAAGCGATCCGTACCAGGTCGTCTCGTTGTCGGGATCGCTGGAGCGTCGCTATGTGTAACAGTACCTTAATTTCACCTTCAAATTATCTGCTAGTCCCAATGTTTGCAGAGTTGATGTCATGTTGATAGCACTTCAATTAATAAATTTTGCTTTGTCTAAGGAGACAGCATTAGCCACTGAGCTCACTGACTGGCTGCAGTTCAGTTTTTGGGAAACTAAGGCTATGTGCACAAGCTGCGGATTCTGCTGCGGATTTGGCCGCTGTGGATCCGCAGCAGTTCTGCAGACAGTGTACAGTACCATGTAAGTCTATGTGATTTACATTCTGCTGTGCACATGCTGCAGATTTTCAACTGCGGAAAAGCTGCGGTTATGAATCTGCAGAAAGAATTGACATGTCAATTCTTTCTGCGGATTCCGCTGCGGATTGCCATCTATTCCATTGTCCAGGTGTCAAACTGCAGGGGAAAACCGCAGGCCAATCCGCAGGTAAAACTGCAGGTCATTTTACCTGCGGATCCGCAGATACAAATCCGTGGGTGTATCCGCAGCTTGTGCACATAGCCTAAGAGCTGGACCCTGGGAGGGTGAGCAAAGAGGAGTTTGTTTTTTATTTTAAAAAAATGTAAGCAAGGGGTTTTCTGAAACCAATAATCCAATTTTATTTGCTAAAATTAGAATTCAACAGATTCACTTAGCAAAGAAATTCTATGAGCATCGAATAAATTCAGTGCAAATCAAATCTGTCGGGAAACAATAAAATTTTTTTTTATACTACCCTCTCCCCGGCCTTTCTAGCAT
The DNA here is from genome assembly GCF_039654945.1 of Dendrobates tinctorius. Lineage (NCBI taxonomy): Eukaryota > Metazoa > Chordata > Amphibia > Anura > Dendrobatidae > Dendrobates > Dendrobates tinctorius. Next base: position 82,495,797 of record NW_027361738.1, on the reverse strand, counting down.
CAGTCAGCCATCTCTAGTCCTCCGATCAGCTTCTCTGTCTTCCATATTATTCTTTCTGGACTTACAGTCCTGTTATTCTTCACTAGGGCCCCCAGCATTTATGTGGGGCATGACGGACAGCATTGAGGTTGATGTGTGTCACGCTGCAAGTGATCGCGTAGTAGTGATGGGCAGTCCGGCTCTTGTTGGTGATCCGGCTGTCATGGCTCCGCTCACCAAAAAGAGCCAGTTCTTTTTGGATCCTAAATGGATCCCTATTGAATACCTGTTCAGGCGTCCGAAACTTCAGAAACTTCGCCCACTTGCTAGGAACCAATTAAATTGATGAGTGGATGGAATTTTGTTCGGGTGGGCAGAGTTACGTCTGCTGAACATGGGAATTTTATGCCCAGTGAGCGCCGTTCAGGGATTTTAGTGGCTGTCACTGGGGCGCCGGCTCCCATCGATCACAGCAGGGAGCCGGCTCTTTGTGTCGGATCGTTCGCGAACGACAAATCACTATCGCGTAGGACACGATGCGCAGATTAATGTAAGTGACATGTGTCGCCCTCACGTGATGGCGTGGGGTTTACTGAAATACAGCAGCAGTGGCAGCCCATAAAAAATAAAAAAAAAAGAATATAGAGGATATGATTGAGGGAACAGCGATGGTGGGAAAGGTAGGGAGAGGTGGGGATATGATTATTATTTTATTATTTTAACCCCTTCCATTGCCCTCAGGATCCAGCAAAATGGCGGCCAGTCGCGGAATTTCGTCCAAAAGGAATTGCATAAAATTCACAACAAAATATGATTTATTACAAATCGATTTTGTCATCCAAAGGCTCCATACAATGAAGGTGTCATGAGCTAAATGCTAAGGGGTTGTCCATGAAGAAAGAATGGGGTAATAGAGGATAATAGAATAAAATTTAAAAAAAAACTATGCTGCTCGGATGCTCCCCACCGATATTTCCTTACATCCCTGCAGCGATGACGTCCTGTAGATACACATGACCGCTGCAGCCAATCATTAAAACACATGTCCACTGAGATCAATGGGACATCATCTCTTCAGTCAAGTGAATAAAGAGTGGTGTAGAAAACCCAAATGGCAGCGGAGGAGCAGCGGGAGTTAAAACAGGTAACTACTGCTCTTTATATGTTTTTCTATTTTCTCTAGGCCTCATTTATCAAAAGTGTCTCTAAAAGCAAAACTAAACTTGTTACCCATAGCAACCAATCGGAGCTCAGCTTTCATTTCCTAAACAGCTCTGGGAAAATGAAAGCTGCGCTGTGATTGGTTGCTATGGGCAACAAATAACATTTTGATAAACGAGGCCCTGTGAGCAAAGATGAAGCAGTAAAAACACCCAACTTTCCTCATTAACCCTTCTCCCACTTTCAGTAAATTTTCTCTTTGAGGCCTTTAGTTTTTTCTCTCCCCTTTTTTGCTAACTTTTTAAACTTTCCATTGACAGTCATATGAGTTCTTGTTTCTTGTTTTTTTTTTTGGGTGGGGAAGGGGTAATTATGGTTGACTTCATTCACTTTGCCATATCATGCAGTGAGAAAAAAAATTCCAAGTGGGGCAAAAAGGTAAAAAAAACAAACAAATGAATTCCACCATTGTGAGGTAAAGATGACCTGGCGATAGGATTCCCCAGATCAGTACGATAGCGGTGATACCAAACTTATAATTTTTTTTCATTATATATATATATTTAAACTTTTTTTATTTTTTTATTTTTTAATCTCTTTAAGGGGATTTGAACCTCTTTTTTCTATATACTGAAATATCATAGTAATGCAGGAGATAGTGAAAATGAAATGTCCCAAATGTTCTGCAAATCCAGAATTTTCCGCAGTTTTGCAATGTTCTCCGGTTGCTAAATGGTAAATGGAATTATCTCCGGCTTTTTCTGTCATCTCTAAATATAGCCATATTAGATCACAGTCTGACAGGTTTTTGCACAGATTGCTCTTCTGGAATAACATAGGCTTAAAGTAAAGTTATTTTCTTACATAGAAAAATGCATCAAATTCAAGTTATTATCCCATAAATAAATGTTCCGTGTAGATCTGGGCTCCAGAAGCGGAGGTTATCGGTTAAAAATATGGAGAGAATGAGAGGAAATAATTATGTACAAAATAGCAGAGGAAAGACAAAGAGGTCAAGGGGAAAAAGTCGTTAGAAAATGCCTGATATTTTACATTAAAAAAACAAACTAATTTAAACTGAGTTTTTGAACATTTCTTGCAATGATTTTTTAAAATTCTTCATATCATGATCTGTATTAAAAAACAAAAAATTAGAAATCTTGCAAATTTTACAGCGGTCAGGCTGGTCTCACACTTGCGTTTTTTTGCGCTGTATTTTAGCACTAAAAAACGCATGCGCTTTTCCCCCCTATATTTTGCATGGGATGCATTTATGTGCGCATACACATGCGTATGTATGCGTTTTTACGCGCATGCGTTTTTTGTGGTGTGCGCTCGGGCGCACAAAATGCATCCTGTTGCATTTTTTGGGCGTCTGACTTGCCTCAAAAAAACGCATGCGCGCGCAATGCGTTTTTTTACAGCAAGACACCCATTGTAAGTCTATGGCTGCGCATACGTGCGCATTGGTATGCTCATGTATGCGTTTTTTTGCGCATGCGTTTTTTTTGTTGACCATTGGTTAGACAATGGAAATTAGGGGTTTGGGTTAGAGTTAGGGTTAGTTAAGGGGGTTTAGGGCTAGGGTTAGGGTTTGGGTTAGTATGGTTTGGTTAAGGGTTAGGGTTTAGGGTTAGGGTTTGGGTTAGTATGGTTTGGTTAAGGATTAGGGTTTAGGGTTAGTTAGGGTTTAGGTTAGGGTTAGTATGGTTTGGTTAAGGGTTAGGGTTTAGGGTTAGTTAGGGTTTAGGGTTAGGGTTTGGGTTAGTATGGTTTGGTTAAGGGTTAGGGTTCGTATTGTTTGGTTAAGGGTTAGGGTTCGTATGGTTTGGTTAAGGGTTAGGGATAGGGTTAGTATGGTTTGGTTAAGGGTTAGGGTTAGGGTTAGTAAAGTCATGGTTTGGGTTAGTGTTAATCCTAACCCTATCTTGATTTTTTTGGTGAGGCCAACTAATGTTGGAAAAAACCGCAAACGCGGTAAAAATGCATACAAACGCTGCGTTTTTTCCATGCGTTTTTTTGCGGGAAAAACGCGCTGCAAAAAAAAGCAAGTGTGAAAGTAGCCTCACTGGGACTGTTCACCACTCATATTTGTTTCAGGAAAAATCACATGTACCGTAAATTAGCAGCAAGTGACTGAGACTTAAAAACCATGGGCTCAATTCTTTGGGAACTGTCAAGCCAGAATTCTGGCATAAAGGCTTTGAAGAGTCACAAAAATTTTAAGCGCAACTCGGAGTTGTTTCTAAATTTTACAACTTTTGGCAATCCTCCCAGATCTGACTAAATGGGAAGAACTGGGGTGGGATGGGGAGCAATGGAGAAGGATGGCACAGATCGTCTAATTCATGATGAGTTATGGTGTTCTGTACTGCAGAAATCTTACTCCACTACCTGACTGGAGTGATATTTGTGGCGTAGTGCACAGAAGTGCACGGCACTCATCAGATGCTCCAGATTCATAAAGGGGCATGCACCTCCTCCTCATCACTCAGGAGCATCTGACTGGCAAAAGCAATGCTGAGTGTAATGAATCGGTCCCTATGTTTTGTATTGAACCAAATAAAGAGTAAGCAAAGGTTATTGTACAGGTAGAGGAGGTGAGCTGTGACATCACCTATTGTGAATAATGGATCCTGTGTTATCTACTGTATATAGAGGTGTTATCAGTCATTGTACAGGAGGTGAGCTGTGACATCACCTATTGTGAATGGTGGCTCCTGTGTTATGTACTATATATAGAGGTGTTATCAGTCATTGTACAGGAGGAGGTGAGCTGTGACATCTCCTATAGTGAATGGTGGATCCTGTGTTATGTACTATATATAGAGATGTTATCAGTCATTGTACAGGAGGGGGAGGAGGCGAGCTGTGACATCACCTATTGTGAATGGTGGATCCTGTGCTATCTACTGTATATAAAGGATAGAGGTGTTATCAGTTATTGTACATGAGGGGGAGAAGGTAAGCTGTGATATCATCTATTGTGAATGGTAGGTCCTGTGTTATCTACTATATATAGAGGTATTATCAGTAATTGTACAGGAAGAGTTGAAGGTGAGCTGCGACATCACCTTTTGTGAATGGTGGATTCTGTGATATCAGCTGTGTATAAAGGTGTTATCAATCATTGTTATCCTGACAGATATAATGAAACTACTGACAAGTCATCTGTGTACAATAGGAAGCATGAGTCGAAAAGTTTCAGTTGCAAATGTGAAAATTGGAAGATTTGTAATTTTTGGGAGCAAATTTGTCTGTACTATTTCCAAAATATAATACACAAGAAAAAAACTGCGATCAAAAATTCCAATAATACATAAAGTATGCAAAAATCAAATATTTTATTAAATACAACTGTAATAGGAGGGGAAGGGGTCCACCAAACAGCACATGTTGAAAAAAGGGGGCGCTCACAGGAACATCATAATAGTCATCATATAGATATATACATATGTGTGTCCTTTCTCAAAGAGCACAAGTGGGGATACATCTCAGAGAGTACTTATCTATTAACAATATTGCACATATCCCACATGGCCTAAGACGTAAGGCACTAGTATTTGCTGATAACGTGCTGCATTCATCTTTCCTTCAATTTCGACTAAGTTTCCTGTGCCTTTGTAGCTCACACATCCCCAAAACATCAGCGATCCACCTTCGTGCTTTACAGTAGGAATGGTGTTCCTTTCCTCGTAGGCCTTGTTGACCTCTCCAAATGTAATGTTTATGGTTGTGGCCAAAAAGTTCAATTTTGATCTCATCACTCCAAATTACCTTGTTCCAAGTTTTGAGGCTTGTCTCTGTGCTGTTTTGCGTATTGTAGGCGAAATACTTTGTGGCATTTGTTAAGTAATGGCTTTCTTCTGGCAACTAGACCATGCAGCCCATTTTTTTTCAAGTGCCTCATTATTGTGCATCTTGAAACAGCCATGGTTAGGGTTTTGAACTGGAGCCTCTGGGCAATAGGAAGCCAGTGAAGGGCCTGGCATAGTGGGGAGGCTGGGGAATAGCGGGGAGACAGGTGGATTAGTTGGGCAGCAGAGTGTAGGATAGACTGGAGTGGTGCCAGAGTGCTGGAGGGGAGGTGAGAGAGTAGGAGGTTGCAGTAATCGAGGCGGGAGATGATAAGGACGTGCACTAAGTGCTTTTGTGGTTTCTTGGTTGAGGAATGCGCAGATCCGGGAAATAATTTTGAGTTTGAGACGGCAGGAGGAGGCGAGGGCTTGGATATGTGGTTTGAAAGAGAGCACAGAGTCAAGGATCACCCCAAAGCACTCAGCGTGCGGGACTGGGGAAAGCGAGCAGCCATTTAAAAAGAGAAAACACAGTAGTTTGACAATAAATGTCTTCACCCAACCATTAACCATTAGTGGAGAAAAAGTTTTGGTGTTATAATTCATATTCTCTGAAAAAAGGCCAAGAAAGCAAAAATTCTACCGGGGTATGTAAACTTTTTATCACAACTGTATATTTGCTCGAACTGTCCCAGATGCAACAACCCCTTTATGAAACAAGAATTTATTTTATTGTTGCATCATTATTACATGCTGCAATCCACAGGTCTCAGATTAGGCGCGCTAATGTCTTTCATAAAGTATGTTCTTAACTATAGCTTGTGTCATCAGAGTATACACGAATAGTAAAAAAAAGTAGAATGGAACCAATCACATTACTGAGAATGTAGCAAATAATTACAGATATTTATAAAACAAAGATCTCATAAATAGATACATTATGCAAAATGATATTAAATTAATATACAACAGACCTTTTATCTCATAGACCTTGGGGGAACCCTAGTGTCTAATTGCAAAATCCAAGAGGCTTTCGTACTCCCAAGATGCTTCTTCCAATCACTATCCACCACTTATTAGTTTTTCTACTGGAAACAGTCCTGAAGTAGTTAAAACTTTGACGATATATTGTGAAAAAGGGGTGAATATTGCTATCCATTACATGGCTCCATTTCACAGTCTTTTCTGACCCAAACATAAAGCCTCATAGAACCTACAGTCTGGTCCGACTATTGTGTCAGTAACTTTGCAGGTGTGCAGGGTTGTAATGTCCGACCCTGCTCATTTCTGTTAACCCCTTTAAAACGACCCACCATCTTCAGAAGTGAAAGGGAAGAGGTGTCAGCCCATAGTGGGGCTGTTTTGCCATTGTTTTGGCTTTTTAGGACTTGAAGAGAAGGGACAACAGAGTGGAGCTCACAGCAACATTAGGGCACCTGGAGGAGTCATCTAATGAATAAGGAAGACTCTTTAAGTTTACATTTAGGTAATTTCTCCAATTTAGACCTTAGTGAAACTTTTCAGCTTTATATTATTAGTATTATTTTGCATTTTTCATGCACACACTGATAATAATAGTGTGGGAAGAAAACCATGCAAACACTGACACAACACCTATCCTCTGGAAAGGTACTACGTGTTAGATAGGTGTAGGTCCCACCTCTTGGACCACCAAAAATCATCAGTATGAGGGTCTTGCTTCCTTAATTATCCATGGTTCCCACCTGGCCGCAGAGGGACTTAATAGAACATCTAATCGCCAGAAACGCTCAGCTATTTATGGCTCTCATGCTCAACGTTTCCAATGACTTATATAGACATAAAAGCTTTTATGATACCAGAAATGTTTAATAACCCTGAATCATTTATGGTAGTTCCTCTTCTATAATCCTAAAAATGTCCAAATTGCTCAAGGGAGTTTCCACATTGTCTCGTGCACACACAATGATTTATCCTACATCTACGACATATCATGTACAGTGGAAAGAGGCAACACCTGTGAGGACTGGTTAGATAGTGTAAAGTGTATCTACTTCCATGCACAAAGTTCTAGAATGTGGACCCTCATGTCACTGTGATTTCATGGTAGGAACAGATGCAATGGAAACTATGAAGATCTGAGGTTGTGGGTTGTAATAATCACCTAGGCAGGTTAACGATACAACTATTTTTTTATCCCTTACATCTATGGTCTTACAACAATTCCAGGTAGATGGTCACAAGATCCCAACCCGGAATCAGTAGTTCCACTGCCCCCGTACCAGGTGATACCCATTGTCTCCCAACATTTAGTTGGCCCACAGCTTTTGGTATCTCTCGTCGGTATAGTCTGCAGTTACAGCCTATGTTCCTCCAGACAATGGATATCATGACCGTAGCACGTGTGTCACACTCCAGCCAGAAACAACAGTCCTTAGAATAGTTCCTCAAACCCAGATGACAGATCCCATGACCATCGCATGTGTAACCAGCTCCAGGTGGCAACCGATCTCCAATCTCTATAGGCCATCCATACCTGGATACCAGGACCCCAGCAAAAGATCCTCACCCATCGACGTCACTGCACCAATTCTTCACTAAACGTGGCTTATTATTCAACCTCTCCTGGGATCAGCCCCCTGGATGGACAGAAGTGTTCACACCCCTCCTTAAACATTTGCTTTTAGCTCAAAGAATGAAGAGAATGCCAGAAGCCCAGTATCCAGCCTGTCCGTAGGGCTGTGCACTAGGAGTGCACCCCGCAGAGAGGAACAAAGACACACGTCCCCACCAGATGCAGGACAGAAATGCTAGTGTAGGCCTTATGTATACATGCGATCCAGCCTGCCCGTGCTCCTCTGCTTACTGTCACTGAATATAAACACCAACTGGTGAGGCTGAACACTCTCCAGGAGAGATCCGTGCACCCCAGACTGACGAGCAAAAATCTCCAATAAACACAACAATGAGATCAACATATCGGTGCTCCATACTGGAAAAACTCCATGGCCGCCTCCTCACAGCAACATTCTTGGGGCTGATCCAAATACTGTAACAAGCCCATAACTTAATCAGGCCTGACTTCCTCATATGTGCACTTCTGCAAAAACTATGGCTTCCTTGCTACTAAAAAGCACATTGAGCGGGTATTTTTGCAATACGGTCCAGTTTGATAATTTTCTGTGTATAGCACCAGCACATTCTGCAGCACTGTACAATTCGGAAGGAGCATGTATAAACAATATCAGACATTACAAAGTAAGACATTGTTCAACAATATAAACACTAGGAGTGAGAGTCCTGCTCACAGGTTTACAATCTATAAGGAAGTACAGAGGACACAAAAAGTAAGAAAGTGCTTGTTAGGTAGGGTCCAGCCATCTTTATAATAAGTAAGCAAAGATGCCTGAATCGGTCACCGGACAGTATTGGTGTATAGCCAGGTACAAAGTGTGATGGAGGATATGGGAAACTGATGAACGAAGGGACCAGATTCTGAGTACAAATGTTTTAAGACAGAAAAGAGAAAAGTTAGTGAGGTGATGTGACAGGCCTGCCTGAAAGATGTCAGAATTAAGGCTCATTCTCACTTGCGATGAAATTGCAATGTTATTCTATCCTTGTGTTCATCTGCATTTTTTTTCAGCTCAGATCGGATCACATTCGGCAAAAGAAGTCAATGGGTGCGAGGGAAAAAAAATACGAGTATATATATCGCACAGCACTCGGACCATGCGAGTGTTGTCCGATTTTTACACACAGACGTCCTTTGAAAAGCCGGCAATTCAGCAGCCGCGTTCAAATCACAGCGGGACCCGACAGGATAGAAGAGGTAGATCATAGATGTCAGTGACATATTGCAAATAGTAGTGTGTGTGCAGCTTAGTGTACATGTATTTCATTTTTAAAAGATTATTTTTCTGAAAAAAAATGGTATAGGTTCCTGCAATATTTTCTTAACCAGCAGAGGGAAAGCCGACAGCTGGGGGCCGATGTTTATAGCCTAGGAAGGGGGTAATACTCATGGAGCTTCCCAGGCTGAGTTGTAGTCAGAGATGGAGGAGATGTAGGTTGGTGCAGCACTGTGGTGAGGTTGACGAGTAGATATAGGGAGGTGCAGCACTGTTATGAGGATAGATATGGTAGTAGATAAAGTACGAGAGTGGAGAACTGTGGATATAACAGTAAAGTAGTTGACAGAGATGAGAGAGATGTAGGGTGGAGCAGCACTGTGGAGAGGACGGGTAGGGTAGTAGACAGAGATGAGGAGGAGATGTAGGGTGGTGCAGTACTCTAGATAGCTTGGTGGGTGAGTTTCATAATTTTTTGTTGTCTTCAGTAGCTGATGGGCAACAAATGCAATGACAGACACAGAGAGGAGGCACCGGTGTAGCCGCTGGACAGAAATATGAGCCTGACTGCTGCATTCAAGAAAGACTGGAGAGGGGAGAGATCATTAGTGCATTGCAGTAGTTAAGAAAAGAATGAAATCACACAAATGTCAAGAGTTTTTTGTAGTTCGATGGTGGTAAGAAAAGGTCTGATGCTGGAGATGCTTTAAGGTACAGGTGATATGAGTGAGTGGATATAGGGAGGGAAGGAAAGATTTATCCCCGGGACAGCATACATCAGTTATCGTGACACCATATACCAGACTTGAAATATCAGGTTATGGTAGGAGTTATAGTAGCTAAATATAGTTATATAGCAGTTATATATAGTCATATATAGTTATATAGTAGTAAGGGTTATAGCAGTACCACATTCCAGACATGAAATATTGAGTTAAGGAAACAAAGCTTCATTTTAGAAATATTCTGTCTCAGATAGAGAGAGGACATGATGTTAGTAACAGCAGACCGATAGTCACTGCATAGCTCCCAACCGTCCCGATTCTCGTGGGACAGTCCCGTTTTTGACCCCTCCACCCGCATCCCGCCCGGGACTCTATTTTTCCCGCACTGCACTGAGCCGCCATGCCCCCCCCCATGTACCGACCCCATCCTCGCCCTCCCAGAGAGACCCACCGCAGCCTGCAATGACGTCCTAGGCTGTTCTGTGGCTGTGCCCACAGGACCTGTGATGAGGTCACAGGAGGGGAGGAGTCAGGGGTCACATGATCAGTGGCCTCCGTGTCTGCACTCTGGTTGTGCTGGTTGTCATGGTGCTGACTGAGGTGAAGTTTCTGTGTGGGGTCAGGAGGGGTTTACAGTGTGGATATAGCAGAGCTGTGTGTGTACGAGGTGTACGGAGCGGAGCCCTGTGTGTACGAGGTGTACAGAGCGGAGCCGTGTGTGTACGAGGTGTACGGAGCGGAGCCGTGTGTGTACGAGGTGTACGGAGCGGAGCCGCGTGTGTACGAGGTGTACGGAGCGGAGTCGCGTGTGTACGAGGTGCACGGAGCGGAGCCGCGTGTGTACGAGGTGCACGGAGCGGAGCTGTGTGTACGAGGTGTACGGAGCAGAGCCGCGGGTGTACGAGGTGTACGGAGCAGAGCCGCGGGTGTACGAGGTGTACGGAGCAGAGCCGCGCGTGTACAAGGTGTACGGAGCGGAGCAGCGTGTGTACAAGGTGTACGGAGTGGAGCTGCGTGTGTACAAGGTGTACGGAGCCGTGTGAGTACAAAGTGTAGGGAGCGGAGCCGCGTGTGTACAAAGCGAAGCAGTGTGTGTGTACGATGTGTAGGGAGCGGAGCCGTGTGTACGAGGTGTAGGGAGCCACGCGTGTATGAGGTGTACGGAGCAGAGCCGTGTGTGTACGAGGTGTGCGGAGCGGAGTCGTGTGTGTACTTGGTGAACGAAGCGGAGCCGCATGTGTATGGGGTATACAGAGCTGAGCCGTGTGTGTATGGGGTGTGTGGAGCGGAGCCATGTGTGTATGGAGTGGAGCTATGTGTGTACTTCTTTCTTTATCTGTTCTTTCTTTCCCCTCTTTCTTTCTCTCTGTTCTTTCTTTCTCTCTCTCTCTGTTTTCTTTTTTCTCTCTCTCTGTTTTCTCTCTTTTCCTCAGTACCTGTCAGTGTGCCCACAGTACCAGCCACTGTGCCCATAATGCCAGCCACTGTGCCCTCAGTACCAGTCAGTGTGATCAGCAGTGCTAAATGGGTGCAGTTGGGCGTGGACATGGGTGTGACTAGTTGTGAAATGGGTGTGGTCAGGGCGTGGCCTAAAATTTTTGCGGCCTTTGTCCCTCTTTCCCTTCTTCAAAAGTTGGGAGGTATGGTCACCGGCATTTTTTAGATGTAACCAGAAGCCTAATGTATGTGACAGTCAGAGCATGCACATGGATGGAGCTCATTGGCTTAGGCCCCTTTCACACATCCGTATATTTCCCGCACCAGAGATATCTGTGTCTCCATGTGTGTACTACCTGTGGCACACGTGTGGCAACCGTGTGCTGCATCAGCACTACACAGACATCTGCCGGGGAAGAAGTGCTACAGTATGCGCTATTCCCCGGCGGCTGGTGCTGAAGCCAGCTGTCATCATTCTCCCCTTCTCTGCTGGTGAGCAGAGGAGAATGATGAGCATTATATTAAAGTCTGAACGACAGCAGATGGTGGCTTTTGGGACTGTTACCCCCATCCTCCACACCTACTGTCACTGTTGTCTCAAAAGCCACCACCTGCTGTTGTTGGGACTTTAATATAATGTTCATCATTCTCCTCTGCTCGCTGGCAGAGCAGGGGAGAATGATGACAGCCAGCTTTAGCAACAGCTGCCGGGGAACAGCGCTTACAGTAGCGCTTCTTCCCCAGCAGCCGTCCATGTCACACGGAGGACTTCAAAGTGTGTTCTCTGTGTGCGGGAAGTTTTGCCGTCCGTGATGATGGCAAAAAACGGACATGTCAGCACGTTTTGCACATGGACACACAATCCGTAGAACCACACTGACATGTGCATAGACCCATTCATTTGAATGGGTCTACGTGTATATGTGTCTCCGGTACATGTGAAAACTGTCACCACACGTACCGGAGACATGGACGTGTGAAAGGGGCCTTAGAGGTTTGAATTTCTGGTGGTAAGAGGAAGAAAGCCTTCAAGTATGGGTGCAGCATGAGCACAACAGAGACAAATGTATGATTAAAGATCAAGGACAGAAACCTATACCTTTTTCCAGGCCACCCCATGTTCCAGAACGCCCAACTTTCCGTTACTGCAGGTCATCACATCAGGCTAAGGGTATGTGCACACGTTGCGGATTCTGCTGCGGATCCGCAGCAGAATCTCCTGCGTTTACAGTACCATTGAAGTCTACCTATTGAAGTCTGCCTATTTTCAAAAACACTGTGCACAGGCTGCGGATTTTTCCGCGGGTTCAAATCCGCAACGTTTTTACACCTGCTCCACCATAGGAAAACGCAGGTGGAGAACCGCACAAAAACTGCACTAAATCTGCAGGTAAAACACAGGTCATTTGACCTGCGGATTTAGCCAATTCCACGCGGAAAAATCCGAAGAGTAATCCGCAGCGTGTGCACATACCCTTCAGCTTCGGGATTCTGATCTCTGGCTCTTTCCTGACCATGCTACTATCCTATTCCTTGGATATCCTACTTATCAATGTTGGATCCTCCCGATCCTGGCCGGTCTTTAACTATGCTTCTGTCTCATTCTTTGATATGATGCTATCCGCCTATTTGTGTGGCCCTCCCAGGGCTGTGGGGTACTCGGTACCGGGCCGGTCTCTCAGAGGGGAATGTCACAGCAGCGCCCATGTAAAAGGGGTTAGAGTGGTGGAATAAAGTTTATGACTGATTCGTGACACCACCTGTGGTAGTCAGCAATGAAGGTGTTAAGCCGACGCTGCAGACAGATCCTCTGGGACAGATGGTGTGGTGCAGCAATGATGGTGTAGCCCTCCACAGGCAGGGCTGTAGTCTCAGAGCAGTGTAGATCGGTGTTGGGGAAGAGGGTGCAGTGTCTGGTACAAAGATGTAGCAGTGCTGGAGAAGTTGCAGAAAGAAGGCAAGGACACAGCGGACTGTAGTTTTTTTACCTTTACTTTGTATGTACAGTCCAGGGTCCAGATTACAGATGGCACAGGAGCTGATTAGCCTGGAAGCAACTCAGGAATCTCTCTATGCAGATAGGTTGTGTAGTTCTCTTCCTAGCGCTGACTTGAAGTACATGCAGTACTATGTTACACTGACGTTCCTCCTTCTTCTTCCCTTTTGGATCTACCTCGTATGGCAGACAGCCGTAGCCTTCTATCTCCTTTGGCTCACCCATCGCTGTTGTGCCTCTGAGTCTTAGAAGGGAATAGAGCATTTACAGCTTCCTATTCCTCTGGTTTCTGTTGCAGGACCTTCAGTATCCATACAACCTTGGAGACCAGGCTCCAGATCATGCGCTCCAGCTGGGAACGAGCTCTCAACTCTGCTCAATCCCCCAGCTTCTCTCTCCACGTCTACACACTTCAGCCTCCTCACACTGACTAATTTCCCTTCCTGGCCCTCAGAGAGCACTCCTCCCCCAATTCTGGTTCAGAGCTCCCTCTGCTGGCCCGGAGTGTGAACTGTGTTGCATGTTATGGTTAACTGCTAGAGAGACCCTTCATTGCTTCCAAGCCTGACATCACCCTCCCTGGAGGAAGGCAATGCCACTGTGGCGACCATACTCCTGGGGGTGCCACATATATTTACCTGATGAAGAGCCACAGATCGGTTCCTGATTGTGCTGTCTGAGACTGGAAATACCCTGCAGCAAATTCTAGATTCCGGTATAGGGGAATAATGGGAATGCTATAGTATATATTAGACTCTTTGTCCTGGTTTTGCCAACACGAGCAAGCTTGCAGTTTCCTGGAACACGAACTGTAAAATATATTCGTTGTCTAATGGTCATTATAAAGGATACAGAGAAGAGAACGAGAGGAAAGGTTTGTGACTTGGGTCTAAGTCTATTCAGGAAAATGAATCGATAGCCATGTTGGGAGATGATGAATAACTACATGTCATGATATCACATCTCTAAAGTCCTACTCCGCTGAGACACTCTGCCTATAAGCTCATCTCTTTCTTCTAGTCCGATCCTGTTCACATAGATTAGAGGTGGCCTCATATATTCATCAGGATTTATGGCAGCACATCACATTATACACTGACAATGCCAGGATTATTAAGAGGGTGTAAGGCAAAGTAAATACATGAAAAAGGAAGTGTTCTGGTCAGGGACTAATTAATACACAATACTTCCCTGTCTGACAGCTGGATAACTATATTCTTCCAGCTTACTAAACAAACAGAGCTACCCGACAGGTACAAATACATCCTGTACGGTTTACTATGGATTTGTTCTAGAAATGAGATGGTCTTGGTCAGAAAACTACAACATACAAAAATATGTGAATTGCTAATATTCACCCGGCTTTACTGAAACCCATATGACACGGCACATTGTAAAAGCTATGTATACCTTCATGTAAATGTATTTTTTATTGATTAATAAATGAATATTAAGCAACTTTCTAAATTGAACTTATTCAAATTTTTCTACCATCTCCCTTCTCTTAGTGTTAGAGATATCAGTAGAGAGGGTGATATGGTTTTACAAAGATCTGCAGTGGAGAGGAGAGAAAGCATGAACAGTCTCAGGGAGGGCAGAGAAAACAGGCTATAGAAAAGCATGAAAGCACGTGATGAGGAAACCTTGAAGACGTATAGAAAGTTTTGAACGCTGTGTGGACAGTTGGAATGAATCAAGTTTTAATTACGATATGTAAGAAGTTAAACATTTCTGATATACTTTATGGCCTCTATTCTTCAAGAGTTAGATATAAAACTTCTTGAAATTGTGCAGCTTTTGGCTTCTTTACGCCAGTTCTGGGCCAGCTCTGATAATTTTTTGAAAAACAGTGAGAAGAACACAGCATGGAGGGAGCAAATTCACCATAATTTAGGAGACAAGAATGCTACAGCTACGTACTCTAAGCCATAACTGAAGCATTTTCCTCGTTGTGTTATAGCCTAGAAGATTTTCTTTTTAGATGACATTCTCTCCTCCATACCGATGTCCTGCTTTTCCATGCTACATTTATCACCTCTTGGATGAAGCTTCCATGAATTCCTTGCCACTCTTAGTTTGACCTTGATTCCAGTGGTGATGTCTCCACCCATGGGAGCGCTGCAGCCAATCTCAAGGGCAGCAGTCACACAGAAGACATCATCATGAGAAGTCAAGGTTGTTCGAAGACCAGGCGAGGGAGCCATTGAAACTCCAGAGTTGACGAGTAGATGGGGTGTGTTGGAGTTTCAGGAGCACAATGTTTATCTGTCCCATAGTAATCTCTGTGTTGTCGCCCGAGTATAAACTTACTGGCGCAGGAGGTTGCTCTTGGCTTCAGCAAACACAGAAACATCTCCTGGAGGGATCACTTATGCGTGTAAATATGAGAAGGCGTAGATTACATTTTGTTTTTGTGTTAAGTAAATAAGGAGCAGAAGCGTCACCATAAAATGTATAACAAATATTACAAAAATGTAATGAATTAAAATTATTATAAAACAAAAAATCCAAATATTAAAATTGATGGAACATTATGAATCCCTAAAGTACCACTATACCCCAAAAGATATATGACTTCTTGTCAGTCATTTCTGATAGCACTGTACTGGTGGTAATGCTTGGAATGAAAGGGAATAATTACCGTACATAAAATCCAAAATAAAAATTCTACAATTTATATTACGTTTCTGAGAACTTTCAGATACTTCCATGCCGTTCTCTTCAGCTTGATTCAATTTATGTTTTATTTTATTTTAGTACATTGAGCACATTCGCTGTTGTCCACATACTAAAACCTAAAGAAAACTGTACTGTTGAGTATCACCCAAGGGAATACAAAACAATTATGTACAATTTAAAAAAAAATAAACAACATTAAGAAGGTTTACAGATCACCTTGATTTAAAAGAAACCGCTGCAAAAAGCCTTGTTTGCGACGGAAGTCCTTTCAGTAGTGACCATGTAATACTTCATTTCACCAGTGGGGGTGCTGAACAGAAATTGGACTTTTGCTAGTATCAGGTCCCTCCAGATCCACTGTTTCTTCAGGGGTCCTTCCAATAAGTGATTGTGAATAACTCATTTAAATATGACGGAAGTGGTAACAAACTTCGAGTTTTTCAAAAACTTTCTAGGAGAAAAGCAACATATCACTTAACCGGTGGCGATATGAAGATTGAGTCATTAGGACAACATGTTCCTAATTAGTGCTTTCTAGCCTGCACTAATTAGGAACACAAGTATGTCCACAGAATATAACATCACCCTTGCTGCTCATCTGCTGTTTTACTCAGAAACAGTTTGGGAGATTGATGACATAAACATGGATCCTGAAAGACAAAAATAACCTAATTATTGCAAAGGCTTTAAGGGCTGTCTTTCAAAATATCACCATTGATCTATTGACAAGACCTTTCTGCCAGTGTTCTAATAAGGGTATGGCAGGAGGACATGAATAAAGCTCCTACGATACTGCTCCTATGTGCAGGAATATACTGTAAGTACTATAATACTGCCCCCTATGTACAAGAATATAACTACTATAATACTGCTCCTATGTACAAGAATATAACTACTATAATACTGCTCCTATGTACAAGAATATAACTACTATAATACTGCCCCCTATGTACAAGAATATAACTACTATAATGCTGCCCCTATGTGCAAGAATATAACTACTATACTACTGCCCCTATATACAAGAATATAATTACTATAATACTGCCCCTATGTACAAGAATATAACTACTATAATGCTGCCCCTATGTGCAAGAATATAACTACTATACTATTGCCCCTATATACAAGAATATAATTACTATAATACTGCCCCCTATGTACAAGAATATAACTACTAGAATACTGCCCCTATATACAAGAATATAACTACTATAATACTGCCCCCTATGTACAAGAATATAAGTACTATAATACTGCTCCTATGTACAAGAATATAACTACTATAATACTGCTTCTATGTACAAGAATATAACTACTATAATACTGCCCCCTATGTGCAAGAATATAACCACTATAATACCGCCCCTATATACAAGAATATAACTACTATAATACTGATCCTATGTACAAGAATATAACTACAATAATACTGCCCCCTATGTACAAGAAAATAACTACTATAATACTGCTCCCTATGTACAAGAATATAACTACAATAATACTGCTCCTGTGTACAAGAATATAACTACTATAATACTGCCCCCTATGTACAAGAATATAACTACTATCATACTGCTCCTATGTACAAGAATATAACTACTACAATACTGCTCCTATGTACAAGAATATAACTACTATAATACTGCCCCTATGTACAAGAATATAACTACTATAATACTGCCCCTATGTACAAGAATATAACTACTATAATACTGATCCTATGTACAAGAATATAACTACTATAATACTTTCCCCTATGTACAAGAATATAACTACTATAATACTGCCTCCTATGTACAAGAATATAACTACAATAATACTGCCCCCTATGTACAAGAAAATAACTACTATAATACTGCTCCCTATGTACAAGAATATAACTACAATAATACTGCTCCTCTGTACAAGAATATAACTACTATAATTCTGCCCCTATGTACAAGAATATAACTACTATAATACTGCCCCCTATGTACAAGAATATAACTACTACAATTCTGCCCCTATGTACAAGAATATAACTACTATAATACTGCCCATATGTACAAGAATAAAACTACTATAATACTGCCCCTATGTACAAGAATATAACTACTATAATACTGCCCCTATGTACAAGAATATAACTACTATAATACTGCCTCCTATGTACAAGAATATAACTACTATAATACTGCCCCTATGTACAAGAATATAACTACTATAATACTGCTCCTGTGTACAAGAATATAACTACTATAATACTGCTCCTATGTACAAGAATATAACTACTATAATACTGCTCCTATGTACAAGAATAAAACTACTATAATACTGCCCCTATGTACAAGAATATAAACTACTATAATACTGCCCCTATGTACAAGAATATTACTATAATACTGTCCCCTATGTACAAGAATATAGCTACTATAATACTGCCCCCTATGTACAAGAATATGAGAACTATAATACTGCCCCCTATGTACAAGAATATAACTACTATAATACTGCTCCTATGTACAAGAATAAAACTACTATAATACTGCCCCTATGTACAAGAATATAACTAATATAATACTGCCCCTATGTACAAGAATATTACTATAATACTGTCTCCTATGTACAAGAATATGAGAACTATAATACTGCCCCCTATGTACAAGAATATAACTACTATAATACTGCCCCTATGTACAAGAATATAACTACTATAATACTGCTCCCTATGTACAAGAATATAACTACTATAATACTGCCCCTATATACAAGAATATAACTACTATAATACTGCCCCTATGTACAAGAATATAACTACTATAATACTGCCCCTATATACAAGAATATAACTACTATAATACTGCCCCCTATGTACAAGAATATAACTACTATAATACTGCTCCTATATACAAGAATATAACTACTATAATACTGCCCCTATGTACAAGAATATAACTACTATAATACTGCTCCTATGTACAAGAATAAAACTACTATAATACTGCCCCTATGTACAAGAATATAAACTACTATAATACTGCCCCCTATATACAAGAATATAACTACTATAATACTACCGCTATGTACAAGAATATAACTACTATAATACTGCCCCTATGTACAAGAATATAACTACTATAATACTGCTCCTATGTACAAGAATATAACTACTATAATACTGTTCCTATGCACAAGAATAAAACTACTATAATACTGCCCCTATGTACAAGAATATAACTACTATAATACTGCCCCTATGTACAAGAATATAACTACTATAATACTGTTCCTATGCACAAGAATAAAACTACTATAATACTGCCCCTATGTACAAGAATATAAACTACTATAATACTGCCCCCTATATACAAGAATATAACTACTATAATACTGCCTCTATGTACAAGAATATAACTACTATAATACTGCCCCTATGTACAAGGATATAACTACTATAATACTGCCCCTATGTTCAAGAATATAACTACTATAATACTGCCCCTATGTACAAGAATATAACTACTATAATACTGCCCCTATGTACAAGAATATTACTATAATACTGTCCCCTATGTACAAGAATATGAGAACTATAATACTGCCCCCTATGTACAAGAATATAACTACTATAATACTGCCCCTATGTACAAGAATATAACTACTATAATACTGCTCCCTATGTACAAGAATATAACTACTATAATACTGCCCCTATGTACAAGGATATAACTACTATAATACTGCCCCTATGTTCAAGAATATAACTACTATAATACTGCCCCTATGTACAAGAATATAACTACTATAATACTGCCCCTATGTACAAGAATATTACTATAATACTGCCCCCTATGTACAAGAATATGAGAACTATAATACTGCCCCCTATGTACAAGAATATAACTACTATAATACTGCCCCTATGTACAAGAATATAACTACTATAATACTGCTCCCTATGTACAGGAATATAACTACTATAATACTGCCCCTATGTACAAGAATATAACTACTATAATACTGCCCCTATATACAAGAATATAACTACTATAATACTGCCCCCTATGTACAAGAATATAACTACTATAATACTGCTCCTATATACAAGAATATAACTACTATAATACTGCCCCTATGTACAAGAAAATAACTACTATAATACTGCCCCTATGTACAAGAATATAACTACTATAATACTGCCCCTATGTACAAGAAAATAACTACTATAATACTGCCCCTATGTACAAGAATATAACTACTATAATACTGCCCCTATGTACAAGATTTTGCTGCCAATCTCCATGCGAACTAGCCAGTCACATCCTTTTTGAAGAAATTAGAAAGAAATGAAGATACCACTCCCAATGATTCCTCCGCTTTATGTAGTATTTTAAGATCAATTCTGGTTCATCCTGGGATTCACCTAGACCCGTGTTGCATCCTATCCAGGAGCAGAGATATCAGCAGCAGAGGTTAGTAATGAGCAGCATGGTTTGTTATTTTTATTATTCTAGACTGGTTTCATTGCAGATTTTTGCTTTGCCTCTGAAGTCAGTAGGGATGCTTTAAAATAATACTGCAATTTCTTGGCAACACATATTGACATGCTGCTGATTAAAAAAAATCCTCACAGCAGATCAATTTCCAGCAAGGAAATTACCCGCACGGTGTGACTGAGAATTAACTTTGCAGGTACTGCGTCTCCAAGGATCCGAATAAAAAATCTTCAACATCTCTCTAACGTCTGCCATGTGAATATTCTGTAACGTCATGCCAGTGGAAGGCTGTGTGCCCACGTTGCGTTTTTTTAAGCATTTGCGCCTCAGTGGAAAGGCTTAAAAAGCGCTAACAAAACGCATCCCATGCAATCCTATGGGAATCTGCAGTTGCTGTGCCAATGCTGCGGATTTTTCCGCAGTGGAATCGCATAGCGGAAAAATCCGCAGCATGTCCATTAATTATGCGGAATCGGGGCGATTCCGCTGCCATGAGATTGCATTGAAACGCTCACTTTACGCATGTGACTATGCCCACCATGCGTAATGTGCGCTCCATGTGTGGATGGTACCCAGGGTCTGGAGGCTAGGAAACTGTCCTCAATGCCCTGGGTACCATTTTCCTGCAAAAAATAGAATTAAAATAAAAAATAGGGATATACTTACCCTGTCGGCTCCCGGAGTCCTCAGTGGCGCTGCCGGCAAGTTTCGCTCCCAGGTGTGCTTTGCGAGAATGACCTCTGATGACATAGCGGTAACAGTGGTTGGTCTCCTATACCGTCCACTGCCCCTTGTCCATATACTGTGGCTATTAAAGGCACGGGCCACAGACCGGTACGAGCCCATCGTGGCTCCTTAACCGTCTTAACTGATGTAGTGAGGTCACAAAGGTCAGGACAACTATTCTTTGTCCACGTCAGGGTGCAAGTGTCAGCCCTATGTGGTCTCTCTTAGGCAGCGCGTGTGAGGTACTCACGGTCAGGTCGTGTACAGCACCTGGTACTCTCTGGCTCTCACTGGACACATACCGCACGTCCCGCTATCAACGGTCCCCGCTGTTGGCGGCGGGCGATGCTGGTCTGCCTGGTGCTGGTACTCCCGGTCAGAGCACTCCTCTTTTGGTCTACTGCGACACTCTGCTCGGCTCCGTTCTGAGTGCAGGGCTCTGCACGGCTCTGCTCCGTACGGCCCTCACTGCTGGCACGGCTCTTTCTGCTGGCACGGCTCTGCTGGCACGGCTCTGTTCTGGACGACACTCTCTGCTGACACAGCTCTGCTCTACTGACGATGGGGGCTCCTTCCATCCAGCCTTCACCAAGTCAGTCCTCAGGTGGGGGATGCAGAGCATGCTGCTCACCACTCTGCGCGCTGCTCTCTGCGCTGTTCCTTGCCGGCGCCAAACTGCAGTCCTTCGCGTGCTTTTTCCTTTTATCCCCCTGCTGCTGCACGCCATTTTCTGGCTCTCCCCGCCCCCTCCTGTCAGCAGGAAGCTCCGTCTCCCTAGGGCTTCCCCCAGGCTTCAGGGGATGGTCCGCTCCCCTCAGGCTTCCCCCCGGGAACAGAGGATGCAGCCCTTTCAGTTCCGGACTCGGTATGCAGGTACACACGGTCCGGTCTATCTCCTTACACCACTATAACGTCTCACTTTTTAGTTTGTTTCCTCCTTTTAGGCTCCACGTTTTATTTTGGCTAAAAAAATAAATAAATAAAAAAAGGCCTATAAAAACTAAAGCAAAAGTGCACAATATGAAAAATTACTTTTCTTGTTACCGGGAAGAAGAAGCAAAAAGTAGAATCCATTTTGCCCTTTGAGAGGTCGAAACAGTAAATGTCAACATGGATTATATATAGTATACAAAACTACACACAAAAAAATAGGACATAGAGGTGAAGCTCAGAAACTTCGTATTTAGACCTGACTTACTTCTCGGAAGAGAAGAACCGAAGAAAAAAAAAAAAAAAAGAAATGCAGGGTCCTGGTCTACATAGGTAGTCCGTGACCACTGGAACCTCCTTCTTTGCCTCTTCTGATTAATCGGCCCGATGCAACGTCATCATTGTGGTGCAACTCAAGCACAACATTGAGCTAGGTCTACTAATCAGAAGACACACGATGAAATAGGAGGAGATTCGGAGGTCTCGGGTCTGGCGGCCATGGACTCCCAATGTGTAACGGGGTCCTGAAAATCTATTTTGCTCAACTCTACTTCTGAGCCTCCTCCTCAAGCCAACTTTACAGTTGCTGATGTATAAGGCATCCAAGACTCTAGAGAGACTTGTTGACAACCTCCACGGGAGCCGCCCTGGTTTTATCTTAGTTGTCACCCAGCTTTCTAAGAAACAAATATAACTTCAAGGACTCTCCCTTTATTCCCAACTTTTTTTTTTAATTCTAAGACGCCTTAGGCTCAGGCTAGCGCTGTGCATGGCAGCAATTCTTAGGCAAGTTGCATAACTCTCATTAAAGTTACTGGGGTATAAGTTGCATACTGTATATCTTTCAACCAGAAGTCCAACAAGGTATGAATTTTTTGTGACAGGCGCTTTGTAGCCACGGAAGATAGCAACGCTACATGGCCCCATTAATAATCAGATGTCCTGTCGCAATTCAACGCCACAATTCTCATGTCCAGCGGACCTCCAAAACGTTGTTTAGAAAAGCTGTGCCCCTCTAAACAATTGACAGGGTGTCCACAGTCTTTAAGGGGTTGTCCAAGTCTTAGATGTTGATAATCTACTCTTACAGCTCATCCGGCACCCCACCGATCAGCTATTTGCAGCTCCCTCCAAGGCTGAAAGGACCCACAGCCGAAATAGCATAGCTCCATATTGTAGTGACCATTTTGGGTACTGCAACTTAGCTACTGTTGAAGTGAATGGGAACTGAGCTGCAGTACCTAAGAACAGACACTATGCTGTGTAGAGAGCGGTGCAGTACCCCGTACATTCGGCTGCCACAGGAGCTGGAACCTGTTGATCAGTGTCAAACCCTCACCAATCTGATATTGATGACCTATCACAAGGATAAGTCCTGGATAACCCCTTTAAAAGTAGGTAATCAATTTGTTTTTGTGTCTGAAATCCCCCTTTAAATGAAGCCCATCCTATTATGGAGAACTCGTAAATCTAGTAGTAGGAGCCCAAGCAGTCATTACATGGGGTGTGGCTCCTCAGTACGCCATGCAATAGACCTGGGACATCTCCCGTACACAGACACATTGAGTAATATTTACAGAGATGAAAATGTCATTTTGTTGCCATTACAGTTAATGAGGTAATACGGCAATGACAAATAACGAACCGAATGGGATTATAATGTAACCTCTCCTGTAGGATACCGATAAAAGATGAGCACCACATCTACTTAAAGACGATCCTTGGGCTCTCAAGACGTGTCTGGAATTCCCTTTATAATAAAAGCTCTGGATCCTCTTTTCTTAGTACTCTGCATTGTACGGTTCCTCCATTACTCCTCCTGGAAATGTTTGATTATATTTTTTAGTGGGTGCTCTCGGATACTACAGATCAGCTCCATTATTTAATTAGGTGCATAGCTGCCGTATTCAGCTGCCATTAAACATTGTGATGGAGCGTAGAATTCCTGTTCTGGTCACTGCTTGAGCTGCCAGCTGATTGTGGAGGAGATAAAGTTTTGGAAATCATTTTGTATCCAAATCCGGCTTTAAATTTCTCCACAACAGTATCACGGACCTGCCTGTTGTGTTCCTTGGTCTTCATGATGCTCTCTGTGCTTCAAACAGAACCCTGAGACTATCACAGAGCAGGTGCATTTATACGGAGACCTGATTACACACAGGTGGATTATATTTATCATCATTAGTCATTTAGGACAACATTGGATCATTCACAGATCCACAAAGAACTTCTGGAGTGAGTGTGCTGCACTGAAAGTAAAGGGGCCGAATAATATTGCACGCCCCACTTTTCAGTTTTTGACTTTCTACAAAAATTTAAAATAACCAATAAATTTTGTTCAACTTCACAATTGTGTCCCACTTGTTGCTGATTTTTCACCAAAAATTTACATTTGATATCTTTATGTTTGAAGCATGATATGTGGGAAAAGGATGAAGAGTTCCAGGGGGCCGAATACTTTTACAAAGCACTGTACATGCAGCTGAATGCTCCGGTCCCGAGTGCCGGCGGCGCCGGGTATTGAGGTGCGAGACTCGTCCGAGTTTCTCACATGTGAGTATGAGCCCTTAGAGTGTAATCTTTATCTCATGGTAACAGTATAGTATGTGGGGAGAGATGCTGTGGAAGGTCCTCTACGGTACCCAGTGAACGATACCCTGTAGTCAGGCAGGCTTTAGCTGATTTGTTGTATGAGGGTTTGTAATAGATTATTAATGTCTCTTTTTTTCTGGACCAACCACTTTGTGGAATGCACAAACAAACATGTAAGATGTGAGTTTTAATCGTTCCAGTCGGGTAAGACCAAAACACAGCAGCTCGTGTTGACAGTCAACACAGACCGGAGGTCTAGATGAAAGAAAATCCTTCTGTGTTCTGCCGTGAACGCGGAGACCGAGTACAAGCCACAAACACAGAAATGGGAAATAAGCTAAAGGCCAACTCCGCTCAGAAGCTGAAAATCATTTAGAACAACCCTAATGTTCCAGTGCCCCCCATATCACACCCACAGAGGTCCATGAAGGTGTATGAGTAATTGGGGCTTTGGGCATCGACTACTGACCACACACGAAGTAATGTCATGGAATTTCCATTTGGTACAATTTAAGTTTAGTTTTTGATAATGTACAAAAATAATTCACCAGTGAATAAAAATGAATATACAATATATATATATATATATATATATATATATATATATATATATATAATCATTTCTTAATGAGCTATAAGTCTGAGTGCAGACATACTTTTTGGCCCTGCGGATTTTTCCGCGCAGAATGGAAGAAATCTGCATTTTTCCTGCGGATTTCTACCATTTTTCCTGCGGTTTTTGTGCGGTTTTCCACTGCGGATTTGGAGACAGGGGAGATGGAAAACCGCACAAAATTAGTAACATGCTGCGGATTTTGTACAGCAGGAAGACCGCGCTGAAAAATCAGCAGCGTCTGCACAGCGTTTTTTTTTTTTCATTGATTTTAAGTCTACTGTACATCACAATGTGGATATGCAACGTTTCTGCGCGGTAAAATCCGCTGCAAATCTGCATCGTGTGCACACAGCCTAACTCAGCCCTATATGGATACCTGCCCATTTTTGATCCGAGTCACGGATCAAATTTGCCGATGCATTCTAAAAAAATGGATAGATCATGGCTGCCATCAGGGTGTAATCCGTTCTGTCCATTCTTAGTGTTAAAGCTTGGAATCTTATTTTTTGGGGGATGGGATGGAATATGATAAAAATGGATTCTACCCTGATGGTAAAAATGGGCAAAGTAACCAATAATGGATGAAATTCGGAACGCTGATGAAAAACGGTCCCGCTTCTCGTTTGCAGTAAATTGATTGACCCAAATCATGGTTTACCCAGTTTAAAAAAAAAAAAAAAAAGTAAAGAGAAAATAAAAGTGTAACATAAGGGAAGACTTGTAGCCGCTTCATTATTGAAGACCGTCTTTAATAATATATAGGGGATTACTAAACAATAGGAGCATTTGTAACTGGGCGCTCATTGTTAGATGGTGACAGATGTGGTCATTACAGAGGCGGCTCTGGCTAGATCGTTCCTTGTTTAATCCATGTATTGTAGACTGTTGTGTCCACTCAAATTGTTGAGTGCTGTTCTCCTGATGACTTACATCACAGCCCCCCGGAGTGACGTCCCATCATCACGCCGCTCTCCCCCCAGCCCTTGTCCTAGGTTCGTCAGATGTTAGACTGCGCCGGGCCACATCCGATGATGGTGATTATTAAAGACCAAAATATGGCATCCATGCAGAAGCCTTTATACATCCAATCTGACCTTTAGAACGAATACAGAACCACTATAAAACACGATAAGGAGAAATACAACCAAAAACATGACACCCTAAAGAACATGGCGTGGGCATAGACCCCGATTCTGGTCAAAGACAGACCCTCATCAGAACTATAGGTGATAATCAGTAACGCACTGATATTCTAATACAAAGCGTACACACAATTATCAAGGACAATAATGAAAACATCCATACAAATAGAAGAAACGCACAACACAATGTAAGCTTCACTGCACCCAGGAAGACACACAGTAAAAAGGAGAATATATATATATATAATGTGTGTATTTTATCTTGTAAAAATAAAATTAGAGATGAGTGAAACAAGTGGGCTTTTTTCACACAGATACATGCAATTTACTAATTCCTCTGAGCATATGTGCTGGGGCAAGGTGTTATATGAGCATGCTCAGGTGCTAACAAAGTGTGTCCTCGTGCTCGAAAAACATGTTTGAGTCTCCTTGGCTGCATGTCTCATGCCGAAGACCCTCGGTTAGCCCCCGAGCATGCTCAGATAACGCTTTATCCCAGCACCTTCGCTCATCATTGTTCCTCATTTGAAGCGTTTCTCAAGCAAGCAGATGTATCTGTGTGAAAAAAAATCCACTTTATTTCCCTTTTTTCTATTGATGAGCTGCTTCCATTGTATTTTGTTTGGCATTTGGAGGCTTTTTTGGCTTGTTGCTTGCAGATGGTATTGCTCCCACAACATTATGAATATATTATGTATACATACACACACAGAGGCGGACATATCATTGGTGCAACCTGTGCAGACACACAGGGGCCCGAGAGGGTGGGGGGCCACGGCGACCTCCAAAGCAAGTGAAATTGGGCATTATGAGAGTCTATTGGACAGCAAGGGCCCATATACTGTTCTTCAGCGGGGGCCCTGCTGTCTGTATAGATATTAATGATTCATTATATCCTGCAATTATGTATCGCATATTTAATTATATATAATATTTTAGATATTGTTGTATTATATTTTTTTTTTTATTAAAGAAATATATATGAATTATACTGTAGAGCCTCAGGTTGGAGACCATTGCTCTTTGACTATTGCACAACTACAACTCCCACCATGTCAGGACAGTGAACAGCGGAACAAGCATGCTGGGAGTTGTAGTATTGCATCAGCCGGTGAGCAACAGGTTGGAGGCTACGTACTAGAATTAATATATTTATTTATTGTAAAATACATTATATAACCATATCTAAAATATTAGATATAATTAAATATGCTAAATATAATTGCATAATATAAGAAATAATTATTATTCATATATACATATCAATATCTATGCATTATATATATATATATATATATATATATATACACAGACACAAGCAATGCATAATATATATATATATACACACGTGCAATTATCCTAAAGATATCTTCTGGAATACTCCAATGATGATATTTCTGATATTAGAACAGAAAGTGATTAAATAATTGCAGCATATACAGTAGATCTATTATATAGTTGATGCATCAAAAATGATGGAAATCATATGGAAGAAGTTATTGAATATTCCAATTTAATAAAATGTTAATAAATGTAATTTCTTGAATATTTGCACTTTTGCCTATGACCTTAGGGACACCTTTGTATAAAATATTAAACCTATTCATAACAAGCGCAAATTGTTAATGCAATTGTAGAACCACAAATCCCAGCATGCCATAAACCCTACAAGCCAGGAGGATTGCTGTAACTTGTAGTCCCCCCCCACCAGGGTAGTACTGGTGCATGCCTTCCCTGCCAGCAGCCCCATCCATCCCTCTCACCTAGGATGATGATGATGATGCTGCTCTTCAGCGAGGAGTTTGGGCGAGAGAGCAGCTCCATGGAAGCATCCTGTCCCCGACACCTGCCGCCTGGCTCCCGGTCACCGACTCCTGCACAGCAGCAGCTGCGGCTTCTGGATTTGTCAGTCAAATCTGCTGCCTCTCTATTTGCATTTGAGCCTGGGAGAAGGAGGAACACCTGCTGCGGTGACAGCTCCGCACCCTCCGCCCGGCGGCTCAGCAGCTCTGTGCCTAATGGAGGGTCCTGGTAGGAACCAGCCCACAGCGGCCATGTGCTGCTGAGACCGAGCCCTGCAGGGGTGGACTCAGTGATTCCACAGCAGAAAGTCACAATCCGAATCACAAATGGTTGTGTACACTGAAAGTAAAGAAGGCAAATGGGCTTTATATAGGGGGACGTCAGCGCGTAGACCGAGGGCGCTAATGTACGACCGGGGGGTACAACCGATCCCAACAACACAGAAAATGACGAAGGTAAATGCGCTTTACATAGGGGGACATCAACGCGTAGACCGAGGGCGCTAACGTACGACCGGGGGGTACACCCGATCCCAACACTGAAAATAAAGAAGGCAAATGGGCTTTATATAGGGGGACGTCAGCGCGTAGACCGAGGGCGCTAACGTACGACTGTGGGGTACACCCGATCCCAACAACACAGAAAATGACGAAGGTAAATGCGCTTTACATAGGGGGACATCAACGCGTAGACCGAGGGCGCTAACGTACGACCGGGGGGTACACCCGATCCCAACACTGAAAATAAAGAAGGCAAATGGGCTTTATATAGGGGGACGTCAGCGCGTAGACCGAGGGCGCTAACGTACGACCGGGGGGTACACCCGATCCCAACACTGAAAATAAAGAAGGCAAATGGGCTTTATATAGGGGGACGTCAGCGCGTAGACCGAGGGCGCTAACGTACGATCGGGGGGTACACCCGATCCCAACAACACAGAAAATGACGAAGGTAAATGCGCTTTACATAGGGGGACATCAACGCGTAGACCGAGGGCGCTAACGTACGACTGTGGGGTACACCCGATCCCAACAACACTGAAAATGACGAAGGTAAATGCGCTTTACATAGGGGGACATCAACGCGTAGACCGAGGGCGCTAACGTACGATCGGGGGGTACACCCGATCCCAACAACACAGAAAATGACGAAGGTAAATGCGCTTTACATAGGGGGACATCAACGCGTAGACCGAGGGCGCTAACGTACGACCGGGGGGTACACCCGATCCCAACACTGAAAATAAAGAAGGCAAATGGGCTTTATATAGGGGGACGTCAGCGCGTAGACCGAGGGCGCTAACGTACGATCGGGGGGTACACCCGATCCCAACAACACAGAAAATGACGAAGGTAAATGCGCTTTACATAGGGGGACATCAACGCGTAGACCGAGGGCGCTAACGTACGACTGTGGGGTACACCCGATCCCAACAACACTGAAAATGACGAAGGTAAATGCGCTTTATATAGGGGGACATCAACGCGTAGACCGAGGGCGCTAACGTACGACCGGGGGGTACACCCGATCCCAACACTGAAAATAAAGAAGGCAAATGGGCTTTATATAGGGGGACGTCAGCGCGTAGACCGAGGGCGCTAACGTACGATCGGGGGGTACACCCGATCCCAACAACACAGAAAATGACGAAGGTAAATGCGCTTTACATAGGGGGACATCAACGCGTAGACCGAGGGCGCTAACGTACGACTGTGGGGTACACCCGATCCCAACAACACTGAAAATGACGAAGGTAAATGCGCTTTACATAGGGGGACATCAACGCGTAGACCGAGGGCGCTAACGTACGACCGGGGGGTACACCCGATCCCAACACTGAAAATAAAGAAGGCAAATGGGCTTTATATAGGGGGACGTCAGCGCGTAGACCGAGGGCGCTAACGTACGATCGGGGGGTACACCCGATCCCAACAACACAGAAAATGACGAAGGTAAATGCGCTTTACATAGGGGGACATCAACGCGTAGACCGAGGGCGCTAACGTACGACTGTGGGGTACACCCGATCCCAACAACACTGAAAATGACGAAGGTAAATGCGCTTTATATAGGGGGACATCAACGCGTAGACCGAGGGCGCTAACGTACGACCGGGGGGTACACCCGATCCCAACAACACAGAAAATGACGAAGGTAAATGCGCTTTACATAGGGGGACATCAACGCGTAGACCGAGGGCGCTAACGTACGACTGTGGGGTACACCCGATCCCAACAACACTGAAAATGACGAAGGTAAATGCGCTTTATATAGGGGGACATCAACGCGTAGACCGAGGGCGCTAACGTACGACCGGGGGGTACACCCGATCCCAACACTGAAAATAAAGAAGGCAAATGGGCTTTATATAGGGGGACGTCAGCGCGTAGACCGAGGGCGCTAACGTACGACCGGGGGGTACACCCGATCCCAACACTGAAAATAAAGAAGGCAAATGGGCTTTATATAGGGGGACGTCAGCGCGTAGACCGAGGGCGCTAACGTACGATCGGGGGGTACACCCGATCCCAACACAGAAAATGACGAAGGTAAATGCGCTTTATATAGGGGGACATCAACGCGTAGACCGAGGGCGCTAACGTACGACCGGGGGGTACAACCGATCCCAACACTGAAAATAAAGATGGTAAATGCGCTTTACATAGGGGGACGTCAGCGCGTAGACCGAGGGCGCTAACGTACGACCGGGGGGTACACCCGATCCCAACAACACAGAAAATGACGAAGGTAAATGCGCTTTATATAGGGGGACATCAACGCGTAGACCAAGGGCGCTAACGTACGATCGGGGGGTACACCCGATCCCAACAACACAGAAAATGACGAAGGTAAATGCGCTTTATATAGGGGAACATCAACACGTAAACCGAGGGCGCTAACGTACGATCGGGGGGTACACCTGATCCCAACACTGAAAATAAAGACAGTAAGTGCGCTTTACATAGGGGGACGTCAGCACGTAGACTGAGGGCGCTAAAGTACGACCGGGGGGTACACCCGATCCCAACAACACAGAAAATGACGAAGGTAAATGCGCTTTATATAGGGGGACATCAACGCGTAGACCAAGGGCGCTAACGTACGATCGGGGGGTACACCCGATCCCAACACTGAAAATAAAGATGGTAAATGCGCTTTATATAGGGGGACATCAACGCGTAGACCAAGGGCGCTAACGTACGACCGGGGGGTACAACCGATCCCAACACTGAAAATAAAGATGGTAAATGCGCTTTATATAGGGGGACGTCAGCGCGTAGACCGAGGGCGCTAACGTACGACCGGGGGGTACACCCGATCCCAACAACACAGAAAATGATGAAGGTAAATGCGCTTTATATAGGGGAACATCAACACGTAGACCAAGGGCGCTAACGTACGATCGGGGGGTACACCCGATCCCAACAACACAGAAAATGACGAAGGTAAATGCGCTTTATATAGGGGGACGTCAGCACGTAGACCGAGGGCGCTAACGACGGTACGACTGTGGGGTACACCCGATCCCAACACAGAAAATGACGAAGGTAAATGCGCTTTATATAGGGGGACGTCAGCGCGTAGACCGAGGGCGCTAACATACGACTGTGGGGTACACCCGATCCCAACACAGAAAATGACGAAGGTAAATGCGCTTTATATAGGGGGACATCAACGCGTAGACCGAGGGCGCTAACGTACGACCGGGGGGTACACCCGATCCCAACACTGAAAATAAAGATGGTAAATGCGCTTTACATAGGGGGACATCAACGCGTAGACCGAGGGCGCTAACGTACGACTGTGGGGTACACCCGATCCCAACACAGAAAATGACGAAGGTAAATGCGCTTTATATAGGGGGACATCAACGCGTAGACCGAGGGCGCTAACGTACGACCGGGGGGTACACCCGATCCCAACACTGAAAATAAAGATGGTAAATGCGCTTTACATAAGGGGACATCAACGCGTAGACCGAGGGCGCTAACGTACGACTGTGGGGTACACCCGATCCCAACACAGAAAATGACGAAGGTAAATGCGCTTTACATAGGGGGACATCAACGCGTAGACCGAGGGCGCTAACGTACGACCAGGGGGTACACCCGATCCCAACAACACTGAAAATAACGAAGGTAAATGCGCTTTACATAGGGGAACATCAACACGTAAACCGAGGGCGCTAACGTACGACCGGGGGGTACACCTGATCCCAACACTGAAAATAAAGACAGTAAGTGCGCTTTACATAGGGGGACGTCAGCACGTAGACTGAGGGCGCTAAAGTACGACCGGGGGGTACAACCGATCCCAACACTGAAAATAAAGACGGTAAATGCGCTTTACATAGGGGGACATCAACGCGTAGACCGAGGGCGCTAACGTACGATCGGGGGGTACACCTGATCCCAACAACACAGAAAATAACGAAGGTAAATGCACTTTACATAAGGGGACGTCAACGAGTAGACCGAGGGCGCTAATGTACGACCAGGGGTACATCCGATCCCAACAACACTGAACCTAAAAGTGGTAAATGGGCTTTACATAGGGGGGCGTCAACATGTAGACCAAGGGCACTAACGTACGACTGTGGGGTACACCCGATGCCAACAACACTGAACCTAAAAGAGGTAAATGGTCTTTACATAGGGGGACGTCAACATGTAGACCGAGGGCGCTAACGTACGACCGGGGTACACCCGATCCCAACAACACTGAATATAAAGAAGGTAAATGGGCTTTACATAGGGGGATGTCAACAAGCAGACCGAGGGCGCTAACGTACGACCGGGGGGTACACCCGATCCCATGAACATTGAAAATAAAGAAGGTAAATGCGCTTTACATAGGGGGACGTCAACGCGAAGACCGAGGGCGCTAACGTATGACCGGGGGGTACACCCGATCCCAAGAACACTGAAAATAAAGGTAAATGCGCTTTACATAGGAGGACGTCAACAAGTAAATCAAGGGCGCTAACGTACGACTGGGGGTACATACCCACTCCGCACCCAACAATCATCTGTCACCTTCTGTCTGGCAGAAGTGTAATATAAATGGCCAGTTTAGGAAAACCCATGTTATATACTGTACCCTATAAATAGAGGGGGGTCCTCTGTTCATTGTCTTTGGTTACAAAGAGCGTCTCTTTCTCTGGAGGACCCGTCCTGTCCGGCATTACACAGACAGCACACTGATTTGAATTGTAATAGTGTAATACTTCATGTCACCTCTGGGAGTGCTGTGGAGAAATTACACGTAAAGAAGTTGTCCACTACTTGGAAAACTTCTCCTCATACCCCCTCTTGCTTAGCCCCGATAAAATAATGAAGTTTATACTCGCCTCCCGTGCCGGTGTTGTTCCCACAGTGTCGGCATTCTCTCTCTCTAGGGGCTTCAGTGCGATTATTGTGACACGTGAGCAATCAGCGCTGATGTCACTGTCCTCACCTCCTGTCGAATTGAGCGGGAAAAGGAAGTCAGAGATCGGCTGCAGCCCGGACTACCTCTTCATGTTCAGTTTGTCTGAAGGCGGAGACAGTAACGCCAGCGCCGATTGGACGGCGGGGTCACGTGTCACAACAACCGTATTGGAGCCCCGGGGAGAGCGAGACACAGCGGCACCGGCACGGGAGGTGAGCATAAGCGTTATTAATTCATGGCGGCAAAACATTTTGATCAAGAAAGGGATATCCTACTAGTGAACATCCCCTAAAGAGTAACCGTCGATTTAATAATTTCATAAATCAATAGTGCAAGCGAAATTAATCAACTTTGTAATAGATCTTATAAGAGGAATCTGCTCCTTTCTCTGCCAGAATTGATCAGTTGTCATCAAAATTCTCAATTCTGAGGTAAACGCTGTATTCAGTGAAGACTGACACTCCATTTCTGAGATGGAGACGGCAGCAGCTACGGATAAGGTTCTATATAGACAGGAGGGAGGAGCTTCGCCTGTAGCTCCTCCCTCCTACTTAGAAGTGTATCTGCAGCAATTCCACAATTGTTTTGGGGTTTTTCATTTACCATGTTCACTAAATGCTAAAACTGACCTGCCATTATGATTCTCCAGGTCATTGCGAGTTCGCAGATACCAAACATATCTAGGTTCTTTTTCAGTTAAGTGGTGAAAAAAAATCCAAAGTTTGTAAAAAAAAATAAAAAAATAATAAAATGGCGCAATTTTCCAAAGACTCGTAGCCATTATTCAGGGTCTCCGGCTAGTAAATAACTTATTTTTTGTAGACTGAGCTGATGTTTTTTTTATACCATTTTGGGGTAGATACGATGTTTTGATCGCCCGTTTTTGCATTTTATTGCAAAGTTGCAGCGGCCAAAAACAAACCCTAATTTTGGCTTTTCAGTTGTATTTCTCGTTAGACCGTTTAAATATTGCATTAATTTATTTTATATTTTGGTATATCGGACATTTCTGAATGCGGCGATACCAAATACGTGTGTTTTTTAAAACAAGTTTGTTTTATTTTGAATGGGGCGAAAGTGGGGGGGGGGGGGGGGAGTTTGAACTTTTGTTTTTTAATTTTGTTTTACATTTTTTTTACTTTTTTTTTTTTTTTTTTAACTTTTTACTGACTTCAATAGACTCCTTTGGAGACTTGAAGCAGCGATCGTCCGATCGCTTGTGCTACACAGTGATTGACAGCGGCATTCAACTGGTTAATAGCTGCCGGTGGATCTCGGATCCACCGGCAGCTGAGGCACATGACAGCTGATCAAATCAGATGTCATGTGTAGGGAAGGATGCGGGCTCAGCGCCAGAACCTGCAGAAAATGCAGGGACACGACCTTGGACGTGGTATGTTCTGCTTTCTGTTAAGTAGGTCTTCTAGCCAGTAGGGATAGAGGAGATGCCCTTTAAAAAGAATCTGTCATTTGCCATAAATATGTCATTTTGATTTCCTGGTATAAATGCCGCTGTTCTCCTGAATCTGGAGATGTTTTTCTCTTGTTCCTGCTACTCTCCGTTCCTGAGATATGGCCCTCTCTTCCCAGTATATAATTTTAGTCTTATTATACAAGTGGGTGTGGTCTCATTTCTTTTCTTGATTTCCCTACCCAGTTGGCAAAGAAACCTTGGATTTACATACAGATAAGAGAGGGCCATATCTCCGGAACAGAGAGGTGCAGGAACATAAGAAAAGCTTCAACAAAATCAGGAGAACAGCGGCATTTACTCCAGATAAGCAAATTACATATTTATGATAAATGACAGATTGTCTTTAAGAAATAAGGAGACAATTCATTATCGCATTTACACCTGTTTTTGTCTGTTTTTTTTGCCTATTTTTCATTTGCGCTATTTTTCATCCTTCTTTTAATTTGCACCTTTTATAGCATCTAAAAGTCTATTTTATATGTCTTTTATATGTTGGGGGATTTTTATGCTTGTTGTTGTGGGCAAGGTTTGAGGTTCCCAGATGTTTTCGAGTGCTTCATCAATGGCTCCTCCATCAATGACTCCTGGGATTTTTGTGCACATTTTGCATTATTATAGTGGAACATGAGACCGTTTGAGATGGGAAGTCGCAAAAGGGTTAAAGATAAAAATAAAGAGCCTTTTTGATTTTCTGAAAAATCCATGATCCACGTACACCATTTAGAAAAAATTTGCACCCAAACAAGAACGATCTTCCTGCAACAGCAGAGGCCAGAGATCGCTCCAATCGCTGCTGTTTAACCATTAAAATACTGCTGTCAATCACTGACAGCAGCATTTAAACAGCTAAGGTGCAAGAGAGGGGTCACAACTAGGGGTCTGCTGATGTCCCCCATTCCTGCAATGTTGGTCCTCCTGCAAATCCCTATTTACTGGGATTCATAGGAGAACTGCAATTTAGCAATACAGTATACTGCAATATTGTGTTATTGCAGTATATGGTATTAGCGATCAAGTGACCGCAGGTTTAAGTCCCCTAGCAAATATAAAAGTACACCTTTTTTTAGAAAAGTTTTAATATTTTAAAAAATGTAAAAAAAATATAAAAGTTGAAATCACCCCATTTTCCCATTTAAAAAACGTCCTACATATGCCAAAATGGTATAAATAAAAATAGAATCTCATAAGCGCTCACACAAGGCTTCATTGATTTATGTGTGCAAACTATTTCTGGTCACCATGGCCCCGATTCATTGTTTGCGGGGGTTTTTAAGCCACTTTCCTTTCTTTTTGCCTTGTTGTTTTATTTGACGTTTTTAGAGCCAAATTCAGAAAAAATGGCGCACACCACTCATGAACTTGGCACAAAGTAAAAGAAATGGGCTTTCTTCTTGTCTTGAACTGTTGCGCCAAAAAGACTAGTGTACTCAAAAATACACCTGGGGGAGTGACTGGAGTGGAGTTGCACCAAATTTTTGACTTTTTAAAAAGTTGCAATTAATGAATCAGGCGAAAACATCTGAAATTGTAAAAAAAAAAAAAAAAAACAAAACAGGCGAGTACCTACAGAATAGATCTAAAGGCGAAAATGGAATATTGGGTGTAAACAAAAAAAAAAAAAAAAGGAGCAAAGCACACAAAACTAGACAAAAACCAGGCATCAAAGGTAATGATGAATCAGGGGCTTTATGATTTGTGTCCTGCATTTTTCACCAGTCTTCCCCTTTGGTGACTCCATCTCTCATTCATTATTTGTTGTCTTTAGTGGGTACAGACAGATGCTATAATTTCTCCCATATGCAGCACACACAGATATCAAGAATTCTTGCACTCTTGTATCCATATAGCACAGGTTCAAAAGCAGCAGCAACATGGAGGACATTATACTGCAAAAATAAGTAGTGTAGCTGTGAATCCAGACCTGGATGAGATAAAACACCAGCAACACCGGTCTGTGTGTGTCTGTGTCTTTATCTTTCACTCTGCTGCTTCCTCCTCTTCCCCATAAACATTCGTAGACAGTTGTAATCTGATCCCTCAGTGAAATGGCAGTCCTTGTTTTGACCTAG
Source organism: Dendrobates tinctorius (assembly GCF_039654945.1). NCBI lineage: Eukaryota > Metazoa > Chordata > Amphibia > Anura > Dendrobatidae > Dendrobates > Dendrobates tinctorius. The sequence goes on along the minus strand of NW_027361738.1, from coordinate 82,458,933 downwards.
ATGAATATCCGTGAATGATGGCTTCAGTACAGGAAATGGGGCAAAGTGTACTTGAACTAGTGATTTATGCAAAGTTTACTGAAATGACAGTGACCATCAGCTACCAATTTAGCAGGAACTGGGTACAAGGAGGTTCGGTCGGTCAGGTGCCACTATTAACTTTCATACATTTGCATACAGTAATGAAATGAGCTGTTCTCCAGCAGCAGGAAGAGTCAGGGTCCATCAACCATTGATGCTGCTTGGACACTGGGAATGCAAGGATGAGGCAGGTACTGGGGCTCATTCTGTGGGAGAACTCATAAATGACTGGAACTAAAATTGAGGAAATTTGTCACGTAATATTGCAGGATATCCTGAGGCTAGGGGCTCCTCTATCTCTAAAGCTAGGGGCACCCAGCTATCCCTGCTCCCTAGATTACTTTTGATGGTGAAGATGCCGGGGCCACGTGCCTTGCTGAGCTCCTAAATCAGCACTTATCTGTCCCGTCCCCCACCCAGGGAAGTGGGGAGTTGTAGTGTATAAGAATACACAAACCAGACTGACAAGGCAAGACGTACAGGGATGAATAAAAATAACAATCATACAAATATACATTCATGAACAACTGAGTGGAACACACGGGAGGTAAAAGAAAGAAAAAGCAAGTTGGATAGAATGAGGATATGCACACAGACAAATCACCAAGAAACAGTCTACTGGATCAACACTCCAAATACATGCTCCAACAACCAACACCTCCATCTCCAGAACCAGGCAGTATGAAACTAACACTGGCAAATCCCTGATTGCCAGAGGCCAGTATATATAGCGGAGGGAAGTAGCCAACACTGGATAGCTGAGCCAGAAAGCTCCAGGAGCTCTCAAGTGAACATATTAACCCCTGCACTGCTAGCAGAAACCTGCACTGTTTAATATGAAGGTGAAGGGCAGGACTACGTGTATTCAGACAGTGCAGTTTTCTGGCCCCTCTTTGCCATGTTAAAGCTTTGACAGAATCCTTAAAAGCGCTGTACTGAGGGGAGAATGGATGAGAGAGAAGGCAGAAGTGACTCAGTTTTTCGTCCCATCTGTAGGTGAGCAGCTTACTTTTTCTCTGTGTATTGTGGCATTACCAAGGATGCTGTTACTGTATAGGAGCACAAAGTGGGCATTATTACCATGATAGAGGCAAAACTTTATTGTTTGGGGGGGGGGCTAAGACAGCCTCACTAATGTAAGGGAGACTAGGGGGGCATCATCACTGTGTACAGACGCTATTGGTGTTCTGTGGTCACCATTACTGTGTTCCAATAACCAGGATTGGAGAAAACGTTGATCCTAATCATGTAAACCCTTTGATGATGCGGCCCACAGTAACTGTGACATCTAAACGGTTTCCCCATTGGCAAAATGTGACACAATGGTGTGGTGCCAATAGGATTTCACAGCTATTGAAAGTATGTCTCCCTGACATTCCTCTTACACCCTGCCAGAGGCTGCCAGAATAATACCCTGCAATACGGAAGTTTGATGACCAATTTTCAAGTTCCCCAGTCAGACTAAAAAGGATTAAAAAGTGATTATAAAATGTTCGGTCAGGGGACCAAAGAACAGGATGCCATTGCTTTCTCTCCTGGGTAGTGGGCTCTGCTGGGGCGATGGGGTCAGAGCTGGGGAATATACCTTCTTTTATTACTCTGTAACACTCCCTGTAAAGAAATAAAGAAATAGACAATGAATTTAGCGTAGATTGAGCATGTGCTGCTCCCCGTCTTGAGTAACCATTTAAAATTGTCAGATACAGTGGAAGTGAGATAATAAAGAGTCACCGGGGGTCAATATTATAAGGCAAACACTATAGTGGGGGGGGGGAATATTATAAGGAGGCACACTGGAGGATCGATATCATTATAGGGGAAGCACAGGAACCATTATTATAAGAAAGCACAGGGCTGTTTTTATTATTGTAAGGTGGTACAGGGCCAATATTATTAAGGGTTTAATGGGATTATTAAAGGATGCACAGGAGGACTTTACTACTAGAAGGAAGTACAGAGATAATATTCTTAGTGTGTAGGTGCAGAGAAGGGGCACTATTCCTGTGTGGGGCACAAAAGGAGAGTACTCTTACTATACAGGACTCAGAGTGGGTATTATTACTGTCCAGGGCACTGGTTATAGCACTATATGGTTTGTGCAGAGGTGGGGGGAATGTGAGGAGGGTCCTGGAAAAGAAGTAAGTGAAAAATGTCTTTGCATTACATTTTGCAGGGACCAGTAATGGATGGAAGAAGTGGTCATGGCAGTCTGGACTGAATGGAAAAGAAAAGGGAAAATGAATGACTATGATCAGAAAGAATGTCCCTGAATTTATCTGTACAGTGTATATATATATACATATACACACACACACACACATATATATATATGGTCCACAGAGCACTGAAGTAGACCTGACTTTACCTTTATATGGTCACTGTATGGTGGTGACATCAGTCCCAGTGCAGTGGTTGTAATTAATGATCCGTATGGCGGTATTATCTCTACTGTATATGCTGGTTATGGTTTGATGGGAATAGTTTGTTATATTGCAGTATTATTATTAAATCTTATATAGTGGTATTATTGGAAACGTAGGTCTTGTAGTAAATCTTGATTTCCTTCAGGGGGGTAATATTAGTAATAGATACCCCAATTTGGGGATTCGGCTGGAGACAACATGAACCTGGGAGCTTTTAAATGCCAGGGATGAATTCCAGTCGGGTCTGTCCTTGCCGTCCACCATCCTGGTTGTTACGAGAGTTACTATCAATGAGTTTAAGGAAAATGTCATCTGAAAGCCATTCATCAGGACATGTGGCAGGACACCGACGAATGCTTCTGGGTCCAGGGAGAAAAAGAAATCTACACCTACAGGCCGGCATGTGTTCACGGAATCACGGAGTGTGTAGTCGGCATCCTTGCCAACAAGTGGCAGCTGGTGCGATTCCACGGCAGATGGACTCTGTTCAATAACTACGTGAAGATATATGGAATATGATAAGATACATGTATATGAAGAAGTGGAGGTATGTAGAATTTTTTGCATATTAAATATATTTTTTCTTCTAGAATTTGTGAAAACAAAAACCCATAGAATCATAATTCTGCCTACCTGAATATGTAATGAGAAATATCCAGTGATACATCGTGTAAATGTTGGAGGCACAACCTGCAAATATCAGACTCAGAAAACATCTGCCCAATGTAAATAGCGCCCAGCGCTGCCAAATCATCAGCCGCTATTCTACACAACGGCAGCGATTCATCTGTTACATTCTGGGGCATGGAGGGGTTAAACTGCCACTCGTGGTGGAGAACACAGACCCATGAGGACGCTGAAATATTTATCCTAAAGAAACAATCACCTTAAAAAACTGATTCACTATTGCATCTGTGAGATTTTTGTAATTTTTTTTAGTGTTTTTTTCCTATTTTTCATTTTTGCCTTCTTTTAATTTTTGTGTTTTTTTTTAGCCTTTTTTTTATAGTCTGCTTGTTTGTTTTTAGGCTCGTCATTGTGGGCGAGGTTTGGGTTTTACAGATATTTACGGCTGATTCGTCAATTTGAACTTTTTAAAAACTGTCTAAGGCTGTGTGCACACGCTGCAGATTGGTCTGCGGATTTTTCTGCGCGGATTTTGCAAAATCCGCAGGTAAATCCGCAGGTCTTTGCAGTTTATCTGTGGATTAGGCTGCGGTTTTGCCCTGCGGTTTATCATCTCTACAATGGAGGAGATGGCAAACCGCTTCGGAATCCGCAGGATATAATGGTACTGTACAACGCAGCTAATTCTGCTGCGGATCCGCAGGGCCAGAATCTGCCGCGTGTGCACATACCCTTAGAGGCAAAAATGTAGAGGTTTTTTTTTTCTCCCTGCAAACATCACAGACCCCGTGTGCCTTTTTGAAAACTTCGGTGCAAACAAAAAAGTCCTCAAATGCCAAAAAAACAATAAATAGTGGCTCGAAAAACGGAAAATGAATCAGGCCCTTGGTATACGCCTCGTTTCGCACAAAGGGAAGGACGCAAAATCAGCATGAACAACTTATATGCAGGTTTATGTAACATCCGCCCAAAATTGGGTGTCCTGGGGTCACTTGCGCCACTAAGCCCAGTGACTGGCTGCAGCGCTGCGTAGGTGACCTCACAGCTGCAGCCTGTATACAACCACCGAAGCAGCGGACGAGATGCAGCACTGGACCTGGGGAGGATGAGTACCAGGTGATTTTATTACTTTTGTTACGGCCATGACGAATTTGTAAAATAGGAGAAAACCTTTAATAAAGGGTAAGGAGGGGTCACGTGTTCAAATTTAAAGTTGCAAAAGTGTCTTTTGCTCTGGAGGTCCATTGATTACTCACACATCAATGACATGTATGTAGTGCCGTGTTTCTCCTGTGGAGGCGCTGTGTTCTCTGTCTCCAGTGCAGAAGCTTTTGACATAATATTCTTAGTCGCTGTTCTAGTAGCCGTATGTTACTGTAGAGACCTCTAGTGGCCAAATTATGCATTGCACCATTATTTGCTGGAAGAGAAAGACACCGAAAGCTTTGCATAAGAATACTTGCATATAAAATAACTAATACCGTAAGAACGTGAAGATTTTTTTTCCACTGTGGATTTTGTTGTGAATTAGCAGGAAAATCTCTATAAGTTACATGCAGAGGTTTCATGCTCTCACTTCTAAACTGATTATTTCCACCATTTTCAAAAATTCATCAAAATATCCGGTATATGGACAGTTATTCCTGTCTCGACCATGAAAGGTTGCTATGAAAATAACCCTTTAAGAAGAAAGCAAATATTCCTGCAGCCACTAGATGGCGCTCCCTGCATACTGATTTATAAGGAGCAGTATAAATGTCAACACAGTGAGCGCCCTCTAGTGGACACTGCAGGCAGGAAGTGTTCATTTATAAGAAGCTTTTCCAGGCCTGACACTGATGACCTATCTCTAGGCCAAACCATCAATGACAGATTGGTAGACATCCGACTCACTGAACCCCAACCAATCAACAAAGTGAAGGGGCAGCAGTTCTCTTCCGAGCGCCATGGGTTCTTCATTGTTTACCATACACAGTACCGAACATTATATAGTGCTCATGCCAGAGGTGTACATAGCAGTAATGGGACCCCATAGCAGAGGTTCTAATTTGACCCACACACACACACAAAAAAACTCTTTAATATTCATCAGAGTCACAGAAGAGTATATCTCACAACGTAGCAGCCCTAACAAAAGTCATTTTCCTCCTATTAAAGCCCTTTCATTCCCCCCATAAAGTATGACGCCAACTATAGTGTCCCCTCCACACACGGTATGATGACCTTACTGTGCCCCCCAGTTCTGGCAAAGTATGGTGACCCCAACACAGTATGATGCCTCAGCTCTGATCGCTACACAGCCCTCCATACAGAATAATTGCCCCCACACCCTTCCACTCATTATAATGGCCAAAATACACCCTCACAACTATCTGCTCTGTATAATGTAGTATACTGACCCCCACACAGCCCTGCATTGGCACAAAAAGCCAAAAGCGCCTGCAAATTAATGTGAAGAAGCGTTTCTGTCTGAGCCGGCACAAACGCTGCAGAGACGCTTAAAAAAACGCAACGTGGGCGCACAGCCTCAAGCTGCACTTCTAGTAAGGCGGCCAGGCAGCACTGTACTGCTCCTCATCCCATATGTGAAGGTAGAGTTTTCCTAGGTGACAGATCCCCTGTAAGGTATTTTCTGTTCGTGGCGTCCCAACCCACCGGACCCCTCTAGTGCTTTTGCAATATTATGAAAAAGGAGCCTGGCCTGTAAATGGTGAATCATTTATGGCTTAATATTTTCCACATCATATACGCATTTTCTACACCCACTAATCACCCTGAAGATGCTTTCCAAATGCATTTCCTCTACAGGAGGCACATATGGGGGTGCAGGCTACACGTGGGGGTACATATGGGGGTGCAGGCTACACGTGGGGGTACATATGGGGGTGCAGGCTACACGTGGGGGTACATATGGGGGTGCAGGCTACATGTGGAGGTACATATGGGGGTGCAGGCTACACGTGGTGGTACATATGGGGGTGCAAGCTACACGTGGGGGTACATATGGGGGTGCAGGCTACACATGGGGGTACATATGGGAAGCAGGCTACACATGGGGGTACATATGGGAAGCAGGCTACACATGGGGGTACATATGGGAAGCAGGCTACACGTGGGGGTACATATGGGAAGCAGGCTACACGTGGGGGTACATATGGGAAGCAGGCTACACGTGGGGGTACATATGGGAAGCAGGCTACACGTGGGGGTACATATGGGAAGCAGGCTACACGTGGGGGTACATATGGGGTTGCAAGAAATTTGTAGAGTTACATATGCGGGTTCAGGCTGAGGGGTTACATGTAGGTGTACATATGGGGTTGCAGGTTATTTGTAGGGGTACATATGGGGGTGGAAGCAATATGTGGGGATACATATGGGAGCGCAGGCAATCTGAGGGTGTACTATTGGGGGTGCATGCTATATGTGAGGGCACTTGTGGGGGTGCCAACTAAATGTGGGGATACATATGGTTGTGCAGGTTATATGTGGGGTTTCATATGAGAGTGCAAGCAATCTGAGGGGGTGCAGGCTACATATGGGGGTACATAATGGGGTGCAGCATATATGTGGGGGTACATAAGGGGGTGCAATCTATAATTGGAGGTATATATTGTGGTGCAGCCTATATAAGGGGGTAGACAATATTTGGAGGTACATATTGGGGTGCAATCTATATCTATATATGGGGTTACATATGGGGGTGCAGCCTACATGTAGGGATACATATGGGGGTGCAGCCTATATATGGGGGTACATAAGGGGGTGCAGCCTATATAAGGGGGTAGACAATATTTGGAGGTACATATTGGGGTGCAGTCTATATATGGGGTTACATACGGGGGTGCAGCCTAGAACCCTGACAGTAAGGGGAAAAGAAGAGGAAGAGGAGGCAGCAAAAGTTACAGTGAAGAAGCGGTCAGAGAAGTGTTAGGAGAATGTGCCACCAAAAACTTATTGCTCCTAGTGAAGCCCATTAGTGTTGTCTCACAGTATGGTGCCCGCTACACGCAGTATAATGCCCCAATGGTACATTCTCACACCCAGAGATTGATGCCCCCTCAGCTGCTTACAGGTAGAATGCTCGCAATAAAATTTGTTGTTGTTTTTTTTTCCAAAGTTCTGAATTTCCCCACTGAAAGAAAAAACTATGTAAGTTGCCTAAGTTACCAGTACACTTACTCCAGGTGCCCGGCCACCTCTGCTCCAGGTGCCCGGCCACCTCTGCTCCAGGTGCTCGGCCACCTCTGCTCCAGGTGCTCGGCCACCTTCCTCCAGGTGCTCGGCCACCTTCCTCCAGGTGCTCGGCCACCTCTGCTCCAGGTGCTCGGCCACCTTCCTCCAGGTGCTCTGCCTCCTTCCTCCAGGTGCTCTGCCTCCTTACTGCAGGTGCTCTGCCACTTCTGCTACAGGTGCTCTGCCCCCTTACTCCAGGTGCTCTGCCACTTCTGCTCCAGGTGCTCTGCCACCTTCCTCCAGGTGCTCTGCCACTTCTGCTCCAGGTGCTCTGCCACCTTCCTCCAGGTGCTCTGCCACTTCTGCTCCAGGTGCTCTGCCACCTTCCTCCAGGTGCTCTGCCCCCTTACTCCAGGTGCTCTGCCACCTTCCCCCAGGTGCTCTGCCACCTTCCCCCAGGTGCTCTGCCTCCTTACTCCAGGTGCTCTGCCTCTTTCCTCCAGGTGCTCTGCCACCTCTGCTCCAGGTGCTCTGCCACCTTCGTCCAGGTGCTCTGCCACCTCTGCTCCAGGTGCTCTGCCTCCTTCCTCCAGGTGCTCTGCCTCCTTACTCCAGTTGCTCTGCCCCATTACTCCAGGTGCTCTGCCCCCTTCCTCCAGGTGCTCTGCCTCCTTACTCCAGGTGCTCTGCCACCCTTCTCCCGGTGCTCTGCCTCCTTACTCCAGGTGCTCAGCCTCCTTACTCCAGGTGCTCTGCCCCCTTACTCCAGGTGCTCTGCCACCTTCCTCCGGTGCTCTGCCTCCTTACTGCAGGTGCTCTGCCACTTCTGCTCCAGGTGCTCTGCCACCTTACTCCAGGTGCTCTGCCTCCTTACTCCAGGTGCTCTGCCTCCTTACTCCAGGTGCTCTGCCTCCTTACTCCAGGTGCTCTGCCACCTCTGCTCCAGGTGCTCTGCCACCTTCCTCCAGGTGCTCTGCCTCCTTCCTCCAGTTGCTCTGCCCCCTTCCTCCAGGTGCTCTGCCACCCTTCTTCCGGTGCTCTGCCTCCTTCCTCCAGGTGCTCTGCCTCCTTCCTCCAGGTGCTCTGCCTCCTTCCTCCAGGTGCTCTGCCCCCTTCCTCCAGGTGCTCTGCCTCCTTACTCCAGGTGCTCTTCCCCCTTACTCCAGGTGCTCTGCCACTTCTGCTCCAGGTGCTCTGCCACTTTCCTCCAGGTGCTCTGCATCCTTACTCCAGGTGCTCTGCATCCTTACTCCAGGTGCTCTGCCCCCTTACTCCAGGTGCTCTGCCCCCTTACTCCAGGTGCTCTGTTTCCTTACTCCAGGTGCTCTGTTTCCTTACTCCAGGTGCTCGGCCACCTCTGCTCCAGGTGCTCGGCCACCTCTGCTCCAGGTGCTCGGCCACCTCTGCTCCAGGTGCTCGGCCACCTCTGCTCCAGGTGCTCGGCCACCTTCCTCCAGGTGCTCGGCCACCTCTGCTCCAGGTGCTCTGCCTCCTTACTCCAGATGCTCTGCCTCCTTCCTCCAGGTGCTCTGCCACCTCTGCTCCAGGTGCTCTGCCACCTTCGTCCAGGTGCTCTGCAACCTTCCTCCAGGTGCTCTGCAACCTTCCTCCAGGTGCTCTGCCACCTTCCTCCATGTGCTCTGCCTCCTTACTCCATGTGCTCTGCCTCCTTACTCCAGGTACTCTGCCTCCTTACTCCAGGTGCTCTGCCTCCTTACTCCAGGTGCTCTGCCACCTTACTCCAGGTGCTCTGCCACCTTACTCCAGGTGCTCTGCCTCCTTACTCCAGGTGCTCTGCCTCCTTACTCCAGGTGCTCTGCTACATTACTTCAGGTGCTCTGCCACCTCTGCTCCAGGTGCTCTGCCACCTCTGCTCCAGGTGCTCTGCCACCTTCCTCCAGGTGCTCTGCCTCCTTACTCCAGTTGCTCTGCCCCATTACTCCAGGTGCTCTGCACCCTTCCTCCAGGTGCTCTGCCTCTTTACTCCAGGTGCTCTGCCACCCTTCTCCCGGTGCTCTGCCTCCTTACTCCAGGTGCTCAGCCAGCCTCCTCCTGGTGCTCTGCCTCCTTACTCCAGGTGCTCAGCCCCCTTACTCCAGGTGCTCTGCCACCTTCCTCCGGTGCTCTGCCTCCTTACTGCAGGTGCTCTGCCACTTCTGCTCCAGGTGCTCTGCCACCTTCCTCCAGGTGCTCTGCCTCCTTACTCCAGGTCCTCTGCCTCCTTACTCCAGGTGCTCTGCCTCATTACTCCAGTTGCTCTGCCCCATTACTCCAGGTGCTCTGCCCCCTTCCTCCAGGTGCTCTGCCTCCTTACTCCAGGTGCTCTGCCACCCTTCTCCCGGTGCTCTGCCTCCTTACTCCAGTTGCTCTTCCCCCTTACTCCAGGTGCTCTGCCACTTCTGCTCCAGGTGCTCTGCCACTTTCCTCCTGGTGCTCTGCATCCTTCCTCCAGGTGCTCTGCCTCCTTACTCCAGGTGCTCTGCCACCTTCCTCCAGGTGCTCTGCCTCCTTACTCCAGGTGCTCTGCCACCTCTGCTCCAGGTGCTCTGCCACCTCTGCTCCAGGTGCTCTGCCTCCTTACTCCAGGTGCTCTGCCCCCTTACTCCAGGTGCTCTGCCTCCTTACTCCAGGTGCTCTGCCCCCTTATTCCAGGTGCTCTGCCCCCTTACTCCAGGTGCTCTGCCTCCTTACTGCAGGTGCTCTGCCACTTCTGCTCCAGGTGCTCAGCCAGCCTCCTCCTGGTGCTCTGCCTCCTTACTCCAGGTGCTCTGCCTCCTTACTCCAGTTGCTCTGCCCCCTTACTCCAGGTGCTCTGCCACCTTCCTCCGGTGCTCTGCCTCCTTACTGCAGGTGCTCTGCCACTTCTGCTCCAGGTGCTCTGCCACCTTCCTCCAGGTGCTCTGCCTCCTTACTCCAGGTCCTCTGCCTCCTTACTCCAGGTGCTCTGCCTCATTACTCCAGTTGCTCTGCCCCATTACTCCAGGTGCTCTGCCCCATTACTCCAGGTGCTCTGCCTCCTTACTCCAGGTGCTCTGCCTCCTTACTCCAGGTGCTCTGCCTCCTTACTCCAGTTGCTCTTCCCCCTTACTCCAGGTGCTCTGCCACTTCTGCTCCAGGTGCTCTGCCACTTTCCTCCTGGTGCTCTGCATCCTTACTCCAGGTGCTCTGCCTCCTTACTCCAGGTGCTCTGCCACCTTCCTCCAGGTGCTCTGCCTCCTTACTCCAGGTGCTCTGCCACCTCTGCTCCAGGTGCTCTGCCACCTCTGCTCCAGGTGCTCTGCCTCCTTACTCCAGGTGCTCTGCCCCCTTACTCCAGGTGCTCTGCCACCTCTGCTCCAGGTGCTCTGCCTCCTTACTCCAGGTGCTCTGCCCCCTTACTCCAGGTGCTCTGCCTCCTTACTCCAGGTGCTCTGCCCCCTTATTCCAGGTGCTCTGCCCCCTTACTCCAGGTGCTCTGCCTCCTTACTCCAGGTGCTCTGCCTCCTTACTCCAGGTGCTCTGCCCCCTTATTCCAGGTGCTCTGCCTCCTTACTCCAGGTGCTCTGCCTCCTTACTCCAGGTGCTCTGCTACATTACTCCAGGTGCTCTGCCACGTTACTCCAGGTGCTCTGCTACATTACTCCAGGTGCTCTGCTACATTACTCCAGGTGCTCTGCCTCCTTACTCCAGGTGCTCTGCTACTTTACTCCAGGTGCTCTGCCTCCTTACTCCAGGTGCTTTGCTACATTACTCCAGGTGCTCTGCCTCCTTACTGCAGATGCTCTGCCACCTTATTTCAAGGAATCCTCTTCCTCATTTTATAATTAAAATGTAAGGAAATTATAAAAAAAAATACATAATTTACATACTTTCCTAAATTCTCCACTAGAGGCCGCTCTCCAGCGTCCAGCCACCAGCCTCCCTCCACTGCACTGCAGAGCGAAGGATCACATGGCCGTGACGTCATCTAGGTTTCCCGTCCCTCTGCTCACGTGATTGGTCACATGCTCATAGTGTCACCACAGGTCCTTGAGCCCCGGAAGGTCCTGCAGCAGCACTGTCTCATCTCTGACTGTGAGATGGACCCAGCGACACAAGAGAAGGTGACATCGTCCGTGTTACACCGTGACGGTAGCTTTACCACTGTTTAACCCCTTAATAAGGTTCTTCAATACAAAAAGTGAATCTCCTATATTCTATAGCGTCATTACACACAGAGTGATCTATTTCACGTGTTTATTTCTGTTAATGTTGATGATTATGGCTTACAGCTAATGACAACCCAAAAGTCATTATCTCAGTAAATTAGAATACTTTATAACACCGGCTTGAAAAATGATTTTAAAATCCGAAATGTTGTCCTACTGAAATGTATGATCAGTAAATGCACTCAGTACTTGGTCGGGCTCCTTTTGCATCAATTACTGCATCAATGCGGCGTGGCATGGAGGCGATCAGCCTGTGGCACTGCTGAGGGGTTATGGAAGCCCAGGTTGCTTTGATAGCAGCCTTCAGCTCGTCTGCATTGTTGGGTCTGGTGTCTCATCTTCCTCTTAACAATACTCCATAGATTCTCTATGGGGTTAAGGGCAGGCAAGTTTGCTGTCAATCAAGCACAGTGATACTGTTGTGTGTACACCAGGTATTGGTACTTTTGGCAGTGTGGACAGGGGCCAAGTCCTGCTGGAGAATGACATGTCCGTCTCCATAAAGCTTGTCTGCAGAGGGAAGCATGAAGAGCGCTAAGATTTCCTGGTAGACGGCTGCACTGACTTTGGTCTTGACAAAACACAGTGGACCTACACCAGCAGATGACATGGCTCCCCAAACCATCACTGACTGTGGAGGCTTCACACTAGACCTCCAGCAGCTTGGATTGTGGTCTCTCCACTCTTCCTCCAGACTCTGGGACCTTGATTTCCAAATGAAATGCAAAATTTACTTTCATCTGAAAACAACACCTTGGACCACTGACAACAGTCCAGTTCTTCTTCTCCTTGGCCCAGGTAAGACGCTTCTGGCGTTGTCTATTGGTCATGAGTGGCTGACACAAGGAATGCGACACTTGTAGCCCATGTCCTGGATACATCTGTGTGTGGCGGCTCTTGAAGGAATGACTCCAGCAGCAGTCCACTCCTTGTGAATCTCCCCCCAATGTTTTAATGGCCTTTTCTTAACAATCCTTTCCAGGCTGTGGTTATCCCGGTTGCTTGTGCACCTTTTTCTACCACACTTTTTCCTTCCACTCAACTTTCCATTAATATTCTTGGATACAGCACTCTGTGAACAGCCGGCTTCTTTAGCAATGATCTTTTGTGGCTTCCCCTCCTTGTGGAGTGTCAGTGACTGCCTTCTGGACATCTGTCAGGTCAGCAGTCTTTCCCATGATTGTGGAGCTACTGAAACAGACTAAGGGACCTTTATAGACACTTAGGAAGCCTTTGCAGGTGTTTTTTTGTTACTTATTCTAATTACTGAGATAATGACTTTTGGGTTGTCACTGGCTGCAAGCCAAAATTATCAATATTAACAGAAATAAACACGTGAAATAGATCAGTCTGTGTGTAATCGCTCTATATAATGAGCTTCACTTTTTTTTACTAAAGAACTGAAATAAGTTAACTTTTTCATGATATCCTAATTATCTGAGATGCACCAGTAAAGTGAAACACAGATTCTTCTCAAATAAAAGCAGCGATCCTTAGATGAGAAACAGAACATACATTTATAGGACATTTCATAACCTTCCCAAATTCTTCTGAGCCATTTTATACCAAGTCCACCAAAATGGACACTGACTCCAACTCCACAGCCTTGGTTTCCCCAATATCGGTTCCTCCAGGGCACCTTGTACATTGTATCATGTACACCACATCGGAGGATGTACATGAGAAATCCATGATCTCATAGTCGTGATTTGTGTTGGGTATGCGGACTGTATTTGTTGGTAATATGTGGGTACAAGTTTTGCATTTTTTATTGTTACAGAGGAATGTTCCCGTCTCTGATGATGATGATAAGAGGACACTTCTGGAAAGGAGATTCCTTGAGTTAGAGGGCTGTTTGTAGGAGAGAAGTGTAGTTCTGAAAATATTTATTTCAGCCTATGGTCTCTGTGGAATATGTTTTGAAGATCAGCCCCAATCTTCCTTAGGATGCTCATGTGGGGGTTGTATGAGACCACCAGAGGCGCCTGTTGTTGTTGTCCTCCCTCTGTTTACAAGGATCCCAAGAAGCATCCTCCTGGACAACAAACAAGGGATATTTCCTCTTTTGCATGAGAGTTATTATCACATTACAACACGGAAACAAGTTTTATTCACAGACTTTATCTTCACGAACATAGAGTTCCAACATTCAGGATGAACGATGACAACGGTCACCTGTCTCAGGAGATCCTAAAACTAACCTTGGAGATCATCTACCTGTTGACCGGAGAGGTGAGGGATTCAGAGAATGTGACAATGAAGCTACCACTGTTTCCTACATCAGTATTTAAAGCGAGCCTGTCAGCAGCATTTAGCTAAGTAAACTACAGGCATTGTCAGGTTGCCATTGTTAAACTGATTAAAATGATAACTTGAGTGAAGAAATCCATCTTGTGGTTCTTGTATAATCCGTGGTAGAAGTTTTCAGTTCATGATATGCTCGTGCTTTGGGGCAGGACTGTAGACAGAGTCTTATCTTCCTGCCCTAAGCCAGAGAAACGAAGGAAAGACCTGCCCATAGGCCGCTCCGAAGCACAAACATGTTCCTCGTCATAGAGACAGACTGTATGTGATTTGGGATGACCTGTGGGCAAGTCTATTCTTAGTTTCTCTGGCTTAGAGCAGGAAAATAAGACTCCATCCCGTCCCAAAGCACAGCCATCTTATGAACTGAAAACGTCTAACACTGATTACACAAGAAACACAAGACTGATTTCTTCACCCCAGGTATCATTTTAATCAGTTTAACACTGCCAACTCGACAAATTCTCTATTTTCTAGTTTACTTAACTAAATCCTGACGACCGGTTTTCTTTAATAACTTGTACATCTTTTAATAACCCGATATACAGGACTGTATAGTCGTAAAGAAAACATCAGAAGAATCCGTCATGACCACTCAGCCAACTTCCGTGATGCAAAGGGAAAGTTACGATAAAAAGATTCTACAAGTTACCAACCGGATTAGTCAGCTGCTTTCTGGAGAGGTAAGAAAAAGAACTTTTCCAAAGTCAAGAATAACTTTCGAGTTTCCGAGACTTGACCACCTTGAGAGGTGGTGATTGGGCCCAAATCATTATGGTATTTTTTTATCTAGTTTTTGGTGTTTTTCACCTCTTTTTCTGCTTATTCTTCTTTTGTTTTTATTTATTTTGCTTTGATTTTTCTCCTAAGGCTGGAGTCACACTAACCTGCGCAAAATACGGTCAGTATTTTACATGCGTAATACGGATGAATGATGCCTAAACAGTGCTCCGTATGTCATCCGTAATCAAGGTGTGGTCGCGTATTTTGGGCATGTCAGCATCTGTATGTAATCTGTATGGCATCCGTATGGCAAGATTTTCTCGCAGGCTTGCAAAATGGACATATAATGGAGCCCTATGACAGGGTTTATATCAGAAACCAAAGAATAGATATAGACACATAGAATGCATTTATATACATATATATATATATATGTGTGTATTCTATGTGTATATATCTAGTCATTCGTTTCTTTATTAAACCTGTCAGTGTGAGTTTACTGTATAGCGCACTGAATTGCCGGCTTTGCTAAAAGACACCGGGTGCGTATTTCTCGCAAGTCACACGTCTGGTCCGTGTGTAATGCGTATTTTTTGCGCACCCATAGACTTGCATTGGCGTATTACGGCCGTAGTACGCTGACAATCGCAGCATGCTGTGATTGGCACGGAGCCTAGAATACGGATGAGAAATATACGGCTGGTGCGAGGGACCCCATAGAGAATCATTGGTCCGTGTGTAATGCGTGCTTTTAGCGCCTTTCTCTCGGCCGTATTCCTCGCCAGTGTGACCCCGGCCTTATTCTTCTTCTATTTTAGATGTTTGTTGTTTTTTTTTTTTTTTGTTTGGCATTGGGATTTCCAGATGTTTTTGTCCAATTCATCATTTTTGACTTTTTAAAAAGTCATAACATTTTTGCACAAATGTGCTCCACTTATCCCCCACCTTCCTGGTGTGATTTTATGTACGCAAAAAATGTGTGCAAAATTTTATCAGAACATGTAACTTTTTGTACTAAAAAGTTGCAAAAAAAAAAAAAGACAGAAATAAAGAGCACCTTCATTTTGCGTGATATTTGCAAGCCACGTGCGTCATTTTGAAGAATGACGCACAAAAAAGACCATATATAATAGAGGACAAAAATAGAAAAGGGACTTAAAACCTGATCCATCATTCGAGTTTTTTTATCGTTCTGTTTTTGCAGGTTCCTCTGCGATGTGATGATATAACGGTTTATTTCTCCATGGAGGAGTGGCACTATGTAGAAGGACACAAGAATCTGTACAAGGACATGGTGATGGACGATGACGAACTCTCCACTTTGGGTAAAGTTCTGCACCAATTACTCTTCAAACTTTCTGCTCATGGATTTTTAAACCTGTTCACCATATTTCTTTCCTAAGGTTTTGAAATCTGCCATAAGTTGCTTAGAGATGTATTAAAATAGTCCACTCACCATCTATTGATACGAATCCTACAGTTTTTAGGTTGGTGCTGTTGGTGTCCAATGATTTGCATTTTTTTTACACCATCTAATTTTTAATTTTCAGGAAAGCACAACAGCATGAAAACCAAGGAAGATAGTTTGATCATGAAGGCTGATCATACGTGGAAACATGAAGAAATGCTTCAAGAATTCCAGGGAGAAAACTACGTTCTCCCTTTTCCCACCACAACTGTTCTTTCTGCAGATTTGTCCTTGGATTTTTCTGAATGCATGGGACCTTCACTTGATGCCTCGGATAGTATTCCTAGAAGTGATGGAATATTTTCTCATTCTGAACCTAATAATTGTGTCATCCAGAACTTAACAGATTTTCCTTTAGATTGTCTTCCAGACCAGAGATCTCCACCAGATACTGCAGACAATATTCCTACTGTTTATCCTAAATCCGATGGACGCGTCATCCAGAGTCTAAATTTAATATCAAAAAATGCAATTTATACTTCTAAGAAAACCTGGCCATGTCCTGAATGTGAAAGAAGCTTTACATGTAAGAAAAGCCTTGCTACACATGTGAAAAATCACACAGGGGAGAAGCCACTAACATGCTTCGAATGTGGGAAACACTTCATCCATTACCGCAGTCTTTTTGATCACCGAAGAATTCACACCGGCGAGAGGCCATTTTCTTGTTCAGAGTGTGGAAAATGTTTCCGACATTACCGCAGCCTTCTTGATCACCAACTAATTCACACCGGCGAGAAGCCATTTTCTTGTTCAGAGTGTGAAAAATGTTTCAGACATTACCGCAGTCTTGTCGATCACCGAAGAATTCACACCGGTGAAAAGCCATTTTCTTGTTCCGAGTGTGGAAAATGTTTCAGACATAAAGTCGGTCTTCTACGACATCAGAGAACTCACACGGGGGAGAAGCTGTATGGTTGCTTAGAGTGTGGGAAGCGCTTTTCGCAGAAAATCAGTCTCGATCGTCATATACGAATTCACGCTGGATTTATGCCATTTTCAGGTAATAAATGCAGCTTAAATTTCATGCAGAATGAATCTCCGTGAACATCAGAAAAATCCATACTAGTGACAGATCATTTTCATGTTTCCGCTAGCAAAAGAGTTTTACCCAATAATTCCAGACAATTTTCCCAGCAAAAAATTCCTTTCGGATGGAAAAATAAAGTAATAACAATATTACTGTGATAATAAATTCTTAAAAACAATTAAAAATAAAATTGAATAAAGCTTTTTATTACAGAAATGCATCCACTTTCATGGGCAGCTAATCAGATAAAAAAATGAATGAAAACCCACTCTGGTCAATTTGGTTAATTTTTCTTAACAGTGTAAAAACGGAATTTTGGGCAAGAATGTTTTTGTTATTTCTTCAGCTAAGACGACTACACCATTTATTACATAGGCATCAAAAGGGAGAAAAGTGTGTACAGAGCCCCCAGCATCAATGATAGGGTAATGTCCAATCTCCAAGGTTATGCATCAACAGCAGACGAGTCAGTCAGGACATTGAAGACTTCTATGCCCAAGTGTATTTAACAGAGCCCCAGAAAAGGACATCAAATCTATTCTGAGCGACTCAACGCCAAAGTTGGAGAGGATGTAGGAGTTTAGGAGTTGTCAGGAGACACAGCCTAGAAGAGAGGAATAAAACTGGGGACTATCTTGTGCAGTTCTATCTTGAGAACAAGCTTAGAACCGCTAACACGTTCTTCATCCAACCACCTCTATCCCCAAATGGACAGCATCACAAACAGATCGACTACATCCTCTGCCAGCAATAATGGAAAGGATCATTTTTTTTCTGCAAAAACACAACCAGGTGCAAACTGAGGGTCTGATCACCAACTCCTTATAGCCAAAGTCATGGTCAGACTATGCAAGATCAACCAAGTAGAAGAAGTTTGATGGCAGTAAGATCCTTGTGTAGCATGCAATTGAAGTGAGTAACAGGTTCAAACTTCTCAGGAAGAATAAGGGTCCAAGAGATCAAAGGAACCATCACCGAAACTACTCAAAAGCATGTACCGTACAAGAAGCCAATAAATGGTGGGAATTGGTTAGCTGTGGAGATGCTCCAGATCACTGGTCAGACAGGCCAAGCTGAGTTCAGGTTGAATGAGGCAAGGCGACTCAATGCTGACTTCCAAAAAGAGAAGTCAGGAAAGACCAGAACAGACCAGAATGAGAAAAAGACATTCTGGGATTCTGGACAACAGAGAGGTGACATCTGGGACAGACACGTAGATTTGAGTGTCATCATATTGGTGGTAATGTAAGCCACGGGACTATGAGATGCCCAAGGTCAACAGTATAGGTAAAGTAGAGTGGAGATCCCATTACAGAGCCTTGAGGGATACCAACAGAGAGAGTGTGAGTATGGGAGATCCTAAATATGCGGTTAGAAAGGTATGAGTGTATCCAAGAAAGGGTCAGGTCTGAGATGCCAAGGGATGAGAAGAACGGTAGACGGAAGGAGTGGTCATTGTGTCAAATATGGAGGACAGGTGTAGGAAGAGGAGTACTGATAATTGTGTGCAGTTAGCAGGTCGTATCAGTTGAATGATGGGAGAAGAAACCAGGTTTCTGTGGGGAGAGAGCGGGGGGAAATCGTTGGACTTGGGGTGCAGTTGAGAACAGGGATGAGAATGTGAGTAACGTGAAAGAGATGAGTTTATAAGATTAGATCAGGAACAGAGGTGGGGGGAGGGAGAATGTGTGTGCATGGCACCATACTGTGTCAGGGGGACTATAGAACCATCATACTGTGTCAGGGGGACTATAGAACCATCATACTGTGTCAGGGGAATATAGAACCATCATACTGTGTCAGGGGGGCTATAGAACCATCATACTGTGTCAGGGGGGCTATAGAACCATCATACTGTGTCAGGGGGACTATAGAACCTTCATACTGTGTCAAGGGACTATAGAACAATCATACTGTGTCAGGGGGACTATAGAACCATCATACTGTGTCAGGGGGACTATAGAACCTTCATACTGTGTCAAGGGACTATAGAACAATCATACTGTGTCAGGGGGACTATAGAACCATCATACTGTGTCAGGGGACTCTAGAACCATCATACTGTGTCAGGGGGACTATAGAACCTTCATACTGTGTCAGGGGACTATAGAACCTTCATACTGTGTCAGGGGGACTATGGAACCATCATACTGTGTCAGGGGACTATAGAACCATCATACTGTGTCAGGGGGACTATAGAACCATCATACTGTGTCAGGGGGACTATAGAACCATCATACTGTGTCAGGGGGACTATAGAACCATCATACTGTGTCAGGGGGACTATAGAACCATCATACTGTGTCAGGGGGACTATAGAACCATCATACTGTGTCAGGGGGACTATAGAACCATCATACTGTGTCAGGGGGACTATAGAACCATCATACTGTGTCAGGGGGACTATAGAACCATCATACTGTGTCAGGGGGACTATAGAACCATCATACTGTGTCAGGGGACTACAGAACCATCATACTGTGTCAGGGGACTATAGAACCATCATACTGTGTCAGGGGGAATATAGAACCATCATACTGTGTCAGGGGGACTATAGAACCATCATACTGTGTCAGGGGGACTATAGAACCATCATACTGTGTCAGGGGGACTATAGAACCATCATACTGTGTCAGGGGGACTATAGAACCATCATACTGTGTCAGGGGGACTATAGAACCATCATACTGTGTCAGGGGGACTATAGAACCATCATATTGTGTCAGGGGACTATAGAACCTTCATACTGTGTCAGGGGGACTATAGAACCTTCATACTGTGTCGGGGACTATAGAACCATCATACTGTGTCAGGGGGACTATAGAACAATCATACTGTGTCAGGGGGCTATAGAACCATCATACTGTGTCAGGGGGACTATAGAACCATCATACTGTGTCAGGGGGACTATAGAAACTTCATACTGTGTCAGGGGACTATAGAACCATCATACTGTGTGAGGGGGACTATAGAACCATCATACTGTGTCAGGGAACCATCATACTGTGTCAGGGGGACTATAGAACCTTCATACTGTGTCGGGGCTATAGAACCATCATACTGTGTCAGGGGGACTATAGAACCATCATACTGTGTCAGGGGGACTATAGAACCATCATACTGTGTCAGGGGACTCTAGAACCATCATACTGTGTCAGGGGGACTCTAGAACCATCATACTGTGTCAGGGGGGCTCTAGAACCATCATACTGTGTCAGGGGGCTATAGAACCTTCATACTGTGTCAAGGGGACTATAGAACCTTCATACTGTGTCAGGGGGACTATAGAACCTTCATACTGTGTCAGGGGGACTATAGAACCATCATACTGTGTCAGGGGGACTATAGAACCTTCATACTGTGTCAGGGGGGCTCTAGAACCATCATACTGTGTCGGGGCTATAGAACCTTCATACTGTGTCAGGGGGACTATAGAACCTTCATACTGTGTCAGGGGGACTATAGAACCATCATACTGTGTCAGGGGGACTATAGAACCTTCATACTGTGTCAGGGGGACTATAGAACCATCATACTGTGTCAGGGGGACTATAGAACCTTCATACTGTGTCAGGGGGACTATAGAACCATCATACTGTGTCAGGGGGACTATAGAACCTTCATACTGTGTCAGGGGGCTATAGAACCATCATACTGTGTCAGGGGGACTATAAAACCATCATACTGTGTGGGGGCCGTAATACTGTGTGTGTTAGGGTTGAGCTCTAGGATCATCATACAGTGTGAAGGGCTGTGAGTGTTGACATATTGTGTGTACTGTAGGGCTATCGGTGCACCATATTTAGTTGGGGGTCATTATACTGTAGGTGGGGAGAAGAATGCTGAGTTGGCGGGGCTATAGGAGTGTCATAGAGAGTGTAAGGCTATGGCTCTCATCATATTGGGTGGGGAACTTATGAGCCATCATACTGTGTCAGGGGGACTATAGAACCTTCATACTGTGTCAGGGGGACTATAGAACCTTCATACTGTGTCAGGGGGACTATAGAACCATCATACTGTGTCAGGGGGACTATAGAACCTTCATACTGTGTCAGGGGGACTATAGAACCTTCATACTGTGTCAGGGGACTATAGAACCATCATACTGTGTCAGGGGGACTATAGAACCTTCATACTGTGTCAGGAGACTATAGAACCTTCATACTGTGTCAGGGGGAATATAGAACCATCATACTGTGTCAGGGTGACTATAGAACCTTCATACTGTGTCAGGGGGACTATAGAACCATCATACTGTGTCAGGGGACTCTAGAACCATCATACTGTGTCAGGGGGACTATAGAACCTTCATACTGTGTCAGGGGGGCTATAGAACCATCATACTGTGTCAGGGGACTCTAGAACCATCATACTGTGTCAGGGGGACTATAGAACCTTCATACTGTGTCGGGGCTATAGAACCATCATACTGTGTCAGGGGCACTATAGAACCTTCATACTGTGTTAGGGGGACTATAGAACCTTCATACTGTGTCAGGGAGACTATAGAACCATCATACTGTGTCAGGGGGACTATAGAACCTTCATACTGTGTCTGGGGGACTATAGAACCTTCATACTGTGTCAGGAGACTATAGAACCTTCACACTGTGTCAGGGGGACTCTAGAACCATCATACTGTGTCAGGGGGACTATAGAACCTTCATACTGTGTCGGGGCTATAGAACCATCATACTGTGTCAGGGGGACTATAAAACCATCATACTGTGGGGGCCGTAATACTGTGTGTGTTAGGGTTGGAGCTCTAGGATCATCATACAGTGTGAAGGGCTGTGAGTGTCGACATATTGTGTGTACTGTAGGGCTATCGGTGCACCATATTTAGTTGGGGGTCATTATACTGTAGGTGGTGAGAAGAAAGCTGAGTTGGCGGGGCTATAGGAGCGTCATAGAGAGTGTAAGGCTATGGCTCTCATCATATTGGGTGGGGAACTTATGAGCCTTCATACTGTGTAAGGGGGTACTATAGAACCTTCATACTGTGTCAGGGGGACTATAGAACCATCATACTGTGTCGGGGGACTATAGAACCTTCATACTGTGTCAGGGGGACTATAGAACTATCATACTGTGTCAGGGGGACTATAGAACTATCATACTGTGTCAGGGGGACTATAGAACCATCATACTGTGTGAGGGGGACTATAGAACCATCATACTGTGTCAGGGGACTCTAGAACCATCATACTGTGTCAGGGGGACTATAGAACCTTCATACTGTGTCAGGGGGACTATAGAACCTTCATACTGTGTCGGGGCTATAGAACCATCATACTGTGTCAGGGGACTCTAGAACCATCATACTGTGTCAGGGGGACTATAGAACCTTCATACTGTGTCGGGGCTATAGAACCATCATACTGTGTCAGGGGGACTATAGAACCTTCATACTGTGTCAGGGAGAATATAGAACCATCATACTGTGTCAGGGGGACTATAGAACCTTCATACTGTGTCAGGGGGACTATAGAACCTTCATACTGTGTCAGGAGACTATAGAACCTTCATACTGTGTCAGGGGGACTATAGAACCTTCATACTGTGTCAGGGGGACTATAGAACCTTCATACTGTGTCAGGGGGACTATAGAACCATCATACTGTGTCAGGGGGACTATAGAACCATCATACTGTGTCAGGGGGACTATAGAACCTTCATACTGTGTCAGGGGGACTATAGAACCATCATACTGTGTCAGGGGGACTATAGAACCATCATACTGTGTCAGGGGGACTATAGAACCATCATACTGTGTCAGGGGGACTATAGAACCTTCATACTTTGTCAGGGGGACTATAGAACCATCATACTGTGTCAGGGGGACTATAAAACCATCATACTGTGTCAGGGGGACTATAGAACCTTCATACTGTGTCAGGGGGACTATAGAACCATCATACTGTGTCAGGGGGACTATAGAACCATCATACTGTGTCAGGGGGACTATAGAACCTTCATACTGTGTCAGGGGGACTATAGAATCTTCATACTGTGTAAGGGGGGACTATAGAACTATCATACTGTGTCAGGGGAACTATAGAACCTTCATACTGTGTCAGGGGGACTATAGAACCTTCATACTGTGTCAGGGGGACTATAGAACCATCATACTGTGTCGGGGGACTATAGAACCTTAATACTGTGTCAGGGGGACTATAGAACCATCATACTGTGTCAGGGGGACTATAGAACTATCATACTGTGTCAGGGGGACTATGGAAACATCATACTGTGTGGGGCCGTAATACTGTGTGTGTTGGGGTTGGAGCTCTAGGATCATCATACAGTGTGGAGTAGAGTTGAGCGACTTTTGGTTTTTTAGGGTCGAGTTTCGTTTCGTGAAACCCGACTTTTCCAAAAGTCGGGTCGAGCAAGATCGGCCGATTATAGGGAAAAGTCGGGGTCGTCCCGAAACACGAAACCCAATGTAAGTCAATGGGGAATAAAAGTCGGCAGTGAGAGGAGGACAGGAAACACACCTACAGTGCCCATTTGAATGCCAAAAGCATCAATTCTTCTTACTTAAGCTTGTCAACCTTAATTAACTTCATAATACAAGTTACGCACTGAAAAATGGGGGTTATTTGGCTAAAGTTGTGGGGGGGTAGGGCTGGCTCCAAGTTTTCATGTGCCCTGGGCGAAAGAGCGCCCCTTTAACACATACCACAACTCATCATGCTCCGATACGGCAGAGAAATAGCGGTATAGTACAATGAAAAATACTTCACTTTTTACATCTCATGACGAGGCCCATCTATTTCTCCATACAGAATCATTGGTCCCATATAATGTTTGAAACAGTATATGATGAGCTCCACATAATGCTACAGTATATGTTGGTCCCCATGGATGAAGCTCCACTGTCTTATGGGCCCAAATAATGCTCCAAACATAATGGGCCCCATTTCTAATGCTCTAGTGTATAATGGGCCCTGTAAATGCTGCTCCAGTGTCTGATGTCCATCTTTGGAATATTCCAGTGTATGGTGGGCCCCATCTATCATTCTCCAGAGTATAGTGCTCCCCAAAAATTGCTGTCCCAACATTGAAAACAATCAAATAAGTCTCCTCGCTAGGGAGTCCCTGTACTAGTCTGGACTCCTCGTCGTCCCCATCTTCCATCTCACTGCACAGTATTTCAACCTTGCAAGTGCTGTGATCCTGAGCAAGCAGGGGGGGCCCACTTGTTGGCGACGGCACTGGCACAGGGCCCCTGATAGTACGGTGGTGTGTCTGATGGCGGGTGGGCCGAACCTGCACTTTCATCTGCAGCTTCCTCTTTGTCACCGTGTAAGATGGAACTGTATATGGGAAGGGTAACCTGAGTTTCATCAGGGTCAGATTCAGGCCGTGTAGCGTGCGAGGGGAATGCAGTGGTCTGGGTCAATGTACCAGCAGATTCATCGAGCAGTGGCTGGGCATCAGTGCACTTGTGTCGCCCCCAGGAGTACGGTCGCCACAGTGGCATTACCTTCCTCCTAGGGAGTGTGATGTCATGCTTGGGAGCAAAGAAGGATCTCTCTAGCAGGTTAACTGATTGGGCGGCGTTATTCCCACGAGTCATGACCCTCCAAACAGCATTCATGAAGGCAAAGTGTTTGTTTTACGTGGGCAGTATGGTTGCAAAGCTGAACCTTAAAGGAATGTCCAGAAGGGCACCACCAGAAGTGGAGCCTACGGTTAAATTCGACTCCACCTGGGAAACCTCAACCATGCCAGCTACAGAAAAGATGTACACATTGCAAGCTTAATTCCGTTAACGAACGAGACTCCGTCATGCCCCGCGGTCCGAGTCCGGCTTACTAGAGGGACACGTGAGGCTCTGGCACATGAGATTGGCCAATAACTGGTGTGTCATGCCCTTACATGTCCGTGGCTGCATGTGCGCTACACTGAAAAGGCCAGCGTTTGTCGCTTACAGGTGCAGATAACCCGCTGAACAACGTTAGTGATGGGAATCACTGATTACAATTATTACCCGCGAACGATGATTTCGCAGTAAGTGCAGGTCAACCGCAGTTCCGGAATTAGGCCTAACCGTCATTCCTGAAAAAATGAAAAACTTACGTGTGCAAACCACAGGTGCTGTAGCTTGCTTAACAGCTCGCCAGCCGTTCTGACGCCCAGTATGGATTACACGTGATTGCACAAAGGTGAGAAAGGGTACCGTATCCCCGGATAACATGTATGGATAGCGTACACATTCAAAATATATGTCTATACATCAGGAGGCAGGCTCAGACGGTGTCAGGCACAGTATGGATTTGACGGCCCAGACTACACAGCGGAGGAGCAGGGAGAGGTAAAGATTGCAAATGCTGGGGCCCTGCCCAAGCACGGGGGGCCCACTCGTGGGCGTCGGTACTGGCACTGGGCCCCTCATAGTACGGCGGTGTATCTGACGGCGGGTGTGCACCACCACCGTCAGAGACACTTGATTGCTCTATGAGGGACCCTGTGCCAGTGCCCGCGCCCAAGAGTCGGCCTACCCACCTGTCCAGGGCAACGGCACTCGCACGGTGTTGTGCGCTAGGTGGTGACCGCGGCCATGGGTGGGGGAGGCAGCACAGTTAGGGAGTTTTAGAAAGTGGCATATGTTGATGTTGGACATTCAGCTGATGCAAAAGGCGAAATAGGTCAAGTCCCAGGAAGAGGTGGACCAAAGCAAGCCATTTTTCTGTCACCCTGTGTCATCAGGGGAAGGTGGGACAAAATCCTTGGAAACCCATGCATGGTTCATTTTAATGAAGGTTAGATCATCCACATTTTGGGTTGACAGACTGGTCCTTTTTTCTGTCAGGATTGATCCAGCTGCACTGAAGACTCTTTCCGATAGCACACTTGCAGCTGGGCAAGCGAGCTCCTGTAAGGCATATTGTGCCAATTCAGGCCAGGTGTCCAGTTTAGCGGCCCAATAGTCAAAGGAGAATGACCTGTGTGGGAGAACATCGATATGGGAGGAAAAGTAGTTTGTAACCATAGTTGACAACTGCTGTCTCCTGTCACTTTCCATCGATGCAGTATTACCAGTTGTGTGAGCGGTACTTGAAAAATCAGTCCACAACATTGTCATGAAACCCCTGTCTCCAACGCCACTTCTGCTGTGTGCACCATGAACACCTCTGCCAAGCTGCCCCCGGCCCGTACGGCTCGTGTGAGAACCATCACCGCTGCTGTGTGCTGGGAATGCCTCAAGCAACCGATTTACCAGAGTTGCTTGTTTATTAGCCAATATTAGGTCAAGGTTCTCCTGTGGCATGATGTTTTGTAATTTGCCTTTATAGCGTGGATCCAGGATGCTGGCCAACCAGTAGTAGTCATCGTTCATCATTTTGGCAATGCGGGGGTCCCTTTTTAGGATCTGCAAGGCATAATCTGACATGTGGGCCAATGTTCCCGGTGTCAATGATGCACTGCGAGTGCTGGTTAGAGGAGCACTTTCTGGCAAATCCACATCCCTCCAGTCACGCACAAACCCTGTACCAGACCTTGCCACGCCAACATTTTCACTTGCCCCACGAGATGCGTCCTCCTCCCCTAAGTAATCATCCCCATCATCATCCTCCTCCTCCTCTTCTTCCTCCACCTCGTCCAGGAGAGGTCCCTGAGCAGACAATGGCTGAATGTCATCAAGGATTCCCTCCTCATCAACATTGGCTGCAGACGCCTGCTCCTTAAGCTGCGTCAAAGTTTGCATGAGCAGACGCATAAGTGGGATGCTCATGCTTAGGATGGCGTCGTCTGTGCTTACCAGCCGTGTGCATTCCTCAAAACACTGAAGGACTTTACAGAGGTCTTTCAGCTTCGACCACTGCACACCTGTCAACTCCATGTCTGCTCTCAAAGTGCCTGGCCGTGTATCCTCCCACAAATGCATTATGGCCTGCCTCTGCTCGCACAGCCGCTCCACCATGTGCAGGGTGGAGTTCCACCTTGTTGCAATGTCGATAATGAGGCGGTGGTTGGGAAGGTGGAGCAATCGCTGCAGCTTCTGCATACGAAAGGAGTGTACAGGCGACCGGCGGATGTGCGCGCACAGTCTTCGCACCTTCTGGAGCAGGGCTGTTAACTCCGGATAATTTTTGAGGAAGCTCTGCACCACCAGGTTCAAGGTGTGAGCCAAGCAAGGAATGTGGCTGAGTTTTGAAAGGGCTATGGCTGCCACAAAATTACGGCCGTTATCACTAACTACCTTGCCTGCCTCAAGATGTACACTGCCCAGCCATGACTCAGTTTGTCTCTTCAAGTACTCGGCCAGCACCTCGGCGGTGTGTCTGTCGCCCAAACACATCATCTGCAACACAGCCTGCTGACGCTTTCCACTAGCTGCTCGATAGGGGGACACCTCGTGTGCAACAGTGGCAGCTGCAGATGGAGTGCTCGTACGACTGCGCTCTGTGGACGAGCTTTCGCTTCTGGAGGAGGAGGAGGAGGGTCGAACGCCTACAGCCAACTGTTTCCTATACCGTGGGCTAGGCAGCACTGTCCCACCACTGCTGTCCCCTGTGGACCCTGCATCCACCACATTAACCCAGTGCGCAGTGATGGACACGTAACGGCCCTGGCCATGCCGACTGGACCATGCATCAGTTGTGAGGTGCACCTTTCCACTCACTGCTTGAGTGCATGGACAATGCGGTCTTTCACATGATGGTGGAGGGCTGGGATGGCTTTGCGAGAGAAGAAGTGGCGACTGGGTAGGTCATAGCGTGGTACTGCATAGGCCATGAGTTTGCGGAAAGCTGCGCTTGGCAATGTGGGCGTTCAAACCCAGTGTACGCGGATGAGAGACTGAGTACTTTCTTGACCTACTCATAGTGTCTGGGAGGGTGAGCTGGACTTGAGAGCTGCATATGGTGGAAGTAGCGGTGGACAGGGTGGACTGAGAGAGGGTTGATGATGGTGATGGAGTTGGTGTTCTTTCTGATGGCCTAGATTCAGTATTTCGTTGATATAACAGTGGGATTCCCTGACTGCTGTGGCCTTGCAACGATACCTCAACATTTGCTGCTGTGCTAACCAGTGGGCTTACAGTGGGGGAAACAATGTAGCGTTGCTGACTACCTTCTTTGTGATCAGTTGCACATGTGGTACTTGAGGTTTGGTGTTGTGTCCACGCTTGCAAGTGCATGGTGGTTAAATGTCTAAGCATGCAACTGGTATTCAAATTTTTCAGATTTTTCCCTCGGCTAAAGGTCTTTGCGCACTTCTTACAGATACCCTTTGCCTGATCATGAGGATTTTGTTCAAAAAAGTGCCACACTGCACTCTTCCTACTTTGGAAGACATTTTGTGGCCTAGCACGCTGTGATCTTTTGACCGTCTGGACAAGCTGTCCAGCAACTCTTTTGATTTTTGGAACCTGTCTTTGGAGTGCTCCGGACCTGACAGATAACAGCTGTTGCAATGTCGATGTCTGCTGTGGATGCTCCTCCTCCTCATCTGAGCTATTGGAAGCAGCACCCTCTTCCCCCAATGGATGCCAATCTGGGTCAACAACTGGGTCATCCATCACCTCCTCTTCAATGTCATGTGCACCTTCCTCTGTGTCACCGTGTATGGTGGTATAGTGTGCGGGAAGGGGCACCTGAGTCTCATCAGGGTCAGAATCTGGCTCTGTACACTGCGAGGACAATGTAGTGCTCTGAGTGAATGTACCAGCAGAATCATCCATCAGCGGCTGTGCATCAGTGCACTCCATGTCAGATTCATCTTGGCCTGGGTAATTCACAATTTCACTTGATAATCCAGGCATGGTATGTGAAAACAGCTCCATGGAGTAATCAGTAGTATGGCCTGCGTCATCCTTCAATCTTGGTTGGGGTGAAGGACACAAGGAAAGGTGTGGTTCATGAACATGAGCCTCCAATGACGACTCAGTGCTTTTACTTTTTACAACTTCAGAAGAGGAGGCGATAGAGCTGGAGGCTGAGTCAGCAATGTAAGACAAAACTTTTTCCTGATGCTCTGGCTTTAAAAGCGGTTTGCCAACTCCTAGAAAACTAAGCCTTCGAAGCCTTATGGAGCCAGACGATGACGCAGGCTCAACACCTCCTGCATTCGGTCCTATTTTGCTCTTGCCACTACCATCAGATCCACCACCAACACCATCACCAGCTGCCAACCCCCACCCAATTCCACGGCCTCTTCCACCAGCCTTCCTCATTTTTTGTAGAAATGTAGATAAAATCCAACAAACTATATAGTAATGTAAAACAAGGTACAAGGTGTCTATAGGACAGGGGAGATTTTGAATTTCCGCACACACTTGTGGACACTGGACACTTATGGATTGTGTGAGGCCCACTGAATATCAGAGCGCTATGTCACAGGCTCGATGGCACAGGTGTGAAAAAAGTGACTACAGGATCACAGAGATTTTGAATTTCTGCACACACTAGTGGACACTGGACACTTTTGGATTGTGTGAGGCCCACTGAATATCAGAGCGCTATGTCACAGGCAGAAATTGACTAGTGTATCACAAACTACAAGGTGTATGTAGAATTGGGCAGAATAGGAATCTCCATAGAGTGTAGGTCTGTAAGAACGGAACAAGTCCTCCACTTATCCTTCCACAGTGACACACAGCTTCACTGTGGCCGTGATAACAGCCGTTACACGGTACTGAGAGGAGCGTGCACGTACACGGCTGTCCGGTGTACGTAAAATTGTCAAGCTCCGTGTTTTTTAAGTATACGGACTGACACACGCTGTCTCTATAGTTTTGAATGTGATCAAACAGCAAATATATTTAACTGTTTGAAAGTTAGACAAAACTAGTAGGTGCAGGTCTGTAAGAACGGAACATGTCCTCGACTTATTCTCACAGAGTGACACACAGATAGCTTCACTGTAGCTGTGATAACAGCCGTTACACGGTACTGTGTGAGGAGCGTACACCGCTGTATGGTGTGAAAAAATGCACGCTCAGTACCTCAGCAGGACAAAAAAAAAATTGGGATTGCTTTTAAAAAAGCAGTTTGCAGAGCAGTGAGTAAACAGCAATGCAGCTGTCAGGAAGCCTTAGAAGGCAGCCTAACAACCAACACCGCTGATCCACCACAATATAGCCTCCCCTTGCACTGCACACACAGTGACTGGTGTGTTGTACAGGCAAAATCGCTAGCAGCAGAAGCAGTTTTTTTTCTTCTTCCCTGCCTAACGCTCTCCCTACAGAATCAGCAGCAGCAACCTCTCCCTATGCTAAAATCGGCAGAAGTAAGATGGCGGTCGGCGTGCACGCCCTTTTATAACCCCTGTGACGCCCACCAAAGCAAGCCAATCACTTGCATGCCCTTCTGAAAGATGGTGGTGACCCCTGCCTATGTCATCACGTTGCCCACAGTGTCCGTGGATCCTGATTGGCTGAAAAAGAGCGCAAAACAAACTTTTGAAACGCGACTTTGGCGCGTAAGTCGCCGACCTCGTGGCCGACCTCATCCTAGGGTCGGGTTTCATTTCATGAAACCCGACTTTGCCAAAAGTCGGCGACTTTTGAAATTTTTCTACCCGATTCGCTCAACTCTAGTGTGGAGGGCTGTGAGTGTCGACATATTGTGTGTACAGTCATGGCCAAAAGTTTTGAGAATGACACAAATATTAATTTTTACAAAGTCTACTGCTTCATTTTTTCTAATGGCAATTTGCATATACTCCAGAATGTTATAAAGAGTGATTAGCTTAACAGCAATTACTTGCAAAGTCAATATTTGCCTAGAAAATGAACTTTATCCCCCAAAACACATTTCAACATCATTGCAGCCCTGCCTTAAAAGGACCAGCTAACATCGTTTCAGTGATTGCTCCATTAACACAGGTCTGGGTGTTGATGAGGACAGGGCTGGAGATCAATCTGTCATGATTAAGTATTAATGACGCCACTGGACACTTTAAAAGGAGGCTGGTGCTTGGCATCATTGTTTCTCTGTTAACCATGGTTATCTCTAAAGAAACACGTGCAGTCATCATTGCACTGCACAAAAATGGCCTAACAGGGAAGAGTATCGCAGCTAGAAAGATTGCACCTCAGTCAACAATCTATCGCATCATCAAGAACTTCAAGGAGAGAGGTTCCCTTGTTGCCAAAAAGGCTCCAGGGCTCCCAAGAAAGACCAGCAAGCGCCAGGACCGTCTCTTAAAAGTGTTTCAGCTGCGGGATCGGGCTACCAGCAGTGCAGAGCTTGCTCAGGAATGGCAGCAGGCAGGTGTGAGTGCATCTGCACGCACTGTGAGGCGGAGACTCTTGGAGCAAGGCCTGCTCTCAAGGAGGGCAGCAAAGAAGCCACTTATCTCCAGGAAAAACATCATGGACAGACTGATATTCTGCAAGAGGTACAGGGAGTGGACTGCTGAGGACTGGGGTAAAGTCATTTTCTCTGATGAATCCCCTTTTCGATTGTTTGGGACATCTGGAAAATGGCTTATTTGGAGAAGACCAGGTGAGCGCTACCACCAGTCTTGTCTCATGCCAACTGTCAAGCATCCTGAAACCATTCATGTGTGGGGTGGCTTCTCAGCCAAGGGAATGGGCTCTCTCTCAGTCTTGCCTAAAAACACAGCCATGAATAAAGAATGGTACCAGAATGTCCTCCAAGTGCAACTTCTCCCAACCGTCCAAGAGCAGTTTGGCGATCAACAATGCCTTTTTCAACATGATGGAGCACCTTGCCATAAAGCAAAGGTGATAACTAAATGGCTCACGGAACAAAACATAGAGATTTTGGGACCATGGCCTGGAAACTCCCCAGATCTTAATCCCATTGAGAACTTGTGGTCAATCATCAAGAGACGGGTGGACAAACAAAAACCTTCAAATTCAGACAAAATAAAAGCATTAATTTTTCAAGAATGGACTGCTGTCAGTCAGGATTTGATCCAGAAGTTGATTGAGAGCATGCCAGGGAGAATTGCTGAGGTCCTGAAGAAGAAGGGTCAACACTGCAAATATTGACTTGCTGCATTCACTGCACTCATTCTAACTGTCAATATAACCTTTCGTTACTCATAATATGATTGCAATTATATTTCTGTATGTGATAAAAACATCTGACAAACACACATAAAAACCAGAGGGCAGCAGATCATGTGAAAATATAATATTTGTGTCATTCTCAAAACTTTTGGCCATGACTGTACTGTAGGGCTATCGGTGCATCATATTTAGTTGGGGGTCATTATACTGTGGGGGGGGGAGAAGAATGCTGAGTTGGCGGGGCTATAGGAGCCTCATAGAGAGTGTAAGGCTATGGCTCTCATCATATTGGGTGGGGAACTTATGAGCCATCATACTGTGTAGGCTGTGGGTGCATTATATTGTGTGGGAATCTTGGAGGACATCATACAATGTGGGAGGCTGTGATGGCACAATAGTGGATCAGAGAGTCCCTACTATGAATGAGGGTGATATTATTACTGTAAGGGCTCATGCAGACAACTGTATTTTCTGTCTGAGTGTGAACCGACAAAACTGATCGCACTCGGACCAATGTTATTCTATGAGGCCATGCACATGGCCGAATTTGTTTCCTCGGACAGAGCTGGTCTGAGGAAAAAATAATGGCATTATTTACGATTTGTATATGATATTCGGATTGCACTCAACCATGCAAGTCAGTGAGTCCATGGAAAAAAATCAGACCTCGCTCTGATGCCATCCGAGCGGGATCAGATTTTCACAGACTGACAGAATGGAAAAATGATCCACATTTCATAGCATCAATGAATGAAATCAAGTTACGTGCCTGCTCTTCATTTCTTCTTGTTTTGCAGACAACCTCACACAGTCAGTAGAGGATGTGCTCCTTCATTTCACCATGCTCGGCTGCAACATGAGTGTTAATGTCCATTATCTGCAGTCACTTAGATCACTTTCCAGAGAAACTTGGTGACTTAAAGGGAATCCACCCTTCTAAGCCGTCTTTATGGGCATGTAGGTCATAGAAAGTTGAATAAAATGATACCTTAATATCTGCGTTCCGATGTTTTGTTCCAGAGTAATCCACATGTTTCTTGATATGTAAATTAGCTGTTTAGATCTAAGTTAATTTACATATTAAGAAACATGTGAATGGCTTTATGTCTCACGGCGGTTAGGTAATCCCTACATGTAGTGTGTGACTCAAACAAAAACATATTATTCGAGCACGCCGAAGACACTCCGCACCGATCTTGCTCTGATAACACCCGAGCTCGTTCGCTCATCACTAGTAGGTTTCTCTAATCTCTACAAACATTTTTTAAATTCTCCACTAGGGGCCACTCTCCAGCCATCCGCCTCCCTCCACTGCAGAGTGACTGATCACATGATCGTCACGTCATCTCTGTAGCTTTAGGTTTCCTGTCCGTCTGCTCATGTGATTGGTCACATGCTCGTGATGCCACCACAGGTCCTCGAGCCCACAGAGGTGCTTTAGTTCTTACTGTCATTGTCGTATGGACCCAGCGACATAAGAGAAGATGACGCCGCCCGTGATGTTCCCTGGCATGTAGCCCACGCAGCAGACGCTCCGGTAATATGCACGATGGGGGATTGTTTACTATTGCTTAATGGCTATTCCTTACATAGATATTATGGGATTGTTTACATCCGTACACTGGGGAATTGCATAAATAGTAGTTCCATTAAACGTCTATTGCGGGCGCCATCCCATTCTATGTATGCAGAACTGTTATTTCCAACTTCGTCAGATACAGTAGGCAAGAGAAACACACACTGTATGAACCCCGAGTGACCCGCACAGTATGCTGTCCCCACAGTATGATACCCATGCAGTGACCCCCACACAGAATGATACCCATACAGTGACCCACACAGAATGATACCCATACAGTGACCCCCACACAGAATGATACCCATGCAGTGACCCACACAGAATGATACCCATACAGTGACCCCCACACAGTATGATACCCATACAGTGACCCCCACACAGAATGATACCCATGCAGTGACCCCCACACAGAATGATACCCATACAGTGACCCACACAGAATGATACCCATACAGTGACCCCCACACAGAATGATACCCATGCAGTGACCCACACAGAATGATACCCATACAGTGACCCCCACACAGTATGATACCCATACAGTGACCCCCACACAGTATGATACCCATGCAGTGACCCCCACACAGAATGATACCCATGCAGTGACCCCCACACAGAATGATACCCATACAGTGACCCCCACACAGTATGATACCCATGCAGTGACCCGCACACAGAATGATACCCATACAGTGACCTCCACACAGAATGATACTCCCCCACTGTGACCCCCACACAGTATGATACCCCCACAGTGACCCCCACACAGTATGATACCCATACAGTGACCCCCACACGTATGATACCCATACAGTGACCCCCACACAGAATGATACCCATACAGTGACCTCCACACAGAATGATACTCCCTCACAGTGACCCCCACACAGTGTGTGACCCCCACACAGTATGATACCCATGCAGTGACCCCCACACAGAATGATACCCCCCCACAGTGACCCCCACACAGTATGATACCCATGCAGTGACCCACACACAGAATGATACCTGCCCACAGTGACCCCCACACAGTATGATACCCATGCAGTGACCTCCACACAGAATGATACCCATACAGTGACCTCCACACAGAATGATACTCCCCCACTGTGACCCCCACACAGTATGATACCCCCACAGTGACCCCCACACAGTATGATACCCATACAGTGACCCCCACACGTATGATACCCATACAGTGACCCCCACACAGAATGATACCCATACAGTGACCTCCACACAGAATGATACTCCCTCACAGTGACCCCCACACAGTGTGTGACCCCCACACAGTATGATACCCATGCAGTGACCCCCACACAGAATGATACCCCCCCACAGTGACCCCCACACAGTATGATACCCATGCAGTGACCCACACACAGAATGATACCTGCCCACAGTGACCCCCACACAGTATGATACCCATGCAGTGACCCACACACAGAATGATACCCATACAGTGACCTCCACACAGAATGATACTCCCCCACTGTGACCCCCACACAGTATGATACCCCCACAGTGACCCCCACACAGTATGATACCCATGCAGTGACCCTCACACAGAATGATACCCGCCCACAGTGACCTCCACACAGAATGATACTCCCCCACTGTGACCCCCACACAGTATGATACCCCCACAGTGACCCCCACACAGTATGATACCCATGCAGTGACCCCCACACAGAATGATACCCCCCCACAGTGACCCCCACACAGTATGATACCCATGCAGTGACCCACACACAGAATGATACCCGCCCACAGTGACCCCCACACAGTATGATACCCATGCAGTGACCCACACACAGAATGATACCCATACAGTGACCTCCACACAGAATGATACTCCCCCACAGTGACCCCCACACAGTATGATACCCCCACAGTGACCCCCACACAGTATGATACCCATACAGTGACCCCCACACAGTATGATACCATACAGTGACCTCCACACAGAATGATACCCCCCCACAGTGACCCCCACACAGTATGATACCCATACAGTGACCTCCACACAGAACGATACTCCCCCACAGTGACCCCCACACAGTGTGTGACCCCCACACAGTATGATACCCATGCAGTGACCCCCACACAGAATGATACCCCCCCACAGTGACCCCCACACAGTGTGATACCCATGCAGTGACCCACACACAGAATGATACCCCCCCACAGTGACCCCCACACAGTATGATACACATACAGTGACCCCCACACAGAATGATACCCAGTGACCTCCACACAGAATGATACTCCCCCACAGTGACCCCCACACAGTATGTGACCCCTACACACAGTATGATACCCATGCAGTGACCCGCACACAGAATGATACCCGCCCACAGTGACCCCCACACAGTATGATACCCATGCAGTGACCCACACACAGAATGATACTCCCCCACAGTGAACTCCACACAGAATGATACTCCCCCACAGTGACCTCCACACAGTATGATACCCCCACAGTGACCCCCACACAGTATGATACCCATGCAGTGACCCCCACACAGAATGATACCCCCCCACAGTGACCCCCACACAGTGTGATACCCATGCAGTGACCCGCACACAGAATGATACCCCCCCACAGTGACCCCCACACAGTATGATACACATACAGTGACCCACACACAGAATGATACTCCCCCACAGTGAACTCCACACAGAATGATACTCCCCCACAGTGACCCCCACACAGTATGATACCCCCACAGTGACCCCCACACAGTATGATACCCATGCAGTGACCCCCACACAGAATGATACCCCCCCACAGTGACCCCCACACAGTGTGATACCCATGCAGTGACCCGCACACAGAATGATACCCCCCCACAGTGACCCCCACACAGTATGATACACATACAGTGACCCCCACACAGAATGATACCCAGTGACCTCCACACAGAATGATACCCCCCCACAGTGACCCCCACACAGTGTGATACCCATGCAGTGACCCGCACACAGAATGATACCCCCCCACAGTGACCCCCACACAGTATGATACACATACAGTGACCCCCACACAGAATGATACCCAGTGACCTCCACACAGAATGATACCCCCCCACAGTGACCCCCACACAGTATGATACCCATGCAGTGACCCGCACACAGAATGATACCCGCCCACAGTGACCCCCACACAGTATGATACCCATGCAGTGACCCACACACAGAATGATACTCCCCCACAGTGAACTCCACACAGAATGATACTCCCCCACAGTGACCCCCACACAGTATGATACCCCCACAGTGACCCCCACACAGTATGATACCCATACAGTGACCCCCACACAGTATGATACCCATACAGTGACCCCCACACAGTATGATACCCATACAGTGACCTCCACACAGAATGATACTCCCCCACAGTGACCCCCACACAGTATGTGACCCCCACACAGTATGATACCCATGCAGTGACCCCCACACAGAATGATACCCGCCCACAGTGACCCCCACACAGTATGATACCCATGCAGTGACCCACACACAGAATGATACTCCCCCACAGTGACCTCCACACAGAATGATACTCCCCCACAGTGACCCCCACACAGTATGATACCCCCACAGTGACCCCCACACAGTATGATACCCATACAGTGACCCCCACACAGTATGATACCCATACAGTGACCCCCACACAGTATGATACCCATACAGTGACCTCCACACAGAATGATACCCCCCCACAGTGACCCCCACACAGTATGATACCCATGCAGTGACCTCACAGTATGATTCCCCACACATTATGATACCCCCACAGTGACCTCCACAGAGTATGGTGCACCCACGGTGACCCCCACACAGTATGATACCCCCACATTGACCGCCACACAGTATGATACCCCCACATTGACCGCCACACAGTATGATACTCTCCACAGTGACCTCAACACAGTATGATACACCCACAGTGACCCCCACTCAATATGATGCCCCAGTGATCTTCAAACAGTATGAGTCCCCCACAGTGACCCCCCCCCGAATGATGCCCCCACAGTGACCCAAATATAGTATCATAGCTACAGACCCGAATAGAGTATGACTGGACCCCCACACAGTGTGATGACCCCACAGTGACCCTCACAGTATGTTACCCCCACAGTGATCCCTAAGTAGTGTGATGCCCCCTCAGTCACCCCCACACAGTGTGATACCCATGCAGTGACCCGCACACAGAATGATACCCCCCCACAGTGACCCCCACACAGTGTGATACCCATGCAGTGACCCGCACACAGAATGATACCCCCCCACAGTGACCCCCACACAGTATGATACACATACAGTGACCCACACACAGAATGATACTCCCCCACAGTGAACTCCACACAGAATGATACTCCCCCACAGTGACCCCCACACAGTATGATACCCCCACAGTGACCCCCACACAGTATGATACCCATGCAGTGACCCCCACACAGAATGATACCCCCCCACAGTGACCCCCACACAGTGTGATACCCATGCAGTGACCCGCACACAGAATGATACCCCCCCACAGTGACCCCCACACAGTATGATACACATACAGTGACCCCCACACAGAATGATACCCAGTGACCTCCACACAGAATGATACCCCCCCACAGTGACCCCCACACAGTGTGATACCCATGCAGTGACCCGCACACAGAATGATACCCCCCCACAGTGACCCCCACACAGTATGATACACATACAGTGACCCCCACACAGAATGATACCCAGTGACCTCCACACAGAATGATACCCCCCCACAGTGACCCCCACACAGTATGATACCCATGCAGTGACCCGCACACAGAATGATACCCGCCCACAGTGACCCCCACACAGTATGATACCCATGCAGTGACCCACACACAGAATGATACTCCCCCACAGTGAACTCCACACAGAATGATACTCCCCCACAGTGACCCCCACACAGTATGATACCCCCACAGTGACCCCCACACAGTATGATACCCATACAGTGACCCCCACACAGTATGATACCCATACAGTGACCCCCACACAGTATGATACCCATACAGTGACCTCCACACAGAATGATACTCCCCCACAGTGACCCCCACACAGTATGTGACCCCCACACAGTATGATACCCATGCAGTGACCCCCACACAGAATGATACCCGCCCACAGTGACCCCCACACAGTATGATACCCATGCAGTGACCCACACACAGAATGATACTCCCCCACAGTGACCTCCACACAGAATGATACTCCCCCACAGTGACCCCCACACAGTATGATACCCCCACAGTGACCCCCACACAGTATGATACCCATACAGTGACCCCCACACAGTATGATACCCATACAGTGACCCCCACACAGTATGATACCCATACAGTGACCTCCACACAGAATGATACCCCCCCACAGTGACCCCCACACAGTATGATACCCATGCAGTGACCTCACAGTATGATTCCCCACACATTATGATACCCCCACAGTGACCTCCACAGAGTATGGTGCACCCACGGTGACCCCCACACAGTATGATACCCCCACATTGACCGCCACACAGTATGATACCCCCACATTGACCGCCACACAGTATGATACTCTCCACAGTGACCTCAACACAGTATGATACACCCACAGTGACCCCCACTCAATATGATGCCCCAGTGATCTTCAAACAGTATGAGTCCCCCACAGTGACCCCCCCCCGAATGATGCCCCCACAGTGACCCAAATATAGTATCATAGCTACAGACCCGAATAGAGTATGACTGGACCCCCACACAGTGTGATGACCCCACAGTGACCCTCACAGTATGTTACCCCCACAGTGATCCCTAAGTAGTGTGATGCCCCCTCAGTCACCCCCACACAGTATGATTCCCCCACAATCACCCCCACAGAGTATGATGCCTCCATGGTGACCCCCACACAGTATGATGTGCACAGTGACCCCCACCATATAGTATGATGACCCCATATAGTATTATGCCTTAACAGTGATCCCCACCACACAGTAAGATGCCCCCACAGTCCCCCTATATAGCATGATGCCCCCATAGAGTATGATGCCACCACAGTGACCCCTACGACATTGAATGATGACCTCCACAGTCCCTCTCACATACACACGTGGTCAAAACTGTTGGTACCCCTCGTTTAATGACAGAAAAACCAACAACGGTCACAGAAATAAATTGAATCTGACAAAAGTAATAATGGGTTGAGGTCCAGACTCCTTGTCTGTACTGACCTTTTGCACCGGGTACAATCATGGGGAACAGAAAAGGGTTTCACCAAACCTGACTTTAATGAAAAGGTGAATTTTAAAGTTTTTGTCCATATAGTGTAGGTTATACTTGTCAACTCTCCTGAAATAAAACTGGATGTCAAGGATTGCTGGAAGAGCAGGTAAAGATCCCGGGCACCTCACATACTCGTCTCTTCCAATTCCTGCCCGTTCTCTGCCGCATAACCAGAGCTAAAAATCCTAACACCGAGCTATTGTGGTGAGAAGCGGATGGAAGGGCAGGAATGGGAAGAGGTGAATAGCTGAGCTTGGTATGAAGTAATGTGAAGGTCAGGGCAGCAGAATGCAAGGCTGAGAGTTGACCACCCCATTGCTCCATTGGGTGCCACCTGTGCCTCTTCCACAGATAAGAATCTACCTTAATATCAGTATGTGTCACAAGCTACTCTGACTTTCCCTCCTTTCCTCCCATATAATCCATATTGTTAGTGCTGACACGTTACCCCTGTGCACTCCTACCACCACCTTTATATCCCACATGTTCTACAGTGGGTATGGAAAGTATTCAGACCCCTTTAAGTTTTTCACTCTTTGTTTCATTGCAGCTATTTGGTAAATTCAAAAAAGTTCATTTTTTCTCATTAGTGTACACTCTGCACCCCATCTTGACTGC
This sequence comes from Dendrobates tinctorius, assembly GCF_039654945.1. Taxonomy (NCBI): domain Eukaryota; kingdom Metazoa; phylum Chordata; class Amphibia; order Anura; family Dendrobatidae; genus Dendrobates; species Dendrobates tinctorius. The sequence goes on along the minus strand of NW_027361738.1, from coordinate 82,418,411 downwards.
AAAAAAAACAAATGTAGAAATGTTTGCAAATTTATTTAAAAAGAAAAACTGAAATATCACATGGTCATAAGTATTCAGACCCTTTGCTCAGTATTGAGTAGAAGCACCTTTTGAGCTAGTAGAGTCACTCATGAGTCTTCTTGGGAATGAAGCAACAAGTTTTTCACCCCTAGATTTGGGGATCCTCTGCCATTCTTCCTTGCAGATCCTCTCCAGTTCCGTCAGGTTGGATGGTGAACAGACATTTTCAGGTCTCTCCAGAGATGCTCAATTGGGTTTAGGTCAGGGGTCTGGCTGAGCCAGTCAAGAAAGGTCACAGAGTTGTTCTGAAGCCACTCCTTTGTTATTTTAGCTGTGTGGTTAGGGTCATTGTCTTGTTGGAAGGTGAACCATCAGCCAAGTCTGAGGTCCAGAGCATTCTGGAAGAGGTTTTCAACCAGGATATCTCTGTACTTGGCTGCACACGTTTCCTTCAATTGCAACCAGTCTTCCTGTCTCTGTGTTAGGCGTCGGGTTCTGGTCTCTGCACAGCAGGAATCCCGAGCCTTGCATTCGGCGGTCTCCCATTCCTCTCCGGCCGAACAGGAGGCTGCTCAGCAGACTTGTTGATCCAGGCACTCTGGTCAGACCAGCTCTGTAGGTTCGGTTGCTGCTGCCACCTCTGGTCCAGCTATAGCAACGCATGCTGGTGAGCAGCGAGCTACTCCAGGGACTAAGTCCTCCTTTCGGTCCACTGAGCATGCCCGTGGGACGATCTCTCATTGGAGATCGGAGGTCACATGCTTAGTGTGCATTAATGAGAAAAAAAAAAGAATTTTTTTGAATTTACCAAATGGCTGCAATGAAACAGAGTGAAAAATTTAAAGGGGTCTGAATACTTTCTGTACCCACTGTATCTCCCATCCAATGGGCTACCTTATAGCTCATGAACAACAATGCAAAATTTAGCAAAGAGCCCCCAACTGTGACAGGTCTTTTATAGAATTTTCCTTTATATTTGGGCCAAAGTGACCTTTTGAGCTCTTTTAATCTCCAGGACCCAAGTGCGACTTCAGCCCCTGCCCAAATGTATCTTTCTCTTTTATCTACGGTAACTATCATGCATTTGCCAACTATTCCAAATCATCTGGTAGACTCCTTGAAACAGGAGAGATCCCCTAAAAGAGATGGCAAATCTCTTCGTTGCACATCCAGTTGGAAGAATGTCTCAAGTGGGGTACCACAGGTCTCTGTCCTGGGCCCTGTATTGTTCAACATCTTTATCAACGATTTAGATGAAGGAATTGAGGGAAAACTGATTAAATTTGCTGATGACACAAAGCTAGGAGGGATAGCTAATACTAGAGAAGAGAGAGAGAGGATTCAAAAAGATATAAATAAACTGGAGAAGTGGGCAGCAACAAACAGAATGGTTTTTAACAGGGAGAAATGCAAAGTACTACATCTGGGCAATAAAAATGAAAAAAGCATATACAGAATGGGAGGAATAGGGCTAAGCAACAGCACATGTGAAAAAGACTTGGGTGTACTAATAGATCACAGACTGAATATGAGTCAACAGTGTGATGCAGCAGCAAAAAAGGCAAATGCAATTCTAGGATGTATTAACAGAAGCATACAGTCTAGATCACGCGAAGTCAATATTTCCCTTTACTCCTCTTTGGTCAGACCTCATCTGGAATATTGTGTCCAGTTTTGGTCGCCACATTTTAAAAAAAACATCAACAAACTGGAGCAAGTTCAGAAAAGAGCGACCAGAATGGTGACTGGTCTGCAAACCCTGTCTTATGAGGAAAGGTTGCAGGATTTGGGAATGTTTAGTTTGCAAAAGAGAAGACTGAGAGGAGACTTAATAGCTATCTACAAATATCTAAAGGGCTGTCACATTGTAGAAGGATCAACTTTATTCTCATTTGCACAAGGAAAGACTAGAAGTAATGGGATGAAACTGAATGGGAGGAGACACAGATTAGATATTAGAAAAAACTTTTTGACAGTTAGAGTGATCAATGAGTGGAACAGGCTGCCATGAGAAGTGGTGAGTTCTCCTTCAATGGAAGTCTTCAAACAGAGGCTGGACAGACATCTGACTGGGATGATTTAGCGAATCCTGCTTTGAGCAGGGGGTTGGACCAGATGGCCCAGGAGGTCCCTTCCAACTCTACGATTCTATGATTCACATTCTTGCGTCTCCATCCTCTCCTGGGCAATGCGCAGACTTTGAGCAGCACAGGACCCTCAATGCAATGGCCCCCGGGACCTGAGGAAAGTACAAAAATGAAGAGGTGACTTTTGATTATCTTCTGGAGTGAGTTCAAGTTTGTAAAAGTTTAGTTTGAGAACTGGTCTGGGGTCTATAAACAGTTTATTTTGTATTTATTGATCTTAGACATCCCCCTCCAGGTTTAGAAAAAACAGGAGTTTTAGTCTGTACACAGACCTATGGTGTGTATATATATATATATATACACATACAATGATGGTCTGGCCAGGGGAAGAGCCTTGTCTGCTGACTATATAAACTAGGTGGCATCTCTTACCCACTTATATTGGGCACCTACGTTGAATTCACCTTTTTGTATACTATAGGCTGCAGCTCCATTTTAAGTCCCATCTTATGTTTTCCATGATTCCTCTGACACCAGACGTTGCCTCTATTTACAACTGTCCGTATGCCCCTTTGCAGCTGATTTTTAAATCCTTAAAAAAAACCTTTAAAAAGAGGAAAATACGTTAATTTATGTGAGAATTTACAGCCTTCATCACAAATAAACAATTTCTATCCCACAGAATTCAACCCACGAAGAACAGCGTTCATTTACCAAAATATTCAGGATGGACAACGACAGCGGTGACCTGTCTCAGGAGATCCTAAAACTAACCCTGGAGATCATCTATCTGTTGACCGGAGAGGTGAGGGATTCGGAGAATGTGACAATGAAGCCACTACTGTTTCTTACCTCAGTATTTTATAACTTGTACATAATTTTATATCTGATATACAGGACTGTGTCGTAGTCAAAAAGACATCAGAAGAACCTGTCATGACCGCTCAGCCGACTTCCGTGATGCAAAGGGAAAATTACGATAAAAAGATTCTAGAAGTCACCAACCGGATCAGTCAGCTGATTTCTGGAGAGGTAAAAAAAAGCATTTTGACCATTTCTAAAAGCTGGAAGAAATTTATTGCCAACATTACTTTGATTCTACTGATTTATTATTTTGTGGTTCTGATTCTGCAGGTTCCTCTGCGATATGACGATATAACGGTTTATTTCTCCATGGAGGAGTGGGACTATGTAGAAGGACACAAGAGCCTGTACAAGGACTTGGTGATGGACGATGACGAACTCTCCACTTTGGGTAATGTTGTGTGCCAATTACTCCAAGCTTCATATTGCTACAGTTTTTTAAACCTGTTCTCCATATTTTTTTCTTTTGTTTCTGAATCTTACATTAATTCCTCCCATGCTTAGAGGTTCTCTAAAGTAGACCGTTCACAGTCTACCGATGTGAACTCTACAGTTTTTAGGTTGATGTTGTATAAAGTCTCCTCATTGGGTAAAGTTGTGCTGCTTTTAATCAATAAAAAAAAATAATTTCTTAACTCTATTGCTTGCTCAGGTCTTAGAATTATGCCATCTATTCCTCCAATGCTTGAAGATTCTTCAGATTCGTCCATACTCGAAAGAGTTCTCTAAAAATAGAGTTTCACGTAAAAACACAATCTACCTCTTTCTTTCCAGGTCAGCACTGCTGTAGGAAAATCGTGGAAGAATATTCGATTGTGTCTCCCGATTATAAATTGGAAGAAGAAGAAATGCTACAAGAATTTCCGGAAGGCAACCTCAATTTCCCACTTCCTTCTACCGCAAATTTTGCTACAGATTTGTCTTTGGATTCTCCTGAACACTTGGAACCATCACTTGACACCTCCGACAATAACACACTTACGCATTGCGAGCCCAATGAATATGTCACCCCGAACCCAACATTTGTACTCCAGGAACCCATTTTCACATTGAATAAGACATTTCCATGCCCCGAATGCGGGAAATCATTTAAGCACAAAAATAGTCTTTCAATACATATTAAAACTCACACAGGTGAACGTTCATTATCCTGTTCTGAATGCGGGAAAAGCTTTATCCATATGCGGAGTCTTCTTGACCACAAAAGAATTCACACCGGAGAGAAGCCGTTCCCTTGTCCTGAGTGTGGAAAATGTTTCAGACATAAAGTGGGTCTTCTCAGCCACCAGAGAACCCACACGGGGGAGAAGCCGTATGGTTGTTCAGAATGTGGGAAATTCTTTGCGGGCAAAACAGCTCTGAAACGTCACCGACGAGCGCATACTGGAGAAAAGCCATTCTCATGTTCCGATTGTGACGCAAATTTTACCCGAAAGGAATATCTCACTGAACATCAGAAGATTCACACTGGCGAAAAACCATTTTCATGTTCTTACTGTGAGAAGAGTTTCACCCATAAATCCACTCTTATTCAGCATGAGTGCGTCTGCCCAGCACAGAATTACGCCCGTAAGTCACAACTATATAATATACACTGTATATTGGGGGCGTGATAAGCTATTTCATAACTCCATTAATTCTGGTTGTCTCACCTGATGAGACTGAGATTCTGGGAATCACATTCTCAACTTATTCATAGATTTGGGGCCTTAACTCCTTCATGACCGGATGTATTTTAGTTTTCGTGTTTTTGTTTTTTGCTTCCCTTCTTCCCAGAGCCATAACTTTTTTATTTTTCAGTCAAAATGGCCAATGTGAGGGCTTGTTTTGGCGAGACAAGTGGTACTTTTGAATGACACCATTGGTTTTAACATATCTTGTACTGGAAAAAAATTCCAAGTGCTGTGAAATTGCAAAAAACAAAAAGTGCAATTCCACAGATTTTTTTTTTTCTTCACCATGTTCGCTAAATGCTAAACCTGACCTGTAATTATGATTCTCCAGGTCATTACGAGTTCATAGACACCGAACATGTCTAGATTCTTTTTAATTTAAATGGTGAAAAAAAAATCCAAACTTTTGTAAAAAAAAAAAAAAAAAAAAAAAGAAGATAAACAGGAACCATTTTCCTCCATTTTTTGTGACTTAGGGCTTGGTGAGGGCTTATTTTTTGCTGACTTTTTTTTACTGATACCATTTTGGTATGTGTACGGTATTTTGATCGCCTGTTATTACATTTTATTGCAATGTAGCGGCGACCAAAAAAAAGTAATTCTGGCGTTTTGAATTTTCTCATTACGTCATTTACCTATCGGGTATTAGCAGTCCGGCTATAATAGCATAAGCAATCCAGCTATGACAACCAAAGCTGTCTACTGGAGACCTCTGGCTGTCATGCTAACCCATTGGTGAACCGCGATCACATGACAGGGTCACCAGTGGGTGGGATTTCCGGCGCGCTTACCGGAAGCGCGAGTTAAAAGCCACTGTCAGCGGCATTTAACAAGTTCCAATCATATTGCATACATGAGGTTACATGCAGACTAGACTTGCGCGGACTCTCTCAATGCAAGTGTATTGAGCAAAGCCGTACATGTCTAGTCGGAATGTGGCCAGAAGTATGCGGTCACATGACCACGCGCTCTCGGAGCAGCATGAAAAATCCTCATAGCGGCGTAAGTATTCACAAGTCTTTAGTCACATAGTGACTTGTAGCCTAAGGCCAGTTTCCTTTAATACAATGCAGTAACCTTCTGATTATACAGTTCTATTTTGTTTTGTTTGTTTTTTGTTGCTTTTTTCAGTTTTGTACTGTGGTTGTTTGGCATTAGAACAAGAAAGTAGCCATTATTATGTAAAAATTAGGCTCACTATAATTTTTTTTCCTTTTTTAATTCTTTAGTGCAACCCGAGAAATCTGTGGAGAATGATGGAAATGTCTCTACTGACGCTTTAAATGAAAATATACCGGTAGTAATCACTCCAGAATTTGTAGGACAAATCCCCAATATCCCATTATTCCATCCCGCGACTTTGTCTTCGGATTCACTTTCGCACTGGAGATCTCCACCGGGTATTGTTGACCGTATTCCTGGAAGTGCTGAACTGCCATCTAGATCCGATGTATGTGTCGTCCAAAGTCCAAATATTAATTTTGAGAATACAGTTTTTGCTGTTAAGACGTTTCCATGTCTTCAGTGTGATAAAAGCTTTAAACTGAAGAAAAGCCTTGCCACGCATATGAAAACCCACACAGGGGAGAGACCGCTGGCATGCTCCGAGTGCGGGAAAAGCTTCATCCATAAAAGGAGCCTCCTCGATCATCAAAGGATTCACACCGGTGAGAAGCCGTTTCCTTGTTCCGAGTGTGGAAAATGCTTCAGGCATAAAGTAGGTCTCCGGAGTCACCAGAGAATCCACACGGGGGAGAAGCCGTACGGTTGTTCGGATTGTGGGAGGCATTTTGCAACGAGAACTGCTCTAATTTGCCACCATAGGTCACACACCGGAGAGAAGCCGTATTCGTGTTCAGATTGTGGCGCTAGTTTTACCAAGAAAGATTATGTTATAGAACATCAAAAAATTCATACCGGTGAAAAAACGGTTTCATGCTCCTACTGTGGGAATAAATTCATGCATAAATCCACTCTTTCTCAGCATTACTATTTTTGCCCTGCAAAGAAGATTCTTCTAGGACAGAAAATACTTTAGTGATAAATACAGGATAATTTTTACCCGGCTCTGTTGTGACTCCGAATACTAATACAAAGCGTTCATCACACTACCCTCCATCTACGGCTCTGTCCTTATTTCCCAATTCCTTCATGTTCCAGTATTGTCTGTTACTGCTCCCAAAGGTCTTGTATTCGGTGGACCTTTGGCAAACCATTAGTCATATTTTCAGTCCGAGTGTTGTCCATGAAAAAAAAAAATGACCTCACACGAACGGCGCTCGTACCAATGTTATTAATTTGGGCTCTTCAAAGATGACATTTTTTTTCACCTAATCTGAGTGATGCGTGAAAAAAGGTCTAGCCAATCAGTTCTCATACTTTTCACTGATGAAGGGCAATACCCTGAAACACTGTGTCTACAAACTGAGTCTTTTATCCGATTCATATTGCAAGACTCGTTAAAGGGCCGATAGTGACTTGTAGGATTTCTGATTACAACAGGTGGCGCTATAGAGTTCAAGTCCTCTTCCTCTCCGAAGAGGCAATTTGCATACATGCATGAAAAAAGAAATTGCAGCATGTGCTAGTCTCTTCCATATTTTAGATAAAACTCACCCATTCAAGTCTATGGGAGCATCAATGTAGCATCTGACTTTTACGGGTACATTTCCATTCTTAACTCCTTCCTGCGAATGGACACCATATTCCCGTCCTGTGAGCTGAGCTCCCTCCACATGCAGCATCTACTGGCTGTATTTAATATCCAGCATCTGTCTATCAGCAGTGGCCGTTGCCAAGTTCCAGCCGCGGCTGTTAACTATTTAAATACTGCTGGGTTACTATGACAGCCGCGGTCTGCTGAAGACCCCCATTGTTGTCTTCTTTGTCCGCCTGTGAAGCTCAGCTCTAGGCTCCACAGATGATTGAGATTGCAGATTTATAGTATTGTCCAAGCGATCAGTTCAACTCCCCTAGGGGGATTAACAAATAAATGTATAAAAATAAAGAAAAAAGTTAAATATATATATATTAAAGGAAGTTCAAATCACCCCTCTTTTCTCCCATTAAATAAAATATATATATATATATACACACAATACATTTATTTCTGATCACTGGATTTATAAAAAGGTCTGATCTATGAAAATAAGAAATTAAAACGCCATAAACAGAAAAAAAATTAGAATGGCAGAATTGCGTTTTTTGATCACTTCACCTCCCCAAAAAAACTGTTAAGAAAGAGTCAGTATAACTCGGACGAGGATTACATCGCAATGCTCGGACTGGCCGTCGTCTCTCACAACCTGAGCGTGACAGCTGCACAGAAATAAATGCTGTCACACTCAGGTCGGGAAAGCTGACGGCCAGTCCGAGCATTAGGCCGGGATCCTACTACCGTGTGTGATGCAAGAAACTGGCACGAGTCTCTCGCATCAACACCGGGCGCCACCGCCGGCACTCAGGACAGGAGCTGCGACTGCATAGAAATACATGCAGCCGCATCTCCGGTCCTGAGTGCCGGCGGTAGCGCTGGGTGTTGATGCGAGAGACTTGTGCGAGTTTCTCGTATCGCACACAGTAGTGTGATCCCGGCCTTACATTCCAATCCTCATGTGAGTTACACGGCCTTCTGACTGCACTCTAATAATTAGGCCTGTTTCACACTTCCGTTTTTGTGTCCGCCAAACGGATCCGTTTCCGTTTTTTTGATGGAAACTGATGCAAACGGATCCGGTTTTTAAAAACGGATCCGTTTTTTTGATGGATCCGCGGTAACCGTAATGGAAGTCTATGGGACAAAAAAAAACGGATCCTGCAAAAAATAGCGGATCCGTTTTTTTACGGAAAACAACGGATTTTGACGGATTTGAAAAAACGGAAGTGTGAAACAGGCCTAAGCAATGACACAAAAATTTGTATAAAAAAAAAAGTCACCTCGCCCCACAAAAATATGCCCTCATTCAACCCCATCAACAGAAAAAAAAAGAGTTACTGGACATAGCACCACAAAGCAAATCTTTGAAACTATTTCATCACACTTGGAATTTTTGCCATTTTTCAGTACCTTGTATGGTAAAAAGAAAGGTGCCAAGTCCTCAAGGGTTTATGTCAATGGAAGAATAAAAAAGTTATGGCTCTTGAAAGAAGGGAAAAAAAAATTAGAGCTAAAAAAAACAAACAAAATTTCTGGTCCGTAATGTGTTAACACAGGAAACTATTTGGTCTTGTTCATTTTATTAATTGCTGACATATAAAAACAAAAAACGACATTCTAATGACAATACAGATGATAAATCAGTTGTTTTTTTATTTTTATTTTTTGTGTGAACTTGGCCAAAGAGAGAGATCACTGGCGCCGAGCGAAGAGATCCTGACCATGTGGCTTGTAAAGGATTGTTTTGGGTTAATTGAAAGCAGAAAAACAACCTAAACCCTCCTATAAGGCGAAGATAGCCCTCGAAAAGTGCAAATAATGAAATGTACGCAATAATTTATTATAAGCCATGACATTTATAACTATGTATGTTATGTACAGTGTATTCTACCATTTTATGCTTATTTCATGTCACACTACAAGAATAAACCTGTAGGTTAAGTGGCTTCCTAGAAAATATGCCTAAGGCTAAGTCCACACTAAAAGTTTTTGCTTTGTTTTTTATTGTTTTTTTATGATAATTTTCAGCTGCATTTTACAGTACCAGCAAAGCCTATGAGATTTCACAAATCTCATGCACACACATTGTTTTTTCGGACTTAGACCTTGTCACTTCTTTCAGCGTTTTTTACCCATTGACTTGAATGGGTGTTGGAAATACCCAGGTACCTTGTTTTACTGTGTGTTTTTTTGTGCTAAAACCTGATTCTATGTGATAGGACTTTTTTCAACACTAAACTTTATCAGCATGCACAAGAAACAAATCTAGCATGCCAAAACCGCCGCAAAAAAAGCTTCAAAAATGCAAGAAAAAAACACCTTAAAAAAAGAACTAGTGTGAACTTAGAGTGGGTTCAGATGGGTGTACATAAAGACCAGACATATATAATTACCGTAGTAGTGATAACCGAGATACATAGTATCTGCATACATGATAAGGATACAGCACAGGGAGGGAACCTGTGTAGAGATCACACACAAGTGCGTCTCACATAATTAGAATATCATCAAAAAGTGAATTTATTTCAGTTCTTCAATACAGAAAGTGACTCTCCTATATTCTATAGAGTCATTACACACAGAGTGATCTATTTCACGTGTTTATTTCTGTTAATGTTGATAATTATGGCTTACAGCCAGTGACAACCCAAAAGTCATTATCTCAGTAAATTAGAAAGAATAACATAAAACACCTGTAAAGGCTTCCTGAGTGTTTACAAAGGTCCCTGAGGCTATGTGCACACGCTGCGGTTTTTGCTGCGGTTCTGCTGCGGTTTTGGCCCTGCGGAACCGCAGCAGTTCCGCAGACATGGTACAGTACCATGTAACCCTATGGGTTTTCAAAACCGCAGTGCTCACGCTGCGTTTTTTTCCCGCGCGGTTTTGCTGCGTTTTTTTTCCCGCAGCATGTCAATTGTTCCTGCAGATTCCGCTGCGGTTTCACACCTTTAACATAGAAGAGGTGATAAACTGCAGGGCAAAACCGCAGATCACTTTACCTGCGGTTGTACCTGCGGTTCCGCGGGAAAAAACCCGCAGGTGATTCCGCAGCGTGTGCGCATAGCCTAAGGGTCTGTGCGCATTCTGCTTCGGTGTACAGTACCATTAAAATCTATGAAAAACAAAAAACGCTGTGCACGTGCTGCAGATTTTTCCATGCGGATTTGCTGCAGTTTCTAATCCGCAGCATGTCAATTCTTTTTGCAGGGCAAAAACGCAGGCTAATCCGCAAATAAACCGCAGGTCTTTTGACCTGCGGGTTTACCTGCAGATTTTGCAAAATCTGCGCTAAAAAATCCGCAGCAGAATACGCAACGTGTGCACACACCCTTAGTCTGTTTCAGTAGCTCCACAATCATGGGGAAGACTGCTGACCTGACAGATGTCCAGAAGGCAGTCACTGACACACTCCACAAGGAGTAACCGATAGACAACGCCAGAAGCGTCTTACCTGGGTCAAGGAGAAAAATAACCGGACTGTTGTCAGTGGTCCAAGGTGTTGTTTTCAGATGAAAGTAAATTTTGCATTTCATTTGGAAATCAAGGTCCCAGAGTCTGGAGGAAGAGTGGAGAGACCACAATCCAAGCTGCTGGAGGTCTAGTGTGAAGTCTCCACAATCAGTGATGGTTTGGGGAGCCATGTCATCTGCTGGTGTAGGTCCACTGTGTTTTATCAAGACCAAAGTCAGTGCAGCCATCTACCAGGACATTTTAGAGCTCTTCATGCTTCCCTCTGCCGACAAGCTTATTGGAGATGGAAATGTCATTCTCCAGCAGGACTTGGCCCCGGTCCACACTGCCAAAAGTACCAACACCTGGTTTACAAACAACAGTATCACTGGGCTTGATTGGCAGCAAACTCGCCTGACCTTAACCCTATAGAGAATCTATGGAGTATTGTCAAGAGGAAGATGAGAGACACCAGACCCAACAATGCAGACGAGCTGAACGCTGCTATCAAGGCAACCTGGGCTTCCATAACCCCTCAGCTGTGCCACAGGCTGATTGCCTCCATGCCACGCCGCATTGATGCAGTAATTGAGGCAAAAGGAGCCCCGACCAAAGTATTGAGCGCATTTACTGAACATACATTTCAGTAGGACAACATTTCGGATTTTAAAATCATTTTTCAAGCTGGTGTTATAAAGTATTCTAATTTACTGAGATAATGACTTTTGGGTTTTCATTGGCTGTAAGCCATAATCATCAACAAGAATAGAAATAAACCCGTGAAATAGATCACTCTGTGTGTAATGACTCTATAGAATATAGGAGAGTCACTTTTTGTATTGAAGAACTGAAATAAATAAACTTTTTGATGATATTCTAATTTTGTGAGAATCACCTGCTGTATATATATAGTGAAAAGAACCTGGATTCACTGGATCTGTATACATGATAAGTATACAGCACAACGATGGAGCCTGTACACAGATTACACATACATAGTGAGAATGATCTGTGTACACAGCATGATAAATATATAGCACAAGAATGGAGGTCACCAGATTCCCTACATGGGATGGGGGACTAATAATCAGCACACAGCAGGGTCAGCATACACTGCACTAACATGATGTGCAGCCTCTCATCATCATCATACATATACGATCACTGACCTCGGCTTCTCTCTCACCTGTCTCTAATACATGTGACCTCCGAGCTCCACCATAGATACCATAGTAATGAAAGACACTGTATGTGTCCATGCTCTGTCCTCCCTCTATTACACAGTAAAGGCAGACACTGTATGTGTCCATGCGCTGTCCTCCCACAATTACACAGTAATGACAGACACTGTATGTGTCCATGCTCTGTCCTACCTCTATTACACAGTAAGGGCAGACACTATATGTCCATGATCTGTTCTCCCACTATTACATAGTAATGGCAGACACTGTTTGTGTCCATGCTCTGTCCTCCCACTATTACACAGAAATGGCAGACACTGTATGTGTCCATGCTCTCACCTCCCACTATTACAAAGTAATAGCAGACACTGTATGTGTCCATACTCTGTCCTCCCTCTATTACACAGTAAGGGAAGACACTATATGTCCATGATCTGTCCTCCCACTCTTACATAGTAATGGCAGACACTGTATGTGTCCATGCTCTGTCCTCCCACTATTACACAGAAATGGCAGACACTGTATGTGTTCATGCTCTGTCCTCCCTCTATTACACAGTAAGGGAAGACACTATATGTCCATGATCTGTCCTCCCACTATTACATAGTAATGGCAGACACTATATGTCCATGATCTGTCCTCCCACTATTACACAGAAATGGCAGACACTGTATGTGTCCATGATCTCACCTCCCTCTATTACACAGTAATGACAGACACTGTATGTGTCCATGCTCTATCCTCCCTCTATTACACAGTAAGGGCAGACACTGTATGTGTCCATGCTCTATCCTCCCTCTATTGCACAGTAAGGGCAGACACTATGTGTCCATGCTCTTTACTCCCTCTGTCTCGCATCTCTTGTCTGAGTTTCTCGCATGTGTGATCCCGGCCTATGAGTGAAATCTGCAGCAAAATCCACTGAATGAATTGACATGCTACAGATTTAACTCTGCACCAAATCTGCGAGTCAAAAATAAGCAACGTGTGCATGAGACTTTAGGAAACTTCATTAACTTTGCTGGTATCAGGAGACCATTCAGGTTTTGTGACAATCTGTGCAGAAAAAAAAGCGACAAATGCGCAACGTGTGCACAGGCCCTTAGTGTGTGCGTCATATTACATATGAAAGCAGTGCAACAGTTCAAGTATTCAAAGGCAAATATAAAACATTATCGTAATCCCCAGAGATACAAATGTTTCCAGTTATGTTCAATGCTCTGCTGCTGGTTATAAACTGCATGTGACCCACTTTATGGCAAGTCACATGCGACTGCGACTTCTATGCAATTTGGTTGTATTTTTTACAGCAAAATCGCAGCTAGAAAACATTCACGTGACTGTTGCACAAACATTTTTGATCAAGTGACTTGTCTAAGAATTGTTGTTGCACGTCACATGTCGCCGTGTAGCCTCGGCCGCAGGCTGGCTTCGCGCATCAGTTTTTTTGGGACTTGTGCCATCCATTATTTTTCCAGATGGATCATAAACCCAATACAATGATGCACGCGTCTTTCTGCTCGTCCTTTTCTTTTGCAGACCGATTGTTCGAAAACCGAAACGTCCTACTTTGATCCGTGTTGAGAATCAAACTCTTTGGTGCAAGTCAATGCCCAGTAAAAAGAAAAAAAAAAAAGGATTTCCTCTGGGTGCAGTCTGTATTTTATTGATTAATAGGTAGGAGAAACTCAATTGCATTTTTTCGTATATGTAAAACTGGTGCAACAAGGATTGTAGAAGCTGACACACGGACCAAAAATAGGTCCCGCGCACTGGAAAAGGAACATGGACCATTTTTTCACCGATGACAAAAAAAAAAAAGATTCGTGAAACCGACCTTAGGACTCGTACAGACCAGTGCAGAATGTGTTGTGTGCTGTCCGTGTGCTAAACAGATCGCATACAGACAATGCAAATCAATGTGGTAGCTCATAGATGATCACACACAGACTGATGGTCGCAGCATGGTCTACCTTGCTCCATATTTCGGATCAGCCCATTATAAGTCAATGGGACTTCAATTTTTAAGGCTATGTGCACACGGTGCGGATTCTGCTGCGGATCCGCAGCGTTTCAGGCCCTGCGGGTCTGCAGCAGATTTAGGTGCTTTGTACAGTACCATTGTTTTCAATGGTAAACTGAAAAATGCTGTGCACATGCTGCGGATTTTTAAGCGCGGATTTGCTGCGGGTTCAAATCCACAGCATGTCAATTCTTTGTGCGGATTCCGCTGCGGCTTCACACCTTCTCCATTGTAGAGGTGATAAACTGCAGGCTAATCCGCAGGTAAACCGCAGGTCTTTTGACCTGAGATTTTACCTGCGGATTTTTACAAATCCGTGCGGAGAAATCCGCAGGACAAAAATCTACGTGTGCACATAGCCTAACAGATGCATTGCAATCATTAAAGCGGGAAACCGTATTTGGTCTTTTAGTATATTTTATATTGTTAATGTATAAAACAAAATTAACATGGATTTTAAAAAAAATCGACACACGGATGATAATGTGGATGAAAAATTGTCAATTTTTGTCTAGATGAAAATCGGACAATTTTTCTATATGCCTCGTCTGAATTCAGCACCTCACAGCTGTGTACCAGCTTGCATTAATTAAGGGCCGTCTATAAGAAGTAGGCACGCCTGGAAGCCAAGGTTCTCAGAATTGCACCATTGCAGTGAGGTAAGGCCATGCTTTGGGGTTCGTGCTGAGTAAATGCCTTAATAGCGGTTCTTCAGTATGTTTGTGAAATTTATCGAAGGTGAATAGTCTTGGGCTGTATGCGGAGACCATCTTTTTAAGGCCAGTTGGGTCTAATGGGATGGGTGGTAGCTGCACCCCTGTATGTCTGGGAGCATATCCTCTTCTGCACAAATTAAATACTGTGTGTGGCTATTTAGTGATAATTGTATATTGCCGGTTAAATACCCTCCCTGTACTCCTATTATGTTATACACACTCTTTGTCAGGTCTGCTTCTATTTTCTTCATGTCTTTCCAGCTAATGGAAATCTCTTCTGCTGTTGGCCTGTATGATGGGGGTTGTAGATTTGCAAGTGCTATTGAGCCATGCGTTGGCGCCATGCTGCTGGCTTCTATACACTTGGATCAGTGACTGTAGAATCTTGTGCACCTTATATGGGGAATTTTCTATACTATTTTTTTTTTTTTTTTATTTATTTTTTTTTTTCCTTCCTTCTGGCAAAATTGCTGCATCTTAGTACAGTTTGTGGCCAAAATATCTCATGTAAGGCTAGGTTCACATTACTACAGTGCTCTTTCAAACAATATGCTGGGGTTTCTGAAAGAATCCCCAAAGAACTGTAGTCTGGCGGGAGCACTGACTGAGCCAGTCACTTGAAAGAAGCAGACTGTCCCTATAGACAGTGTCTGACCTTCATCATGGCAGCATTTATACATATTTTTTTATTTATTTTTTTTTTAGATGTATATGAAAAGTGGCACTGCCAGGATGGCGGCCAGTGTTCACTTCTTCCAAGTGAATGTGTGGGTTTTTTTTTTTGTTTTTTTTTCTAATACATGATGCCCTAAATTCATTGTCAACATAATCTTAGTGGTCTACTAAAGTAATATTAAAAATTGGGGAGGGGAATGTAACAAAGAATCCCTATTAAAGGTCAACATCTATTCCTTATTTTCTTTAAACATTCTAAGCAATTTGAAAAAAAACTATTTAACTTTACAACCCTGACGGCAACATGCACTAAATATTTTTTTTTTTTTTTTTTTTCCTGCAGATAGGTTCAGCTCATTAGGTCTTTGAGATGGATGATGACTTTGATAACCTGTCTAAAAAGATAATAAACCGATCAATTTACCTGATCTACCTGCTGACTGGAGAGGTGAGAAAATCCAATACTACCTGCTATGGTCTCACTTATTACCTGTAAGCCGTCCTTTCGATCTTGATTAACTCCACTATGGACATGAAAATGAGATATTGTAATGTATCTGATCAGAGAAATACTTGAGTGTTTTTTTTTTTTAGTCTCCTCCTGGACTGCATTGCTCTCAAGTTACAAGTAAAATCTGTGTTTGGTGAAGACAGCTTTTCATATTGTTGACATAGACAGTGATAGTTGGTGCTTACAAAATTCTATGGTGAGCTTCAGCTGGTTTTAAAAGTGCACAGCAGAATCTTTGGCTCCTCCATAGGATTTTAAGAGCACCAACTGTCAATCTCCATAATGGGGGAAAATCTGTAGGCACTGAATGATTTTTACCCATGAATTACTGTAAGTCCACATGTAGAAAAGGGACATTTTCTCTGGTCTTAAAGTGTGGGTTTTTTTTTTTTTTTTCTCTCCCCAACCCTCTATAAATAAATGGTAACACTTCTTTGGCTTTCAGAGTTTTAATGTTTTCACCTGTCTCAATATACAGCAGTACATGTTGGTGAAGCAAGCAACCAATGAAGAAATATTTGGGAGAGCATTATTTGGGCCTGATATTCTGCAAGCTTTAATAAGAAGAAAAAGGAGCATTATTGCGCAGATGATGCTTCCACCTTTACAAGATAACTCTGATAAAATTCGAGAAGTCAACAATCAAATAACCCAATTGCTTTCTGGAAAGGTGAATTTTAATTTGTTTTCTCCAAATTGCTATATTCACGCTGATTTATTTACTGTGTGTGTGTGTGTGTGTATATATATATATATATTTAGTCCTAGAAGTTGGAGTTGGTTAATGGTGGATTGCTGGGGGTCCTCAAGAGGTTCTGCACCCCCCCCCCCCCCCCCAGTGGATTCATGTGGACAGATGATTAAATTAACCCATGGAAGGGGTTAGAGGGGACCCATGGTTAATGGTTTTGGATATTGGCCAGGTTGCTTAATGGGTGCCTCTGAGCTGGAGCATAGTGGCTAGACGTAAGACTCAACCTGGGGCCAAGGTGGGATTATTAAACCTGCAGTTCATAGATTTTGGGGCTTTGAGGACCACCCCTTCTGGGAGGTTGTTTTAAACTTTTTGTAATGTTAATAAAAGGCAGCTGTGGCAAATTAATACACTTTAATTGTGGTGTGATTATTGGGTCTTTCTGTATGAAAGGAATGTGGTGGTAGTAAAGGGTAAAAAAAAAAAAAAAAAAAACCCCTGAAGCAGCTTGCCTGAATCCCGGATACTCCTCTTGTCACGGTTCTAGAATACCTTAATCAATGTCTTGTGTTTCTTAACAGCTTTCTGCAAATTATGAAGGCTCCCCTGGAATCTTCTCAGCAGATGAATGGGAATTCTTAGAAGGTCGTAGGGATTTTCAGACTGCCATTCTGAAGAACAAATACAGTCACTTAAAAGGTAATGAAATGTTGGGCTCCACAGTATTTGTCTTACAAGGAAAAATGGAGGATAAACACCATACTACTAGAGAGGAAAATCAGCATGTTGGCTCCTTAAGCCCCCTTTCCTCTCTGGTTCTGACAGTCAACATTAGTGGTCACTGATCAAAGAAATATGGCATGGCAATATGTTGAGAAACTGGGAATATAATGTCCCCTTGCTGCTATCTGCACTGCCAGTGTATACATAATGTGGGGTATTTGAGGTATTAGACTTAATCTATATAATCCTATTCATGTACTGTGTGCTTTCTGACCCTAGTCAAATAGATTGTTTTTTTTTTTTTTTTTATGCACTTTGCATTTTTACCCTTCGCCACGACGGCACCCACTGGAGGTATCGGATCCACCCCATTTGGAACAGGAAACCCTACAGAAAGATAAAAGGGGCGGTCCGCCTTTCCTCAGTTTTAGTTTCCTGTTCCCAGGGAACCTCAGGACTCTTCCTTCAGGAAGACATTACCTGGGTTTGCACGCTGCCTGCGCAGTGTCCATGAGAACGGCAGGGGCTACGATCCGGAAGCAGCATCGGGGGAGACGCTGTTAGACTGCTCCCCCCCTCGTCTGATGGCGGAGAGGTGAAGACCGGGTCTGTGGGGGCCGCCCGGTCTCCCCTAGGAGCGTGCCAGGGGGCACCAAATGCGCAGGAGCCACCATTGCAGGGAGCGGTAAGTGCGCCAGTGGCGCAAAGAGGGGGGGGGGGAGGGGGAAGAGAGAAGAGTGGCGGTAGCGTGGGCTGCATACAGAAGTGGTGGCACAGTAGCCGGCTGGTGCAGAGGCTCCTGAGCCCCGGAAGTAATGAGTGACCTTCCGGGGCAGGATGGCTGAGGAGCGCGACGGTGCATGTGCGGGAACCTGGTGAAGAGGAGTGACTTCGGGGGCAGGAAAAAAAGCGCAATCTATTTAAACAAGCGCCGCAGCTGAGTGGCAGGAACCATGTCATCCCCAACAGAAGCACACGCTCCAGCAGGAGACTCTGCGGGGGTGCAGCTCCTCTAAGGACCGCACCACCAGGACAGACACCGCCCACAGGGGCAAGGTGGGAGAGTCAAGACCTAGGATGGGATCTCAGCCATCTGATCCAGTAATATAAGGCTTCACTGGGTGAGTGTGCAATGTATATACTCTGCCTACTAAGCTGACCTCTCCTCCTACCCCCCCCCTCTCCTTTTGCCATGTCTCCCCTCTCCAGGCGAAGAAACAAAAATCCAAGCCTAAAGAATGCGCTTTATGTGCTGAACCTCTCCCTGACTCCTACCCCAAAAAGCTCTGTAAACAGTGCACCAAGGAGACTAGGCAAGGGTCAGCAGTGTCATTAAAGGACATTCGGGCCATAATTAGCCTGTATTTCCTCCCTATCACCCATGCCAGTACTCCCTCAGAGGCTAGAAGCAAAAAACAGGTGACCCTCAGCTCAGTCAGAGGGAGAACAGGGGTTAATCTCCAATTCCTCACTCACATCCTTGTCATCAGACATGGAGGGACGGTCATGTTTTCCCCTGGATAGTGTGGATAACCTGGTCAAATCCGTGAGGAAGCAAGGGTTGCCCAAACCGCACAAGAAATTATGTTGGCGGAAAAGGAGTATTTCCAGTGATACCGGCAGTTAAGGCCATAATAAAGAGAGTGGGGGAAAAAAACAATCAAAGAAGTTTTCTCCCATCGGCCTCAAAGAGAAAATATCCATTTAGCGATGACTAGCTATAAAATGGACCAAAGTGCCAAAGGTTGATGCTGTTGTAGCCTCTACCTTGCAACAGTCTACCATTTCAGTAGAGGACGCAGGCTTGTTGGCAGACCCGCTAGACCGTAAGGCAGAGTCGTCATTGAAAAGGTCTTGGAAATCTACCACGGGAATTTTTAAGCCAGCAGTAGCCAGGACATGCACCACCAGATCTATGCTCGTGTGGCTGGACCAACAAATCGAGCAGAAGGTGTGTCGGTAAAAATTACAGGTCGCTATTCCATTAATCAGAGGGGCAGCAGCCTTCATGGCCAATGCATCGGCAGATACTCTGCGGCTGGCAGCAAGATCGGCAGCTCTTGTAAACAACGCCAGGTGGGCACTGTGGATGCGCGTCCCCCTTCCAGCTCAATCAAAATCTAAGATTTGCGCAACCCCGTGTGAGGGTGAGTTTCTCTTTGGGAAAGCCCTAGATGACATGCACGCCAAAGCAAAAGAAAGGAAGAAGGCCTTCCCTGATTCTTCTATCACTTTCTACAGGGGAACCTTTAAAAGGCGACCGTTTGGAAGAAGGAGACAAACGGATAGACCAAATAGATGGCCCACGAAGGAGGAAAAGCAAAAGGGGTAGCATGTTCAGGGGTTCAACATTCTGGAAGGAAAATAAATATTAAAAAATTAGACCCACCAGTAGGGGGTAGATTAAAATTTTTTTTAATCAAAATGGGAACAAATAACTTCGAGCCCATGGATTCTAAGTATAATTAAAGGAATGAAAATGGAATTCCTTCAAATCCCTTATGATTTCTTTATCATAACCTGCCTTAACTCTATAGTTTAACAAAAAGGCCCTCGAAGAGGAAATTCAGAGCCTACTATCCAAGGGGGTTTTAGTAGAAGTCCCAGAGGGACAGGAAGGTAGAGGATTCTACTCTCCTTTTAATTTCCAAACCAATGGTACGTTTAGGACAATTATAAATTTAAGGATGCTCAACACGTTTATAAATTATAAGTTTAAGATGGAATCAATCAGATCCACCATAAAGCCTTTCCAAACTATGTAATGGTGGGGATTGACATTAAGGATGCTTACTATCTTCCTATTCATGATAGATGCCAAAAGTACCTAAGGGTCGTGGTGGTATTCGAAGGCAAGATCCGTCATTTTCAGTATACAGCCATGCCTTTTGGCCTCTCTACAATGCCAAGAATCTTCATCAAGGTCATGGCAGAGTGGCAGAGGTGATGGCCTATCTTCGTCAAAAAGACACTCTCTAATCGTGCCTTACCTAGATGACTTCCTAATTATCGGGAACTGTCACCCAGTGTGGCTGACACGATCTCATCTTTGCAGGATCTAGGCTGGATCATCAATGTACAGAAGTCCAGACTCATTCTGCATTCCCTTCAGATGTTAGGGTTCCAATTAGACTCCACCCAGAGATGGCTACTCCCTCAGGTAAAGATTGCACTCACAAAAGAGAAAGTGGAGGCAGCCATAAGTAGACCACATGTCTCTGAGAGGGGCAATGTTGCTATTGGGGTCGCTCAATTCTTGTGCCCCGGCAGTCCAGTGGGCCCAGTATCACGTCCGCACACTGCAGCATCAGATCCTCCAAGAGGACAGGTGACATGGTGGTCACCTTGAGAGCAAGATCACCTTATCACAGGAGGTCTTGACTTCTCTAGAATGGTGGCTAAATGTAACCATTTATCCTCAGGAGTCCCATGGGTTATAGTACCATCTCGTATCCTAACCACCGATGCTAGCACCCACGGCTGGGGAGCCCATATGGGGAATAGCTTTTGTCAAGGAAGGTGGAATAGAGATGAATGGGGATACTCGTCTAATCTAAAAGAGCTGATGGCGGTATATTATGCTCTACACTATTTTCTTCCACAGCTCCAACAGAAACATGTCAGGATCTTGTTGGACAACACCACTACAGTGGCCTACATAAACAGACAGGGAGGTACTCTATCAGACTCTGATGTCTTCTGTGGCAAGAATCTTAACTTTCAGCTAAGTTTCTGTTGTCCCTCTCGGCTCTTCATATCAGGCGAGAGAACAACCAAGAGGCGGACTTCTTAAGCCAACACACTTTGGCAAGGGGAGTGGTGCCTCAATCGCTGAGTCTTCAAGGACATAGTAGCTTTATGGGGGCAACCTCAGGTGGACCTCTTTGCCACGAAAGAGAACAGACAAAGGTGTTTGCTTCCCTGTCTGTCAGATCACCCAGACATACTAGATGCCCTCCAGGCCTTATGGAAGTTCAACCTGGCATATGCCTTCCCTCCAATAATTCTCATGCCACAGGTCATTCAGAAGATTAGAGGACAAGGCGAGAGTGATTTTGATAGCACCATTCTGGCCCAAGAGACCGTGGTTCTCATGGCTACAAATTATGTTGGTGACAGATCCTTGGGTCCTCCCTTCAATTCCCAACATACTCTCCCAAGGCCCTTTTTTCCACCCCCCAAGTGGACAGCTTGCACTTGACGGCATGGAATTTGAAAGGCAGCTACTAAGATTAAGAGACTTTTCTGGAACACTAATTGCTATGCTCTTGCAGAGCAGAAAGCAGTCCACTACCCAGATTTATACAAGGATATAGAAAAAATCCCTGCAGTTTCATACAGCACCTCATACCACAGAAGCCCAATAGTTCTTATCTTAGAATTTCTACAGATAGGAAAGGACTTGGGCCTGGCAGTAAACACACAAAGTCCAGGTGTTCGCATTAGGGGCACTGTACAGCCATAATATAGCAGGGAATAAGAGTATTTCATGATTAATTACAGCTTGCGAAAGGATGACTCCAGTTCACATACCTGCAATCCCTGCATGGGACTTAAATCTGGTCTTGGACACCCTGACGGAAGAACCCTTTGAGCCGATAGACACGATATCCCTCAAATGCTTGTCACTCAAGATGGCCCTCTTGGTAGCACTGACATCTGCTAAGCAAGTGAGTGGTATCCAGGCCCTATCCATAGACCCACCCTTTTTTTCAGATATACCAAGATGGGTTAATATTAAAACCAGACCCCTCATACCTGCCTAAGGTATCAACAAAATTCCATAGATCTCAAGAGATACTCCTCCCGACCTTCTTTGGAGATCCCTCCACTCCAGAGGAGTGGAAATTCCACACCTTGGATGTTAGAAGAACTGTCCTAAAATATATTGAGAGGTCCAGGAGCTGGAGGCAGTGTAGGGCTCTGTTCATATCTCTTCAGGGCTGTAAAAAAAGGTTACGGCGTCACAAAGAGCACCACTTCCCAATGGATCAGGGATGCCATTTGCTTGGCCTACTCCACGAAAAATGCAGATCCTCCGGAGAGCATCAGAGCACATTCCACCAGAGCAGTGGCAACCTCCTGGGCCAAGAGGGGAGACGTTCCAATTGAAACCATATGTAAGACTGCAATTTGGTCATCTCCTTCTACCTTCTATAATCACTATAGACTTGACCTTTTCATCAACTTCTGACCTAAGCTTTGGCAGGACTGTCCTTTGGCACGGTGGTCCCACCCAGGTGATGGTCTCTGGAATCTCCAGTGGGTGCTGTCGTGGCAAAGGGTAAAAAGCTGGGTTACTTACCAGTAATGCTCTTTTAATGAGTCCACAACAGCACCTGCTCACTTCCCTCCCTGCTAAAGAATATCAATGATGGAGTATATCTGCTAAGAATGGATAAGTGAAGTTTAGAAATGCAAAAACATTGCCTAATCATTGGTGGTCCTCCTGGTTCTCTGAAATGCAAAACTGAGGAGGAAAGGCAGACCGCCCCTTATCTTTCTATAGGGTTTCCTGTTCCAAATGGGGCAGATCCGATACTTCCAGTGGGTGCTGTCGTGGACTCATTAAAAGGGCATTACCAGTAAGTAATCCAGCTTTTTGTAGTTATCTTTAGTATTTGGATCATTAAACTACATTTTTATATTTGTCTTTGGACTCTAGTAGTATGATGTTTATGCTTCTCCTTTCCCCCCCCCCCTTTTTTTTTTTTTTTTCTTCTTATCTCATTTGGCATATTGTGTAGGAGCTCCATAGGGTACTTACCCATAATTGTCCTGGCTGGCATGACCAGGAGTGTGCTGTAGATCATGAAGTCTGTACTTGAGATTGTGTTTCACAGTATTTGTCATGTAGTAATTTTAAGCTGTCTGTACACACACTGTAGTAATGATGGCAGAACCAGCAAAACAATCCAGTATGTACGAAACCTGAAAATGGATCGGGAGGGAGAGGGATGCCTGAGAATCAAGTTAATCTGACTCTCCAGGACGTCCCTCCTGATGGCACCAGGGAGGATGTCCCTCGCCTCCTTGCAGGGACAGGACGAGCACACAAGGTTAACAGTCTCCATCCCCATTCCCTCAGTGTTTCTTCCTGTCCTTGCACGGAGGGACGCACAAGAGGAGTTGGCTTACCGGAGGGGTCCAGGGGGATCGGGCGGCCCTGACAATCCTTCCTCCTGTGAAGCGGCCCCAGCGCTGAAACCCTCCTGGGTGGGGGTCCCTCAGCCACAGAGACCAGGGGAGGGACGAACCCCCTGGGTAGAGCTGCTTCCTCCCACAGCGGAGGCTCTCGGCTCCGACACCAGCAGCAGCGCGGTGACCGGAAGTCACGTGCAGAGACCACGATGCACTTCCGGTGACGTCAGAGCGCTGGAAATACAGGCCACCGGCGGGCGCTCTGAAGGAGCAGAGCGAGACGGGCAGCACCCGCCTGTCCTGACCTCAGAGGCTCACAGCAAGGATGGAGAACCAGAGCAGAATCGACCCTGACGGGGTAAGTGCACATGACCGACCGAGACCCGGACTGCCCAGATCAGAGCCTGACTGTCCCTCTCTTGCACTATGCAGGAAAAGGCACAACCGACAGTGCCCACTCCCACAACCAAGCAGGTGGAGAAAGACCAAGGGAAGCCCAATAAGTGTCCCGTATGCAGGGTTAAGCTCCCCAGCAAGCACAAGAAGTTGCTGTGTGACACCTGTACGGCCAAAGTAATGAAGGGTGAACAGCCGTCCCTCCTATCAGAGATGAGAGCGCTGATTCGAGAGGAGGTCCAGGCTTCAGTGGCCACCCTGTCCCAGCCACAGCCAGTCCAGGCCCCAGTGCTAAGCGAACCAGACAGGAGATGGAGCCTAGTTCAGAGGAAGGTTCCTACTCGGAGTCGGATCAGGAAGAAGGCAAGCTGGGCACTAGCGAACCGGAGTATGGGAAAAGATGCCTCTTTTCCTTGGAGGATACAGACAATCTGGTACAGGCGGTCAGACACAATGCAGACTGAGGAGGTCCAGAAATCTCAGTCCAGACAGGACATGATGTTCAGGGGGCCTTGGGGCACAGAGGAAAGTAGTATTCCCAGTGTACGACCATGTGCGAGCTATGGTCCTGGAGGAATGGGAGGCGGCAAAGCCGGGACTTTAAGAGATGTCTCCCCTTCGACCCCCGAGGACATTAAAGAATGGGAGGTAGTTCCCAAAATTGACATCCCTGTGGCAAAAGTGGCCAAGAAAACAACAATCCCCTTTGAGGACGTGTCTAGACTGAGGGACCCCATGGATAGGAAGGCGGATAACCTACTAAGGTGGGCCTGGGAAACATCAGCAGCCTTAATTACTTAATTAAAACAAATGTAGCAGCTACTTCAGTAGCAAGGCCTATGTTTTTATGGTTGGGGCAGTTAGAGGAACACTTAACTAATAAAACCCCAAGGGAGGAAATTATAGACTCACTTCTGATCATGAAATCAGCCACAGCCTTCCTAGCCGATGCATCGGCAGAATCTGTTAGAATTTCTGCCCGGAATGGCTTTGTCAAATTCGGCATGCAGATCCATCTGGTTAAAGACCTGGATGGGTGACGGAGCCTCTAAACAAGCTCTGTGCCCTTCCCTTCTCTGGGTTAAAAGTCTTTGGCCCAGCATTAGATATATTAGTAAAAGCATCTGATGTAAAAGGGGTTCACAGAGGAAAAGAAACCTAGGGACCAGCCCTTTCGTAGACCCAGGGGATATAGACAGGAGTACTATAGATATCAGGGGAGCTCTCAGAGGGGTTCCTACGGTAACGCCCACCCTTCTGGATCTCGTACTAGATCCAGAAGAACATGACTATACCAACATAGGGGGTCGACTCAGAATTCAGTTCCCAGTGGTCTCAGATCACAAAAAATCAGTGGGTTCTGAGAACAATAACAGAGGGTTACCAAATATAATGTTCATCCCCCTCCCCCCCCCCCCCCCCCCCCCCACACCAAAAGGTCCATTTCTCCCTGCAGAATAAGACTTCCAAATGTAGGTCAACGTGACATAACTGGCAAACTCAGGTGTGATAATTTCGGTTCCCTGGGCAGAAACTGGGGCGGGCCACTATTTGTCCCTATTTGCCATCTGGAAAATCCCGTACCATTATAAATCTGAAACCCTTAAATGCCTGGGTCACTTACAAAAAATTCCAAATGAAGTCAATCAGATCCATAGTCCATCTGATAGACAAGAATGCCCTGATGTGTACCCTGAAAAGTGCCTACTATCAGGTACCAATTCACCCGATGTCAGATTCCTGAGGTTTGCAGTAAGACTTCAGAATTGGACCTGCCACTTTCACTTTCAGTGTCTTCCGTTTGGTCTGGCCTCGAGTCTTTACGAAGCTAATCGCGGAAGTGGTGGCATTCCTAAGAAATCGGGGAGTAATCCTCATTCCATACCTAGACGACTTCCTCCTGGTGGCGAGATCAACAGAGGAACTGTGGTGACACAAGGAGAAGACAATAGAGGTTCTAGAGTTCCTGGGCTGGATCATAAACAAAGAAAAATCAGACCTAGTACCAGAAAGAAGAGAATTTTTTTGGGCGTACTGCTGGACTCCAGAAGCAGAACTTCCTTCTTACCACCAGAAAAACAAAGATACGGGACAGCATGAAGGAACTTCAAAAAGGCCATTTCCATCAGAATAGCCATGTGCGCTCTGGGCCTCATGACATCCTGCATCCCTTGTGTCCGATGGGCACAGTGCCATGCGAGAACCCTTCAAAAAGTACTTGATGCCTGGGATCGTCACCAGACCTCCCTAGACAAGAAAATGGCCTTGTCTTCAGCAGTAAAAAGATCCCTGGTGTGGTGGATGCAGCAACAAAACCTAAGGAAAGGTGTCCCCTGGATCACCTCCCCATGCGTCATAATCACTACAGATGCCAGCAAATGGGGCTCATCTAGAAGGCAGAATTCTTCAGGGAGAATGGCCAGCAAACATGTGGTCCACTTTCTCCAACTACAAGGAACTTTACGCCACATGGGAGGCCCTAAGAAGAAATCGGGACCAACTAAAAAAAACCAACACGTCAAGATTCTATCGGACAATGTGACTGTGTTATCCTTCCTCCGGCATCAAGGAGGAACAAGGCACTCCAGGACCTGGCAAGTTTTTTTTTGGCAGAAAATACAGTTCTGTCAGTAACAGCCGTCCATATCGAAGGATCATAAAATACAGTGGCAGATTATTTAAGCAGGCAGAAGATCTGTCCCATGGAGTGGGAGCTGAACACAGATCTTCCAGAACTTGTGCCAGCGTGGGGAAGACTGCAGATAGACCTCTTCACAACCAGAAAGAATACCAAGACATACAGGTTTTTCTCTCTGAATCCGCTGGACAATCCAGAAGGGGTAGACGCCAGAAGTGGCGGACTCTCTCATACGCATTTCCCCCAATAGCTCTCATTCCAGCCATCCTCGGGAAGATTCAGGAGGAACAGGCAAGAATGCTACGGAGCGCACCTTATTGGCTGAAAAGGAGCTGGTTTCCACTCCTGGGGATTATGGCAGAAGATTGACCTCATTCACTAGGGGCCGGTTCTTCACCAAGATCCAGGAAGACTTCACTTGTCAGCCTGGATCCTGAACGGCAGATCCTGAGGGCTCGAGGCTTGTCAGACCAGGTCATATTGACTATTCCGGCCAGCATAAAACCCATAACTTCTGCGATATACCACAAAATTTGGAAAAGATTCTGTCTAGATTGTGGCAGGCCCAACTCAGCAGAAGGAATACTAGATTTCCTTCAGGCAGGCTTTAATAAAGGACTTGGGCCTAGCACGCTGAAGGTCCAGATCTTGGCATTAAGCGCCTTTTCTTGATTTACCCCTTGGCCTCCCATCCCTGGGTAAAAGATGTATCAGGGCAATTCAGAGGTTAGGTCCCACAATCAGGTCAGTCCCCCCCATGGGATCTTAGTCTTGTCCTGTGGTCCCGTTGCTTAGATCCCTTTATCCAGAGCCAGGAGATGCACATTTCACATCAAACCATGAAGGTAGTATTCTTGGTGGCAATCACCACCGCGAAACAGATAAGTGAGATACAGGCGCTATCTATCCGAGACCCATATCTCTGAATCCTGGGAGGATCAAATAATCATGAGATCAGACCCCACCTTTTTGCCCAATGTTGCGTCAGTCCAAAACTTAAACCAGGAAATTAATTTTGCCTGCCTTTTGTGAGAACCCCTCAAATGACAAAGAAAGGGCCCTGCACGAATTAGATGTACGCCAGGCAGTTATTGATTACATCAAAGCCACGCAGGGTTGGAGACGGGACCATAACTTATTTCTACTCTTTGGGGGGGAAAACAAAGGGAGAAAAGCCTCCATTGTGAGATGGATAACATTGCTAATCAGTTTAGCCTATGTCTCTCAGGGGGTTCCTCCCCCAGAAGGGTTAAAAGCTCACTCAACATGAGCATTATCAGTTTCCTTGGCAGAAAGGGCAGGGGTTTCAGTAAACCAAATCTGTAGGGCCGCAACCTGGTCCAGGTTGGACACATTCTGTAAGCATTACAAATTAGATGTATTATCTAACCAACAGACTGCTTTTGGGAGAATGGTTCTCCAGGCAGTCATCCCACCCTAAGGGGATACTTTGGTATTCTCCCTGGTGCTGTCAGGAGGGACGTCCTGGAAAATGGGCATTAGACCTACCGGTAATTGTTTCCAGGAGTCCATCCTGACAGCACGGATAGTTCCCTTCCTGAAATTGTCATGTCGTAATATGATTCTGTAAATAAAGTGTTCAGTTGCATTATCCATGGGGTGGTATTTGGGGGGGGGGGGGGGGGGGGGGGGGGGAACACTGGTTTTTAACCTCTTATGAGCTCTTCCTGTCCCTGCAAGGAGGTGAGGGATGTCCTCCCTGGTGCTGTCAGGATGGACTCCTGGAAACATAATTACCGGTAGGTGTAATGCCTATTCCTTTTTTATATTTTATATATATATATATATATATATATATATATATATATATATATATATATATTTATATATATTTATTTTTTTTTTTTTTCTTGCCTGATCACCTGTTGTACTAATAAAATAGAAGCAGCTTGCCCAATTAACTTGCATTTGAGCTAATCCTGTGTGGGTTAGCTTATGGCCAAATTAAGACATATGCTTTGTCAGAGTATACCATGCAGAATCTGCCATGCTGACTCTAGCAATATATGATCTCATTTGGATGAACTTGGTTTTAGCTGCAGCATGTCAAAAGGTGACAATGGGGATCTGTGCGCTCTGATTTTGCCCTGTGGCCCCCCCCCCCCCCCATATAACTATATAATAAAAAAAAAATAAAAAAAATCCTTAACCATCAGATTCAAATGTCACTTGTTTTCCACAGATATGTTCCTAATAAATTAAGTTAATCTTGTCCCTGGATGTACACCTCCAGCATGGGTTCTAAAATACTTCCTTTTTTCTTTTTATCCCCATTTCTATCAGATATACCAAGAGAAGCTGCAATTCAACCTCTGGTTGCTGCAAAAAGACAGATGATACAAAAATTTTTTGAAGCAAGTGGCCAACCACAAGTTAAAGGTGCGGAAGGTGGTAGCAAACTATTTTTTGGTCCTCCTGCAATATCTCAATCTTTACCTGACCTCCCCACAGAGCAAAAAACAAGAAATCAGGAATTTTTTACATCTCCTGAGAATAGTAATTTGGGTGTAGTTTCCCCACGCTTTGTCCCAGTAAAGTTTCCACAGAGGTTCTTCTGTCCAGTGTGTGGACAGGGTTTTCCACAGAAGAAAAATCTTACCATACACAAAAGAATACACACTTCTCCAGGTAAATATACACTTGACGCCACCCAGCAGGAATATCGACCAAGTTCAGTCCGCAATGCGCCTGATGAATATTACTATTGTCCTGAATGTAACCTTGACCTTTTCAGTAAGATGAGCTATGAGGGGCACATGAAAAGGCACGAAGCGAAAGAAGAATTTCCATGTCTTGAGTGTGGTCAAGTCTTTACCACAAACAATCTTCTAAGCAAACACCAATCGAACACCACCACTGGTCAAATGTATCCATGTATTATATGTGGGAAAACATTCATCTACAACAAATGTCTTTTTTACCATCAGAAAAGTCACAGGGCGCAGACACATTTCTCTTGTCTTCAGTGCGACAAAAGTTTTACAACCAAAACTGGTCTGGTTAAACACAACCAAAAAGCTCATGGACAAAATGTGCAGTCAAGCAAAAATGATACATCTGATGACGATGACGACGATGATGATGAAGATGAGGATGATGACTACGACGATACCCCAGCTCCACCAACTGAAAAGTAGGTGAAGGGGACATTGGTTAAGTGCATCTGGCCACAAGTGGTGTAACTTGTGACCGCAGCGAACTCTGGTCCATGACGTTAACCTTTTTCATATTGTCGCTGAAATATTTGCCAAATTGACTAATGCCTCTTAATGAGTTTGCCACATCTTGCTCCAGCAGACACTTCATCAAAACGCCAGTCTAGATGGTGAGAACTTGGTTCAGTTGGTACATCGGTGATCTGTAGCCACCGGTTGAGGGCCCTGCAAAGCGCCTCTTGCCTGCTGGCATCTGCTCTCTTGATGAGCTGGCATAAGAACACACAGCTATGGCACTGCATGTCAGACTAGCTAATCATAAGAGCCATGGATTCCAACAGGTCACCTGTGACATTACTGCTGGATGGGATCCATTTAATTGAGGTCTACCATAACTAGGTCTTGATGAAGCTTCACTACTGTCTCTTCCTCAATTTGGCAAATTTAAACAGAAAAGCTAATTATTGATTGTAATGAACTCTTGAATCCAATTGTGGCCTTGGGTTCAGTGACCCAACCTGATGGCATCGTCAACCAATTATGCTCTTAGTTTGGGTCATCAGACTTGCAACTGTAGGATGGATGCTAAAATGTGGCTCTATAACCATCTTTATATGGGGCTTTGGCAGGGTAACTATGGCCAAGTTCTGCTGCCTGTCATTGAATTCATCTGAACACAAGTCCCCATGCACATTAAATTTAAGCTGCTTCAACCCGCTGATTTCTAATGTCCACAGGGGCCTCCTGACTTTTCATGGCCTGTCACTTTGTCAGGAATGATGGCTGTCAGCTGAACGATTGTTGGCTTTCTATTGTGTATGGCCAACTTTAGACTTCCATTAGGTATCTAAGTGACCGTCTTTAACTGTTCCTAATAAAAGCAGGATCTCCGGAATTCTGCTGAAGTTTACCTTGGTTGTGGATGATGGGCTGGAATATGAATAGTTAAACAGATGCACTGCACAGAGTCCTTGCTGCAGATTTTTTTTATTTTTTTTTTTTTTTATACCTTTCTTTGGCAAAAGCTATAGATGTAACGTGGCCCAATACGAAATCTATTGGAGTCATGTCGGTTTTAATTTATACTGCCAATTATGCCAGTATTTACCTTGCTAGGTCACTAGGACCCCCTTGTAGTTAGACATTTTGGTCTGTTACTCAAATAACATCTTTTTATTGTCAATGATTTAATAAAGCTGAATGTAGTTTATATAATTGGTGTCCTTCAATTTGTTCTGACCCATATTCATAAATGTATGAATTACACAACTAGAAGAGAAAGGTAGGCAGTGTGGTCAATGGTAAATCGCCCCATGGGAGCACAGCACTTACACAAATAGACAAAACTTAATCAAGGGGTTTAGGGAATGATCATAAAAATGAGTGACATGAACTATGGGGGACCTTCAAAGTACTGAGCAGAAAAAGCAATACCAAAGCATCATGCGATTATTCCCTTTGTGCATTAACTTTTTAAGAGCTGTGCCCTCACACAGGCCCAAGCTCTCAGCAAAGTGCAGTAGTGCAGACATGCCCATACTCGCCACAAGCCATCAATGGACCCAAGTGACAGCCATCTGCCCAGTACCCCCAACGTTTCACCTATGACTTCAGGGACTTGCATGCATCTGTATGTTATAGGCTGGCTCTCAAAAGTACAAATAGACTTTTCAGTCTAGATCAGGTGACTCATGGTGTCTGGGGACTGGCCATGGGTCGTTCTCTGACCATGACAGTTGGATGTGACACTAGTATCACACAACATTTTGCTACATCCAGGCAGCCGTGTGGTCTTGGTACAGACTCCAATGCAGAGGCTAGCCCCTGGTCTCATGCCCTGAACTTGTTGCTTTTCCTATAGTGTTTGTCTCTGAGGAGGGTACGTAATCCTTTTGGTTAGTCAAACCAAAATATGTTTAAAATCATGTGGGGTCCATGGGATTCCAGTTTTCATATAGGGAGGGGGGGGGGGGGGATTAAATGGGTTTTTCAGGTCTTGAGGTACAACCTATTAGCTACACATTAATTCAAGATTTAGCTATGTACTAAAACAGACACATCTTTGTTTGGAATTAAAATTTGTCTTAACCAATAGGCATATTGTTGGGCCCATTATAAAGTAGCCTGGGGGGGCATATGGAGGTTCCATATGGATGGGGTGGGCTTTGAGTAGTACATGATACCATATGGGGGGTGTGGGACCCAACTTACAACTTCTGCTATGGAGCCCCTTGCTTTCTATTTACACACATGCACATGAGTACAGAACTGGATAAAAGAAAATAAAGTAACCATTTATACAAATTCAGATGTGGCTAAAGTCTCTTCTGGGTGGAGGGGTGGTTGGTGACTTGTGGGTACAGTAATGGGCACCATAGTTGCCCCCTTTATAATTGAAAGACAATCTCTTAAGGGCATTAACAAAGCAACCAAAAAGCTGCAGGAGGAGCAAGAAGAGATTGATGACCTCGGAGATGTTCAGTGCAGCAAATATTATTCCTGATTAAGTAACGGTGCTTTCCAGCTGTGATTAATGGTCCACAACAAAGTACAGAATAAGGAAAATGTTAAGTTATCAAAGAATGAATGTTTCTTTTAATTTGAATCTTTCAATAAAACTTGCATGTTCAAGTTATAAGACTTGTGTTCAGAGGAAAGTCTAGAATGACAAACATGTTGACTGAAAACCTGAAATAAAGAATAGTTTTTATTATACTTCAATTTGGACTTGATTGCCTCCCGGCAGCGCAGATAAACCACATTTGGTTCTTTCCCCCCCCCCCCCCCCCCCCCCCCCACCAAACAAGTTACAGACTTGGGGGGACAAAAAAGATTAGTAGATAATAATGTACAATAGACAGGGGAAGAGTAGGGGTGTTAGGTACTGAAGAGTGGGAGGAGATGTATGACCCAGCAAATGAGGTTCCTAAACATTCGAAGTACCCAAAAGGTGTCTCATAGGGACTAAATGTGGTTGAATCTCAACTGTTTCATCATCAAGAGCAGTGCGATATTAGAAGTTTCTATTATCTCTGATCTTAATGTATAAGTCATAAATAGATGGGAGGTTTCCAGTGAGAACTTATCAAACATCTTTCAGCCGTCAATATGTGTAGGAGAAGTCTTAATGGTTTAAACATCCAATTGAAGTAAACGGCAAAAGGAAGAAAAATTTTTTAACTCCTTCCTGACATCCACCACACGAGCAGCTTTATGGCGTGGGCTCACGAGCGGAGACCGCCCTCTCTCAGGCAGATAATGGCAGTATTTAAGAGGCACTATCTTCACAGATGGCGACACAGGTCCCATTACTAATCTAATCAGAACTCTGAGATTCCACTATAGATCTCTCACACAGATAAATGCCCTTGACAAAGGCCGATGTGGTCGAAATGTTGGTTTGGTTTTCTGTGTGACTGATACCTAGTGAATAAATTGCATTATTTGAGAACTCATTTTGCCTCAGGTTTACTATAAGACTATTTATCTTTCCTGAAGGCTTGGTTGTTTTTCCCCCTTCATATTATATAGTATTTAAGAGGCAGTCAGACAGGTCGTATAACTCGACCGAGGAAGGCGTCGCAATGCTCGGACTGGCTAGTGGTTCTCCTGACCCCAGCATGAGAGCTGCATCGAAATATATGCTGCCACACCCAGGAGAGCCGACGGCCAGTCTGAGCATTGCGATGTGATCTTTGGCCGAGTTATAGGGTCATCTGACTACACCTTAATAGTTAAGATCTACAAATCGCAAATTGGAGCGAAGCGCCGCCTGTGACTGTTAACCTGTTAAATGCCGCTGTCAATCTGACAGCGGCATTGTTATTGCACCAGCATGAGGGTGCATCAGTAGCGTGGCAACCAAGGAAGGGGGCAGAGGGTGCTGTCATCTATGACCATTCACTCAGGGGCACACCCAGCGCTACCACCACCCTTAACTACAGTTGCTTTTCACAAGTATTGAGTGCATTTACGGAACATACATTTCAGTAGGCCAACATTTCAGATTTTAAAATCATTTTTCAAGCTGGTGTTATAAAGTATTCTAATTTACTGAGATAATCACTTTTGGGTTTTCATTGGCTGAGAAACACTTGAAATAGATCACTCTGAAGTGACTCTATATAATGAGTTTCACTTTTTGTATTGAAGAACTGAAATAACATTTTAATGATATTCTAATTTTGTGAGAAGCACCTGTATATCAGCACACCGCAGACACATAATCTCCCTACACTACTCCATTGGTCGCTTTAAGCCTACGGGCTATAGAACGGCAGGGTAATGAACTGGCTTTGGGAATAGTGATACACGTAGAAAATTCCAGTGAATGAGCAAGAATCATTGGTGACTTTTTGATCAAAGAAATGTCTCTTGGAATACGGAGAATACATCTGCCAATGTGTCTACACTAGTGATGTGCGAGTATACTCGTTGCTCGGGTGATCTCCGAGTATTTTGGCGTTCTCGGAGATTTAGTTTTCATCGTCTCAGCTGCATGATTTGCGACTTGAAATAAAAAGTAAACTGCAAATAATCCATAAAGATAATAGTAAAAGACTGGATGGCTTTCCAGTGGGTCAGTCCCTCGATCCTTGTTCACATTCACGCCACTTGGCAAGTGAAAAGGTTTTAAATACTAGAGTAAGACTGTCCCACAAGGGTTGCCGTGACGTGGCGGGATGGCTTGTACATTATTTTGATCAAAATTATGTTTACTAAATACCCTTATTACCTTTATGCATTATTTGCAGTTTATTTACTTTTTAGTTTAGGATATTTGTGTTTTTTGCTTTTTGTTTTCTCTGGTTAATGGTCATGTGTTAATATGCACTTACATTGTGCATACACATTAATTTACTTTCTCAGTTCAGACTCCAGTTCTTTTTATGATTTGCGACTTGTAGACAGGCTGAATACATGTGGGAATTCCCTAACAAACAGGCATTCCACACGTGTATTCAAGCTGTCTAGTAGAGTTGAGCGACTTTAGTCGGATCGGGTTTCATGAAACAAAATTTGTTTCAGATGAAACTGGTTCGACTAGGGCAAAAAAAGTCGGAGTTTCGTCCGAAACCCGACCACAATGCAAGTCAATGGGAAATAAGAGTCGGCATTGAGCGGATGACATTCATCCACTCAATGCCGACTTTTATTCCCCATTGACTTGCATTGGGGTCGGGTTTCGGACGAAACTCCGACTTTTTTTGCCCTAGTCGGACCAGTTTCATCTGAAACAAATTTTGTTTCATGAAACCCGATCCGACTAAAGTCGCTCAACTCTACTGTCTAGCAGTCACAAATGCAGCTGAGAGGACGAAAACTAAATCTCCGAGCACGCCAAAATACTCGGAGGACACCCTAGCAACGAGTATACTCGCTCATCACTAGTCTACAAATCTGGGGTGTGAAACTACAGTATGCAAGATATATTTTATCAGGTATTACAGATGAGCAGATTAATAGCACTAACAATAATACTAAGTCCCCATTCTGACATCCGTGTTTCACTTACCTGTTCTACTTGAGTTGTACGCAGAACATTTGCCTATTACAGTCTATTGTTCTGTTCTCATCTACTATAATTGTCTAATTCTGTCTGTAATGGAAATCCTGCCTTGCTGATTGGTCGCGGCAGTTGCTTAGTCGTCGCGGAAACACGGCTGCATTGCTTATTGTACAGGCACATTACAGCCGTTAAAGGCATCACTGCTGCGTCGCTCATTACACAGGCACAGTTCTGTACATATTCTGGAGTACAATACATTAGGTAACAGCAGAAAAGTGACTGCAGCTCTCGGTGTAACTGGAGTACAATACATTAGGTAAGATCTCAACAGTGACTGCAGCTCTGGCTGTAACAAGAGTATAATACATTAGGTAAGAACAGAACGGTGACTGCAACTCTGGGTGTAACAGGAGTACATTAGGTAACAGCAGAACAATGACTGCAGCTCTGGGTGTAACTTGAGTACAATACATTTGTTAGGATCTGAACAGTGACTGCAGCTCTGGCTGTAACAGGAGTATAATACATTAGGTAACAGCAGAACGGTGACTGGACTACAATACATTAGGTAAAAGTAGAACAGTGACTACAGCTCTGGGAGTAACTGGAGTACAATACATTAGATAACAGCAGAACAGTGACAGCAGCTCTGGGTGTAACTTGCGTACAATACATTAGGTAAGAGCAGAACAGTGCAGCTCTGGGTGTAACTTGCGTACAATACATTAGGTAAGTGCAGAACGGTGACTGCAGCTCTGGGTGTAACTGGACTACAATACATTAGGTAAAAGCAGAACAGTGACTGCAGCTCTGGGAGTAACTGGAGTACAATACATTAGATAACAGCAGAACAGTGACAGTAGCTCGGTGTAACTGGAGTACAATACATTAGGTAACAGCAGAACGGTGACTGCAGCTTTAGCTGTAACTGGAGTACAATACATTAGGTAACAACAGAACAGTGACAGCAGCTCTGGGTGTAACATGAGTATAATACACTAGATGGTGGCCCGATTCTATTGCATCGGGTAGTTTAGAGTCAATGTTAAAATAAAAAATAGTTATATACTCACCTTCCGACGGCCCCCGGACTCTGTCCCGCCTCTCATCACGCTCCCGACATCTTCCGGTCCCAGTAATGATTAGCGAGAAGGGCCGGAGATGACGTCACTCTTGCGAGAGCGTGATGTCATCAGTGGTGTTTTGCACAAAGCATTACTGGGACCGGAAGATGCCGGGAGCGTGGTGAGAGGAGCGACAGAGTCCGGGGGCCGTCGGAAGGTGAGTATATCACTATTTTTTATTTTAACAGAGACTCTAGAATACCCGATGCGATAGAATCGGGCCACAATCTAGTGTATGTAATAATTGCGCTAAACAAAAAAAACGGATGATTTTTATTTGGAGTCCTGGATCAAACTCACTCATTCAAATGAATGGGTCTGTAGACCCATTGAGATGTGACACTTTGAAACATCACATATAATTATTTACTATGGTGTCACATTGCAACCTACCGTAACTGTGACACAGAGATGCAAATGTTTCCAGATATTTTCGATTCTCTGTTGATGGTTATAAGTGGAGATGAGTGAACTTGGGGAAAACGCTTGCCAATCTCAAACTCGGCACAAACGTAGCACATTCGGATTTGTGTTCGGTTTCCCAAGCATTTTTTTTTCAAAGTCAAATTTGGCCACAGATCGGTAAATGATCTCATTTCCACTCATTCTTTTTTGTTGACTTTTTCTAGGATAGTGGTGATGTATGATTAGCGGAGGGATGGGTTTTGTGAGGGGCGGTGGTGTGTCTAGGTCAGATGAGCGAAGGAGTGTAATTCTTTTTTCTGTAATAACTTAATGTGTGTACATTCCGGCAGCCAATCAGTGGGGCAGAAACTATCCTCAGTGTCATAACACACCTGGCTTCTGTGATTGGCTGCAGAAGTCACATTTCCCTGTCTATATAAAAAGTGGACATTTTCTCAGTGTTAAGCCAGGGTCAGACTTGCGAGAAACTCACAGGAGTCTCGCATCTTAATACCCGGCACTGCCGCCGGCATTTGGGACTGGAGCGCCCAGCTGCATAGAAATACATGCAGCAGCGCACTCCGGTCCCGAGTGCCGGCGGTAGTGCCGGGTATTAAGATGCGAGACTCCTGCGAGTTTCTCGCAAGTCAGACCCCAGACTTACAGCGCAAAGAGACCGCTCCTGCTGCTGCTTCAAGTGATGTTAGATAGGATCCTGTTCTGTGTGAAATCGATCTTCCAACATCTTGACTGTGCAAAAACTGTGTTGCAGTCAGTAGACCCTATTTGCTAATCAAAATCATTTGGGCTAAAACTGTGTTGCAGTGAGGAATCAGAAGTTGCCATTTGCTCTTAAAAATCGTTAGGTATAACAGTGTGGTTCAGGCACACTATCTAAAAAAATAAATAGTGATTGTTCATTTAGTGACAGGTGACTGACAGCTGTTGGCCTAAGGTTGTCAAACAGCAGGTTAAAAGAGGGGAAGGCTACTTACAACATGAGTGGGGAAAAAGCGAGGTCCTGATGGAAGGCGGGAATAGGTTTGGTGTTCGACGTGTATATGGGATAGGTGTTAATTTTAATGAAAGTACAACTGAACAAACACTGTCTCATCCTATTCAAAGACCACTGACACCATCTGTTACTGGACGGGCTACTCTACTCCCTTTCTTTGGCAGCCGCTGTACGCCTTGTTAGATGAGGTTCAGAAAGAGCATGTGCTCCAGTGGATGGCAAGTACAGAATCAAGTGGCCTCTCCTCCTCTTCCTCCACCTTAACATCACACATGGTACAATCCTCAGATGTGGCACCCCAATCACCCTTGTTTTCCCCCCGCATCACAAATTTCCAAACGCCCAACTGCCTATGGGGAACTACAGAGGGACCAGTCTGAAAAGCTGTTCACACATTCTATTCCATGGGCATCAGAGGTCTACTCCAAAGATTCGCAGAATCCAGAAGAGCAACACTTTTTCATGTTGGATCCGGGGCCGGACGAAGTAGGGTCAGAGTAGAATTCAGACACTCATCACCAGACAACCCCCTGGGGTGGAGGTGATCCCGATGAGACTCAGATACCAGAGGCGCACGCGGACTGTACTGTGGTGTCAGGGCAGGAAGAGGAGAAGGGTGACTCTTAAGGCAACAAGTGGGAAAACAGAGAAGATGACGATGAGGTTGTAGATCCCACTTGGTGTGAACCCAGAGGTACGCAGCTCAGTACTTCAGTAGAGGAGGAAGACGAGGAGGTTACATTGCGGATTCCCACACAGACACGGAGTGATGCAACCACAACAAACACTGCATCCTCAGCCACAACTGTGATACTGATCGTGAGTCTGCAGTTCACAGTGGTGGCAAAGGTTAGCTAGTCTGGGCCTTTTATGAGACTGCAAAGGATGACTCAATTCTAGTTATCTGCCAAATGTGCAAAGCAAAAAAGACTCAGTAAAGACAAAAATTGCAATAATTTGACTACTACATGCATTAACCGGCACATGCGCGATCAACATGCCTTAGTCTGAGGTTCTCACTGCTCTAAAATGTGAACTAGCAGGCCTCACCAACCACCACCATCAAATCAACCACATCTGCTGCTTCTTCCTCCTCCGTCACCGTGCCAAGTGTTCTCGCACCACAAGTCTCTGGACACAGAAACTCCACTTGTTTACCCCCTACAGTCAGGGTGAGTGAGAGCCCATCGGTTGTTACGGAAGTGGAGATGCCTGCTGTTTTTGTTTCACTGAGCACAACACATCTTTCTCAATCCACCATAACATCTCCACTTGCATCTCACAGTCTAGCAGTTTGTCCTGTTCACCCTACTCCACCCTCTCTCAGCACAGCAGGCAGCCCTCCATCCCACTGTTGTGGTCACGTAAAAGAATGTTTTCTCCTACACATGTGTGGCGCCCCTGAGGGTTCAGTCGCCACAGAGGTACTACACCTGCATCCCACACAACATAGTAGTGTAGCAAAGCACCTTTGGTGGCTCCCTGCTTGGCACACGAAGAGTGCTGGGAGGTGGGTGGAGCTTAGATTGCACTAAAAGAGCGGGAAGAGGATAGGATTTAGTTAGTTAGTCACAGGAGTCTGACGAGGTCAGTCTGTGAAAGGAGATCCCCTGAGTGGGATGGAGGAAGGAACTGCTGCAGCCAACCTCAGTGATCTGGGTCGGCTGGCACAAGAAAGGAACATTGATAGAAAGCCTGACTCTCCATAAGAAAGAAAGGATTAGTACGGAACGTGAGGACGTGAGGAGAATAACAGAACAAGAACCAGGGTTAGAGGAGAACCCTTCCCAAGTTCTAAGTGCAAGGCCGGGGTCCGGTCCCCGAGGTTGTATGGATACTAATGGTCCTGCAGCAGACACCGAAGGAATAGAAGTAGTGACCACTTTATTCCCACACCAGACTTGGGGGCACAACAGCAACGTGTGTGAGCCAGGACTAGGTAGAAGGAGTCTCCGAAGTAGGCTACAGCTGTCTGCCGTACAAGTAGGATTCTTAGGAACATCTGACAGGAGGAACTCCAGTGTAACTCAGTACTGTGAGTACTTCACTCAAA
The DNA here is from genome assembly GCF_039654945.1 of Dendrobates tinctorius. NCBI lineage: Eukaryota > Metazoa > Chordata > Amphibia > Anura > Dendrobatidae > Dendrobates > Dendrobates tinctorius. Next base: position 82,378,680 of record NW_027361738.1, on the reverse strand, counting down.
GGCGCTAAGAGGGAGACGTTCAGAAAAGGCACATATGTTGGCGGAGTGCTGGAAAGGAGTACTTCATCTTGCCTGGAAGTTGGCTGAGCTCCTGACCCGGAGGACACGGCACGGATGCGGGCACCTGTACCACAACAGACTGTGAGTAAAGCTTTGGAACTACATGCCCTGGTGTCCTCCACTTATTCCTGCGCCAGCCTGCCCGACACCGCTACATCCCTCCTGCGCCCGACACTACACCATCTAAGTGTCACTTCACCTACACTGCCCTGGGACTACAGCCCTGCCTGTGGAGGGCTATAACATCATTGCTGCACTACACCATCTGTCCCAGAGGATCTGTCTGTAGCGTCGGCTTAACAGTTGCCGAACACCACAGGTGGTGTCAAGAATCACTTATAGACTTTCACCACCATAAGCACACTGAAACAACCCCGATTGCAATGGAGCCCCAGGGCCACGGACCAGGTCACTGCTGCCGTGACAACTCCCGTTGAGAAGATCAACCGGCCCGGTACCGAGTACCCCACGGCCCTGGCGAGTGAGGGCGCTCCACATGCCAAAGCTAAGAGCTTGAACTCTACCATCTCCAATCTGTTGGCTATGGAAATTATGCCTTTCCGTCTGGTGGATACAGACGGTTTCATAAAGTTGATGGTTGTTGTAGTTGTAGTCCCCTAGTACCAGTTGCCCAGTCACCATTACTTCTCTGAGAAAGCTGTGCCTGCACTACACCAGCATGTCGCAGACAACATCATCTGTTCCCTGAAAAAATGTATGTCTGCCAAAGTGCAATTCACCACTGATACCTGCACAAGCAAACATGGGCAGGGGCGTTACATCTCAATGACGGGGCACTGGGTGACTCTGGTGGCTGTTTGGGCAGGCGGTCATGGGGCTGCTCCATAAGTCTTGGAATCCCCAAGGCTTGCGGGGCAAACCCCTGGATTCAACACTTCCTCCACTGCTTTTGGCTCCTCCACCTCCTCTAGGGCCTCCACCTGTGCCCTCAACCTCTCCCTTAATGAGACACGCATTCCAACAGTGCAGAGAGAATCCCCCCACCTCTGAACTGCGCAGCCAGGGCTCACCACAATCAGACAGTGTTAAAATTAATATGCCTTGCAGATTACAGTCACACAGCTCAGGAGTTGTGGACAGCTATCCTGGCAGAGTTAGAGGAATGGCTGTCCCCACTGAGCCTGGAGCCAAGGAAGGCCGTGTACGATAATGGTACAAACCTAGTGGTGGTCCTACGCATGGGCAACCTTACACATGTACCTTGCATGGCTCACATCCTCAACCTGGTTGTACAGCAATTTTTCAGACACTATCCCGGCCTGGATTCACTGCTGCAGAAAGCACGGTAGCTGTGTGCTTGCTACCGCTAGTCGCACCCTGCAGGTCATTGACTTGCATCTCTACAGAGGTCTTTTGTCCTACCGGTTAACCTTTTGATTTGCGTTGCTCCGACATGGTGGATTTCCACTCTGCACATGTTGCAGCGAATGTGGCAGTAGCGATGCGCTCTGGTGCAGTATGTCCTTTTGCATAGCCTGGGCCAATACAGTATGGATGTGGTGCAAATCACGCTTGCGGAGTGGGCACAGATGAAGGACCTCTGCACCCTTCTGCTCAGTTTCGAAATGGCTACTAAGATGATTAGTGCTGACAATGCCCTCATCAGCATCACTATTCCAGTCATCTACAAGCTGTAGCACACTTTGAATAGTCTGTATGAGGAGTGGTGACCCCAGAGGAAGAGGTGGAAGCAGAGGAGGATGTGGAAGGGTTAACAATATCTCTAGGTTCCGGACTGTTATTGCACAGGAGGGTGCCATGGGTGGGTGGATTACAGTGATGATCGAGGGGGGCTCATGGTATCATACAAACTGTTAGTGAAGGTGCAGGAGCTGAGGAACAAATTGAGGAGGACGTGGAGGAAGAGGTGATGGGCGCACAATAGTCAGAAGATGAAGAGGATTACGATCCCCTGTCTGTTGTCCTTAGTTGGCAGGAAGCAACTTTAAATGTTACCCCGCCACCAACGACTTGGACCTTATGGAAGTTCAAAACATGAGCGCCTTCTTGCTGCACTATCTTCAACATGATGCCCATATTCTTAGGGTTAGAAATAGTGCTGGCTACCGGATTGCCACAATTTTAGATCCACGGTACAACAGTACATTTTGCCAGATACTTCTTCCCCTGGAAAGAGACGCGCGCGCATGCTGGAGTATCGAAACACTTTTGCAGACAATCTTAAGAGTGGTTTTCTCCAAGACTGCAGTGAGGGAACGTCAAGGCGTCACCGCAAAAACATTAGCAGCAGCAGTGTAAGTAGCATAAGCAAATTCTGTGAGTCGTTTAACACATTCACATTTTTTAGACCAGCCCATGCACCAGCAGAACAGAGTATAAGTCTGAAACATTGTGAGTGACTGGAGAGGATGGTGCAGGAGTATCTGGAGCACAATATCAATGCCATCAGGGGGAGTTTGGACCCTTTTGCATTTTGGTCTTCAAAAATGGAAGAGTGGCTTGAGTTCGCCTGTCACGCCTTGGAGGTTTTGTCATGCCCAGCAGCCAGAGTTCTCTCAGAACGTGTTTTCAGCGCTGCTGGTGGTTTCCTGATGGATAAATGCATCAGACTGTCCTCTGAAAGTGTAGACCGCCTAACTTTCATCAAAATGAACAAGTCATGGGATCGGGAATTGACTTTTACACCCCAGTCGCAGGTGTCGTTTTTATTGTCAGGCGCTGATCTCATGTTATTACAGTCTGTGACACCTTTGTCGTGGCTTCTATGCCTGCTGTTGTTACTGCTGCTGATGTTGCAAACAATTTTTTTAAATGTGGAGACTCCCAAGTTGGGTCTTCATCGGGTGGGTTACCTGTAGCAGTAGAGCTCTCAGACCAGCAGGCCTGCACATATTTTCACTCAACTACCTGTGTTACTATGCTGACATTTTTCTACCAATAGTACTCTATGAAGCTGGTGTTTGTGCCATCTGAGTGAAGCTGGGAAAAAAAAACTATTTGAGCTGTTGCATGAGGTATCAGGGCTCCCAGCAAAGACGTGTTACACCACTCCTTTAACCACCAGGTCCTCATTGAAACTTCAATTCCACGCTGTAAATGCTGGTCCAGACCCTGATACCTCATGCATGGCTCATGTCTGACTGCTGCTGTGTCATTAGCAAAGGTCAACTGTGGGTCAATTTACGTCACTTTTCATGGTGTCTGCCCCTAATTTGAGTTGTTCGGCAAGCTTTTTGTCACCCTTTAAGGTGTTGTGTACACATTTGGTTTTGCCTCCCATTCAATTTAATGGGGTTCAGGGACGTTCGTTGAACATGTTGGCGAACATCGGGACGTTCGGCGAACTGAACCTTGGAAGGTTCAGTATGTTACATGTGACTCACTTGCCAAAGACTTCAAGGCAAGTCACATGCGACTGCGACTTGTATGCAACTTGGTTGTATTTTTTTTACAGGAAAATCGCAGCTATAAAACAGTCACGCGACAGCAAGTTGCAAAGAAGTTGCACAAATATTTTTGGTCAAGTGACTTGTCTAAGAGTTGCTGTTGCATGACACATGTCGCCGTGTAACCTCGGCCGCAGGCTGGTTTCACACATCAGTTTTTTTGGCACTTGTGTCATCCATTTTTTTGGCAGAGGGATCACAAACCCAATACAATGTATTTCCCTTTTCATGTATCCTCTTCTTTTGCAGAACGATTATTCGCAAAAAGAAAACCAAAACGTCCTGCTTTGATCCGTGTTAAGAATGAAACTCATCTGTCAATGGCCCAGTAAAAAAAATAAACGGATTTCCTCTATGTGCAGTTTGTAATTTATTGGTTAATGGGTAGGAGGAGCTAGGGTTTTTTATTTATTTATACGATTATAGGTGATGCAGCAAAAATGGTAAAAACCGACACACGGACCAAAAATAGGTCCGGCACACTGAGCAAACAACACAGATTATTTTTGATGATTGCGAAAAATAAAGGATGTGGGACGCCGACCTTAGTACTCGTACAGACCAGTGCGTAATTGGTCAGTGTGCTGTACAGATCGCATACGGACAATGGAAGCCAATGTGGTAATTCACATGAAGATTTTTACATACAGACTGACGGTCGCAGCATATTCCACTTTGCTCCATATTTCGGATCAGCCAATCATAAGTCAATGAGTGCGCAAAAGGCGGATCACATACGGGTTATCATCCATGTGGCTCCAGGATTTTTCTTTTTCCAGACTCATTGCAATCATGAAAACAGGAAACCGTATTTGGTCTTTTAGTATTTGTTACATTGTTGATGTATAAAACAAATGTAGATGACAAGATGGATGAAATATTGTCCTTTTTTTTGGATGAAAATCGGACAATTTTGCATGCTCTCATCTGAATTCAGTCAAAGGGGTATGTGCACACGTTGTGGATTCTGTTGCGGTGTACAGTACCATTTTAACCAATGGAATCGAAAAAATGCTGTGCAAATTCCACGCAGATTTGCTGCGGTTTATTTTCTGCAGCATGTCAATTCTTTGCGTTTTTACACCTCTTCCATTATAGGAATCTGCAGGTGTAAAAACGCAGGGGAAATCTGCAATAAATCCGCAGGACAGCTGCACTAAATCCGTAGGTAAAACGCAGGAAATTTTACCTGTGGATTTAGCAAAATCCGCACACGAATCCGCAACGTGTGCACATACCCTAAACTTTGCACCTCACAGCTATGTACCAGCTTGCACATAATTAAAGGCTGTCTATAAGAAGTAGGCACGCCCGGAATCCAAGCTTCTCAGAATTGCACCATTGCAGCAAGGTAAGGCCATGCTTTGGTGGTCTCTGGAGTGACTTACATACAAAGGTTTCATGAGTATGTTTGCAAAAATTAAAGTGATGAAAAAAAAAAATCACAAATTTAGTAGAGCTGAATAGTTTGGGGGCTGTTATACTGAGGCCGAGTGGGTCTAATAGGATATATTTGTGTGGCAGCTACACGCCAGCATGTCTGGGTTCAGTCTCTGTTATGTGGACATGAAATACTCATCAGTATTGGATATTTAGTGATATTTTCTAGCATGTGATACACACACTACTTAGTAACCTTCAGCTCTGATGTCTGTGATTCTATTTTCTCCAACTTGCTGTTTCCAAGTAATAAAACTATTCTACTCTTGTCTGTAAGGAAATTCCCAGTACTCGCTTTGCCCATGCGAAACTTACTAACTTTGGTCGTGGAAGGGCCCAGGCAATTTCAGAAAAAGCAAGCTGGTCAAACGTAAGGCTATGTACCCACGTATGCAGAAAATTCCGGACTAAAAACCGGACTCCTTTCCAGGAAACGCATGTTTGTTTTTGCACATTTTTATGCGTTTTTTTTTTTTTATAGTTAGAAATGCGGATTTTTCCTCAAAATTAATAAGCATGCTGCGTTTTTTACCGCGATGCGCTTTTTTTTTTTTTTTTTTTCACGGAAAGAAACGCATCAATATGCACAAAAAGTGCGGAATTCAATAAAATGAATGGGATGCTTCATGTAAGCATTTTTGCCGGTAAAAAAACGCATAAAAAAAAAAACTTACGTGGGTACACAGCCTCAGTGTATTTCATGAGCTGATGAACACACAGGTATTTCTATATGTAGATTGGTAATACAATAAATTGGTTTGATAAGTAGAGACCAAAAAATGTTTTCTGGTTGAGGTGCCACCTGCAGGTCATTTTTCTTTACTGCAGGTTTATGAAAATTAATGTTTAAATTGTATTTAGTGATAAAATCTTTCAAATGGTGCATCATTTTTGTGTGTGGGTGCAGTATGAACGGGGATACAAAGGAATCACCGAAAAAGTGTTTAGAAATAATAGCATAGATAAGGTGCACAAAAGACTTTTATGCATCTTATATTGGGAATTTCTGTATTTATTTTACTAATTTATATAGTGCTATTAATTCCACAGCACTTTACAGACATTTTTGACACTGTTCCCGATGGGGCTCACAATCAAGAATTCTTATCACTATGTCTTTGGAATATGGGAGTACCCAGAGGAAAACCCATGCAAACACAGGGAGAACATCCAAACCCCTTGCAGATGTTGTTCTTGTTGAGATTTGAACCCAGGACCGCTGCAAATGTTTAAACTTTTATTTTTGGAGGGGTGGCGTCAAAATTATTTTTTTTATTTTATTTTTTATTTTTTTTTTTCCTGCTGGAAATTACAAGTAGCTTTTGATGATATAAAAAAAAAAAAAAAAAAAAAAAATGATGGACCTAGCCATATGATTTTTTTTTTCTCTTATTTTTTTCTTTTATTATTTTTATTGTAGCTTTAGAATGGTGCCTCTAATGTAAGGTCCCTGCCCCCAGTCTCAATTATCCTTTGCCATTTTCACTTTCTATCGCTCACACTTATGTCAGTCTCCCTCAGTTTGTGACCTCCCAGATCGCTCCAGTGTTTGCGGGGAAATCTGTGAGTCACAAGTCATTGTAGGTTTGTTCTTGCTCTTATTGACCACCTGCCAGTCAAAAACTGCGCTTGTGGTCACCGGCTCATTATGAGACCCAGACGAAGCGTGTTTCAAGCGAAACAGCTGTTACTCATCTCTGTTCCTCCATGTTTTGCTTATGTTACCCCAACAAAGCTGCTGTCTCAAGTAACCAGTGGTGAGGGATGCTGCTTTCTACCTTATCACTTGTCCACAGGTTCATTGATCTGGTTAAAACAACTATTGTCCATGGCAACGGGTACAGCATAGCTTTTTTTTTTTTTTTTTCCCCCCCAATCACACTTTATTAGTTTCCATAGTGGACTTGAAAATATATTTGAAAAATGCCTCCATAATGCCCACGGCTGCCATAAAAAGCCATCAGGTCCCCATGATCCCGTCATGGAAAGGGAGATGGCAGCAATGGATGTGCCACAGAGGTGGGGATGGTGCCACTTAAAAAAACCCTTTTGATTGACAGCAGCAGTGCTATGGAATATGTTGGCGCTATAGAGATAAAAATGACCACTGATCAGAGCTGGCTGTTTGTTGCTGCTAGAGGCAGGCGCCAGCTGTATAACACCGCCAGCACCTGTACTATGTGCACCATATGCCTGCTATATGGCTTGAAGTGTTAAAAACTAAAGCTCATTTGCTTTTCTTTTGATAAATGAGGCACAAAATGCCTCTTATCGCAATTTTAATGAATTGTATAATAAAGTGGCATTCGTGAAAATATTGAGGAGGGAAAAGAACAAGCCGAAAAATCTCTAAGGCTGTGTGCACATGATGCAGAATTACTGCGGATCCGCAGCGGATTTTATTGTGCAGAAATGCTGCGGATCCGCAGTGTGATGTACAGTAGCATGTAAATCAATGAAAAAAAAAAACACTGTGCAGACGCTGCAGATTTTTCCGTGCGGTTTTCCTGCGGTACAAAATCCGCAGCATGTCACTACTTTTGTGCGGTTTTCCACCTCCCCAGTCTCCAAATCCGCAGGGGGAAAACTGCAAGAAAGCCACATTAAGAATGGAAGAAATCCGCAGGAAAAATGCAGGCCGTTTGACCTGCGGATTTCTTCAATTCTGTGCGGAAAAATCCACAGGGCAAAAAAGTCCGTCTGCTCTCAGCCTAATAGAGGTAAAAGTCTACATATATATATATACACTTTTATCTTTTACAATTCAGAGTGATTTTTAAAATTTCTTTCTTTTTACAACTCTGAAGGCGATATGCACTGATATATATATATATATATATATATTTTTTTTTTTCTGCCAGATTACTTACAGAAGCGCCCTGCAGATAGGTTGAGCTCATTATCTCTTTGAAATGGACAATGACATTGATAACGTGACTAAAAAGATATTAAACCGAACGCTCTACATAATCTACCTGCTGACCGGAGAGGTGAGAAAAATCCAATATCTGCTACTAGCTGAAGAGCTCGGCATAGCATCCCCTGTATATACCTGTCTGACATCTCCCCCAGTATATACACCTGTATGTCATGTCCCCCTGTATATAGTATATATGTGTATGTCTTCTCCCCCTGTATATAGTATATATGTGTATGTCTTCTCCCCTGTACTGTATATACGTGTGTGTGTCTTCTCCCCCTGTACTGTATATACGTGTGTGTGTCTTCTCCCCCTGTACTGTATATACGTGTGTGTGTCTTCTCCCCCTGTACTGTATATACGTGTGTGTGTGTGTCTTCTCCCCCTGTACTGTATATACGTGTGTGTGTGTGTCTTCTCCCCCTGTACTGTATGTGTGTGTGTGTGTCTTCTCCCCCTGTACTGTATGTGTGTGTGTGTGTCTTCTCCCCCTGTACTGTATGTGTGTGTGTGTGTCTTCTCCCCCTGTACTGTATATACGTGTGTGTGTGTGTCTTCTCCCCCTGTACTGTATATACGTGTGTGTGTGTGTCTTCTCCCCCTGTACTGTATATACGTGTGTGTGTGTGTCTTCTCCCCCTGTACTGTATATACGTGTGTGTGTGTGTCTTCTCCCCCTGTACTGTATATACGTGTGTGTGTGTGTCTTCTCCCCCTGTACTGTATATACGTGTGTGTGTGTGTCTTCTCCCCCTGTACTGTATATACGTGTGTGTGTGTGTCTTCTCCCCCTGTACTGTATATACGTGTGTGTGTGTCTTCTCCCCCTGTACTGTATATACGTGTGTGTGTGTGTGTGTCTTCTCCCCCTGTACTGTATATACGTGTGTGTGTGTGTGTGTGTCTTCTCCCCCTGTACTGTATATACGTGTGTGTGTGTGTGTGTCTTCTCCCCCTGTACTGTATATACGTGTGTGTGTGTGTGTGTGTCTTCTCCCCCTGTACTGTATATACGTGTGTGTGTGTCTTCTCCCCCTGTACTGTATATACGTGTGTGTGTGTGTGTGTGTCTTCTCCCCCTGTACTGTATATACGTGTGTGTGTGTGTGTCTTCTCCCCCTGTACTGTATATACGTGTGTGTGTGTGTCTTCTCCCCCTGTACTGTATATACGTGTGTGTGTCTTCTCCCCCTGTACTGTATATACGTGTGTGTCTTCTCCCCCTGTACTGTATATACGTGTGTGTGTGTGTGTCTTCTCCCCCTGTACTGTATATACGTGTGTGTGTGTGTCTTCTCCCCCTGTACTGTATATACGTGTGTGTGTGTGTCTTCTCCCCCTGTACTGTATATACGTGTGTGTGTGTGTCTTCTCCCCCTGTACTGTATATACGTGTGTGTGTGTGTCTTCTCCCCCTGTACTGTATATACGTGTGTGTGTGTGTCTTCTCCCCCTGTACTGTATATACGTGTGTGTGTGTGTCTTCTCCCCCTGTACTGTATATACGTGTGTGTGTGTGTCTTCTCCCCCTGTACTGTATATACGTGTGTGTGTGTGTGTCTTCTCCCCCTGTACTGTATATACGTGTGTGTGTGTGTCTTCTCCCCCTGTACTGTATATACGTGTGTGTGTGTGTCTTCTCCCCCTGTACTGTATATACGTGTGTGTGTGTGTCTTCTCCCCCTGTACTGTATATACGTGTGTGTGTGTGTCTTCTCCCCCTGTACTGTATATACGTGTGTGTGTGTGTCTTCTCCCCCTGTACTGTATATACGTGTGTGTGTGTCTTCTCCCCCTGTACTGTATATACGTGTGTGTGTGTGTCTTCTCCCCCTGTACTGTGTGTCTTCTCCCCCTGTACTGTGTGTCTTCTCCCCCTGTACTGTGTGTCTTCTCCCCCTGTACTGTGTGTGTCTTCTCCCCCTGTACTGTGTGTGTGTGTCTTCTCCCCCTGTACTGTGTGTGTGTGTGTGTGTGTGTGTCTTCTCCCCCTGTACTGTATGTGTGTGTGTGTGTGTGTGTGTCTTCTCCCCCTGTACTGTATGTGTGTGTGTGTCTTCTCCCCCTGTACTGTATGTGTGTGTGTGTGTCTTCTCCCCCTGTACTGTATGTGTGTGTGTGTGTGTGTCTTCTCCCCCTGTACTGTATGTGTGTGTGTGTGTGTGTCTTCTCCCCCTGTACTGTATGTGTGTGTGTGTGTCTTCTCCCCCTGTACTGTATGTGTGTGTGTGTGTGTCTTCTCCCCCTGTACTGTATATACGTGTGTGTGTGTGTCTTCTCCCCCTGTACTGTATATACGTGTGTGTGTGTGTCTTCTCCCCCTGTACTGTATATACGTGTGTGTGTGTCTTCTCCCCCTGTACTGTATATACGTGTGTGTGTGTCTTCTCCCCCTGTACTGTGTGTCTTCTCCCCCTGTACTGTGTGTGTCTTCTCCCCCTGTACTGTGTGTGTCTTCTCCCCCTGTACTGTGTGTGTGTGTCTTCTCCCCCTGTACTGTATATACGTGTGTGTGTCTTCTCCCCCTGTACTGTATATACGTGTGTGTCTTCTCCCCCTGTACTGTATATACGTGTGTGTGTGTGTGTGTCTTCTCCCCCTGTACTGTATATACGTGTGTGTGTGTGTCTTCTCCCCCTGTACTGTATATACGTGTGTGTGTGTGTCTTCTCCCCCTGTACTGTATATACGTGTGTGTGTGTGTCTTCTCCCCCTGTACTGTATATACGTGTGTGTGTGTGTCTTCTCCCCCTGTACTGTATATACGTGTGTGTGTGTGTCTTCTCCCCCTGTACTGTATATACGTGTGTGTGTGTGTCTTCTCCCCCTGTACTGTATATACGTGTGTGTGTGTGTCTTCTCCCCCTGTACTGTATATACGTGTGTGTGTGTGTCTTCTCCCCCTGTACTGTATATACGTGTGTGTGTGTGTCTTCTCCCCCTGTACTGTATATACGTGTGTGTGTGTGTGTCTTCTCCCCCTGTACTGTATATACGTGTGTGTGTGTGTGTCTTCTCCCCCTGTACTGTATATACGTGTGTGTGTGTGTCTTCTCCCCCTGTACTGTATATACGTGTGTGTGTGTCTTCTCCCCCTGTACTGTATATACGTGTGTGTGTGTGTCTTCTCCCCCTGTACTGTGTGTCTTCTCCCCCTGTACTGTGTGTCTTCTCCCCCTGTACTGTGTGTCTTCTCCCCCTGTACTGTGTGTGTCTTCTCCCCCTGTACTGTGTGTGTGTGTCTTCTCCCCCTGTACTGTGTGTGTGTGTGTGTGTGTGTCTTCTCCCCCTGTACTGTATGTGTGTGTGTGTGTGTGTGTCTTCTCCCCCTGTACTGTATGTGTGTGTGTGTGTGTGTGTGTGTCTTCTCCCCCTGTACTGTATGTGTGTGTGTGTGTCTTCTCCCCCTGTACTGTATGTGTGTGTGTGTGTCTTCTCCCCCTGTACTGTATGTGTGTGTGTGTGTGTGTCTTCTCCCCCTGTACTGTGTGTGTGTGTGTGTCTTCTCCCCCTGTACTGTATGTGTGTGTGTGTGTCTTCTCCCCCTGTACTGTATGTGTGTGTGTGTGTGTCTTCTCCCCCTGTACTGTATATACGTGTGTGTGTGTGTCTTCTCCCCCTGTACTGTATATACGTGTGTGTGTGTGTGTCTTCTCCCCCTGTACTGTATATACGTGTGTGTGTGTCTTCTCCCCCTGTACTGTATATACGTGTGTGTGTGTGTCTTCTCCCCCTGTACTGTGTGTCTTCTCCCCCTGTACTGTGTGTCTTCTCCCCCTGTACTGTGTGTGTCTTCTCCCCCTGTACTGTGTGTGTCTTCTCCCCCTGTACTGTGTGTGTGTGTCTTCTCCCCCTGTACTGTATGTGTGTGTGTGTGTGTCTTCTCCCCCTGTACTGTATGTGTGTGTGTGTGTGTCTTCTCCCCCTGTACTGTATGTGTGTGTGTGTGTGTGTGTCTTCTCCCCCTGTACTGTATGTGTGTGTGTGTGTGTCTTCTCCCCCTGTACTGTATGTGTGTGTGTGTGTGTGTGTCTTCTCCCCCTGTACTGTATGTGTGTGTGTGTGTCTTCTCCCCCTGTACTGTATGTGTGTGTGTGTGTGTCTTCTCCCCCTGTACTGTATGTGTGTGTGTGTGTGTCTTCTCCCCCTGTACTGTATATACGTGTGTGTGTGTGTCTTCTCCCCCTGTACTGTATATACGTGTGTGTGTGTGTGTCTTCTCCCCCTGTACTGTATATACGTGTGTGTGTGTCTTCTCCCCCTGTACTGTATATACGTGTGTGTGTGTGTCTTCTCCCCCTGTACTGTGTGTCTTCTCCCCCTGTACTGTGTGTCTTCTCCCCCTGTACTGTGTGTGTCTTCTCCCCCTGTACTGTGTGTGTCTTCTCCCCCTGTACTGTGTGTGTGTGTCTTCTCCCCCTGTACTGTATGTGTGTGTGTGTGTGTGTGTCTTCTCCCCCTGTACTGTATGTGTGTGTGTGTGTGTGTCTTCTCCCCCTGTACTGTATGTGTGTGTGTGTGTGTGTCTTCTCCCCCTGTACTGTATGTGTGTGTGTGTGTCTTCTCCCCCTGTACTGTATGTGTGTGTGTGTGTGTGTCTTCTCCCCCTGTACTGTATGTGTGTGTGTGTGTGTGTCTTCTCCCCCTGTACTGTATGTGTGTGTGTGTGTGTGTGTCTTCTCCCCCTGTACTGTATGTGTGTGTGTGTGTGTGTGTCTTCTCCCCCTGTACTGTATGTGTGTGTGTGTGTGTCTTCTCCCCCTGTACTGTATGTGTGTGTGTGTGTCTTCTCCCCCTGTACTGTATGTGTGTGTGTGTGTCTTCTCCCCCTGTACTGTATGTGTGTGTGTGTGTGTGTCTTCTCCCCCTGTACTGTATGTGTGTGTGTGTGTGTGTCTTCTCCCCCTGTACTGTATGTGTGTGTGTGTGTGTGTGTCTTCTCCCCCTGTACTGTATGTGTGTGTGTGTGTGTGTGTCTTCTCGCAGGTTTCCTCCCGTCTGTACACGGTAGAGGCGCAGTCTCTGCTGAGATGTTTTAGTGGCCCTTGAGGAAGCAGCTCTTGCCTCCTTTTCTTCCTTTTCTGTATTCCTTTCTGTAAGTCTTGCTAATTGAAATAAGAATAATAGGCCTCAGTTCCCACAACTGTCTACAAGGAAAACTGTTGCTAATGGCATCCAATCACAACTCAGCTTTCCCCAAGGGTGGTTTGCACGTTCATGACCGGGCCAACTTTTACAATTCTGACCACTGTCCCTTTGAGGTAAAACCTCTGAAACGCTTCCATGGATCCTGGTGATTCTGACAATGTTTTCTCGTGACATATTGTACTTCATGTTAGTGGTAAAATTTCATTCAAATAACTTGTGTTTATTTGTGAAAAAAAGAAATGTGGCAAAAATTTTGAAAATTTCGCAATTTTCCAACTTTGATTTAAGAGCATAAAAATTCACAGATATGTCACACAATAAACTTAACTAACATTTCCCACATGTTTACTTTACATCAGCACAATTTTGGAACCAAAATTTTTTTTTTTTGTTAGGAAGTTATAATGGTTAAAAGTTGACCAGCGATTTCTCATTTTTACAACACCATTTTATTTTTAGGGACCACATCACATTTGAAGTCACTTTGAGGAGTCTATATGATAGAAAATACCCAAAAGTGACACCATTCTAAAAACTGCAACCCTTAAGGTGCTCAAAACCACATTCAAGAAGTTTATTAACCCTTCAGGTGCTTCACAGGAATTTTTTGAATCCTTAAAAAAAAAAAAAAGGAACACTTAACTTTTTTCACAAAAAATATTACTTCAGGTCCAATTTTTTTTTTATTTAACCAAGGATAACAGGAGAAATTGCACAGCAAAAGTTATTGTGCAATTTCTCATGAGTACGCTGATACCTGATATGTGGGGGGGGAACCACTGTTTGGGCGCATGGCAGAGCTCAGAAGGGAAGGAGCGCCATTTGACTTTTTCAATGCAAAATTGGCTGGAATTCAGATCGGACGCCATGTCACATTTGGAGAGCCCCTGATGTACCTAAACAGTGGAAACCCCCCACAAGTGACCCCATTTTGGCAACTAGACCCCCCAACTTATCTAGATATGTGGTGAGAACTTTGAACCCACAAGGGCTTCACAGAAGTTTATAAAGTACAGCCGTACAATTAAAAAATCATTTTTTTTTCCACAAAATTGATCTTTTCACCCTCAATTTTCATTTTTCCAAGGGTAACAGGACCACAAAAGTTATTGTGCAATTTGTCCGGAGTATGCTGATACCCTTTATGTGGGGGTAAACCACTATTTGGGTGCATGGGAGAGCTCGGAAGGGAAGCAGCGCAATTTGACTTTTTTGGCTGGAATTGGGATTGGGCGCCATGCCGCGTTTGGAAAGCCCCTGATGTGCCTAAACAGTGGAAACCCCCCACAAATGACACCATTTTGGAAACTAGACCCCCCAAGGAACTTATCTAGATGTGTGGTGAGCACTTTGAACCCCCAAGGGCTTCATAGAAGTTTATAATGCCTGGGCGTGAAAATACAAAAATCGTTTTTTTTTTTGTTTTTCCCCCCCACAAAAATGATATTTTTGCCCCCAATTTTTTATTTTCCTAAGGGTAACAGGAGAAATTGGACCCCAAAAGTTGTTTTGCAATTTGTCCTGAGTAGGCTGATAACCATATGTGGGGGCAAAACACTGTTTGGGCACATGGCAGAGCTTGGAACGGAAGGAGCACCATTTGACTTTTTCAACGCAGAATTGGCTGGAATTGAGTTCAGATGCCATGTTGCGTTTGAAGAGCACATGATGTGCCCAAACAGTGGAAACCCCCCCAATGGTATGTGCTCATGCTGCGGTTTTGGCCCTGCAGAACTGCAGCAGTTCCGCAGACATGGTACTTTACCATGTTAGCCTATGGGTTTTCAAAACCGCAGTGCTCACGCTGCGGTTTTTTACCTGCGGAAAAGCTGCAGGTTTTTTTCCGCAGCATGTCAATTGTTTCTGCGGATTCTGCTGCGGTTTGCCACCTATTCCATTGTCCAGGTGTCAAACCGCAGCAAAACCACAGGTCACTTTACCTGCGGTTTTACCTGCGGTTCCGTGGGAAAAAACCCGCAGGTGAATCTGCAGTGTGTGCACATACCCTAATCTCAACCCTAACGGGAAAATGGAAATTTTTTTTTAAATTTTATTATTTTTCCCTAACGAAGGGGGTGATAACGGGGGGTTTGATTTACTATTTATGGCGGATTTTATGTTTGGCAGCTATCACACGCTAAAAGACGCTTTTTATTGTAAAAAGTTTTTGCATCACCACATATTGAGAGCTATAATTTTTCCGTATTTTGACCCACCGAGTCATGTGAGGTCTTATTTTTTGCGGGACAAGCTGATTTTTTTTTTTTTTTTATTGGTACCATTTTCAGGCACGTGACATTTTTTGATCGCTTTTTTTTCTGATTTTGTGTTTTTTTTTTTTTGTTTTTTTTTTTACGCAGAATGAACAAAAACCAGCATTTCTTTTGGGGGGTGCGTTTACACCGTTCCCCCTGCGGTAAAATTGATAAGGCAGTTTTATTCTTTGGGTCAGTACGGTTACAGCGATGCCTCATTTGTGTTTTTTTATGTGTTGGGGCTTTTTATGCAGTAAAAGCAATTTTAGATAAAAAAATTATTTTTGCATCGCTTTACTCTGCGAGCTATAAATTTTTATTTTTCCGCTGATGCTGTATGGCGGCTCTTTTTTGCGGGACAAGATGACCTTTTCAGCGGTACCATGGTTATTTATATGCGTCTTTTTGATTGCGTGTTATTGCACTTCTTGTTTGGCGGTATGATCATAAAGCTTTATTTTTTTTTTTTGCTTTATTTTTTATTTTTTTAAGGGGTTCACTAAAGGGGGTTAACTAATGGGACAGTTTTATAGGGCGGGTTGTTACGGACGTGGCGATACCAAATATGTGTACTTTTATTTTATCTTTTTTTTTTTTTTTCCAAAAAATGAGTATGTATAATTTTTTTTTTTTTTACTTTATTACAATGTGGGACATCACTGTCCTGTGACAGATCGCTGATCTGTCACATCACAGATTGCTGTGACAGATCAGCAATCTGTCACAGGCAGTACAGAAGGCTTCCTTGTGCCTGCGCTTTGCAGGCACTGAGGAAGCCAGCTCCCTGCAGGCCCCCAAAGCTCCCCGCCGCCTTTTTGGAACCGGAGACCTGCAGGAAAGGCGCGCCCCCCCCCGCAGCGGCGCTGCACATCGCGCTGCTGCGGGGGTCGCAGGGAAGCACGGAGGGAGCCCCCTCCCAATGCTTCCCTAATTCCCTGGCACACTGCGATCGTGTTTGATTGCAGTGTGCCAGGGGTTAACGTGTCTGGGGCGGTTCCTGACCGCCCCTGACACATAGTGCCAGGTGTCAGCTCTGATAATCAGCTGACACCCGGCCGCGATCAGCGGCGCTCACCACGTGGGCGCCGCTGATCGCTATGACGCACTATCCCGTCCCTGGGAATTAAGTCCCAGGGCACATGGACGGGATAGTACGTCACATGACAGAAAGGGGGTTAAACAGCTCTGGTGAAATAAAAGATGCTTAGTGATTGGTTGCTATGGGCAACACAGGCAGTGTGACCTGTTGTGGTCGGTAAGATGTGCCTCTGAAATATATTATATTACGATATTATGTTTTGCGTGTGGAGTGAGTGTGGCCATACATACATACATACATACATACATACATACATACAGTATATATCTGATCAGAGAAATCTGCTTCTTTCACTTCCTTGATCTCTCTTTATGGAGAAAATCTGTATTCGGTGAAGATAGATTTTTACCTGTGAATTAAGACATAGAAAAACTATACTGCATTTCTATTGGGATAGAATCATGGAGATGGAGATACACCCTTAATTCACAGGTAAAATCTATGTCTCTTACCTCATGTGCAAGTATTGCAGGACCTTAGGTATCCCTGGTTACGACCAGTGATATAGTGATGGTTATCTAGTTGCTAGTGGTCTTAACCATGGATACCTAAGGTCCTGCAATACTTGCACATGAGGTAAGAAACAAAAAAAAAAAAAAAAAAAAAAAAAAAAAATATATATATATATCTTTTTTTAATTGGAGGTGTTTATTATTTATTAATAGCAATCATCTTATTCTTCTTATTTATTGGGATAGGATCTTGGAGGTGGAAATAACCCTTAGAGAATTTTGCCAATGAGAGATCAGTCATGGAAGAAAGAAGCCGATTTCTCCAACATATATTACAAAGTTTCTTATTTTCATGTGTGCCATGTTGTGTTTTTGCTCTTCCCATAAATCACTGGTTGCGTAAGGCTTTCAGAATATTAATGTTTTCTCCTGTTTTTAATATACAGAAGTACACGATGGTGAAGAAGGCATCCAGTGAAACCTTGTACGAGAAAGGCAGTCCACATGGCTCAGAGGGAAGGAAACAGACTCCGAAGCCCAGCGCACCGCCACCGCCTCATCCACCTGTACAGGAGAATAAAGACAAGATTCTAGAAATCAACAATCAAATAATGCAACTTCTTTCTGGAGAGGTGAATATGGGGAAAATCCAGAAACCCCCCCCCCCCCCCCTCCCCCCCAAAATGGGCAAAGGAAACTCTCCATAGGTTGCACATAACCTGTGTGGCCATAAATCCAATTAAGTTTGTACACCCGTTTTCCAAAATTCTATTCTAATCCGTTAGAAGGTCGTGGGTCTCGAGTATATTAGAGAATGATGAAATGCATCATTGTGTTTCGGAACAGATTCCTGAGCGGTGTGAGGACTCCACTGTCAATTTCTCAGCAGATGAATGGGAATTCTTAGAAGGTCGCCAGGATTTTTACACTGACGTTCTGAAGAATAAAGACCGACACACTTTATCGGGTAATGAATTTGCTTATTAATGTTTGCAGAAACTGTCAGACTTTTTTTTTTTTTTTTTTTGGACCTGTTCACACAATTTAGTATGTCGGCGACAGTAGATTGAGGGGGAAGAATGATACCTGAGGATCAGGCAAATCTGTTTTTTAAACTTACATGTCTGATCACTTGTCCCCCAATGAATTTGCATGAACACATGGTGGGGGCTAATCACGTATGCTGTAAATATGTGGGGTCTGGCCAGTGTTTGACACAATCTGGTTTTAATAATCAGTCACGTACTTCGTCAGAGTATACCCTGCAGAACTTGCCGTTGTGCTGACTTTAGCAATTTTTTTTTTTTTTTTATGTAATTTGACTCCTGGGCAGACATATCATTACTGCAGACGCACAGGAGGTATGGACATTAGAGACCCATTTCCACCTCCAAAACTCTTGGAATTGTGCTTGTTGAGCTAATGGACTGCAAAGGGCCCATATTTGTCTGCCAGTCATTTTACTGCTTGACTGACTGAACTCCAAAGCTTTAGTTGCGTCATGTTGAGAGGCGACTATAAGGATCCCTGCGCTCCTGGCTTTGCCCTCGGCACCGCCCCTGCGCTCCTGGCTTTGCCCTCGGCACCGCCCCTGCGCTCCTGGCTTTGCCCTCGGCACCGCCCCTGCGCTCCTGGCTTTGCCCTCGGCACCGCCCCTGCGCTCCTGGCTTTGCCCTCGGCACCGCCCCTGCGCTCCTGGCTTTGCCCTCGGCACCGCCCCTGCGCTCCTGGCTTTGCCCTCGGCACCGCCCCTGCGCTCCTGGCTTTGCCCTCGGCACCGCTCCTGGCTTTGCCCTCGGCACCGCCCCTGCGCTCCTGGCTTTGCCCTCGGCACCGCCCCTGCGCTCCTGGCTTTGCCCTCGGCACCGCCCCTGAGCTCTGGCTTTTTGTTCTGTAGATTTCTTTGCATTATAGTCATGGGGAGATTACTTTACTGTGATACTACATACCTTACCCATGTACTTATGTCCTTAATGTGTGCATTATCACTCTTTATCAGCTATGCACTTTTTTTTTTTTTTTTAAACGACTGCTAGTGCAGGGTACTGTCAGAGAGGGTAGTATGAAATGGGGTAATTGCTATAAGGAGGATGGCCATTTAACAATGTTTATAGCTCTTCCCTCGAGATCTTTTTAAAGGGAACCTGTCACCTCATTTTTTTTGTATATAAGCTGCAGCCACTGCCATTAGGGGCTTATCTACAGCGTTCTATAATGCCCCCGATGTAAGCTGAAAGAGAAGAAAAACAAGTTGGATTATTCTCACCCAGGGGCGGTCCGGTCCAGTGAGTGTTGCGGGTCCGGCGCTTCCCATCTTCATGCAATGATGTCCTCTTCCTTGCTTCCTGGCATGGCTCCTGCGACACCCATCGGACCGGACCACCCCTGGGTGAGTATAATCTACCTTGTTTTTCTTATCTTCCAGGTTACATTGGGGGCTTATCTACAGCATTATAGAATGCTGTAGATAAGCCCCTAATGGTGGTGGCCGCAGCTTATATGCGAAAAATGAGGTGACAGATTCCCTTTTAAATCTGTGTATGAGGGGAATATTCAGCTCTAATTCTTAAAACCAGAGCTCAAACTACTATAAACAAGTTAAGAAATTGAAATCCACTAAAAAAACATAATCAAGCAAAAACAAAACCCATAAAATTAAGTTACTACCAGGAGATGATCAGATTAGCCAAATGTCTTTTATTTTACACAAATTGAGTTTAGTAAAAATTCAGCTTTATACCTGGACTTACACCTCCAGCGTGGGTTCTATTCCAATTATTTCCTAACATATTTTTTTTTTTTTTTTTTTCAGGTGAACAAAAAGAAACTGTGACAGAACAATCAACTTCTGTTAAAAAGAAGATCCTACAAGAACTTCTTGAAGAAAGTACCCAATCTTCAGTTAAAGGTGCAAAAGGTGGTAGAAAAAAAATGTCTTCAGGTCCTCCTGCAATCTCTCAATCTTTACCTGACCTCCCCACAGAACAAAACACAAAAAATGAGGAATTTCCTTCATCTACCAAAATTACTAGTTTGCCTCTAAATTACCAACGCTCCCCAATAAATCTTTGTAAGACGTTCTCCTGTCTGGAGTGTGGCATGAGGTTTCCATACAAAAGGAATCTTACCGTACACAAAAGAATACATTCATTTCCATTTACTCAAAGTGGAAATGGCTCCAAGCAGCCTTACTTGTATGACAGGTCCAGTCTCACCTACCGAAAGGCTATTCAGGTTTTCCGGTGCCTCGAATGTGACTTATCTTTTAACTGTGAAATAGGCCTTCAGTTGCACATGAAAATTCACAAAGTGAAGGAATTTCCATGTCTTGAATGTGTAATAATCTTTAAGTCGAACAATCTTCTAATCCAACACCAAACTAACAATGCGACTGATCTGTCGTATCCATGTAAGGTATGTGGGAAAATCTTCACCTATAGTAAATGTCTTCATCAGCATCAGAAAACCCACAAGGACCAGACAGAATTCCCTTGTCTTCAGTGCGGGAAAAAATTGACAACCAAAAGTGGTCTATTTAAACACACCCAAAAATTTCATGGACAAAACCCGCAGTTAAGCAAAAATGTCGCATCTTCAGATTATGATGATACCCCAGCACCTACAACTGGAAAGTAGATGAGTTTAAAAGGAAGAAGGGCATTGGTTGAGCGTGTCATAATTTATGCCACAAAAAGGGGTGTAAATTACAACCGCATTGAACTCTAGTCCACGACGTTACCATTTCTTATGGTCGCTGAAAAATTTGCCAAATTCATAAAGGGACAATCGCTTCTTAAAATATTTTACGGCATTTTGCTCCAGAAGACACTTCATCGAAACACCAGTCTAGATGGTGAAAATCGATTTGCAGGGCCTGCTCCAGCTGGCACATCGGTAATCTGTAGATACTAGTTGGGGGGGCCCTGCGACGTGTCTCTTGCCTTCCGGCATATGTGCCTCTCTTTATGAGCTGGCCTGGCACAACTTTACACTTGCCGTATTCTGCAGGAATGGCCTTACACGCCAGATCAGCTAATCAAAAGACCCGCGGATGCCAACAGGTCACCTGTCTGGTGGGAACGGATCATGGACATAGCCAGTGGATGGGGTCCAATTAAGCAATTTCTACTATCTCTAGGTCTCCATGATTTTGCACCGTTGTCTCTTGCCCCAATTTGGCAAATATTTTAAAACCGAAAAGCAATATAAATAATGATTGTACTGAATTCTTGAATCCCATTCTGGCCTTGGGTCAAATGACCCAAACGGATGGCATCATCTGTGAATTTTGCTTTTAGTTTGGGTTATCAGACTTGTGGCTGTAGTACTTATGCTAAGATGTGGCCCTGTAACCACCACTTAAATGGTGAATTTTTTTTTTAGCTTTGTAATTATGGCCAACGCCACTGGCCTGTGATTAAATTTAACCCAAAATAAGACCCCCATACACATTACAGATCTGTGGGGTCAGACAGCTTTTATTTAATGTCTGCATGGGCCTCATGATTTTCGATGACCAGTCCTCTTGTCTGGCGTAGTGTAAAGCCACTGCCAGGCTACTCTCCTTAAGATCACAGAAATGTTTAACTAAACATTGCTGTGTATGATGGGAGAGATGGCCGTCAGCTTAACGATTGTTGGCTTTCTAATGTGTATGGCCAACATTAGACTTCCATTGTGTATCTAAAATGAGGACCCCAGAATGCAGCCATATTGGTTGCCTGAAAGTGGCTAAAGGCTGATTTTACATGGCTATAATATGGATGTAACAACCAGACATCCTAACTTTCTATGGTCCTCCTACGCTTCATTAACTTCAAACAAAGTTCAATGGATCATTTTCTGTGTGACATTCTGGAACCAGACTACAAAACCTATATGGATGGGCTTAATGTACTTTGTCACCAGGTCAAGAGAGTAGCTCTTGTTCTTAACGTCCCACTCCTCCCCTAAGTATTCTTCACTTTTAAAAATCCACCATACAGTTCCAGAGATGTGGTCATTTTTTTTATTTAGTGTCAATTTTTATGGTTTTAACAAAGGGGTGTGGCTCACGTCATCCTCTGGGGTGTGTCTTACTTGGTCTGCTGTGTATTACCTTAAGCCACACCTATTTAGAAAATGCCCTAAAACATTTGCACTGAATTAAATGGCTCTGGAACCGTTTGGTAGACATTAAAAAAAAAAAAAAAAAATATATATGCTATGCATTACTCAGAGGAGTGGCTGGAACAAAATCTCCCTGCTTCTGACCTGGTGACAAATCCTCTTAACTGTATTTCTAATCTAAAAGCAAGATCCACAGCCAAACTTCAACAGACTGAAGGAGATAGAATTCTATCTCCTTCAGTCTGTTGAAGTTTGGCTGTGGACGATGGGATGTAATATCTTGAATATGAACAGTTAAGCGGACACAATGCAACAATCTGAATGGGTCCTTAGCCTGCAGTCACACAGTCTCCTGCCATCATTAAGCAGATTTTTATTTATTTATTTTTTTTAATGTATAAATAGACCCTTGTTTTGGCAAAATAAAAAGCTATAAAAATGTAACATGGTGCCACATTAAAAATAGACATGAGTCATGTAGGTACATATTTGGCAAGGTACGGTAGGCTTTAAGATTTATCTACAATGCTAGGTACCCTAGTAGTGTTTAGACATTGTCTGTTTTGGTCTCTAATTTACTAAAATATCATTTTATTGTCAATGTTTTTAATAAAGTGGAGTTTAGTTATGTAATGATATTTGTCGTCCTTCCATCTGTCAGGGTGAGTTCTGACCACAACATGTATAAAGATCAGTGAGTTGTGCTACTGTTAAAGGGAATTGGTCATGTACTTTGCTATCAAATTGCCCCCAATGTCTTGTAAGTGATGCAACGTACATCACCAACATGTTTTTATCAAGCATAACGTCTTAGTATTAATTGTAAAAAATGCTTATACTCTGCCTCACATACAGGTGTTTCTCACAAAATTAGGATATCCTCAAAAAGTTAATTTAAGTTGATGACTATATAATGAGTTTCACTATTTGTAGTCATTACACACAGAGTGATCTATTTCAAGTGTTTATTTCAGTTAACGTTGATGATTATGGCTTACAGCCAATGACAACCCAAAAGTCATTATCTCAGTAATTAGAATAATTAAAAAGACACCTGTAAAGGCTTCCAACGCATTTAAAAAGGTCCCTTAGGCTAGTTTCACACTAGCGTTTTTGAGCACAGCGACGGCCTGCGCACGGGCGCCGCTAAGCCCCGCCCCCTGCCGCGCCTCCGTCGGTAGCTCCGTCTACCGGCGCATGACGCTGCATGCGCCCTGCGTCCCCTATCTTTATCACTGGGGGTGCAGGCCATGCGCAGTATGCGCCTTTTTGACGGTGCGCCGGCGCAACCAAACTGCAGCAGGTTACGTTTTGGGGCAGGTACAGATTAACCCCTTATTGAGGGCGCACTATCTCTGTATGGAGCAGGCTCAAAAGTAAAGTCTGCCCCCTGAACCACCAGTGATGGCTCTGTTACATATCTGGCACCCACAGTACCTGATACAATTGGAAAGAGCTGTTTTAGCATCAATTTAACCCTTTAAATACTGCTGTGATGTATGATAGCAGTATTAAAAAGGGCTTTAAAACGGCGACTGACACTTTGTATGGCCATCAGCCCCCACGCAAAGCGATCATAGGGTGCTGATTGATAGACGTTGCAGCTAGGGATCTACTGGAGGCCTCCTTGTCTGCCATGTGTGATCTTCTCATGCATTGGGACACCGTCATCTGCCACATATATATTCATCACTATTACAACTGGTTATAGTAGCTGAGGGGCCCTGTTGCATAATTTTTATTGAAGCCCAAGAAGTTCAAGTTACACCTCTGATTGCATCCATGTCTCATAGTTAAAAGGTACCGAGGACTAAATCATTGAAAGTTGTGGACCATGATTACACCAGTTACTTACGACAGTGGCTCTTCACTAAGCGATGCAAGTGTTTCATTGGAATCAAAGCAGCTGAAATGAAAAAATAAAGTTCTGATTAAAAGAATTGATACTTAGGAAGCCTACAGATAAACATTATCAGCCGTGTTGTGCACAAAACAATGTGCTCTCTCAACGGCAACAGAGCAGAGCGCACTGTCACTGCAGATTGTAAGATGATTTCCCAGCATTTAAAGGGAATCTGTCACCACTTTTTTGGGATATCATATAAAAATATCATTCAATTTAGTGTCATCTTATGCATTATACAAGTACTTTTGATACCCCTTGACACGCCCCACTAATGATACATAAATACCTTTTTATTCCTCGCGCGATGTATGTAAATATGCTCGATCTGGTCCAATGGGTGGGGCTTATTTTCCGTCTCCTCCCCCCCTCCTTTGCTTGATGTACGTATTCTTTTCTGTGAATATCACAGATCGCGTACAGTTGCCACGCATGCTCATTCAAATGGCCTCTCGCGTATGCGCAGTGTGCTTTGCCCAACTGTGGGATTAGCCGAAAAACAATATTGCGCATGCATGGGCATAAGCAATTGCGTTCTATGGCCTGGAAGCATACTTGTATACTTGCGGGCCATAGAAAGCCATGGTGTGTGCCAGCGCATGTGCAATAATGACTTTATGCTTTTCCCACAATTGGGCAAAGCATACTGCGCACACGTGAGAGGCCATTTGAATGCATACACGCGGTAACTCTAAGCGATCTATGATATTCACAGAAAAGAATACGTACAGCAAGCAGAGGAGTGGTGGAGATGGACAATAAGCCCAGCCCATTAGACTAGACAGAACATATTTACATACACCGCTGGAGGAATAAAAACGATATTTATGTATTATTGGTGAGTAGTGAAAGGGTATCAAATGTACTTGTATAATGCAGAGGTGACACTAAATTGAACGATATTTTTACATAAAACATGGTGACAGATTACCTTTAAAAGCGTAACTTGAGGGTGGTTGGTGCTCCTCTTTACTAGCCAAATATTCATCTTACAAAGTGAATTGACAGTGCGCTCTGATCTGTTGCCGGCTCTTTACTACTTTTCTGATTTGGCAAGAAAGCGCAGTCTATGCACGTAGCACACAGTGCACATTGCACAGTGAACAGCCAAGCCCCTGAAATGAAGGTCACTACTAATGCTTCATTTCAGGGATAGTGCAGAGGCTGGGGAAGTGACCGAAGCTTCTCCCCTAATGATGTTTTGTCTAAATATCCCAGCGTGCACTGGGATTTTCAAACAAAGCCTCATCAAAAAGTAAGAGAGAAAAAAAAAAGATGTCGCACGCCTGCAAGGAATTTTATAGAATTGAGGGATAAAAATGGAGAACAACTTTGTAGATGGAACAGAAATGCTCATGAACAAAGGATCTGACCTCATTGGTCTTTTGATTTTGGCTCCTCCATCAGTTATCATTGCATATACATAGACATATATGCAGCCATGTTTTATACCAAATGACTGAAAGTGCCATAACTTTAAGTATATAATGTTCCATATTGTCTGTATATATCCCCCAATATATATTTAGCCTCACACTCTCCACTTACCCAATCACACTCCAATGCTCACTCTCACAAGATGTTTCTTCCTGTTCCTCCTCACTCTCATGTTCCTCACTATTGGACACATAAAACAAGTCATGTAAATCGTATATCATGTACTTTGACATCCAGATAACACAGGGTTATATAAAGATTGGGGTAGGAAATGCTGAATGAAAAGTCTCGATTAACCCCTTATTGAGGGCACACTATCTCTGTATGGAGCGGGCTCAAGAGTAAAGTCTGCCCCCTGAACCACCAGTGGCATCCAACAGTATCTGATGCAACTGCAGCTAGCCGTGATTGCATCAGTTTAGCCCTTTAAATGCTGCTGTGAAGTATGATAGCAGTATTAAAAAGGGCTTTAAAACGGCGACTGACACTTTGTAGGGCGATCGGCCCCCACGGAAAGCGATCGCAGGGTGCTGATTGATTGACATTGCAGCTAGGAGTTCACTGGAGGCCTCCGCATCTGTCATGTGTGATCTCACATGCATTGGGACACCCTTATCTGCCACTTTATATTCATCACTATTACAAATGGTTATAGCAGCTGAGGGGCCCTGTTGCATAATTTGCATAGAAGCCCAAGAAGTTCAAGTTACACCTCTGATTGCATTTATGTCTCATTGTTAAAAGGTACTGGGGACTAAACCATTGAAAGTTGTGGACCATGATTACACCAGTTACTTACGACAGTGGCACTTCATTAAATGATGCAAGTGTTTCAGTGGATCCAAAGCAGCTGAAATGAAAAAATAAAGTTCTGATTAGAAGAATTGATACTTTTGAAGCCTACAGTTAAAAGTTTCTCTTGCCGGCAACAGAGCAGAGCGCACTGTCACTGCACATTATAAGACAATTTCCCAGCATTTAAAGGCGTAACTTGTGGGCATCTGGTGCTCCTCTCTACAAGCGAAGTATTCATCTTAAAAGGTGAACTGACAGTGTGCTCTGATCTGTTGCCGGCTCATTACTACTGATTTGAGCCGGCGAGAAAATCCACTGTCTTTGTGCATATCGCCCAGGACTAGCCCAGCCCCTGAAATGAAGGTCACTGCTAACACTTAATTTCAGTAACAGGGCAATGATTGGGACAGTGACTGCAGCCTCTGCCTCCTGATGAAGGTTTATTTGAGTATCCAAGCATGCACTGGGATTTTTAAATGAAGCGTCATCAAAAAGAAAGTAAGAAAAAGAAAGAAAAGCAGTTGGATAGTGTAGTTAGGGAAGGATATGGAATTTTTAATTAAAGTATATTAGAAAATAACTTCAATTTTGGCATTAAATAGATAGGGATTTAGAATGAAAACCACTTTGTATTTCGGGCTATTCCTGTAACACCATGGCTAATATAAAGAGTAAAAAAAATCTATATAACTTGTCTCTTAGCAGCATAGAAATCACCTCCAGAATCTATATAGATCTATGTTGAGATCAGTTGTAGTGCAAACTATGATTATCCTTTAATCTAGGGCTCTAAGACAGTATTTGGTCGGTCAGGAGTTAGGGTAAATTTTTGGCAGTACTGTAATTTTTTCATGACCTCATTCTTATCCTATGGGGGAAAAGGATGAATAACAGTATGAAGAATACAACGGGGTCTAAAGTCTCTATTAGTGAAAGTAATGTATGCTTCATATGGAAACATTGTAAATGCCCATGAGCGAGAGCGGTAATGCCATGATGCCATCATTATGGAGTCCTCCCCTTATTGGTACACATACCACTCATATATGAATGTGGTAGGAAGATGGAATAAGATAAATAACTGAATACTCACTTTGTGTTCTCCATTTTGTGTATCAATCTGTTAAAAAACAGTAAAAAAAATTGATATTACACATACACATTTACCAAAATGGTAGGACGAGAAATGATAATGTTGAACCCTAATATAAGCAGTGTAGACATCTCTGTGAATTATTACAGGGAGAAAATGGGAAAATGAATAATCACAGTTATCAGATACATACATCTTATCCAGATGTTGCTCCTTCTCCTCTTCCGCTTTCTCCTCTTCCTTCTCCTACTCCTCCTCCTCTTCTTCCTCCGCTTCCTCCTCCTCCTCCTCCTCCTCCTCCTCCTCCTCCTCCTCCTCCTCCTCCTCCTCCTCCTCCTCCTCCTCCTCCTCCTCCTCCTCTTACTACTCCTCCTCCTCCTCCTCTTACTACTCCTCCTCCTCCTCCTCCTCCTCCTCCTCCTCCTCCTCCTCCTCCTCCTCCTCCTCCTCTTACTACTCCTCCTCCTCTTACTACTCCTCCTCCTCCTCCTCCTCCTCCTCCTCCTCCTCTTACTACTCCTCCTCCTCCTCCTCCTCCTCCTCCTCCTCCTCTTACTACTCCTCCTCCTCCTCCTCCTCCTCCTCCTCTTACTACTCCTCCTCCTCCTCTTACTACTCCTCCTCCTCCTCTTACTACTCCTCCTCCTCCTCTTACTACTCCTCCTCCTCTTACTACTCCTCCTCCTCCTCCTCCTCCTCCTCCTCCTCCTACTCCTCCTCCTACTCCTCCTCCTACTCCTCCTCCTACTACTACTCCTCTTACTCCTCTTACTCCTCTTACTCCTCTTACTCCTCTTACTCCTCCTCCTCCTCTTACTCCTCTTCTTACTCCTCTTACTCCTCCTCCTCCTCCTCCTCCTCCTCTTTCTCTTCCGCTTCCTCCTCCTCCTCTTCCTCCTCCGCTACCTTCCTCCTATTAAAGAGTAAGAAGACAATGAGAATTGATGTCATCTGCTCCATGGCTGATAACAGAAGATCATCAAAGGTCACTAGACAGTTTTTAGATTCAGATATAGACAGTAGTTATAGAATAGAGACACCGACTTATAACATAGTTATGAATATTACTGTAGCCAAAACTGGGACACATAAGCCAGCAATGTCTCCGCAAGCTAACATGGCAAAACCCCAAACACCGGACTTTGGGTGGAGTTTGCCCCTTTTACAACACTTTTTGTTGCATATTATAACTATTCTGTTGGACTTTGCCTTTCCCTGACCATCGACTAGGCCGTACCAACATTTTTGAAAAGTGTCCTGGCTGGCGTAAAAAAGAAGCCAAAAGGCGCTAAATTTTACTTGGGTCTACATATTACATAAAAATATACTTTTGTGGCATAGTGTTGGATGAATTACTCTTAAGAATGAAAACTTCAAAACTATAAATCTGCCATGCCTGAACTTGGCCTTAGAGAAGAGTCATACAGCTGTATTACTCAGAGGAGGATCGCAACACAATGCTTGGACTGACCGGTGACTTTCTTGACCCGAGCGTGACAGCGTGTATTTTTTTAGAGCTGTCATGCTCGTGTCAGGAGAGATGAAGGCCGGTCCGAGCATTGCGTTGTGATCTTCGTCCAAGTTATATGACTGTCTGATTCTTCCCTAAGGCCTCTTTCACACATCAGGTTTTCGCCTTCAGGCGCGATCCGGCGCTTTTGACAGAAACCGGATCCGACGAAATGCAATGCCGGATCCGGTTTCCCCCCCATTGACTTGCATTTGCGCCGGATCGCGCCGGATGGCCATGCGTTTCATCCGGTTTGTGCCGGATCCGGCAATGTGTCGCGATCCGGCGTCTGGAAAAAACGTCTACTGTAACGTTTTTTGTCTCCGGCGAAAAAGCCGGACACGCCGGATCCGGCGCGTCCGGCTTTTTCACACAATGAAAGCCTATGAGCGCCGCAATGCGCCGGATCCGGCGAAAGCCTGATCCGGCGGCCGGATCCGGTTTTTTGGTCTGAGCATGCTCAGTAGCTCTGCCCACAAGACATATATAAAAGCAAGACAGTGGGACCCACAGCCACACCCAACATGCCACCCAAGACAGCAACCAGGCGCAGGAGAAGGCAGGAGACATCTGCAGCAGCACCATCAGCACCACCCCAATTGGAGCAGCATGCTGAACAACGGGAGGGGAGTCCAGCAGCAGATGAGAGACGGTAATTATCAAATCGCCCATTCCTCCAAACTAGGGCTATTGAATATCAAGATATTCATTGGCCCTTTGTTTCTCTTTATTCAACAGCCGCCCAATAGATGCAGCAGCAGCAGAAGCAATGGCAGCAGCTGGAACACCACCCACAGGCATGGAGTGTGGCCACCAGGAAGACAGCACATCATCTTCTGGGAGCCCTCCCTTGCATCGTCAGCGTTTGACGGTAAGTTTTTATTTCCAAAATCCATCTTCTCTGTAATATATGTCTATTCATGGCCTTTTATTTCAAAACAGGAATCACAAGATGAAGAGGAGCTCCCAGAAGAAGAAGGAAGGGGTGGACAGACACCTGGAGTGGGCTCACAATTGGTAAGTTTTTTGCATCAAACGCAGAAACACAACATCACACTACACACAACACATAGAAAACAATGTTCTGCAGACCACACACAGCAAACAAATGTCTACATCCAAAGACATAACTTTTTTTGATTTCTTCTCTAGTCTTCCCAATCTGGTGCTTGGCCAAGAGGTCCTCGCAGTGCCTCCCAGGGTCGTCGGCGACAGCAACGCGGCCGTCACCAGCGTGTAAGTATAAATATTTTTGCTTTTTTTTTTTTTTGCACTTTTTATTTCATTTCTTTTGTGGAGGCTAATTATGTTATTTTTGTCTTTTTCTTTAACAGCCTTCACAGCGTGCTCCCGACTCTGACGGTGAGGATGGAGGGATTGATGTGGACCGCCTCATCGATCTCGTCAGAGAAAGGGAGCCGCTCTGGAATATGGCTGACCGCCGCCACGCTGACCTGATCGTTACCCGACGACTCTGGGAGGAAATCTGTTCGCTCCTTGTGGGACGCTGGGAGGACCTCGATGTTCGGGCCCAGATTACAGAGCGTAAGTATATACAGTACCGGTTGCTTGATTTAAACCAGTGTTTCCCGAACTCCAGTCCTCGTGGTCCCCATGGATCATGTGTTCAGGATTTCTATTTACTATGGAAATCCTGAAAACATGACCCCTGGGGACCATGAGGACTGGAGTTTGGGAAACACTGATGTTGTATACTAACCACTCCTTTCTCGTTTCAGGGAACAGAATTGTGAATCGGTGGCGGTCTGTGAGAGATCGTTTCAAGAAGGAGTTCAATAAAGAGATGCGGGCCCCGAGTGGATCTGGAGGACGCAGGAGCAAGTACAAGTACGCAGAAGCCCTGTCGTTCCTCCGGGAAACAATGGTCACCAGAAGGTAAATATTACACACCACATGTGAAAAAAAATGTTAGATGTAAATTTTTTTTTCAGCCAGGGCCATACCATGTCAGTATTTTAATTGTTTTTTTTTCTCTTTATTCCACAGCACGGTGAGCAGCACTCGGGAGCCGGCACGATTGGACCCTTCTGAGGCGATCCCTGAGGAGACCGGCACCGAGGGACACTTCGACCGCCCCGGTACATCTGCACCTTCCCAGCCTTCCAACACATTCGACCCATCTGTCCCATCCACCAGCACAGGAGCATCGTGGCCGCCTACATTACATGAAGCTGCTGGTGAGGAGATCGCTTTCCCTTTACCCCACCCTTCTGCCCCTGCCACCTCTAGTACACCTGCGGGTACTGGGCGGCAGCGGCAGAGGGGTCAGGAAAAGACTTATGCGCCAGAGTTCTTGCATCTGAATGCATCTTTCCAGAACTGTCTAAAAGTCTTGTCAGAGCAAATCTCCGCAGGCTATCAGCAGATCAACTCCAGCATTCTGGAGGTGAAGACACTTCTGCAAACCATGCATTCAGAAGCAAGATCTTCGCCAAACCACACCTTTTTCAGGTCTGTTGTGGAGTGCATGGCAACACTATCTCCTACCCAGCAGATGCATGTAATGCATTCATGCCACGCTGCTCTCCAGCAAGTTACCTCCCAACCTCCTCCTCCCACCACAGTAGTTCCTCCAGCCACTTTCCATCCTCCCCCTCCTATTACATCTACACCCCCTCCAGCCACTTTCCATCCTCCCCCTCCTATTACATCTACACCCCCTCCAGCCACTTTCCATCCTCCCCCTCCTATTACATCTACACCCCCTCCAGCCACTTTCCATCCTCCCCCTCCTATTACATCTACACCCCCTCCAGCCACTTTCCATCCTCCCCCTCCTATTACATCTACACCCCCTCCAGCCACTTTCCATCCTCCCCCCTCCTATTACATACCAGCCACTTTCCATCCTCCCCCTCCTATTACATACCATCCACCTCCCCAGCACCATCCACCTCCCCAGCACCATCCACCTCCCCAGCACCAGACATCTCCCCACTTCCAGCAACCTGCCCCGTACCAGACATCTCCCCACTTCCAGCAACCTGCCCCGTACCAGACATCTCCCCACTTCCAGCAACCTGCCCCGTACCAGACATCTCCCCACTTCCAGCAACCTGCCCCGTACCAGACATCTCCCCACTTCCAGCAACCTGCCCCGTACCAGACATCTCCCCACTTCCAGCAACCTGCCCCGTACCAGACATCTCCCCACTTCCAGCAACCTGCCCTGTACCAGACATCTCCCCACTTCCAGCAACCTGCCCCGTACCAAACTCCTTCCCCATACAACTTGCCATCAACATCATCTGCTCCTACAGTCCCTGCCCAACCCTCCACTCCACCACCCACCACCTCTTCTGCTTCCCACATGTCCACCCATTCTGTAGTTTTTTCCACACCTTCACCTCTAACTGTTCCTTCCCCACCACGATCCCAGTCCTCTCTCCACACTCCCAGTGTCGAAGTGTCCCGCAGCCCCTACAGCAGTATTTCCACCACACACTACACAGAATTATAATGTGTGTATTTAAATAAAAATGACCAGTTTTATGGTTTCAGTTTTATAGTTTCAAATTTTTATTAAACATGTTTATTAACATTTTAAAAAAGTTTACTAAAAAAAAAAAAAATGTTTCAATAAAAGTTAAATTATTTTACACTGGTTGTCTGTCATTTCTTTCTGCGGCGAAAAAGGTTAAATACAGGTTATTTAAAAGGTGAAATGGTATTCAAAACTAGGTATATAACTGTGGGTAAATTTTAGCTTTTTGCCACAGTTGTGTTCCTGGTTGTGTTTGAAGCAAAGTATTTCACCTAAAAAGTTGTGTTTATTGTTGGTGATTTCCTAACAATGTACACAACTTTTGTTAAAAGGTGAAATACTTTGCATAAAACACAACCAGGTACACACCTGTGGCCTAAAGCTAAAAATAGAGACCATGACAAGATAGCCAACTTTGGTTGGCAAAGGTATATACTGTTGGTACAGAAGGTACACAAGTTTGGTTGGGCACAAATCTTTCACACTCTGTCATCCTGCCAGTGTACTCTGCCTTGAGGTGACATAAAGTATAGTGCAAAATTGTCCCTCATTACTGAAACCGTCACAGAACTTCTAGTGGTAATGTCATGGTAATCTTGCAAGGTGGTTTCTTCAGAGGTGTCCTTAATGGAAATGGGTTCCTTGCAGATAACAAAATTGTGGAGTACCACGCACGCTTTGATCACCTCGTCCACAGTTTCTGTCTTGAGGTTGATCGCAGTCAATAGGACCCGCCATTTGGCTGTCAGAATACCAAAGGTACATTCAACCATTCTTCTTGCTCTTGTGAGGCGGTAATTAAAAATGTGTTTTGGTCTTGTCAATCCTCTGCTAGAATACGGTTTCAAAAGGTGTTCTGACAGCTGGAAGGCTTCATCCCCTACACAGACAAATGGCATAGGTGGACCAGATGTTTGCGGCAGCGGTCTAGGTGGTGGGAACTGGAAGGTGTTTCCATACAGTTTACGCCCCATGGCAGACAGTTTGAAAACTTGAGAGTCATTGGAGCGTCCATAGGCCCCAATATCAACCGCAATAAATTTGTATTCCACGTCAGCGATGGCCATGAGGACAATTGAAAAATATTTCTTGTAATTGAAATATTCCGATCCCGATCCAGCTGGCTTTACAATGCGGATATGTTTCCCGTCCACAGCGCCCAAGCAGTTGGGAAACTGACATATCTGTTGAAACTTGTCAGCAATTTCAATCCACCTCTCTGTTGTGGGCTCTGGTAAAAACTCTTCAGCTAAGGAGTCCCACAGTGCACGGCATGTGTACTTCAGAATTCCAGATATGGTGGAAATCCCGAGTCTGTACTGGAAATGCAGTGACGAAAGGGATTCTCCAGTTGCAAGAAATCTGTGGGGAATTAACAAACAATAAATTAGTTTTAAATCACAGCATTACATACCAAAACTGACCTATAACACTTGGAGATACAAATTACCACCAACAAGATTGCAGTGAAAGTGTGCTCTGATGCGAGCACATCCAATAAATGTGGCTTACCTTAAAGTCACCTTCAGACGCTCTGCGGGTGAAACAGAGAAGCGGCAATAGGTGTCCGCTTTTCTTATGCGGTGTGCAATGCGCTCCACCAAGTAATCAAAATTCTCCATTTTCATCCTAACATATCCAAAAAATTTATCCGGGTTTCGTAGAAGGTCCATGCAGAGTGTAGAATAGACCCCACGCGTCATTCTCTTGGCTGTGATGGGGTGGATCCACAAACGTCGTCTACGATGCCTGATGCGCTGCTGTCTCGCTCTCTCCTTCTCCAGAACAATCACCCTCAAACGATTTGCCTCCGCTATAAAATCCGCCAAATTCTTCAAAATATTTCCAATGACAACATCCATCTTCGCCAGTAACTTGCTCTTCTCTCCAACCTGCACTTTCTCCTCTACAACCTGTCAAAGAAGGGCTGTAGGAACATGCTATATATAGTTTTCCAGTAGCCAATCCCGTTCGGAAGGCCACAAGGGTCAATTTTAAAAACCGAATCCGGCGTAATCCGTCGAAAAACGGATGAACCGGATGAGACGGATCCGGTTTTGTCTGTCAAGAAAAAGACAGATCCGGCAGAAAACCGGATCCGACACATCAGGTTTTACTAAACATTTGCCGGATCCGGCGTTCCGGCACGACGCCGGATCGCGCCTGACGCCGAAAACCTGATGTGTGAAAGTAGCCTTAGGCTAATGCGCGATGGTAACACAGAGTCATCTGCCATTCTCCTCACTCACAAGGAGCTTCTCTCTATGGGAAGAGAAGCTGCAGAAGATTATGAGAGACATGGAAGATGACTCTATGCCATCAAGTGACCCCAGTCTATCAGAGAAATTATAGATTTAGGAAAAGTCAGAACTTACCTTATTCCTCTCACAAACAACTCTCTCTCTCTCAAACAACAAAATCCTGAAATGATAGGAAAAAAAAGAATTACAGTAGACGTCAAATTTCATTCCTGGTCTGATATTTGTGAAGAAATGAAGGGGGATCAATCGGTTACTGACACCTCAGATCATTAACTAAAGATTCATTTTTAAATAAGGGAATTAAAATCTATAAGGGGAAGAGATATTCTGAACTTACAGGATTAATACCTCCAGATCAGGAAGAAAGTAGCAGAACATAATAAAGGACATATAAAGAGGCTAATACAAAGTTGACTTACACTTCGCTGCCAACTGCAGCCCTCTAGTGAGTATCCCCTCAGCAGTTACCGTGATGTCACCGTGTGATGTCATCACTTGCCATGGATTACTAATCACCAGTAACAGCAGTAACTGTCGGAAGTGACAAAAACATGCAACCAATCCAGTTTACTTGAAACGTTCCTTTAAGTGACTGTCTGTACCGGATTAGAAAAACATACAGTCATATGTTAAAGTTTGGGCACCCCTATTAATGTTAACCTTTCTTCTTTATAACAATTTTGGTTTTTGCAACAGCTATTTCAGTTTCATATATCTAATAACTGATGGACTCAGTTATATTTCTGGATTCAAATGAGGTTTATTGTACAAACAGAAAATGTGCAATCTGCATTTAAACAAAATTTGACCGGTGTAAAAGTATGGGCACATCAACATAAAAGTGACATTAATATTTCGTAGATCCTCCTTTAGCAAAAATAACAGCCTCTAGTCGCTTCCTGTAGCTATTAATGAGTTCCTGGATCCTGGATGAAGGTACTTGTGACCATTCCTGTTTACAAAACAATTCCAGTTCAGTTAAGTTTGATGGTCGCCGAGCATGGACAGCCCGCTTCAAATCATCCCACAGATGTTCAATGATATTCAGGTCTGGGGACTGGGATGGCCAGTCCAGAACATTGTAATTGTTCCTCTGCATGAATGCCTGAGTAGATTTGGAGCGGTGTTTTGGATCATTGTCTTGCTGAAATATCCATCCCCTGCGTTCCCTTCAACTTCGTCACTGATTCTTGCACATTATTGTCAAGAATCTGCTGATACTGAGTTGAATCCATGCAACCCTCAACTTTAACAAGATTCCCGGTGCCGGCATTGGCCACACAGCCCTAAAGCCTGATGGAACCTCCACCAAATTTTACTGTGGGTAGCAAGTGTTTTTCTTGGAATGCTGTGTTTTTTAGCCTCCATGCATAACGCCTTTTTGTATGACCAAACAACTCAATCTTTGTTTCATCAGTCCACAGGACCTTCTTCCAAAATGTAACTGGCTTGTCCAAATGTGCTTTTGCATACCTCAGGCTTCTTTCGCATCACTCTCCCATACAGCTTCTCCTTGTGCAAAGTGTGCTGTATTGTTGACCGATGCACAGTGACACCATCTGCAGCAAGATGATGCTGCAGGTCTTTGGAGGTCGTCTGTGGATTGTCCTTGACTGTTCTCACCATTCTTCTTCTCTGCCTTTCTGATATTTTTCTTGGCCTGCCACTTCTGGGCTTAACAAGAACTGTACCTGTGTTCTTCCATTTCCTTACTATGTTCCTCACAGTGGAAACTAACAGGTTAAATCTCTGAGACAACTTTTTCTATCCTTCCCCTGAAAAGCTATGTTGAATAATCTTTGTTTTCAGATCATTTGAGAGTTGTTTTGAGGAGCCCATGATGCCACTCTTCATAGGAGAATCAAATAGGAGAACTACTTGTAAGTGGCCACCTTAGATACCTTTTCTCATGATTTGATACACCTGGCTATGAAGTTCAAAGCTCAATGAGGTTACAAAACCAATTTAGTGCTTCAGGAAGTCAGTAAGAAGTAGTTAGGAGTGTTCAAATCAAGAAAATGATAAGGGTGCCCATACTTTTGCACCGGTCAAATTTTGTTTAAATGCAGATTGCACATTTTCTGTTAGTACAATAAACCTCATTTGAATCCAGAAATATAACTGAGTCCATCAGTTATTAGATATATGAAACTGAAATAGCTGTTGCAAAAACCAAAATTGCTATAAAGAAAAAAGGTTAACATTAATAGGGGTGCCCAAACTTTAACATATGACTGTAACTGCTTTCCTCCAAAAAAAAACAACACCGCACTTGTCCACAGGTTATGTGTGATTTTGTAACTCAGCTCCATAGAAGTGAATAGAGCTGAGCTGTAATACCGGACACAGCCGACAGACAGGTGTGGCGCTGTTTTTATAAGAAAGGAGACAGCATTTATAAAACCTTGTACAACCCTCTTCGGTTCCTTCCCTTATACCAAAACTTTTCACAAGAGATATCAATGTAATTATTGACATATCAAGGAAATAACTTCTTCAGAGAGGAAGAGGATAGGAGCTCTAGTGCCACCCATTGGAGGTAGAAATCCTAAAAGTCAACATCGACCCTTTATGGGGCCTCGTCACATGACTTTGCATAGAAAACAAAATCAGAAACTTTATTTGCAGACTAGTGTTTGGAGCTTTTTGCTTCTCATCAGTGAAAAGATACATCCAATATTTGGCACTAGAGCTCCTGTCCTCTTTCTCTCAACAAACTACTTGCATATTTAAATTTCTAGGGAAGCATTTTATGGCCTATAAGTCTCCCTACACCAACTTGGACCTCTCTTCAAGGAGAAACTTTACCCCTTAGACCAGAGGTTCTCAAACTATGGCCCGCGGGCCACATGCGGCCCGCGAAGGACATTTATCCAGCCACTGGGCCAGGCCGATATTGAACTTCACTACAGTTCAATGCCGGCGGGCCCTGTAATGGCGGGCGGAGCGACGAGGCGGCAAGGAAAGGCGATGCGCGGCTTCTGTATGCATCACAGACGACGTAATTGTCATCACGCCGCCTGCGCAGCCTGATAACGTCACGCCGCCTATGCCAGAAGATGATGGAGTCGAGCAGGCGCCTCTTCAAAGCAGCTGGGGACATAGGTGAGAACTGGTGTTTTGTGTTTTGTTTTTTTTAAGCCCGGGGTTGGTCTATCATGCGGACCTGTGCTGCCTATTGGGGATATTTACCTGCCTATTGGGTCCTATACTGCCTATTGGGGACCTATACTGCCTATTGTGGACTATGCTTCCTATTGGGGACCTTTACTTGCCTATTGGGGATTATGCTGCCTATTGGGGACCTTTACCTGCCTATTGTGGAGTATGCTGCCTACTGGGGACCTATACTGTCTATTGGGGACATTTTCCTGCCTATTGGGGACACTTACCTGCCTATTGTGGACTATGCTGCCTATTGGAGACATTTACCTGCCTATCGGGGACTATGCTGCCTATTGGGAACTATGCTGCCTTTTTGGGACATTTATCTGCCTATTGGGTACATTCAACTGCCTATTGGGGACATTTACCAGCCTATTGAGGACTATGCTGCCTATTGGGACATTTACCTGCCTATTGTGGACTATGCTGCCTATTGGGGACATTCACCTGCCTATAGGGGACTATGCTGCCTATTGGGACATTTACCAGCCGATTGTGGACTATGCTGCCTATTGGGGACCATGCTGCCTATTGGGGACATTCACCTGCCTTTTGGGGACTATGCTACCTATTTGGGACATTTACCTGCCTATTAGGGACTATGCTACCTATTGGGGACCTATACTGCCTATTGGAGACATTTACCTGCCTATCGGGAACTATGCTGCCTTTTTGGGACATTTATCTGCCTATTGGGTACATTCAACTGCCTATTAGGGACATTTACCTGCCTATTGTGGACTATGCTGCCTATTGGGGACAATTACCTGCCTATTGGGGCCTATGCTGCCTTTTGGGGATAATCACCTGCCTATTTGAGACTATGCTGACTACTGGGGACTATGCTGCCTATTTCGGACATTTGTCTGCCTCTTGGGGACTATGCTCCCTACTGGGGACCTATACTGCCTATTGGGGACATTTAGCTGCCTATTGGGGACTATTGCACCACACCAGTCTGAGCCTGAGGTAAAAGCAGATTTCCACCAATATGGGCACTGGTGAGGCTGAAATGATATGGCCTGGCAAGGCTGCATTGATGGGCACTGGTCAGGCTGCATTGATGGGCAGTGCAGTCTGTATGTCTCTGTGTGGGCAATTTTATTGCTGGTATATTGTTTTTTAAGTGCTGTGTATATATTGGTATTTTACTAATAGCAATTTGGAATCCCTAGGAAACAATGATATAAAGAAAGAGAACAATTGCTTCCCTTGTTACGACTAGCAGTGACAAATATGGAATCGGACATTGACCATCTCATTAGCCAAAAGCAGGCCCATAGTTCCCATTGAAATACCGGTAAGTTTGTTGATTTTAACTTTTCTTGTTCTTCATTTTAAATATTGTATTTGTTCCTGTTTTGTTTTTTTACTTCAATATAAGATGTTTACGGCACGGTGGCTCAGTGGTTAGCGCTACAGCCTTGCAGCCCTGAGGTCCTGGGTTCAAATCCCACCAAGGACAACATCTGCAAGGAGTTTGTATGTTCTCCCCGTGTTTGCGTGGGGGTTCTCCGGTTTCCTCCCGCACTCCAAAGACATACTGATAGGGGATTTAGATTGTGAGCCCCATTGGGGACAGCGCTGATAATGTGTGCAAACTGTAAAGCGCTGCGGAATATGTTAGCGCTATATAAAAATTAACTTTATTTATTTATAAGATATGTCCAGTGTGCAAAGGAATTTGTTCATAGTATTTTTTTAAACTATATTCTGGGCCCTCCAATGGTCTGAGGGATCGTGAACTGGCCCCCTGTTTAAAAACTTTGAGAACCCCTGACTTAGACCATCTAAATATTATGTAACTGTGATTAAAATGGTAATAGATAAAGATTTATGGCAGATACGATATATATGCCTAATCTATGCATTGCTCTGTATTGTACCCACATATGGATGGTGGATACAAAGACAGAAGGCTGGTTACATAAATTACACATTTTGTTCATTAACTACATAAAAGTTCAAATATTATTAGAGAATGAGGGAAATAAGGAGGGGAAGTCACAGACACAAGGGATAGGATAGCACATAAATCAGGAGATAATAAAAGCATACTCACACTCCACTAACTGTAACCCTCAGAGGAGAGTTCCGCTCGGCAGTTCCTTTTATATCACTGTCACAACATTCCGTGACCTCATAATCGACAATCACAGACAATGCTCTATACATGGAATGGGCTTCTAACCTCTTATGGACACAACTGGATTTAGACCTTTTTGCTTTATTTATGCTTTTATCATTGCATTGCATTATTTTTCTATAATTTAGTTTTATTTTTCGTCATGTTCATTTGTGACTTTTTTTCTTATTTGGCATTAAGGAAGGAGTGACATTATCCTCAGAAACACTTTTAGAGAATTCTAAATCCAGCCAAATTTATCCAGTCGTTGAACTACAATTTCCAACATCTCTGAGTGTTCCATTATCCAGTTCTATTGCTTATATAATCATTCTGTGCACTGTTGACCCACGAGCTGCTGTATTTTCTGATGCATCACACAAAGTTTTTAAAAAATATATAAAAATTCTAAATCACCACTTTTCCCCCAATAGTAATTCAGAAATGAAAACAAACAAAAGAAAATAAATGTATCTGGTATTGAAAAAGTCTGAACAAAATATAAAAATAATAAACTAAAACAGTAAATGCTGTAATGAGAAATAAAAAATAATAAAACTGAAAAAAATTTCAAACTCAAAGAACTGCAGTTTTTTTGGCCACCACATCTCCTTAAATTTGAAATAAAAATTGATCCTAAAGATTTAATTTCCCAAAAATGGTGTCATTTAAAGTGTCAGCTTGCCACCAGTGGCGTACCACTAATGACTATGCGGCCCGTGAGTTGGGGGGTCCAGTATCAGCGGTGGCACCAGCACCTGCTTGGCATCGCACTTTTAACTGTATTAGTATCCTGAATACTAATACAATAATGGAGCAATAATGGAGGAGGCTGACCTCTCAGTGCAGCAGGCGCGATTATATTACTACAACGTGCCAACTGTGTCCAGCAGTGTAGAGTATATATTGATAATTGATTATTTATTTATATATTCTAATCAAGGACAATGTGGGCCCATGATATTATATGGAAGGCTATGTGGGGCCATTATACTATATGGAAGGTAATGTGGTTCCATTATAATATATGGAAGGCTATGAGGTGCCCAGTATACTATATGGAAGCCTGTATGGGGCCATTATACTGTTTTGAGGGCTATGTTGGGGCAATTATACTGTAGGGGAAAGATGCAAAGAGGACTGAGAGCTGTAAGTGCAGGGCCAAGCTCTCTGCACTTGAGCCTTATTTATGTCACTAATCTGTAACACATTGTCCTAGGGACAAGTGAGGGACATGCTGGGCTGCTCCTACTGTGAATGGGCGACCGAGCTATCCCAATCGAGGGCTGGGGCGTGCCAGGCTACCTCATGTAAATTGAGGATAGTCCAGAGGTCCAATCAATCCGGCCCTGCTAAGCTTACTCCAGGTATCATCTTTTATCGTCAGGTGTCACCTATAATGGTCAGACCATTGCTAATCGAAGCTTTGCTCTGTCTTGTGTGTTCCTTGAGCTCTGTGCGCTGCTATTAACTGATCTTTGTTGCCTGACCTTTGACGTTACCATTTGACTATTCGTTTATCTAGCCCTATAGGCTTTGATGTACCTTCCTGGTATTTGACCCGGGCTCCTTTACTTTCCTGTCTCGCAGCTTGTCTGTGAAAATTGACTAGCCAGCATTAGAGATGAGCGAGCATATTCGTGGATATTCTGTACTCGGCGAGTAATGCGGTATTTGCGGTACTCGGTACATAGCGAGTATTTCACTACTCGCCTCGCACTATTCGGTTCTCCCGCCCGGAAGTTGCCAATCACATTAATGCCACACCCTTCTTGGTTGTGGGCGGCATTACTATGACTGGCTGGCCGGCCAGCATCATAGGCTATGAGTCATCATAGCCTGGCTCTATCTAAGCCCTGCTGCCGCCATTTTCTGCACATTGCATGCAGAACATAGCTAGTGTAGGGAGAGTGTGAGTAGCTGCTAGGGAGAGCTGTGTTTGTTGGTGCAAATCATCCAGAAATCCTTTGTGAAACCCAAAAGCTCTTTTCAGAGATGAAAGTATAAGGTCGGGGTCCTCAGGGACTGAGTAGTGACCATTTTCCCAGCTTTTTGGGGGGTCACATTTACCCCTGCAGGGCAGTTTTTTTGTGCTGTTGAGGTGCTCTGTTCTCAGCGAATAGTACGCACGCACGCTACTACATAACTGACACGCAGCCTGCACCGCTGTCTTGTGTGGTGTCTGGGGTGCGCAGTCTTGCCTTAAACCTCAGGGCAGTTTTTTTGTGCTGTTGCGGTGCTGTGTTCACAGCGAATAGCACGCACGCTACTGCACAACTGACACGCAGCCAGCACCGCTGTCTTGTGTGGTGTCTTGGGTGCGTAATCTCACCTTAAACCTCAGGGCAATTTTTTTCTGCTGCTGCGGTGCTGTTTGTAAAACACAAAGCAGTACTAGACTGTAGTGCTACCTTCCACATAGCACTAACTGCTCCTTGTTCCCCAATATCTGCATCTGAACATCTGCAACTATGGCAGAAAAATCCAAAATTCCTAAAAAGGCTGTTGTGAAGGGACAGGGACGTGGACATGGGGTCGTTGGTGCCCAACAAGGCACAGAGTCTGGGAGATCGAAGAAGGTTGATGCATCTAGTTTCCTGGCGAAATTTCCCGGTCTGGAACATAAACTACTGAGTTGAATCCATGCGACCCTCAACTTTAACAAGATTCCCGGTGCCGGCATTGGCCACACAGCCCTAAAGCATGATGGAACCTCCACCAAATTTTACTGTGGGTAGCAAGTGTTTATCTTTGAATGCTGTGTTTTTTAGCCTCCATGCATAACGCCTTTTTGTATGACCAAACAACTCAATCTTTGTTTCATCAGTCCACAGGACCTTCTTCCAAAATGTAACTGGCTTGTCCAAATGTGCCTTTGCATACCTCAGGCGACTCTGTTTGTGGCGTGCTTGCAGAAACGGCTTCTTTCGCATCACTCTCCCATACAGCTTCTCCTTGTGCAAAGTGCGCTGTATTGTTGACCGATGCACAGTGACACCATCTGCAGCAAGATGATGCTGCAGGTCTTTGGAGGTGGTCTGTGGATTGTCCTTGACTGTTCTCACCATTCTTCTTCTCTGCCTTTCTGATATTTTTCTTGGCCTGCCACTTCTGGGCTTAACAAGAACTGTACCTGTGTTCTTCCATTTCCTTACTATGTTCCTCACAGTGGAAACTGACAGGTTAAATCTCTGAGACAACTTTTTGTATCCTTCCCCCGAAAAGCTATGTTGAATAATCTTTGTTTTCAGATCATTTGAGAGTTGTTTTGAGGAGCCCATGATGCCACTCTTCATAGGAGAATCAAATAGGAGAACTACTTGTAAGTGGCCACCTTAGATACCTTTTCTCATGATTTGATACACCTGGCTATGAAGTTCAAAGCTCAATGAGGTTACAAAACCAATTTAGTGCTTCAGGAAGTCAGTAAAAAGTAGTTAGGAGTGTTCAAATCAAGAAAATGATAAGGGTGCCCATACTTTTGCACCGGTCAAATTTTGTTTAAATGCAGATTGCACATTTTCTGTTAGTACAATAAACCTCATTTGAATCCAGAAATATAACTGAGTCCATCAGTTATTAGATACATGAAACTGAAATAGCTGTTGCAAAAACCAAAATTGCTATAAAGAAAAAAGGTTGACATTAATAGGGGTGCCCAAACTTTAACATATGACTGTAACTGCTTTCCTCCAAAAAAAAACAACACCGCACTTGTCCACAGGATATGTGTGATTTTGTAACTCAGCTCCATAGAAGTGAATAGAGCTGAGCTGTAATACCGGACACAGCCGACAGACAGGTGTGGCGCTGTTTTTATAAGAAAGGAGACAGCATTTATAAAACCTTGTACAACCCTCTTCAGTTCCTTCCCTTATACCAAAACTTTTCACAAGAGATATCAATGTAATTATTGACATATCAAGGAAATAACTTCTTCAGAGGAGTGTTTAAACTAGGGACGGGGGGAGGGTATTCCTTTTATAGGAGGGGAAGACAGTGCAGATAGAGACCTGGGCACAAATAATGACATTGGGGGTGGGGGTGGCATGGGGGGTGGGGTTAGAACAGTTAATAATTTAAGAAAGAATAGAGGTACAGAGAGATACATAAAGTGCATGTATACTAATGCCAGAAGTCTCACCA
This sequence comes from Dendrobates tinctorius, assembly GCF_039654945.1. NCBI lineage: Eukaryota > Metazoa > Chordata > Amphibia > Anura > Dendrobatidae > Dendrobates > Dendrobates tinctorius. The sequence continues at coordinate 82,334,829 of NW_027361738.1, read as the reverse complement.
ACAAATGGAGGAATTGGAGTTAATGTTGTTGGAGCATAATTCTGCCATGGTGGGGATATCTGAGACATGGCTGGACGAGAGCCATGACTGGGTGGTTAATTTACAGGGCTATAGTCTGTTCAGAAATGACCGAACAAATAAGCGAGGGGGAGGCGTGTGTTTATATGTAAAATCATCCTTAAAACCCATCCTTCGTGATAATATATATGAATCTAATGAAAATGTAGAGTCCCTGTGGGTAGAGATAAGGGGAGGGGGGAAAAATAATAAATTACTGATAGGGGTTTGTTATAAATCTCCAAAAATAATGGAAGCTACAGAGAATATCCTCATAAAGCAAATAGATGAAGCAGCGACTCAAGGAGAAGTCATTATTATGGGGGACTTCAACTACCCTGAAATACATTGGGGAACCGAAACCTGCAGTTCCAGCAAAGGTAATAGGTTTCTGACTACTATGAGAGACCATTACCTTTCACAACTGGTTCAGGACCCAACAAGAGGGGGGGCACTGCTAGACCTAATATTATCCAACAGGCCAGACCGCATATCAAATGTAAGGGTTGGGGGTCACTTGGGTAATAGTGATCACAAATTAATAAGTTTTCATGTATCCTTTAATAAGATGTGTAGTAGAGGGGTTACAAGGACACTAAACTTCAGGAAGGCAAATTTCCAACGGATGAGAGATGATCTTGGTGCAATTAACTGGGACGATATCCTGAGACATAAAAATACACAAAGAAAATGGGAGACGTTTATTAGCATCCTGAATAGGATCTGTGCACAATATATACCGTATGGGAATAAACATGCGAGAAATAGGAGGAAACCACTATGGCTAAATAGAGCTGTAAGGGGCGCAATAAGAGATAAAAATAAAGCATTTAGAGAATTAAAGCAAGTAGGTAGTGATGAGGCATTAACTAAATACAGAAGATTAAATAAATTCTGTAAAAAGCAAATCAAGACAGCAAAGATTGAGACAGAGAGACTCATTGCCAGAGAAAGTAAAAATAATCCCAAAATATTCTTTAACTACATAAATAGTAAGAAGCTAAAAAATGATAGTGTTGGTCCCCTTAAAAATAGTCTGGGTGAAATGGTTAATGAGGATGAGGAAAAAGCCAATATGCTAAATGACTTTTTTTCAACAGTATTTACACAAGAAAATCCCATGATGGATAACATGATCAGGGATAAAAATTCTCCATTAAATGTCACCTGCTTAACCCAGCAGGAAGTACGGCGGCGTCTACAAATCACTAAAATTGACAAATCCCCGGGCCCGGATGGGATACACCCCCGAGTACTGCAGGAATTAAGCACAGTCATTGATAGACCACTATTTTTAATCTTTAAAGATTCCATAATAACAGGGTCTGTGCCACAGGACTGGCGTATAGCAAATGTGGTGCCAATATTCAAAAAGGGGACAAAAACTGAACTTGGAAATTATAGGCCAGTAAGTTTAACCTCAACTGTGGGTAAAATCCTGGAGGGTTTTCTAAGAGATACTATACTGGAGTATCTGGAGAAGAATAACCTTATGACCCAATATCAACATGGGTTTACAAGAGACCGTTCCTGTCAGACTAATCTGATAAGCTTTTATGAAGAGGTAAGTTCCGGACTGGACCAAGGGAATGCAGTGGACGTGGTGTACATGGACTTTTCAAAAGCTTTTGATACGGTGCCACACAAAAGGTTGATACATAAAATGAGAACAATGGGGATAGGGGAAAATATGTGTAGGTGGGTTAAGAGCTGGCTCAGGGATAGGAAACAAAGGGTGGTTATTAATGGAGCACACTCGGACTGGGTCACGGTTAGCAGTGGGGTACCACAGGGGTCAGTTTTGGGCCCGCTTCTTTTTAACATATTTATTAATGACCTTGTAGGGGGCATAGAGAGTAGAATTTCAATATTTGCAGATGACACTAAACTCTGCAGGGTAATTAATACAGAGGAGGACAATTTTATATTACAGGAGGATTTATGTAAACTAGAAGCTTGGGCTGATAAATGGCAAATGAGCTTTAATGGGGATAAATGTAAGGTCATGCACTTGGGTAGAACGAACAAGTTGTATAATTATGTGCTTAATTGTAAAACACTGGGCAAAACAGTCACTGAAAAAGACCTGGGTGTATGGGTGGACGACAAACTCACATTTAGTGGCCAGAGTCAAGCAGCTGCTGCAAAGGCAAATAAAATAATGGGATGCATTAAAAGAGGCATAGATGCTCATGAGGAGAACATAATTTTACCTCTATATAAGTCACTAGTGCGACCACACTTAGAATACTGTGTACAGTTCTGGTCTCCGGTGTATAAGAAAGACATAGCTGAACTGGAGCGGGTGCAGAGAAGAGCGACCAAGGTTATTAGGGAACTAGGGGGTCTGCAATACCAAGACAGGTTATTACACTTGGGGTTATTTAGTTTGGAGAATCGAAGGCTTAGGGGTGATCTTATTACAATGTATAAATATATGTGGGGACAATACAAAGACCTTTCTAATGATCTTTTTACTCTTAGACCTGTGACGGGGACAAGGGGGCATCCTCTACGTCTGGAGGAAAGAAGGTTTAAGCATACTCACAGACGCGGATTCTTTACTGTAAGAGCAGTGAGACTATGGAACTCTCTGCCATGTGATGTTGTAATGAGTGATTCACTACTAAAATTTAAGAAGGGACTGGATGCCTTTCTTGAAAAGTATAATATTACAGGGTATATACACTAGTCTCCTTAATATTGCGTTGATCCAGGGAGCTAGTCTGATTGCCGTATGTGGAGTCGGGAAGGAATTTTTTTCCCCAATGTGAAGCTTACTGTTGCCACATGGTTTTTTTTTGCCTTCCTCTGGATCAACATGTTAGGGCAAGTTAGGATAGGATATGGGTTGAACTAGATGGACTTAAAGTCTCCCTTCAACCTTAATTACTATGTTACTATGTTACTAGAGAGGAAGAGGATAGGAGCACTAGTGCCACCCATTGGAGGTAGACATCCTAAAAGTCAACATCGACCCTTTATGAGGCCTCGTCACATGACTTTGCATAGAAAACAAAATCAGAAACTTTATTTGCAGACTAGTGTTTGGAGCTTTTTGCTTCTCATCAGTGAAAAGATACATCCAATATTTGGCACTAGAGCTCCTGTCCTCTTTCTCTCAACAAACTACTTGCATATTTAAATTTCTAGGGAAGCATTTTATGGCCTATAAGTCTCCCTACACCAACTTGGACCTCTCTTCAAGGAGAAACTTTACCCCTTAGACCAGAGGTTCTCAAACTATGGCCCGCGGGACACATGCGGCCCGCGAAGGACATTTATTCAGCCACTGGGCCAGGCCGATATTGAACTTCACTACAGTTCAATGCCGGTGGGCCCTGTAATGGCGGGCGGAGCGACGAGGCGGCAAGGAAAGGCGATGCGCGGCTTCTGTATGCATCACAGACGACGTAATTGTTATCACGCCGCCTGCGCAGCCTGATGACGTCACGCCGCCTATGCCAGAAGATGATGGAGTCGAGCAGGCGCTTCTTCAAAGCAGCTGGGGACATAGGTGAGAACTGGTGTTTTGTGTTTTGTTTTTTTAAGCCCGGGGTTGGTCTATCATGCGGACCTGTGCTGCCTATTGGGGATATTTACCTGCCTATTGGGTCCTATACTGCCTATTGTGGACTATGCTGCCTATTGGGGATCTTTACTTGCCTATTGGGGATTATGCTGCCTATTGGGGACCTATACTGTCTATTGGGGACATTTACCTGCCTATTGGGGACACTTACCTGCCTATTGTGGACTATGCTGCCTATTGGAGACATTTACCTGCCTATCGGGGACTATGCTGCCTATTGGGAACTATGCTGCCTTTTTGGCACATTTATCTTCCTATTGGGTACATTCACCTGCCTATTGGGGACATTTACCTGCCTATTGTGGACTATGCTGCCTATTGGGGACATTCACCTGCCTATAGGGGACTATGCTGCCTATTGGGACATTTACCAGCCGATTGTGGACTATGCTGCCTATTGGGGACCATGCTGCCTATTGGGGACATTCACCTGCCTATTGGGGACTATGCTACCTATTTGTGACATTTACCTGCCTATTAGGGACTATGCTACCTATTGGGGACCTATACTGCCTATTGGGGACATTTACCTGCCTATTAGGGACTATGCTGCCTATTGGGAACCTATACTGCCTATTGGGGACAATTAACTGCCTATTGGGGCCTATGCTGCCTTTTGGGGATAATCACCTGCCTATTTGAGACTATGCTGACTACTGGGGACTATGCTGCCTATTTCGGACATTTGTCTGCCTCTTGGGGACTATGCTCCCTACTGGGGACCTATACTGCCTATTGGGGACATTTAGCTGCCTATTGGGGACTATTGCACCACACCAGTCTGAGCCTGAGGTAAAAGCAGAGTTCCACCAATATGGGCACTGGTGAGGCTGAAATGATATGGCCTGGCAAGGCTGCATTGATGGGCACTGATCAGACTGCATTGATGGGCACTGATCAGACTGCATTGATGGGCACTGATCAGACTGCATTGATGGGCAGTGCAGTCTGTATGTCTCTGTGTGGGCAATTTTATTGCTGGTATATTGTTTTTGAAGTGCTGTGTATATATTGGTATTTTACTAGTAGCAATTTGGAATCCCTAGGAAACAATGATATAAAGAAAGAGAACAATTGCTTCCCTTGTTACGACTAGCAGTGACAAATATGGAACCGGACATTGTCCATCTCATTAGCCAAAAGCAGGCCCATAGTTCCCATTGAAATACCGGTAAGTTTGTTGATTTTAACTTTTCTTGTTCTTCATTTTAAATATTGTATTTGTTCCTGTTTTGTTTTTTTACTTCAATATAAGATGTTTGCGGCACGGTGGCTCAGTGGTTAGCACTGCAGCCTTGCAGCCCTGAGGTCCTGGGTTCGAATCCCACCAAGGACAACATCTGCAAGGAGTTTGTATGTTCTCCCCGTGTTTGCGTGGGGGTTCTCCGGTTTCCTCCCGCACTCCAAAGACATACTGATAGGGGATTTAGATTGTGAGCCCCATTGGGGACAGCGCTGATAATGTGTGCAAACTGTAAAGCGCTGCGGAATATGCTAGCGCTATATAAAAATAAACTTTATTTATTTATAAGATATGTCCAGTGTGCAAAGGAATTTGTTCATAGTATTTTTTTAAACTATATTCTGGGCCCTCCAATGGTCTGAGGGATCGTGAACTGGCCCCCTGTTTAAAAACTTTGAGAACCCCTGCCTTAGACCATCTAAATATTATGTAACTGTGATTAAAATGGTAATAGATAAAGATTTATGGCAGATACGATATATATGCCTAATCTATGCATTGCTCTGTATTGTACCCACATATGGATGGTGGATACAAAGACAGAAGGCCGGTTACATAAATTACACATTTTGTTCATTAACTACATAAAAGTTCAAATATTATTAGAGAATGAGGGAAATAAGGAGGGGAAGTCACAGACACAAGGGATAGGATAGCACATAAATCAGGAGATAATAAAAGCATACTCACACTCCACTAACTGTAACCCTCAGAGGAGAGTTCCGCTCGGCAGTTCCTTTTATATCACTGTCACAACATTCCGTGACCTCATAATCGACAATCACAGACAATGCCCTATACATGGAATGGGCTTCTAACCTCTTATGGACACAACTGGATTTAGACCATTTTGCTTTATTTATATTTTTATCATTGCATTGCATTCTTTTTCTATAATTTAGTTTTATTTTTCGTCATGTTCATTTGTGACTTTTTTTCTTATTTGGCATTAAGGAAGGAGTGACATTATCCTCAGAAACACTTTTAGAGAATTCTAAATCCAGCCAAATTTATCCAGTCGTTGAACTACAATTTCCAACATCTCTGAGTGTTCCATTATCCAGTTCTATTGCTTATATAATCATTCTGTGCACTGTTGACCCACGAGCTGCTGTATTTTCTGATGCATCACACAAAGTTTTTAAAAAATATATAAAAATTCTAAATCACCACTTTTCCCCCAATAGTAATTCAGAAATGAAAACAAACAAAAGAAAATAAATGTATCTGGTATTGAAAAAGTCTGAACAAAATATAAAAATAATAAACTAAAACAGTAAATGCTGTAATGAGAAATAAAAAATAATAAAACTGAAAAAAATTTCAAACTCAAAGAACTGCAGTTTTTTTGGCCACCACATCTCCTTAAATTTGAAATAAAAATTGATCCTAAAGATTTAATTTCCCAAAAATGGTGTCATTTAAAGTGTCAGCTTGCCACCAGTGGCGTACCACTAATGACTATGCGGCCCGCGAGTTGGGGGGTCCAGTATCAGCGGTGGCACCAGCACCTGCTTGGCATCGCACTTTTAACTGTATTAGTATCCTGAATACTAATACAATAATGGAGCAATAATGGAGGAGGCTGACCTCTCAGTGCAGCAGGCGCGATTATATTACTACAACGTGCCAACTGTGTCCAGCAGTGTAGAGTATATATTGATAATTGATTATTTATTTATATATTCTAATCAAGGACAATGTGGGCCCATGATATTATATGGAAGGCTATGTGGGGCCATTATACTATATGGAAGGTAATGTGGTTCCATTATAATATATGGAAGGCTATGAGGTGCCCAGTATACTATATGGAAGCCTGTATGGGGCCATTATACTGTTTTGAGGGCTATGTTGGGGCAATTATACTGTAGGGGAAAGATGCAAAGAGGACTGAGAGCTGTAAGTGCAGGGCCAAGCTCTCTGCACTTGAGCCTTATTTATGTCACTAATCTGTAACACATTGTCCTAGGGACAAGTGAGGGACATGCTGGGCTGCTCCTACTGTGAATGGGCGACCGAGCTATCCCAATCGAGGGCTGGGGCGTGCCAGGCTACCTCATGTAAATTGAGGATAGTCCAGAGGTCCAATCAATCCGGCCCTGCTAAGCTTACTCCAGGTATCATCTTTTATCGTCAGGTGTCACCTATAATGGTCAGACCATTGCTAATCGAAGCTTTGCTCTGTCTTGTGTGTTCCTTGAGCTCTGTGCGCTGCTATTAACTGATCTTTGTTGCCTGACCTTTGACGTTACCATTTGACTATTCGTTTATCTAGCCCTATAGGCTTTGATGTACCTTCCTGGTATTTGACCCGGGCTCCTTTACTTTCCTGTCTCGCAGCTTGTCTGTGAAAATTGACTAGCCAGCATTAGAGATGAGCGAGCATATTCGTGGATATTCTGTACTCGGCGAGTAATGCGGTATTTGCGGTACTCGGTACATAGCGAGTATTTCACTACTCGCCTCGCACTATTCGGTTCTCCCGCCCGGAAGTTGCCAATCACATTAATGCCACACCCTTCTTGGTTGTGGGCGGCATTACTATGACTGGCTGGCCGGCCAGCATCATAGGCTATGAGTCATCATAGCCTGGCTCTATCTAAGCCCTGCTGCCGCCATTTTCTGCACATTGCATGCAGAACATAGCTAGTGTAGGGAGAGTGTGAGTAGCTGCTAGGGAGAGCTGTGTTTGTTGGTGCAAATCATCCAGAAATCCTTTGTGAAACCCAAAAGCTCTTTTCAGAGATGAAAGTATAAGGTCGGGGTCCTCAGGGACTGAGTAGTGACCATTTTCCCAGCTTTTTGGGGGGTCACATTTACCCCTGCAGGGCAGTTTTTTTGTGCTGTGTTCACAGCGAATAGTACGCACGCACGCTACTATATAACTGACACGCAGCCTGCACCGCTGTCTTGTGTGGTGTCTGGGGTGCGCAGTCTTGCCTTAAACCTCAGGGCAGTTTTTTTGTGCTGTTGCGGTGCTGTGTTCACAGCGAATAGCACGCACGCTACTGCACAACTGACACGCAGCCAGCACCGCTGTCTTGTGTGGTGTCTGGGGTGCGCAGTCTTGCCTTAAACCTCAGGGCAGTTTTTTTGTGCTGTTGCGGTGCTGTGTTCACAGCGAATAGCACGCACGCTACTGCACAACTGACACGCAGCCAGCACCGCTGTCTTGTGTGGTGTCTTGGGTGCGTAATCTCACCTTAAACCTCAGGGCAATTTTTTTCTGCTGCTGCGGTGCTGTTTGTAAAACACAAAGCAGTACTAGACTGTAGTGCTACCTTCCACATAGCACTTACTGCTCCTTGTTCCCCAATATCTGCATCTGAACATCTGCAACTATGGCAGAAAAATCCAAAATTCCTAAAAAGGCTGTTGTGAAGGGACAGGGACGTGGACATGGGGTCGTTGGTGCCCAACAAGGCACAGAGTCTGGGAGATCAAAGAAGGTCGATGCATCTAGTTTCCTGGCGAAATTTCCCGGTCTGGAACATAAACGGGCCTGGAAGCCAGAAGAACAAGAGCAGATACTGTCTTGAATGGCTGATAAGGCCTCAACGAAATGTTCTAGCAGCACCCAATTGTCCCTGACAAAACAGTCTACTGTCCATACAGATAACGCTGGGTCATCCTATTTTCAACCTTTTCCTAGTTCATCACCTGGTCAGGAGTCACAGGAAACATTTGACCCCAACCTTGGTCACTCCGAGGATCTGTTTGATCCATTTCCTTGCATTGCCTCTGGCCTCTCACCGCACGACATTGAAGAGGAACCTGAGGGGGTATCGTCTGTTGATGATGGCCAAATATTTGAAACCCCACGGCCAGAAGAAAGTCCACTTTCATCCACGTGATATACCGGGTGAAGACGTGGAGGCTGATGGTGATGACACACAGTTGCCATCTGGCCAGTCGCCAATATCAACATGGAAGGAGGATGACATGGACGACGAGGTGGTCGATGATGAGACCACCGGTCCGACCTGGACTGTTGGCACACATAGCCATCACAGCAGCACAGAGGATGACAGTGGATACATAGCACCAACAAAGGCACCAAGGGCTACTGGTTTGAGCAGAGTGCTTAGTGTGTCAACTGTTGCCAAGAGCAATCCCTCTGTGCCCCAAGTCAATGCAAGGGTGCATTCAGCCGCTGTCTGGAAAATTTTTTCTGATAGTCCTTCTGAACCAAATGTTGTCATCTGTAGCATCTGCCATAGGAAGCTGAGCAGAGGCCAGGGCAAAGGCAACCAAAGCACTACCATTATGCGGAAACACATGGCAGCCAAGCACCCTAGTCGATGGGCTGAACAACAGGGTACCAAATCAGTGTCTGCCACTGCCATGGCACCTGTGATACGTCCTTTCCAATCTGCTGAGCAGGAAGCAGGTGATCATCATACCTCTTGCTCACAAGCTGCGGTTGCACAGACACAGGCCACAACAAGCTCATCCTCTTGTTTGTCCCAGGAAAGCGCCCAATTGTCCGTGCCCCAGATGTATGAAAGGACGCGTAAATACCAAGCCACGCACCCACAAGCACAAATACGGAATGCGCACATTGCCAAGTTGCTAGCCGTGGAGATATTGCCGTTTAGGCTTGTGGGGACACAGTCTTTCCGTGATCTTTTGGCTGTGGCTGCCCCACGATACTCGGTTCCCAGCCGGCTCTCACCAACGCCATAACCGGGAAGGTCCTTCTTACATCAGACACGTGGACAAATACTTGTGGCCAGGGACAATACATCTCTGTCACGGCACACTGGCTCAACCTTGTGGAGGGTGGGACAAAGTCTCAAACTGGACCATAAACACATATCCTACCCACGCCACGAATAGCGGGCCCAATCTCAATCAGGTTTTCCGCCTCATGATATACGTCTAGTCTCCCCTCTTCCTCCTCCTCCGCCTCGTCATCCTATGCTGAATTACACTCCACATCACTCCCAAGTTGGGAGCTGTGCAGCAGCACATCGGCAGAGCTGCAAATTGCTCTGCTGAAGCTGATCTGCTTAGGTGAAACACCACACACTGCAGCAGAGCTGTGGCAAGGAATAAAACAACAGACCGATCAGTGGCTCTCCCCACTGCAACTCCAACCTGGTGTGGTTGTCTGTGACAATGGGCGTAACCTGGTGGCGACTTTAAAGCTCGGGAAGCTGGTAAATGTGCCATGCATGGCTCACGTGCTGAACCTAGTGGTGCAGAAATTTATAAAAACATACCCTGACTTGCCGTACCTACTTGAGAAGGTACGCCATATTTGCGTCCCTTTCCGCCACTCCTCAACCGCTGTTGCCGGTCTTGCAGCACTTCAAAAGCAATTTAATTTGCCAAACCACTGTCTCATTTGTGACCTGCCAACACGGTGGAACTCAACATATCATATGTTGGCAAGGGTAAGTGAGCAGCAGAAGACACTTTTTGAATACCAGCTTAAACATGCCCGTCACACTGAGACTCAGCCAAGACACATAACAACTGTCGAGTGGGTGTGGATCGCTGATATTTGTGAGGTGCTTGATAACTTTGAGTACTGCACCAAGCTTGTGAGCGGTGATCAGGCTATTATCAGTGTAACCATCCCTATGCTATGTGTGCTGAAAAAAATCGCTGCAGAATCAAAAAATGGAATTTTTGCGTGTCCAGCAGCTGGGTATGGAGCAAGAATTCACAATGGGTGATCCTACCCAGCCCAGCCAATATCATCAGCTAACGTTGGGGGATGAAGATGATGATGAAAATGAGCAGGGAGAGGACATCTTTTTCAGTGGTACCAAAGGGACACCTCATGCTACAGAGGGTAATCGCAACCCCAGCTTCATGTCTGTCCAGCATGGGTGGGCTGATGAGGAGGAGGTGGAGGAGAATCAGTGTGAGGAGAGGATGGGTATTGTTCCTCCTTCAGGGGTCACAGAACATTTGCCTCTTTGCAGCTTGGCACACATGGCACACTTCTTATCTGACTGTCTGTGCCAATACCCTCACGTAATCCACATTTTCAATAGCAACCTATACTGGTTGGCCACCTTTCTAGACCCACGGTACAAGGACAAATTTCCTTCGCTATTGTTGCAGTCACCAAGGGGTTTCACAATGGAATCCTTCAAGAAGGCCTTTGTCAGTCATTTGATGGCAACAGCACCCTCAGACACCACTGCTAGCAGAGATACCAGCTCTGTGCAACAGCATGCATTAATGGGGAGAGATACGCCAAGCAGGTCCAAAAGAGGTGGTGGTAAAATGTCCACAAACTGGGCCATCTTCAATAAACCGGCTCATCACCAAGGACTAGCTGGAACAGTAGCAATGTCAAGGAGGGAGAAGTTGAACAAGATGGTCAACAACTATCTACAGTCATATGTTAAAGTTTGGGCACCCCTATTAATGTTAACCTTTTTTCTTTATAACAATTTTGGGTTTTGCAACAGCTATTTCAGTTTCATATATCTAATAACTGATGGACTCAGTTATATTTCTGGATTCAAATGAGGTTTATTGTACTAACAGAAAATGTGCAATCTGCATTTAAACAAAATTTGACCGGTGCAAAACTATGGGCACCCTTATCATTTTCTTGATTTGAACACTCCTAACTACTTTATACTGACTTCCTGAAGCACTAAATTGGTTTTGTAACCTCATTGAGCTTTGAACTTCATAGCCAGGTGTATCAAATCATGAGAAAAGGTATTTAAGGTGGCCATTTTCAAGTAGTAGTATTTGATTCTCCTATGAAGAGTGGCATCATGGGCTCCTCAAAACAACTCTCAAATGATCTGAAAACAAAGATTATTCAACATAGCTTTTCAGGGGAAGGATACAAAAAGTTGTCTCAGAGATTTAACCTGTCAGTTTCCACTGTGAGGAACATAGTAAGGAAATGGAAGAACACAGTACAGTTCTTGTTAAGCCCAGAAGTGGCCGGCCAAGAAGAATATCAGAAAGGCAGAGAAGAAGAATGGTGAGAACAGTCAAGGACAGGGGTCCTCAAACTACGGCCCACGGGCCACATGTGGCCCGCGAAGGACTTTTATCCGGCCCCTGGCCAGGCTGACATTAACCGCACTGATTGCACCGCCCTCACTGCCGTGGTGAACCAATCAGCGCTGCAGCCGTGATGAACCAATCAGCGCTGCAGCTCACAAACACTGCCACCCCCCTGACACGCCCACTAAAGAACTAGACTGCAGAGTGCAAACTCGCGGGCGGGACGAGGCGCCGAGGAAAGGCGTAGTGAAGCCCTCAATATGCAGCAGAGACCACACAGACGACGTGATTGTCATCACGCCGCCTGCTCGGCCTAATGACGTCACGCCACCTGTGCCGGAAGAAGACTGAGACAAGCGGGCGCCTCTTCAGAACAGCGGGGGACATAGGTGAGTACTGTTTTTTTAATTCTTTTTAACTCCGGGTCCTATTGGGGACCTGTGCTGCAAAATGGGGACGTTTACCTGCCTACTAGGGATCTGTGCTACCTATTGGGGACCCGTGCTACCTACTGGGGACCTGTGCTACCTACTGGGGACCTGTGCTACCTATTGGGGACCTGTACCTGCCTATTGGGGACCTGTGCTACCTACTGGGGACCTGTACCTGCCTATTGGGGACCTGTGCTACCTACTGGGGACCTGTACCTGCCTATTGGGGACCTGTATCTGCCTATTGGGGACCTGTATCTGCCTATTGGGGACCTGTACCTGCCTATTGGGGACCTGTATCTGCCTATTGGGGACCTGTACCTGCCTATTGGGGACCTGTATCTGCCTATTGGGGACCTGTATCTGCCTATTGGGGACCTGCACCTGCCTATTGGGGACCTGTGCTACCTATTGGGGACCTGTACCTGCCTATTGGGGATCTGTACCTGCCTATTGGGGACCTGTGCTACCTTTTGAGGACCTGTGCTACCTGTTGGGGACATTTTCCTGCCTATTGGGAACCTGTACCTGCCTATTGGGGACCTGTGCTGCCTATTGGGGACCTGTGTTGCCTATTGGGGACATTTACCTGCCTATTGGGGACCTGTTCTGCCTATTGGGGACCTGTGCTGCCTATTGGGGACATTTACCTGTCTATTGGGGACCTGTGCTGCCTATTGGGGACCTGTGCTACCTATTTGGGACCTGTGCTGCTTACTGGGGACATTTACCTGCCTTTTAGGGACCAATGCTGCCTATTGGGGACCTGTGCTGCCTATTGGGGATATTTACCTGCCTATTAGGGACCTGTGCTGCCTATTGGGGACCTGTGCTACCTATTGGGGACATTTACCTGCTTATTAGGGACATGTGCTGCCTATTGGGGACCTGTACCTGCCTATTGGGGACCTGTGCTGCCTATTGGGGACCTGTGCTGCCTATTGGGGATATTTACCTGCCTATTGGGGACCTGTGCTACCTATTGGGGACCTGTTCCTGCCTATTGGGGACCTGTGCTGCCTATTGGGGACATTTACCTGCGTATTGGGGACATTTACCTGCCTATTGGGGACCTGTGCCGCCTATTGGGGACCTGTGCTACCTATTTGGGACCTGTGCTGCTTACTGGGGACATTTACCTGCCTTTTAGGGACCAATGCTGCCTCTTGGGGATTCTTGCACCACACTAGTCTGAGCCTGAGGTAAAAGTGGAGTTCCACCAATATGGGCACTGGTGAGGCTGCATTGATGGGCACTGATCAGGCTGCTTTGAAGGGCACTGATCAGGCTGCATTGATGGGCAGTGCAGTCTGTATGTCTCTGTATGGGCAATTTTATTGCTGGTATATTGTTTTTGTAGCGCTGTATATATGCTGGTATTTTACTAATAGCAATTTTGAATCCCTAGGAAACAATGATATCAAGAAAGAGAAAAAATTGACTCGAAGTGTAGGATATTCGAAGAACCCAAAAGAATCGGTAAGTTTGATGATTTAACTTTACTTCTTCATTTTTAATATTGTATTTGTTCCTATTTTGTTTTATGATTTCTAAATAAGATATGTGCAGTGTGCATATGAATTTGGTGCTAATTTTTTTTTAAACTATATTCCGGCCCACCAATGGTCCGAGAGACCGTGATCTGGCCCCCTGTTTAAAAAGTTTGAGGACCCATGCATTATACTGTATGGTCTTCCTATGGGCAGTGCAGTATACTATAGAGTCTGCCTAATATGGAGGAGTGCATTTTACTATAGAGTCCACCTGTGTGTGTAGGGGGGTGGATTATACTTTGGAGAATGCAGAATACTATAGAGTCTGCCTATGGGGGATGCATTATACTGTATAGTCTTCCTATGGGCAGTGCATTATACTATGGAGTCTGCCTAATATGGAATGCATTATACTATAGAGTCCACCTGTGTGTGGGGGGGTGCATTATACTATAGAGTCTGCTTATGGGGGTGCATTCTACTATATAGTCTTCCTATGGGCAGTGCAGTATACCATAGAGTCTGACTATGGAGGGGTGCATTATACTAGAGAGTCTGTCTATGGGGGAGATGCATTACATTATATATTCATATATTTCATATAGATCTCACTTGCCTGCTATAGGCTATATACTCCATATACTGCTATATACTCATGTACTCTTATATATTCTTATATGCACACAGATACATATTCACAGTTTGAACCTTGTAACTAGTTGGTGGAAATTACCTACTGCCCCCCCATGAGAGAGTCTGGGGAGCAGATGGTATCTTATGATAGCATTGTCTTGTGATATTTGTCTCAGACATAGAAAGAGGAAGTTTAGGCCAGATGTGCCAGCCGATATCAGAACATTGCTGACATTGTAAGACAAAGAGCAGTTATCATCTGATGCTTAAGTCACCTTACGACGACGCCCATATATGTTTATGCATTAAAACTGACCAATTAGCTAAGAAGTAAAGCCTTTATGTTAATGAGTAACCACTCCTTTATACGAACTGATAAAAGATCATATATGAATAAACTTCCAGAGTTTTGCTGAGAGGTAATGCGGCCAACCAAGTCTGGCGTCTTTCCTTCTTTGAGCGCTCAATAAGACTCTGTCTAATTTGGGCAGGCCACAGTATGCACAGGGGTAAATTTACCCAACTATAAATTTCTACATCAATTTGGCGCTCAACGTGGGGCCGTGGACGAAAACGCACGGGGATCCTGCTGACCGGAGAGGACAGAGGTGCTGGCCAAGGTCTTGGCTCATGGGAACGGAGATTTGCACAACTCCATAAGTAAGGTAAGAAAATCTAGTTATCTTACCTGAATGTTCCCTGTGCCCAGTCCGGGTCAGCAACTCTAGCCGGTCAGTGTGGTCACCAAACCCAGGTAGTGTTGAAAAGTCCACGAGGAAATCCAAACCCTGGGATAAGCTAAGTGTCTACTGTGGTCCTGAGTGTCTAAGATCCGGGTGGGAGAGTTGGTGGGAAATTGTGACAGATTTGTGTTTATGGTTGATGGTAGACCGATAACGGGGGAGTTTGACCCACTCAGATAGGTCCTCACAAATACACCTGGACACAGGGGGAGGACAGGTGAAGCCTTGCCCAGGGACAGGTGGTGGGGGCCTTACGGAGATATCACGAGGCAAATCTCACATCAAGCTATCACAACAAACACCTGTGCACAGGAAGGGACAACAGCGCCCACGCCAGGCCACGCGGTGGTGTTAGCTTAGGGGAGATATTGTGAGCCAAACCGCTTGACAGGTTGCCACCGACACACCTGGTCACAGGGAAGGACAGGAGAAGCCGGCCCAGGCATCAGGTGGTGTCAACATAGTGGGAGTTATCACATTACTGATACTGACGAGCCGGTCAGGACGTCCGGTACAGCGTGTTAACATTCCCGGGTCACCAGCGCAGTGCACCCAGTGTGGTTGGCAGTTATCGGTTACCAGCAGCTGTTTCACATACACGTCACAAGACAAGGGCTTTCAATCTCTCTCTCTGGACGTCTATATGTGAATTCATTGCAGGTTTCCGCGAAGATCTGAAGCAGAAAGTGTTTTTTTTTCCTTTTGTAAACTTCCTCTTTTGCCTGCAGGGTGTGGCCCTGATATATATATATATATATATATATATATATATATAGATATATTTTTCATATTGTTATATTTTGGACTCTGCTTCTCCCTATTTTATGTTTTATCTTGCATTTTTGGTGGAGATTTTCATTCTTGTTACTGCAGTATGAGAATTTTCGGGAAAGCTGGGTCATTTTGAGTCTGTTTTTTTTAGCTTTCCATTGTTCTCAGATTTCACTGAGAGACGCAGGCAGGGGAAAAAAAAAAGAGGAAGTTGGGTGCCTGCATTCTACATTCTACATTAACCCTTTTATTGTTGGTTTAAAGTTTTATATACTATATACTTTTTGATTTTATCAATTTTTTGGGGGGTTTCATCCTTTAAAAATCTTTTCAAGGAAAAAAAAAAGAAAGAAAAATTTTTTCCTTTTTTATCTCTTTTAATTTTTCTTCCGAGTTTTTCTTCCACATTTTTGTGACATATTTTATCAGTTTTTTTAAGTTTTAGTTTTCACTTCTTTCTTTCAGTTTTTTGTTAAAAAGAGAATTTTTACCTGCGTTGGGTTATTCACTAAATATTCTTGTTTTGTTCCCTTTTAAGCAGGTTAAAAGGGGTTGCAAGGTGTTTAAAGGTTTAAACACTCACTTTTTTGAAGTTTTTGGAACGGACACAGTAGGTGTTATTCAGAAAGTTAAGCATGTCATTTTCTACGGGCAGCTCCGTATGCTGCAGCATGGCATAATGTATTGAAAGGAAAAAACGGAAGTAGCTAGTTGAGCTCAATTGCAGTCTGCATTTCTTAAAGTGACAGAGCATTTAACAGCGCAGTAGGTGCTAGCAGATAGTGTGAACAAGAAAGGATTGTTTTTTTTTGTTTGTTTTATGTGTAGGAAAAAGTGTTTTCATACTAATCTGTGCCATCTGAGAAGGACCACAGGTCTAAGAATGCCTTCCGTGACGGCAGGGGGGGAAGCAGTCCGCCCCCCATCTCCTCTCTCCTCACTCTTCCCTCCTCCCCTCTCTCATCTGTCTCTCCTCCTATCCCTCCTCCTCCTCCTCCTCCTCCTTTTCTCTCTCCTATCTCTCCTCCCTTTCCATCTTCATCACCAACGCCCACCTCTCATCCCTCTCATCCACCGCACCCGTCTCCTCTTCCCTCCTCCTTGTCTTCACCATCTCCTCCACCCTTTCTTCTTCTTCTTCTTCTTTTTTCTCACCCACCTCTCAGTTCATCGTCACCTGCTGACCCAGTGCCAGATCCAGACAATGAAGTGTCCCTAGTTCCACAGGGGACTCTCTCTCTAAAGAGACAGTTATGTCACCAGGAGACGAAAGTGAATCACTCCCCACACATGACAACACAGGTGCTCTTCCGATACAACAGATAGCAGAAGGGAGGTGTGGGCCATCAGACACTGCATTTGCTGAGACTGGAGATCCTATGTGCCAAACGGAGCTGCAGTCTCAGAAGGGGGGAGTGCTATACACACACAGAAAGATAATCACACAGTGGCACAGTTCCTCCTCTGATGAACATGAAGAGGAGATTATGCTGCATAGTACTAGGGGTAGATAGAGCCAGAACTCTTACACTAAGTGCCCTTCACCCCTAGTCAGGTGTTCAGTATTCTAAGAAATCTGCCAGACCCAATTATGGACCCCATGCCATTTTACCGAAAAATGCAGCAGAGCCAGCAGACATATGCTGCAACCTGGAGTGATCTCTGGTCCATAATGGAGATTAAAGCAGGTGAAACACTCTGGCCAATCATGAAGGAACACTTCAAGCTTCCATCAGAATTAGATGTGCATTCCTGGGAATCAGGATCAAAGCTAATTGAACAGCTCAGAGAGTGGGCCAACGCCAGACAAGCACTCAGCCTGCATAACATGAGACAAGCCGAAACAGAGTCTCTAGACAGGTTTCATGGCAGAGTGAGGCAAGTATTCCAAATTTTAGGCTTCACTATTCATGATCAGATACACGGACAGATGTTGGCACAGGCCTTTGTGCATGGACTAAGAGAACCAATCAAGAAACTACTGATAGTGGCCAGGCCTGAGTACAGTACAATAGCAGTAGATGTCCTGCTTACAGTAGCCAGAAGAATTGAGTCCCTCCCAGGAGTACGGAGGACAGGCCCTCCCGTGATGGCCACTGACGTGGAGGAGCAACCACCCTGCAGAGACAGAAGACCTGTCAGGTGTTTCAACTGTGGCAATTTTGGCCATTTCCGGAACCGGTGCACAGCACCCCGGCAACCCAGGTCATCACGCAGAGGAGTAGGCCAAGAAAGAAACACAGAAGACAATGAAGAACCCTGTTCATAGGACAGAGGCAAACCAGGTCCACCAGACGTCACGCCCCTGACATGTGAAACCCCATCAGCAGGCCCAATACCTCAAATCACTGGGGGCTGTCATATCTTTCCTTGTGGACACTGGTGCAGTCAGAAGTGAAAATCCCCGACCCCACCAGTCTATCAGAACATTCTGTGTCTTGTATGGGGATTTAAGGTCAAGACAGACGTTCCCCAGCTTGCAAGCTCCTGAGCATGTGAACACAGCCAGGACACTCCATCTTGTTCCAGTTTACGGTGGAGACCTGCCCACCCCACCTGATGAGCGCAGACCTAGTGCAGGAACTGAAGGAGACCAAAGTGTCCCATGAAGATGTGACCTTGACCACTTCCCTACCTCAGACCCAAGAAGAATCAATCATGCTGGTGGCCCTACAAGAGCCTCGCTTGAACAACCGGTGCAAGCCTACCCAAGGAGGTGCTGGACATAGCACCCAGAAGCCTATGGCCCAAGGGAGACTTCAAGTTGCGCCAGTGCGGGTGTCACTCAAGTCTACAACCCCGGACGCTCCGAAGGCCCAGCATCCACAGCTCATCACCCAGAGCTAAACTGCCTCTGACTGCCCTGGAGGTCTAAGTGGAACTGCTGTTCAAGAAACGGCCTAAGAACTTTGGCATGGGCCAGGAAAACTCTCAAACCCAGAGGGACCACACCTGCTTTGTGAAATGGTTGCACTGCTTCCGGCTCCAGCGCCAGAGGATCATCTTGGATAAGATTTTGAAGGTGCTCCCTGAAGTTAATCCAGGCCCTGGACCAGAAGACAGCCACTCAGCTCCTCAAATTGGTTAACAAGATGCTGGGTGAAAGGAACTGCTGCTGGCTGGTAAAGAAGATGCCCCAGCAAAAAGACTCCCTGTGAGAGCAAGAAAGCTCAGGTGAACGTCACCTCTGACGAAAAATAAGGACCCCAGCAAACGGTTTGGTTTCCTGCCAGCCCTGTGCCAGAATATGGGAGTCACTCACGGCACTGTGAAGAGCAAGGCCAGATTGAGCTGCCTCACCCACGGGAATCATCATGCGGTCCCAGCTTCTCTCGATCAAGAGGAAGACTGTGAAAGGAGAACCAGATCAGATTGAATGGTGCATAACCTGAGGACTGTGAGCGAAGCAACCGTGTTTGAAACCCCAGTTGTGCCAGATCTGCACACTCTGCTGACAAACGTGCCAGCCACAGCAACGGTGCTCACGGCAATGGATCTGCCCGAAGCTTCCCTCAATGTTCCCCCCCACCTGGACGACCAGTTCCTGAAAACGCCCAAGGGGGGTGCAGAACAAATGGACAGTGAGGCCCAAGAGGGCCCGGAACAGCCTTTCACAGCTCGCCAGAGCATTGCCCTCCGTCCCCACCAACTGGATTGTGGAGCATGCCGAAGTCATCGACACCGCTACCCGCACAGCGTTTTCCATGCCTCCTCTACACTGCCTGACGGAGCAGCAACGTAAGTTCTGCAAAAACAGAGTCCAGTGGTGTCAAAAGCAAGTTCCTGAAGACACCGTATTGCCCACTGGACCAAACACTTGACAGATGACTGGAAGACCGCGGAGGAGAAGATGGCTCCCTCAACAACTCCGAAGATGCAGGCCTTCCTTAGTCTAGTCTCATACTGCAGAACTTGGATTCCTGGTGTTCCAGACTTAATTCAGCCTCTGTACAATTGCATCAACGCATTGAAACCTTCATCTCGTACAGGAAACTGAAAGACTTCATAGTCTCTGCGCCAACTCTAGGCCTCCCTGACTACGAGAAGCCATCCCGTCCTGACCAAAACGGAAAAAGAAGGACCAAGATGGAGAAGGTCATGCTACTGGCCAGGCTTAAAACAGACCCACGGAGGAAAACCAGAGGCCTCTAGACTACCTCTCAGCTGGCCTGGATCCAGTTGCAAGGGGGGGGCCTCCTGCATGAAAGCAATACCCGCAGCACACGCCCTCCTGATAAGGCTGCTCTCCACCACTCTTCAGTGCTCTCAGCTGTTACCTTTCTCTACTCCCACTCCCAAGGGGGGATGTGGATACGGACCCTCAGATGAAAAATCTGCAATATACCGTACATGGCTCCAGTCTTGCAAATGATGAAGGAAAGTTCCACACGGGATGTGCAGCGACCAGCAATCAGGACATTCTATGGTCCAGAAGGTTGTCAGCCCAAGAGCCCAAGAAGCGGAGCTGATAGAGCTGACGAAAGACCTTCCAGATTGCGAAGAACGAAAACTTCCAGGTACTCGCATGACATGGCACCTGACTTCGGACCCATCTGGGCTGCAAGAAACATCATCACAGCAAGCGGATCGACCGTGAAGCACCATGGAGCCATCAGAGACCTGCTGGACGCCTTTCAACTACTAAAAGTGGTGGCAGTGCTGAAGGCCAAGGCACACGGAAAACTGAACACAGTAGAGACACGGGGCATCAACAGCAGACGTGGCAGCCAAAGAAGCAGCCAGAGGAAGACAATATGGAAAATGGGAGAGGTCGTAGAGCCGGACGGCTACTACATGACGACTGAAGACGAGAAAACCTGGCAAACAGAAGTCAATGGGAAAACCGTTGAAGATGCCATCTCTGAATTGGACAGAAGTGCTGCCTCCTCCTCCACCAGCCAACAAGCTGAATCACTTCCAGGCCGAAGACTCTGAAGTTGTACCCTACGGTGGTTCAATGGGCACATGGCCCCCACACAGAATTGAAGACACAGATGAATGACCTGATTGGACTCAACTCACACCTAAACAGCGAAGATTCTCAGCAGCTGTTCGGCCACCGACAAATTTAACATCGGACAAGCGGGAAAAGTTCCCCCACATCATCTGGCCTGAAAACTTCCCAGTAAGGAACCAGTTGGCGAAGACTACTGCATAGAAGCTACTCTCAAAAATAGTGTGCAGATATGGGGTTTCCAGAAGCAATAGCAAGTGATCAGGGACCCCCATACACAGCAAACCTTACACAAGGGATCTGATCAGCAGTAGGGTCAGACGTAGGCCTACACACTTCTCACCATCCCACACCATAGACTAGGTGGGACACTTAACAGCAGCATGCTAAAAAATCTGCCCAAGGGACAGACAAACCCTGGCATTAGACACTCCCATAGGCTCAGAAAAAGCTGTCGCCAATATGAGACTTTATTTGGGTAAAAAACCCAGTTTAGGGGTATTCTTTACTTAGCAGTTTACTATGCAATATGATACTTTGTCTGCATGAATTTTGCTAATGTCCATTCTCGAGTTTTTCTCCCTCATTGCCAGGTCCAGATTCGGTGCCTGGTATGCACGTCCTGAAGTCAGGAGACTGCTGAGTGTTGGTGAAAAAAAAACGTCTGTAAAGAGAAGCACTCAATCCCAGATCCGATGGCCCTTCTCCAAATGCTGACGCCACCGACCTGGAAGGAAAACCCCGCCTGGATCCACGCATCGCATTGCAGGAAAAGGCGTTCATACCAGAAGATACACCTGAGCTGGAATGATGCTGTGGATGACCTCCCTGACTGAATAAATTACCTACCTGAAAGAGAATACACATGCACTGACTGCATAGACTGCTAACTAAGAGACTTTGATTACATTGCACCACACCCCCTTTAGGGACAGATCTCCTGACCGCCCATTTGCGAAAGTCTGTGCAGAGGAGGATGTATGCACTAGGCATATGTCAGTCCACTGGCAGCATAAAAGAGTTGCAGCGCTTTGGGCCAGGAGCAGGGTTTTAGGGCAAGTGATATCTAAGGGGGGATTGTTATGGAAATATATATGTATATGTATTTCATATAGATCTCACTTGCCTGCTATAGGCTATATACTCCATATACTGCTATTTACTCATGTACTCTTATATATTCTTATATGCACACAGATACATATTCACAGTTTGAACCTTGTAACTAGTTGGTGGAAATTACCTACTGCCCCCCCATGAGAGAGTCTGGGGAGCAGATGGTATCTTATCATAGCATTGTCTTGTGATATTTGTCTCAGACATAGAAAGAGGAAGTTTAGGCCAGATGTGCCAGCCGATATCAGAACATTGCTGACATTGTAAGACAAAGAGCAGTATATCATCTAATGCTTAAGTCACCTTAGGTCGATGCCCATATATGTTTATGCATTAAAACTGACCAATTAGCTAAGAAGTAAAGCCTTTATGTTAATGAGTAACCACTCCTTTATACGAACTGATAAAAGATCATATATGAATAAACTTCCAGAGTTTTGCTGAGAGGTATTGCGGCCAACCAAGTCTGGCGTCTTTCCTTCTTTGAGCGATCAATAAGACTCTGTCTAATTTGGGCAGGCCACAGTATGCACAGGGGTTAATTTACCCAACTATAAATTTCTACATCAGAGTCTGCCTATGGGGGGTGCATGATACAATAGTGAGTCTGCCTATGGGGGTGCATTATACTATATAGTCTTCATATGGGGAGTGCAGAATACTATATAGTCTACCTATGGTGGGTGCATTATACTATAGAGTCTACCTATGGGGAGATGCATTATACTGTATAGAGTCTGTCTATGGGGTGTATTATACAATATAGAATCTGCCTATGGGGAGTGCATTATACTATATGGAGGCCTATGGGGAGTGCATTATACTATATAGAGTCTACCTATGGGGATTGCATTATACTATATGGAGGCCTATGGGGAGTGCATTATACTATATTAAGGACTATCTGGTGCATTATGCTATATAGAGGCCATCGTACAGTGTGCAGATTACAGTGAGGGGGTCATCATACAGTGTTTGAGTTATTAAACAGTTTGGGTGATATTAAGTGGTCAGTATATATACAGTGAAGGGGCATTATACTGTGTATAACAGAGCATTATACTGTGTATAGGGGAGCTGTACAGGGGGAGACTCGGGACATTATTAAATGTAATGTGGGCACATATTGTTATAGGGGAACTCAGGTTACTGTGACTGTGAAAGGGGCACACAGAGGACATTATTACTTTCTTGAAAGCAAAATGTGGGCACTGTTTACTAGGGCACTTGCACTCGGCATTACTATATTCTAGAGGGTCGCTTTAGAATTTAGAGGGCACACATAATAGGTGCAGTAATAGGGACACATACGGCAGCAGTGGCTCAACATTGGGGTACCGGCAGGATGAGGAGTTTGTGCAGGTTGGGAATAGATGGTGATGGGGCTGATAATGTGAGAATTGAAATGTGTATTTGTTGTAATCACTGCAGCCAAGTCCTGGCTGGAGAAGTTGTAATGTTGGTCTGTGCCAGATGGAAAAGGAGGGAAAAGTGAATGATTCCATCAGAAAGAACGTCAGCTGCAAGTCATTATCTATAACTGTGCAGTATTCACGTATTTGTTCTGCAGGACTGGTATTCACTGCTGACCACATGGCGGTAATATCAATGTTGGTCTTTGTATAGCGATTATTTTCAGTAACAGCGCGGTCATCTGCTGAGGTTCTCCTCCACTATTACGGTAGGGTGCATTACCCAGTTGTAATCAAGGTTATCTGGTTAGGGATCCACTCAGAAGTTTCGCCCCCCCCCCGAAGCAATACCATAGGTACGCCTCTGGTAGTGGGCGTTTGGCGGTAGAGCGTTTCTTACTCAAGAAAAGAAGGTGGAGGCACAGGATAGTCAAAAATTTTACTCACAAAAGGGCAACACGCCTGCTGGTTCCAACTTCCAGTTGAAAGTCAGCAGCTGGCTTGTAATGTCCTTATAGCACTGTACACAGCTGGCTGTCATTCTCTTCAGAAGCTCTGTGTTTGCTCTGGTGATCTCTCTGTGTCTTTCTGAATGCAGCACAAAATATTCTCTCAGTATTTGTTATAGCAGGCTATCTGATACCTGTGTCTGGCAGTGCACTGCGGCCTCTTGTTTGCCCATTTTGTGTACTCATGCATACCTCCCAACTTTTGAAGAAGGAAAAGAGGGACAAAGGTCGTGGTGCGTATAGCGCGCCGCATCAAATTTTAGGCCACAGCCCCACTACACCCATTTCACAACTAGTCATACCCATGTCCACGCCCCAACCACACCCATTTAGCAATGCTGAGCACACTGACTGGTAGTGAGGGCACAGTGGCTGGCATTATGGGCACAGTGGCTGGTACTGTGGGCACACTGACTGGTACTGAGGAAAAGAAAGAAAAAACAGAGAAAGAAAGAACAGAGAGAGAGAGAACAGAAAGAGAGAGAAAAAAGAAAACAGAGAGAGAAAGAACAGAAAGAGAGAGTAAAAAGAAAACAGAGAGAAAGAAAGAACAGTGAGAGAGACAAAGAGGGGAAAGAAAGAGAAAGAAATAACAGAGAGAAAGAACAGAGAAAGAAAGGAAGAACAGAGAGAGAAAGGAAGAACAGAGAGAGAAAGAGAGAGGAGAAAGAAAGAACAGAGCGAAAGAAAGAACAGAGAGAAAGGGAAAGAAAAAGAACAGAGAGCAAAAGAAAGAACAGAGAGAAAGAACAGAAAGAGAGAGAAAAAAGAAAACAGAAAGAAAGAACAGAGCGAGAAAGAACAGAAAGAGAAAGAAAAAAGAAAACAGAGAGAGAGACAAAGAGGGGAAAGAAAGAGAAAGAACAGAGAGAGAAAGAACAGAGAGAGAACAGAGCGAGAACAGAGGGAAAGAAAGAACAGAGAGAGAAAGAACAGAGAGTGAAAGAAAGAACAGAGAGATAAAGAATGGAAAGAAAGAACAGAGAGCGAAAGAAAGAACAGAGAGAGAAAGAAAGAGGGGACAGAAAAAAGAACAGAGAGAAAGAAAGAAAGAGGGGAAAGAAAGAGAACAGAGAGAGATAGAAAGTAAGAACAGAGAGAAAGAAAGTAAGAACAGAGAGAGAGATAGGAAAAAAAATATTAGTGAGGGAATGAAAGAACAGAGAGAGAGAAAGAAACAGAGAGAGAAAGAAAGATTCTATAAAGATACTATAGCAGCCCGACTCCCATTGTAGTGCCAACCTGAGCATCCCAATGCAGGACATATCATGATCCGCTCACATGGCCGGCATCCCCAATTCCAAGGCGATCCTGCTGTTGGAGGAGGACACGGTGATGGATATGAAGCATTCCCTGAAGTGCCTCCATGGTTCCGTCATAACCTCCTCCCAAAATTACCTCATTGCCGGTCAGCTTCCAGCACAACACTTGCTGGGGACATTAGAGGAGGGAACTTTAGTATATAGTTCTTATACATAAGGTAAGTGTAGTTCTGTTGTGGGCCACTAGATGGGGCATACTTGTGGGCCTTGAAGGCATAGTTTATAGGATGTTCATAGAGAGTTAATTGTAGGAGGGACTGCCAGGTAGTAAGAGACATTTCTAGGAAATTAGGTAAGATGGGACCAGGATGCCCAAATGTTGTGAACTCATTTTCTGGTCTGTTTCTGGTGAAGGAGCTGGTTGTGTTGACAGAGGAGTCGTGAGTTCTCTTTCCGGGCTCCCTTTGCTGTTGGCAGGAGGTAATGAAGCCGATCTAATTAACAGAGACCTGCCACCTGATAATGAGGACAAGGATTGGACATCTGGATTCTCAGACTGGATTTAAGACAGCCGACTCCCTTTTCCTATGCTGGTGATTTTTTCCTGCCTCCTGAGGTTCTAGTTTCCAGTTCAGTTCCTGCCTTCTCAAGCTAAGTGTTCTCTGCTATTGTTCACACTTGATTTGGTTTGGTCTATTCAGTTTTTTGCGTGGTTAGCCAGCCCCGGCTGGAGCTGTGCTGAATTTCCATTCCTATGTCACTGCATGTGCCAGTTTGCTTTTTGTCCCTTATTAAATTGGCCTCTTTTTTGCTCTGTTCTCAGAATATGCCAGAGTGCTGATATAGTGGGAGAAGTCTAGTGACTTCAGAGTTGTTTTGCTATCAGAAGTGTTGGACATTTTTGCAGGGTTTTTTGGGCGTGATTGCAGACAGTATCTTTCCTTTTCTATTATTTCTAGTTAGTGTAGGCCCAATCGTTTGCTCAGCCTATTTTCCTACCTGTGTTTGTGCTTTCATCTTGTCTCACCGTCCGTACATGTGTGGGGGCTGTCTATTCCTTTGGGGTCTGCTCTGGGGCAGTTTAGATTTCCCCTTTTCTTGCTTTAGTCTTATTTAGTCCTCCAGCTGTGACGAGGCATCTAGAATCATCGTAGGTACACTGTTGTGAGTTCATTTTCCCCTTCACCATTGAGGTCTGATGAACTCCCTCTTCTGGTGAAGGAAGGTAGTGAGGCTGATTACAAAGCACCTGAGCAGAATGATGATGACTGAGTGACTAGAATTGCTGACTGGATATAAGGCAGCCGACACCCTTCTGCCTTGCGGGTGATTTCTCTGAGGGATTCTAGGAGACCAGTCTGATTCCTGCTCCTCAAAAGCTAAGTTTTCTGCTCTGTGTTTGCATTTGTGTTTTGGTTTTGTTTTGCCTTGTTTTTCTGGATTTCTGCCTTCCCCTGCTGGGTGAGCTGAATTCCTTTTTGTTCTATCTTCAGAAAATACCTGAGTACTGATATAGTCTTTTTTAAGCCTAGCGTCTCCAGGGCTTTTTTCCCTATCAGTCTGTTGGCTCTTGTTTTTGAGAGGGTTTTGGCGGATTGCAGACAGCAGCTTTTCTATTCTGTCCTATTTAGTTAGCTTGGGCACCATCATTTGCTCAGCCTATCTTTCTATCTGTGTGAGTGTTTTTTCATCTTGCTTCATCATCATTATATGTTGGGGGCTGCCTATTGCTTTGGGGTCTGCTCTGGGGCAGTTTAGATTTCCCTTTCTGTCTTTAGGCTATGTAGTTCTCCGGCTGTGATCGAGGGGTCTAGTGCACCGTAGGAACCCCCCACGGCTACTGCTAGTTGTTGTTGATAGGTTCAGGGGTCTGCAATCCGATAGCTTCTAACTTCTCTGGTTTTCTGGACTTAGCTAGTATTTCTGTTTTTGCCTCCTACGGTGACTCATTCATAAAAGAATCACCCGCCATACCGCAGATCCTAGGGTACTCAATAGCAGGAAAGAATTGTAAAAAAAAGTGTGTATATTTTTTCCTCTATATCTCTGAGGCCGTAGGGGGAATTTTTTTTTTTCTCTCAATGGAGATAAAGCAATTGTCTGATCGTGTGGAGCAGCTCGCTGCGGAAGTGCGGGGAATTTCTGCCTACCTTGCTCATTCACATGCTGCTGAACCAAAGATCCCTACTCCTGATGTGTTTTTTGGAGATCGGTCTAAATTTTTGAATTTCAAAAATAATTGTAAATTATTTTTTGCCATGAAGCCTAACTCGTCAGGGAGCTCTGCGCAGCAGGTTAAAATTGTCATCTCTTTGCTACGTGGCGATCCCCAGGATTGGGCGTTTTCTTTGAAACCAGATGATCCTATTCTGTCTAATGTGAATGCATTTTTTCAAGCCTTGGGGTTGTTGTATGACGAACCTAATGCTATTGATCAGGCTGAAAAGACCCTGTTGGCATTGAGCCAGGGTCGAGATTCTGCAGAATTGTACTGTCAAAAATTCCAAAAGTGGGCGGTCCTTACTACCTGGAATGATAATGTCTTGGCAGCTCTCTTTCGGAAGGGTTTGTCAGAAGCCGTAAAAGATACTATGGTGGGATTTCCTGTTCCCTCTGGTCTTGACGATTCTATGTCATTAGCCTTTTAGGTTGATCGGCGTTTACGTGAACGCAGGACTGCATGAGAGGTGTTGCCACCTGTTGAACAAGTGTCTGAACCTATGCAATGTGATAGAATTTTGTCCAGGGAGCAACGTCAGGAGTTCAGAAGGCGTAATAAGCTGTGTTTTTTTTTGTGGAGATGCCTCGCATATTATTTCTGTCTGTCCTAAACGAGAGAAACGTTTTGCACACATGTTTTCTGTGGGTGGTGTTCAACCTAAGTTTCTTCTGGCAATTACTCTGATCTGCTCCCTCTCCACATTTTCCGCCAAGGCTTTTGTGGATTCGGGAGCAGCCCTGAACCTAATGGACTTGGATTTTGCTAAACGTTGTGGATTTCCGATGACACCTCTGCGGATGCCTATCCCTTTGAGGGGGATTGATGCTACTCCTTTGGCGAAAAATAAACCTCAGTTTTGGACCCAGGTGGTAATGCGGGTCACCCCAGACCATCAAGAAAATTGCAGATTTTTGGTGTTGCATAATTTGCATGATACCATTGTTCTGGGGTTTCCCTGGTTGCAAATTCATAATCCAGTTTTGGATTGGAAATCTGTGTCTGTGGTGAGTTGGGGTTGCCGGTGTGCCCTTAGTGAGGCTCTGGGTTTTTCCACCTCTCCTCAGTCGCATGATGTTCCTGACTATTTGGCGGACTTTTATGATGTAATTAGTGAGAATGAGTCTGCATCTTTGCCCCCTCATAGGAGTTATGACTGTGCAATTGAACTGAGCCCGGGGTGTAAATTTCCCAAGGGTCGGCTCTTCAATTTATCTGTACCCGAGCACGAGGCTATGCGATCCTATATTAAGAAGGCATTGGAGAAGGGTCATAATAGCCCATCCTCTTCACCCTTAGGTGCCGTTTTTTTTTTCGTGGCCAAAAAGGATGGTTCATTAAGGCCTTGTATTGATTATCGTGCCCTCAACAAAATTACTATTAAATATCAGTATCCGTTACACCTGATTTCGGATCTATTCTCCAGAGTTAAAGGTGCTTGCTGGTTTACCAAGCTTGACCTCAGGGGGGCGTATAATCTTATCCGCATTAAGCATGGGGATGAATGGAAGACGGCGTTTAATACTCCGGAGGGACATTTTGAGTACCTGGTGATGCCTTTTGGGCTCACTAATGCCCCTTCTGTCTTCCAGTGCTTCATGAACGACATTTTCCGAGACTTTGTGGATAACTTTTTGATTATCTATCTGGATGATATTTTGATCTTCTCCAAGGATTGGGATTCTCATGTGGAACATGTTCGGACTGTGTTCCGGATCTTGAGGGAGAATTCCCTGTATGTCAAAGGATCGAAATGCCTTTTTGGGGTACAGAGGATTTCATTTTTGAGATTCATTTTGTCTCCGTCAACTATTGAAATGGACCCGGCCAAGGTACAGGCCATTTATGATTGGGTTCAGCCCACTTCTTTGAAGGCCCTCCAGAAGTTTTTAGGTTTTGCTAATTTTTATCAGAAATTTATAGCAAAATTTTCTAGTATTGCCAAGCCATTGACTGATCTGACTAAGAAGGGTGCTGATGTGTTGAATTGGTCTCTGGAGGTTGTTTCTTCCTTTCAGGAGCTGAAGCGAAGATTCACTTCTGCCCCGGTTTTGCGGCAACCTGATGTCTCACTCCCATTCCAGGTAGAGGTGGACGCTTCTGAGATTGGTGCAGGAGCTGTTTTGTCCCAAAAGGATCCTGTAACATCTAAAATGAATCCCTGTGCTTTCTTTTTCCGAAAGTTCTCTCCATCTGAACGTAACTATGATGTGGGGAATCGGGAACTGTTAGTGATGAAATGGGCATTTGAGGAGTGGAGACTTTGGTTGGAGGGAGCTAAACATCAAGTCGTGGTCCTCACTGACCACAAGAATTTGATTTACCTGGAGTCGGCCAAATGCTTGAACCCTAGACAGGCTAGGTGGGCCTTGTTTTCTACACGTTTTGATTTTGTGGTCTCTTTTCTTCCTGGCACTAAGAATGTCAAGGCAGATGCCCTCTCTAGGAGTTTCTTTGCTGATTCTCCTGTGGTGACCAAGCCTGCTACCATCTTAGGCGAAGGGGTAGTTCTTTCTGCCATCTCGCCCGATTTGAGATGTGCTCTGGAAGAGTTCCAGGAGGACAAACCTGAGCGTTGTCCCAGTGGAAAGTTGTATGTTCCTGACCAGTGGAAGAAGAGAGTGATGTCTGAAGTTCATTGCTAAGCATTGGCTGGTCATCCAGGTATTTTTGGTACTAGAGATCTGGTGAGTCGGTCTTTTTGGTGGCCCGCCTTGTCTCGTGATGTCAGGAATTTTGTGCAGTCCTGTGGGACTTGCTCCCGGTCTAAACCTTGTTCTCGCTCTAGTGGGTTGTTGATGCCTTTGCCGGTCCCCAGGAGGCCATGGACCCATATTTCAATGGATTTCATCTCTGATATGCCTGTCTCTCAGAGAATGACTGTTATTTGGGTGATTTGTGATAGGTTCTCTAAGATGGTTCATCTTGTACCACTCCCTAAGTTGCCATCTTCCTCTGAGTTGGTGCTCCTGTTTTTGCAACAGGTGGTTCGCTTGCACGGGATTCCAGAGAACATTGTATCTGACAGAGGAGTTCAGTTTGTGTCTAGATTTTGGAGGACTTTCTGTTCCAAGCTGGGAATTCAGTTGTCCTTCTCCTCTGCTTTTCACCCTCAGACCAATGGGCAGACGGAGAGAACAAACCAGACCTTGGAGTCGTATTTGAGATGTTTTATTTCCGCTGATCAGGATGATTGGGTTTCATTTTTGCCCTTGGCCGAATTTGCTTTAAATAATAGAGCTAGTTCTGCCACTTTGATGTCACCTTTTTTTTGTAACTTTGGGTTTCATCCTCGATTTTCTTCAGGGCAGGTGGAGCCTTCTGCCTGCCCAGGTGTTGACACTGTGGTGGAGAGAATGCACCAGATCTCGGACCAAGTGGTGGATAAGTTATCTCTCTCCCAGGAAAAGGCCCAGCGGTTTTCCAACCGACATAGGACCATTGGTCCCCAGTTTAAGGTTGGTGATATGGTTTGGTTATCATCAAAAAATATCGCTATGAAGGTGGCTTCTCCTAAGTTTAAGCCTAGATTTATTGGACCTTACAAGATTTTGGAGATTATTAATCCGGTCTCTTTTCGTTTGGCTCTTCCTGTCACATTTAAAATTCATAATGTGTTTCATAAGCCCTTGTTGAAGAGGTTTGTTGAACCAGTTGTTCCTGGGGTGGCACCTCCGGACCCTGTATTAGTTGAAGGTAACATGGAATATGAGGTAGAGAAGATACTGGATTCCCGTCTGGCTAGACAGAGACTCCAGTATTTGGTTAAGTGGAAGGGTTATGGTCAGGAGGATAATTCCTGGGTCTCTGCCTCTGATATTCATGCCAAAAGATTGGTGCGTGCCTTTCATCGGGCTCACCCTGATCGCCCTGGTGGTGTGGATGAGGGTTCGGTGACCCCTCCTCAAGGGGGAGGTACTGTTGTGAGTTCATTTTCCCCTTCACCATTGAGGTCTGATGAACTCCCTCTTCTGGTGAAGGAAGGTAGTGAGGCTGATTACAAAGCACCTGAGCAGAATGATGATAACTGGGTGACTGGAATTGCTGACTGGATATAAGGCAGCCGACACCCTTCTGCCTTGCGGGTGATTTCTCTGAGGGATTCTAGGAGACCAGTCTGATTCCAGCTCCTCAAAAGCTAAGTTTTGTGCTCTGTTTTTTGCATTTTTGTTTTGGTTTTGTTTTGCCTTGTTTTTCATGCATGCTACATACATACTACATGCTACATACATACTACATATATACTACATACATACCACATACATACTACATACATACTACATACATACTACATGCTACATACATACTACATATATACTACATGCATGCTACATCCATACTGCATGCTACATGCATGCTACATGCATGCTACATACATACTACATACATACTACATGCTACATACATACCACATATATACTACATACATACAATACATTCATACAATACATACATAGACATACAGTACATATAACATAGAGTAACATACTTACCAATACTTGTCACATTGTTCCCCGAAGCCATTGTCTTTTACGGCATAAATATTAACATAACAAACCACAAAAATACTCACCCACGATCCGAAGCAGTCCACGAGTGTGTCCCACGACGATCTTGGGTAGAGAACTGCAGCATCAGCTGTTGCTGCCATTCTCTACGGGCTGCAGGAATCCAATGACGGAAGGTAGGTATCCTTCCGCACTGTATTCCTCCGCCACTTAAAAAAAAAAAAAAAAGTCCCTAGTCTCACTTTATGCCATTGCTGTGTGGGAAATTCCCACGCAGCAATGGCATAAAGTGAGACTAGGGACTTTTTTTTTTTTTAAGTGGCGGAGGAATACAGTGCGGAAGGATACCTACCTTCCGTCATTGGATTCCTGCAGCCCGTAGAGAACAGCAGCAACAGCTGATGCTGCAGTTCTCTACCCAAGATCGTCGTGGGACACACTCGTGGACTGCTTCGGATCGTGGGTGAGTATTTTTGTGGTTTGTTATGTTAATATTTATTCCGTAAAAGACAATGGCTTCGGGGAACAATGTGACAAGTATTGGTAAGTATGTTACTCTATGTTATATGTACTGTATGTCTATGTATGTATTGTATGAATGTATTGTATGTAGTATGTATGTAGTATATATGTGGTATGTATGTAGCATGTAGTATGTATGTAGTATGTATGTAGCATGCATGTAGCATGCAGTATGTATGTAGCATGCATGTAGTATATATGTAGTATGTATGTAGCATGTAGTATGTATGTAGCATGCATGTAGTATATATGTAGTATGTATGTAGCATGTAGTATGTATGTAGCATGTAGTATGTATGTAGCATGCATGTAGTATGTATGTAGTATGTATGTAGCATGTAGTATGTATGTAGCATGCATGTAGTATATATGTAGTATGTATGTAGCATGTAGCATGTATGTAGCATGCATGTAGTATGTATGTAGTATGTATGTAGCATGTAGTATGTATGTAGCATGCATGTAGTATATATGTAGTATGTATGTAGCATGTAGTATGTATGTAGCATGCATGTAGTATATATGTAGTATGTATGTAGCATGTAGTAGGTATGTAGCATGCATGTAGTATGTATGTAGTATGTATGTAGTATATATGTAGTATGTAGTATGTATGTAGCATGCATGTAGTATATATGTAGTATGTATGTAGCATGTAGTATGTATGTAGCATGCATGTAGTATGTATGTAGTATGTATGTAGCATGTAGTATGTATGTAGCATGCATGTAGTATATATGTAGTATGTAGTATATATGTGGTATGTATGTAGTATGTATGTAGTATGTATGTAGTATGTATGTAGCATGTAGTATGCATGTAGCATGCATGTAGTATGTATGTAGTATGTATGTAGTATATATGTAGTATGTAGCATGTAGTATGTATGTAGCATGCATGTAGTATATATGTAGTATGTATGTAGCATGTAGTATGTATGTAGCATGCATGTAGTATGTATGTAGTATGTATGTAGCATGTAGTATGTATGTAGCATGCATGTAGTATATATGTAGTATGTAGTATGTATGTAGTATATATGTGGTATGTATGTAGTATGTATGTAGTATGTATGTAGCATGTAGTATGTATGTAGCATGCATGTAGTATGTATGTAGTATGTATGTAGTATATATGTAGTATGTAGCATGTAGTATGTATGTAGCATGCATGTAGTATATATGTAGTATGTATGTAGCATGTAGTATGTATGTAGCATGCATGTAGTATGTATGTAGTATGTATGTAGCATGTAGTATGTATGTAGCATGCATGTAGTATATATGTAGTATGTAGTATATATGTGGTATGTATGTAGTATGTATGTAGTATGTATGTAGCATGTAGTATGTATGTAGCATGCATGTAGTATGTATGTAGTATTTTTTTTTTTATTTTTTTTTAACATTTAACACATTAGCCGGATGATGGGACTACTACTGTCCCATCATTGGCTAATGTGTCAATCACTGTCATGGTAGCAGGCATCGCCAGATGGGACTTGTAGTCCCATCGGACGATGCTTGCACAGACCCCCGGACATCAGCACAGCCCCCCGGCAGGCCGGCACAGCCCCCCGGCAGGCCGGTACAGACCCCCACAGGGTGCACAGACCACCGGCAGGCCGGCACAGCCCCCCGGCAGGCCGGTACAGACCCCCACAGGGTGCACAGACCACCGGCAGGCCGGCACAGCCCCCCGGCAGGCCGGTACAGACCCCGGGCAGTCCACACAGTCCCCCGGCAGGCCGGCACAGCCCCCCGGCAGGCCGGCAGAGACCCCCGGAAGGCCCGAAATGACGGCGCATCATGATGCGCACACACCGCGCATCATGATGACGTCAGGCTGTCAATCAACTTTGAACTTCCGATTCCGATGCCGACTTCCGATATTGAAAAAATATCGGAAGTCGGTATCGGAATTCCGATACAGCAAGTATCGGCCGATACCCGATACTTGCGGTATCGGAATGCTCAACACTACTCACGGCCACTGTGTGTCATAGCAGTGGGCCAGTGCAGGAAAGGAAAAATGTTGCGACGTATCGCATGGGCAGATGCTTTTAGGGCAGGAGTCGGTTGGACTGAGGAGATGAAGGAAGTCGGAGCTTTAACGAGTTCGGTACAGATGAGTCAGATGCTTTTCCAGAGGCAACCAAATCTGGTGACTGATGATTTCGAGTCTGGGGCGAAACAGACAGAAGGAATTGTCATCATGGCGAGGTCAGGCCAGGAAGGAACCAGGAGTAGTCCAGGACGGTCAGGTCTGGGCGTGTACTGCACAGAAGTGACAGCCAGAAAGTGAAAGATGAGCAACCAAGTGAATATCATGATGTGCCAACTGTGGATATAACATGTGAAATATTAAGTAAAGAGAGTGTTCAAGTATACCCGGACTGTGTCTCCGTTACTAGGGGAGCCTGAAGAAGGGACTGTCGTCGTCTGGGAAGTGCCCAGGGAAGTCTGGAGTTGGAGATGCCGGTATTCTGAAGGGAAGAATTCAGTTTTCTGTAGGGGAAGGACTGGACATCGTTGTTACAGTATTTCAGGTCATGACTACAGTCCTGTCCCCCCCCTTACAAATGCATATCAGCCGCTCACACTCAGGCATGAGTTTGTTCGGTGTAAGAGTCCTTACACACTGGCTCAGCATATTTCTTCATGACATTAGCTAAATCCCAGGTGTAGCACTTTTTTCTATAGAAATTGTTACTCCTCCCCACTTGCTACCTGACTATAGTGCAGGTGATTCTCTGCTGCACCATATGCTCCTACTGCCAGGCTGCGATGTCTGTACGTATCTAACTTGTAAGAAACAGTAACATTGCAGCCTTTTCTGCTGTAATGATTTTACTCTTTGATGCCACGTGAAGACGTAGAGTATTTGGTACATTTATTTTACATCAGAATTTGTAAGCCAAAACCAGAAGTGGTGACGTGTCTCTATTATACTTTTCCTCTGACTATTTCACTCCTGGTTTTTGCTTACAAATACTGAGGTAAAAAACTCACCAAACATGTGCAAGTGGACTTAGGGAGAGTAAATGCACTTATAGTGCTGATATCACACCGCCCTTGTATTCAATTATGCAATATTCGCAATAATGTTTAAAACAGGATTTACCTGCAGATTATCACTTTGAGTGCAAGTAAATACTGTTTTTATCTGTATTTGTTGACAGGTTCCTTTTAAAATCAGACAAATTTGCTAAAACTTGCTTTAATTAATTAATTAGGAAATGTATTATATTGCTTATTTAACCAGTTTTTGTCTAAGTTTGAATGTCATGACTACTATATGTGTTCATTCAGTTTTCTTGCATCATCATCTCCCCCAAAATATCAGGAAATATTTGGACTGAACTCAGATACATAATTTAATGTGATAAAAGTTTTTATTTATTGAAATATTCAAATGACAATGTCCAGCTCTTCTGTTCTCTTCCAGTGATGGTCCATTGCTCTCTTGTATCTGATGACTATAAAAAAGAAGGGAAAAAATAAGCATTGTTAGGTTCGCTTGCCTAGAAATGTCTATACTAATCTCAGTAACAATACATATGTCAGGCAGGGTGATTTTTCTCCATATCGTCAACTCAAGCTTTGTGAATACAGGAAGGAACCACAGAGTATATGACCGGTGGTTGGCCAAAACACAGATTATTGGACGCTGGGTATAACTCACATTCAAGGGTCCTAAAGTGAATTCTGCATGCCCAAAAGATGATACCACTGATGAGTGATGATCTGACAGTAAAGGGTCCCGCTCCCACAGCCCCCATAGCTGAGCTCCCAAGTGGTAGGTAGAAAGGCACATTAAATACAAAAAAAAAGTGAGGGAGCACAAGATCCAAATGTTGAGTAACCAGGTCTGCCTTATTTTGTTCAACATTGGCAATAGATAATAAATAAGAAGCAGAATACAAGCCATTAAAGTGCCGGATGCACCTCACAAGCATCATGGCATCATCGGTGTATAACACATTCATCTTCGGTAATAAGTCTGCTGTGCCATGTAGATAAGAGGGCGAACTTTCCATCACAAGTTTTAATCACTCGTTGATGTATTTAGAAATGTTCTCAGTAAAGAGAGATCCATATAAGATTATAAGCATCCCAAAGGAAAGCTAATGACAGATCATTTTTGGAAGACATCTTCTGCCCCAAATGATTGTTTTTTCCACCTAAATGTGGGCAGATTGGTTAATCGGTAACAGGCTTAGATTCCATCAAAGTTATGACCTGTGTCAAGTGTACTGCTGGGGGGAATATTAATCTGCTGCCAAGTGATAATGGGATCATTGGGCAGTAGGGTTTTCTTCTGACCATCTGTTAAGGGGATAAAAAGCTAGCAAGGACCGGAAGGAGTATCTGTACCTGGAGAACGTCTTCATTGGATGATCCCTGCTCCTGCTTGTCTGCCGTCCTTTCTTCCTTCAGAAGTGGTAGTCACACATGGGGTACCTGACGGCCAATCTTCGCAGAAGACCTACTGAAGAATCGTCATGGCTTTAAGTGTGCCTCAACAACCTGTCTGCCTCATCAGCAGAGCCTCCATGGGTTGTTGCAGTCAATGATTCTCTGGACTCCTGTGCAGGGACAAGCATCGTAATGGAGGAAGCAGCTGGCAGTCCCAGCCCCACTCCGACACATTCTTAATGTGGGTCAAAGAATTGCCGTGCCTGCGTCTCCCCTTCTCCTGAATGCAGGCGGCCATCTGGTGGTCGGGTTGTACAGAAGGGGATCACTTAAAGATCTTGAGTGGTGGCGCTTTGTGTAAAAAAAAAAAAATAATTTAGTAGATCATAAAGGTTACATGCATAACAAATTAAAAAGTGCATCATGCAGTGGATGACGACACACAGCAGGAGGCAACGCATTACATAAATGGTTGTGTAGTGGTCCAGGCTATAAAGGTAACTCAATATATGAACAGCTCAAAAGTGCATGTAAATATCACCTGAAACATGATATAAGTGCATATCAAGAGATCTGAGTCAGTATAGGCAGGAAAGTGGACATAGAGAATGATGGAAATATCATGGAGTAATAGGCAGTTGAATAGCTCTAACTATACAGTATATGTTGTATACTCATGGACTATCCTACGTCAGACATGACACCAACCCTGGTGCTTGTGCTTGTTTCGGCACAAACTGGCTAATAGAGCAGTAAAAAATATGTGCTTATATAAAGAGCCAGACTTTATTGATGTATGCTATGGTTAGAGTTTCGGATCAGTTCTCAACCCCCTGAACAAGGCATGCAGCGTGTGACGTCAGACAATGTGACCGGAGTCTTACATGGAAGGGAGTCTCATCACATGACCACAAGGGCCGCTGCTCTAGATACAGCTGGGGATGCAGCCTGTCCTTCTGTCCCGCACATGCGCACCACCGGTACTTTGGCACTTTATAAGCCAGAAGGGAAAACTCGGCTCAACGATAGGATGATGAAACAGGAAAAATATTATTAAAGCAGCTGGCAGGACTCCTAGATGTGGAGCTCAAGAAACGAAGTTAGATCATTCCTGATATTGAATATCGCAATGTGACTGTGACGTCATCCTCCTATACAGAGCTGCCACTAGGAATTTCAGGGCCCCATACTGGCAAAATTTTTGGGGACCCCTGTCTCACTATGACATTCTGCCCCCGTGTCTCACATTCTGCCCCTCCTGTGTCTCACATTCTGCCCTTGTGTCTCACTTTCTGCCCCCTCCTGTGTCTCACTGTCACATTCTGACCCCAAGTCTCCATTCTGCCCCTGTGTGTCTCCATAATTACCTTTTTTTTTTTTTTTTTTTTTAATCTGTTGTTGTGATCCCGAAGCAGCATAAAAATGGTCTGAGGACCCTAAGAGGAAGACAAAGAATTGGTAAATAGCGTGTAGAAGGGAGAAGAAAGGGTGAGAGGGTTAGTGAGTTTAGACGTCGGGAACTGAGAAGGGAAATGCTTTTCTCTCACTATGGGACGGATGGATAGACATTTATATATTGGCTTCTTCCATTAAAATATACAATATAGTATAAAGATATAAAGGGAAGACACAAAGTGTATCTACCCCTAATATCAGGAGCCTCAGTGTCACAACATGTCACATACAACAATGGGGGAAGCTTTTCCTTACTTTGGTGGACGTTGCACTTTTTTGCTGCTGTCACTTTTGCTGATGGAGAAATAGAAGAAATGATCACAAATAAATACCTTATAAAATAATTATCGGGAACAAGTCCTGGTCCCATAAGGACACAGACAATAAACATAATGTCTTTCCTACACATTTCTACATGATACAGATATATGGATAGATGTCATTACTGATTATTAGCTCATTGTATAAATAGCACATTCACAAGCATTTGTATGGGACTGATCTCCTGCCAGGACGAATGATTGAATACTTTTGCATCTAGAAGACAGCAATTAGGACATAAGGACGTGTCCATTAGTGGGGAGAGGTTAAGGTACCTACCTGTTTTTGACCTGGGTCCTGTTCGTCCTCCTGAAACATTTTAGTATCCACCATTTACGTTTGCATCTGAAAAAAAAATCCAAACAAACAAATTGAGACCCAGACAGTTCACATTATCATTGTGATCAGTCTATGAGGATATATACAGCGATATTATCCTGTGTAACGTCCTGCGCTTATGTCACAGTGTGACGTCATCGATCTAAAGCCCAAGGTCTCGTTAGAGTAAATGCAGCCACGATCGCTCTTATTACTTACGGGATCGGCTTTGTGTCGGCGCACGCCGTCTTTACTTCTGGCCTGTGACAAAAATAAAGTTTTCATTAGAAACAGAGATACTTGTGTTTGTGTCCTAAATAAATGCAGTGACTTAAAGAGTATCTGTCAGTAGGATCAACCCTCCTAAGCCGTCTATATGGGCATACAGGTCATGGAAAGCTGAATAAAATGATATATTGATGTCTGCGATCCGATGTCTTATTTCAGAGAAATCCATATTTTTCTTTCCTCTCCAAATTGGCCATTGGGCACTGGAAACAGTTTTCCGGACGGCCACTTTGACTACCAAGGTTGAAGATAGAAGGGCTGGTGTCTGTTTTCAGTGCCCCGTGGCCACATTGGAGCGGCATCGATAATCAGAAGAGACCAGGAGCTCAGAAAATTGTGCTTATTGTAACTCTGGTATAGGGGACCCCAAAAATCAATAGCCCCCAATATGTACATCCATGTTTTATATCCTCCTCAGTCTCTGCCCAGTGATAACAAGTCATTCATCAGTTACTAATAAATAAAATCATATACAGCCCATAATATCTGTATATGTCACTGTCTCTCTACTTACAGTCTGGTGGTCTCTGCGCTGTGGTCTTCTTCTGTCATCTTCAACTCTATGGCATCCATGGCCACTGCTTGCTCCTCTTCCTCACTGCTGGACACATAACATAGACTCGTTTTTTATTTGCAGTGTTTTTATAAATGAATTCAGAAAATAAAGTAAAAAAAAAGCCCCATGTGCAGTTCGCCACATTTTGAGCAGACGTCCCATCCCCGGAACACTGAATGGTGAATAGTAAATAGTTTATTGCTCCGTGTGTGACCCTCTGTTCATTATCCCCATTTACAGGGGCAGAACTACAGCCGTGTCAGCCATATGGACTGCAAAAAGGAGAGCATGTTTGGCCTGAGAGGAGGAGCGGGGAGAGAGACGATCAGGAGGAGAGCTGCACAAGTCTCTCTCTTCTGCTGGACCCTGATCATTGCAGGAGCGGAAGCTGGAGGTCACCTGACAGGTCCGAAATAGCTCTAGGCCCCTCCCTGATGTCACATTCCCACAAGGAATCTTATAGAACGGAGGGATAGAAATGGAGAACAACTGTATAGAGGGTACGGAAAGGCTCATAAATAAAGGATCTGACCTCATAGGTCTTTTATTTTTGGCTCCTCCATCAGTTATCATTACGTATATGCAGCCATGTTTTATACCAAGTGACTGACAGTGCCATAACTATCCATTTATTGTCCCTTTTCTCTCATTCTCGCCATTACCTCCTTTCTGACATATGTTTACCCCTTTAGACAGACAAGTGAAGGGTAATTGTGTAATGGGAACCAATGCGTTACGACATAGAGAGGCCTGAAATGAACAATGGATTAACCCTGGAAACTTGATAATTCTCTGAACAGAAAAAGTGTTAGAAATTATTTTAACGTTAGCTTATCAGACTAATTCGAAAATATATACCGTATTCATTTTTTTTCCAGTATTAATGCAAATGCAGCGATGAAAGTTCGTACTT
This sequence comes from Dendrobates tinctorius, assembly GCF_039654945.1. Lineage (NCBI taxonomy): Eukaryota > Metazoa > Chordata > Amphibia > Anura > Dendrobatidae > Dendrobates > Dendrobates tinctorius. The sequence goes on along the minus strand of NW_027361738.1, from coordinate 82,294,103 downwards.
GATGGATAACATTGGGACACCCTCATCTGCCACATATATTCATCACTATTACAAATAGTTATGGTACCTGAGGAGCCCTATTACATATTTTGCATTGGAGCCCAAGAAGTTCAAGTTAAACCTCTGACTGCATCTATGTCTCATAGTTAAAAGTGTTGAGAAAATGGAAAACGGTCTTAGGAGCGCAAGAAAAAGACTCAGACGAGAGTCCACCTGATGAAGACGGATCCTCCGTCGAAACGCGTAATGGTTTAACCTCATCTCTCGTCTGAGTCTTTTTCCTGCGCTCCTAAGACCGTTTTCCATTTTCTCACTGCTCCTATCCTCCATCGGAGGCTTTCGGCTGGAGCTGCGGTGGAGACCTGACATCCTAGTCTGCCCCTGGGTTGCTTCCTAAGCGCTCCTCTATGACCGCTCATTACTGACTCTAATTCATAGTGAAAAGTAGCTGAGAACTGCAAACATTGAAAGTCGTGGACCATGATTACACCAGTTACTTACGGCACTAGCTCTTCAGAAACCCGTGAAATTGTTTTATAGATTCCGAAGCACCTGAAATGAAAAAAAGAAAGTTCTGAGTAGAAGAACTGATACTTAGGAAGCCTACAGATAAAAGTTATCAGCCGTGAAGTGCACAAAGCAGTGTGCTCTCTCGCCGGCAATAGAGCAGAGCGCACCGTCACTGCACATTGTAAGACAATTTGCCAGCATTTAAAGGCGTAACTTCTGGGCGGCTGGTTCTAATCTCTGCAAGCCGGGTTCTCATCTTACAAGGTGAACTGACATTGCGCTCTGCTTTCCTGCCAGCTCAGTACTACTGATCTGATGTGGCGAGAAAGGGCAGTCTTTGTGAGCAGAGCACAGTGCACATTGCGCAGGGAATAGCCCAGCCCCTGATATAGACGGTCACTGCTAATGCTTCATTTCAGGGATAGTGCAGAGGCCGGGGCAGTGACCTCAGCTTCTGCCCCCTGATGATGTTTTATCTGAGTATCCCAGCATGCATTGGGATTTTCAAACAAAGCGTCATCAAAAAGGAAGTAAGAAAAAAAAGATGTTGCACGCCTGCAAGGAATTTTATAGAATTGAGGGATAGAAAAGGAAAACATCTTTGTAGACGGTACAGAAATGCTTATGAATAAAGGATCTGAACTCGCTGGTCTTTTGTTTTCGGCTCCTCCACCCTCCATCAGTTTTCACACTCTCCACTTACCTACTGAAAGTCAAACTCTCATACTCCCAAGAGTTTTCCTCCTGTTCCTCCTCACTCTCGTCTTCCTCACTATTGGACACATAAAATAAGTCATGTAAATCATATATAATCAACTTTCACATCCAGATGACACAAGGTTATATAAAGACTGGGGTAGGAAATGCTGAATGAAGACTCCCGATTAACCCCTTATTGAGGGCGCACTATCTCTGTATGAAGCAGGCTCAAGAGAAAAGTCTGCCCCCTGAACCATCAGTGATGGCTCTGTTACATAGCTGGCACCCCACAGTACCTGATACAATTGGACCTAGCTGTGATTGCATCAGTTTAACCCTTTAAATGCTGCTGTTATGTATGATAGCAGTATTAAAAAGGGCTTTAAAATGGTAACTGCCACTTTGTATGGCCATCAGTCACCTCGCAAAGCGATCGTAGGGTGCTGATTGATTGACATTGCAGCTAGGGGTCTACTGGAGGCCTCTGTGTCCACCATGTGTGATCTCCTCACATGCATTGGGACACCCTCATCTGCCACATATATATTTATCACTATTACAAATGGTTATAGTAGCTGAGGGGCCCTCTTGATTAGAAGAATTGATACTTAGGAAGCCTGCAGATTAAAGTTATAAGACGTGATATACACAAAGCAGTGCGCTCTCTCGCCAGCAACAGAGCAGAGCACACTGTCACTGCACATTGTAATACAATTTCCCAGCATTTAAAGGCATAACTTTTGGGCGGCTGGTGCCCCTCTCTACAAGCTAAGTGTTCATCCTAAAATGTGAAATGACAGTGCGCTCTAATCTGTTGCTGGCTCATTACTACTGATCTGAACTGGTGAGAATGTGCAGTCTTTGCACACAGTGCACATTGCACAGTGAATAGCCAAGCCCCTGAAATGAAGGTCACTGCTAATGCTTAGTTTCAGGCATAGTGCAGATGCTGGGGCAGTGACCGCAATTTCTGCCCCCTGATAATGTTTTGTCTGAATATCCAAGCATTCACTGGGATTTTCAAACAAAGCGTCATCAAAAAGTAAGTAAGAAAAAAAATCATGTCGCAAGCCTGGAAGGAATTTTAAAGAAATGAGGGAGAAAAATGGAGAAAAACTTTGTAAATGGTACAGAAATGCTCATGAACAAAGGATCTGACCTCACTGGTCTTTTGATTTTGGCTCCTCCATCAGTTATCATTGCATATACATAGACATATATGCAGCCATGTTTTATACCGAATGACTGAAAGTGCCATAACTATAAGTATATAATGTTCCATATTGTATCTATATATCCCCCAATATATATTTAGCCTCACACTCTCCACTTACCCAATCACACTCCAAGTCTCACTGTCATCTTCTTCACTATTGGACACAAAAAATAAGTCATGTAAATCATATATAATCTAATCTGACATCCAGATAACACAGGGTTATATAAAGACTGGGGTAGGAAATGCTGAATGAAATGTCCCGATTAACCCCTTATTGAGGGCGCACTATCTCTGTATGGAGTGGGCTCAAGAGTAAAGTCTGCCCCCTGAACCACCTGTGGCATCCAACAGTATCTGATGCAACTGCAGCTAGCCGTGATTGCATCAGTTTAGCCCTTTAAATACTGCTGTGATGTATGATAGCAGTATTAAAAAGGGCTTTTAAACGGCGACTGACACTTTGTATGGCAATCGTCCCTCACGCAAAGCGATCGTAGGGTGCTGATTGGTTGACATTGCAGCTAGGGATCTACTGGAGGCCTCCTTGTCTGCCATGTGTGATCTTCTCATGCATTGGGACACCCTCATCTGCCACATATATATTCATCACTATTACAAATGGTTGTAGTAGCTGTGGGGCCCTGTTGCATAATTTGTATTGAAGCCCAAGAAGTTCATGTTACACCTCTGATTGCATCCATGTCTCATAGTTAAAAGGTACCGAGGACTAAATCATCGAAAGTTGTGGACCATGATTACACCAGTTACTTACGACAGTGGCTCTTCACTAAGCGATGCAAGTGTTTCATTGGGATCAAAGCAGCTGAAATGAAAAAATAAAGTTCTGATTAAAAGAATTGACACTTAGGAAGCCTACAGATAAACATTAACAGCCGTGTTGTGCACAAAGCAGTGTGCTCTCTCAACGGACACAGAGCAGAGCGCACTGTCACTGCAGATTGTAAGATGATTACCCAGCATTTAAAGGGAATCTGTCACCACTTTTTTGGGATATCATGTAAAAATATCATTCAATTTAGTGTCACTTATGCATTATACAAGTACTTTTGATACCCCTTGACACGCCTCACTAATGATACATAAATACCTTTTTATTCCTCGCGCGATGTATGTAAATATGCTCGATCTGGTCCGATGAGTGGGGCTTATTTTCCGTCTCCACCCCCCCTCCTTTGCTTGATGTACGTATTCTTTTCTGTGAATATCACAGATCGCGTACAGTTACCACGCATGCTCATTCAAATGGCCTCTCGCGTATGCGCAGTGTGCTTTGCCCAACTGTGGGAATAGCCGAAAAACAATATTGCGCATGCATGGGCATAAGCAATTGCGTTCTATGGCCTGGAAGTATACTTGTATACTTGCGGGCCATAGAAAGCCATGGCGTGTGCCAGCGCATGTGCAATAACGACTTTATGCTTTGCCCACATTTGGGCAAAGCATACTGCGCACACGCGGTAACTCTAAGCGATCTGTGATAGTCACAGAAAAGAATACCTACAGCAAGCAGAGTAGGAGTGGTGGAGATGGACAATAAGTCCAGCCCATTAGACTAGACAGAACATATTTACATACACCGCTGGAGGAATAAAAACAATATTTATGTATTATTGGTGAGTAGAGAAAGGGTATCAAAAGTACTTGTATAATGCAGAGGTGACACTAAATTGAATGATATTTTTACATAAAACATGGTGACAGATTACCTTTAAAAGCGTAACTTGAGGGTGGTTGGTGCTCCTCTTTACTAGCCAAATATTCATCTTACAAAGTGAACTGACAGTGCGCTCTGATCTGTTGCCGGCTCTTTACTACTTTTCTGATTTGACAAGAAAGCACAGTCTGCGCGCAGCACACAGTGCACATTGCACAGTGAACAGCCAAGCCCCTGAAATGAAGGTCACTACTAATGCTTCATTTCAGGGATAGTGCAGAGGTTGGGGAAGTGACCAAAGCTTTTCCCCTAATGATGTTTTGTCTAAGTATCCCAGCATGCACTGGGATTTTCAAACAAAGCGTCATCAAAAAGTAAGAGAGAAAAACAAAAGATGTCGCACGCCTGCAAGGAATTTTATAGAATTGAGGGATAAAAATGGAGAACAACTTTGTAGATGGAACAGAAATGCTCATGAACAAAGGATCTGACCTCACTGGTCTTTTGATTTTGGCTCCTCCATCAGTTATCATTGCATATACATAGACATATATGCAGCCATGTTTTATACCAAATGACTGAAAGTGCCATAACTATAAGTATATAATGTTCCATATTGTATGTATATATCCCCCAATATATATTTAGCCTCACACTCTCCACTTACCCAGTCACACTCCAATCCTCACTCTCACAAGATGCTTTTACCTGTTCCTCCTCACTCTCTTCTTTATCACTATTGGAAACATAAAATAAGTCATGTAAATCATATATAATCTACTTTGACATCCAGATAACACAGGGTTATATAAAGATTGGGGTAAGATGTGCTGAATGAAGAGCCCAGATTAACCCCTTATTGAGGGCGCACTATCTCTGTATGGAGCAGGCTCAAAAGTAAAGTCTGCCCCCTGAACCACCTGTGATGGCTCTGTTACATATCTGGCACCCACAGTACCTGATACAATTGGAGATAGCCATTTTAGCATCAATTTAACCCTTTAAATACTGCTGTGATATATGATAGCAGTATTAAAAAGGGCTTTAAAACGGCGACTGACACTTTGTATGGCCATCAGCCCCCACGCAAATCGATCATAGGGTGCTGATTGATTGACATTGCAGCTAGGGGTCTACTTGAGGCCTCCGTGTCTGCCATGTGTGATCTCCTCACATGCATTGGGACACCCTCATCTGCCACATATATATTCATCACTATTACAACTGGTTATAGTAGCTGTGGGGCCCTGTTGAATAATTTGCATTGAAGCCCAAGAAGTTCAAGTTACACCTCTGATTGCATCCATGTCTCATTGTTAAAAGGTACTGGGGACAAAACCATTGAAAGTTGTGGACCATGATTACACCAGTTACTTACGACAGTGGCACTTCGCTAAGCGATGCAAGTGTTTCATTGGAATCAAAGCAGCTGAAATGAAAAAATAAAGTTCTGATTAAAAGAATTGATACTTAGGAAGCCTACAGATAAAAGTTATCAGCCGTGATGTGCACAAAGCACTGCGCTCTCTCAACGGCAACAGAGCAGAGCGCACAGTCACTGCAGATTGTAAGATGATTTCCCAGCATTTAAAGGGAATCTGTCACTTTTTTGGGATATCAAGTAAAAATATCATTCAATTTAGTGTCACCTAGGCATTAAACTAGTACTTTTGATACCGCTTGACTCCTCACCAATGATACATAAATACCGTTTTTATTCCTCCAGCGGTGTATGTAAATATGCTCGGTCCGGTCCGATGGGCGTAGCTTATTGCCCGTCTCTCGCCCCCTCCTGGCTTGCTCTACGCATTCCTTTTGGGTAATTCCTGCGTTCGTTTTGAGTTATCGTGCGTGCGCTTTCAAATGGTCCCTTGCGCATGCGTAGTGTGCTTTACCCAACTGTAGGCAAAGCCGAAAAACAGTATTGCGCATGCTTCGGCATGCACGATTGCGTTCTATGGCCAGCAAGTATATTTGTATACTTCCGGGCCATAGAAAGCCATGGTGTATGCCGGCGCATGTGCAATAATGATTTTAAGCTTTGCCCACAGTTGGGCAAAACATACTGCGTACGATCGAGAGGCCATTTGAATGCGCACATGCGGTAACTATAAGCGATCTGTGATATTCACAGAAAAGAATACGTACAGCAAGCAGAGGAGAGGGGGGTGGAGATGGACAATAAGCCTCACCCATCGGCCTGGACCGAGCACAATTCCATACACCGCGGGAGGAATTAAAATGTTATTTATGTATCATTAGTGGGGAGTGAAGGGGTATCAAAAGTACTTTTATAATGCAGAGGTGACACTAAATTGAATGATATTTTTACAATATATTCCAAAAATGTGGTGACAGATTCCCTTTAAGGGCGTATCTTGTGGGCAGTTGGTGCTCCTCTCTACTAGCCAAGTATACATGTTACAAAGTGAACTGCCAGTGCGCTCTGATCTGTTGTCGGCTCATTACTACTGATCTGATCTGGTGAGAATGCGTAGTCTTTGCGCACAGCACACAGTGCAAATTGCACAGTGAATAGCCAAGCCCCTGAAATTAAGGTGACTGCTAATTCTTCGTTTCAGGGATAGTGCAGAGGCTGGGGCAGTAACCGCAGTTTTCTGCCTCCTGATGATGTTTTGTCTGAGTATCCCTGGGATTTTCAAACAAAGAGTCATCAATAAGGAAGTTAGAAAAAAAAGATGTTGCATGCCTGCAATGAATTTTATAGAAGTGAGGGATAGAAATGGAGAACAACTTGATGGTAGAGAAATGCTCATGAACAAATGATCTGACCTCACTGGCCTTTTGCTTTTGGCTCCTCCATCAGTTATCATTGCATATACATGTAATAGGTGGCCGGTCTCATCAGTTGCGCCCTCTCCTTCTCCTATGTAACCCCCCCACGAGCACTATGTTTTATGTCTTGTAATTTTAATGCTGTATTTGTATTATAATGTATTATGTCTGATATTGTACTGGTATGTTCCCCTTTAAATGACTGTATATGAGTTAGGGACAGTCAACAGTTAACATTATAGGCTGGGCCAGCAGCAGCAGAAAGGCGGGAGAAAGCTGCTGCTTCAGGAACAACTGCACAGATCCTCGGCAAGGGTAGATGTATACTGCAGAAGGGGCATTTCCAGACTCCCAAATGGGAGAGATATGTTGCCCCATATCAAAGGCTTTTAGAGACTGAGGGACTGCAACACAGGCCTCCAGGACTTTGAGGAGGACCTTTGCTGAAGGGGACTCAGGCGCCCAGATTCCAGCGATTGGACTACTGCGAACCTCAGCTGCTGCGGCCGTTGTGGATGCGACTACATCAAATGTCAGGGAGAGAGCAGGAAGCCAATGTTGAAATTCTCTTTTTGTCTATCCTTTATCACTGTTCAATAAAAAGTTACGTTTCCCTTGTTGGAGAACAGCTGCATCCCAAGACTCTTAATTGCCTGGACTGCTGAGACCAAAGAAAGACAAGGTAACTCTTCGGGGAAAGGCTGTATCAGTCCTGTGTTGCATGTACAAGGGGCCGGGGTGTCTACAGACTGTGTTTAGTGGGTGAGCATGGTCCGGACTACCACCCCAGTACCCCTTGTTACATACATAGACAAATATGCATCCATGTTTTATACCAAGTGACTGAAAGTGCCATAAGTATAAGTATATAATGTTCCATATTGTATGTATATATCCCCCAATATATATTTAGTCTCACACTCTCCACTTACCCAATCACACTCCAATTCTCACTGTCATCTTCTTCACTATTGGACACAAAAAATAAGTCATGTAAATCACATATAATCTAATCTGACTTCCAGATAACACAGGGTTATATAAAGACTGGGGTAGGAAATGCTGAATGAAGAGTCCCGATTAACCCCTTATTGAGGGCACACTATCTCTGTACGGAGGAGGCTCAAGAGTACAATTGGAGATAGCCATGATAACATCATTTTAACCCTTTAAATACTGCTGTGATCTATGATAGCAGTATTAAAACGGTCTTTAAAATGGCGACTGCTTCTTTGTATGGCCATCATTCCCCACGCAAAGCGATCATAGGGTGCTGATTGATTGACATTGCAGCTAGGGGTCTACTAGAGGCCTCTGTGTCTGCCATGTGTGATCTTCTCACATGCATTGGGACACCCTCATCTGCCACATATATATTCATCACTATTACAACTGGTTATAGTAGCTGTGGGGCCCTGTTGCATAATTTGTATTGAAGCCCAAGAAGTTCAAGTTACACCTCTGATTGCATCCATGTCTCATAGTTAAAGGGTACTGAGGACTAAATCATTGAAAGTTGTGGACCATGATTACACCAGTTACTTACGACAGTGGCTCTTCATTAAGCGATGCAAGTGTTTCATTGGGATCAAAGCAGCTGAAATGAAAAAATAAAGTTCTGATTAAAAGAATTGATACTTAGGAAGCCTACAGATAAACATTATCAGCCGTGTTGTGCACAAAACAATGTGCTCTATCAACGGCAACAGAGCAGAGCGCACTGTCACTGCAGATTGTAAGATGATTTCCCAGCATTTAAAGGGAATCTGTCACCACTTTTTTGGGATATCATGTAAAAATATCATTCAATTTAGTGTCACTTATGCATTATACAAGTACTTTTGATACCCCTTGACATGCCCCACTAATGATACATTAATACCTTTTTATTCCTCGCGCGATGTATGTAAATATGCTCGATCTGGTCCAATGGGTGGGGCTTATTTTCCGTCTCCACCCCCCTCCTTTGATTGATGTACGTATTCTTTTCTGTGAATATCACAGATCGCGTACAGTTGCCACGCATGCTCATTCAAATGGCCTCTCGCGTATGCGCAGTGTGCTTTGCCCAACTGTGGGATTAGCCGAAAAACAATATTGCGCATGCATGGGCATAAGCAATTGCGTTCTATGGCCTGGAAGCATACTTGTATAATTCCGGGCCATAGAAAGCCACGGTGTGTGCCAGCGCATGTGCAATAATGACTTTATGCTTTTCCCACAATTGGGCAAAGCATACTGCGCACACGTGAGAGGCCATTTGAATGCATACACGCGGTAACTCTAAGCGATCTATGATATTCACAGAAAAGAATACGTACAGCAAGCAGAGGAGTGGTGGAGATGGACAATAAGCCCAGCCCATTAGACTAGACAGAACATATTTACATACACCGCTGGAGGAATAAAAACGATATTTATGTATTATTGGTGAGTAGTGAAAGGGTATCAAATGTACTTGTATAATGCAGAGGTGACACTAAATTGAATGATATTTTTACATAAAACATGGTGACAGATTACCTTTAAAAGCGTAACTTGAGGGCGGTTGGTGCTCCTCTTTACTAGCCAAATATTCATCTTACAAAGTGAACTGACAGTGCGCTCTGATCTGTTGCCGACTCTTTACTACTTTTCTGATTTGGCAAGAAAGCGCAGTCTTTGCACACAGCACACAGTGCACATTGCACAGTGAACAGCCAAGCCCCTGAAATGAAGGTCACTACTAATTCTTCATTTCAGGGATAGTGCAGAGGCTGGGGAAGTGACCGAAGCTTCTCCCCTAATGATGTTTTGTCTAAGTATCCCAGCATGCACTGGGATTTTCAAACAAAGCCTCATCAAAAAGTAAGAGAGAAAAAAAAAGATGTCGCACGCCTGCAAGGAATTTTATAGAATTGAGGGATAAAAATGGAGAACAACTTTGTAGATGGAACAGAAATGCTCATGAACAAAGGATCTGACCTCATTGGTCTTTTGATTTTGGCTCCTCCATCAGTTATCATTGCATATACATAGACATATATGCAGCCATGTTTTATACCAAATGACTGAAAGTGCCATAACTATAAGTATATAATGTTACATATTGTATGTATATATCCCCCAATATATATTTAGCCTCACACTCTCCACTTACCCAATCACACTCCAAGTCTCACTCTCACAAGATGTTTCATCCTGTTCCTCCTCACTCTGATGTTCCTCACTATTGGACACATAAAACAAGTCATGTAAATCATATATCATCTACTTTGACATCCAGATAACACAGGGTTATATTAAGATTGGGGTAGGAAATGCTGAATGAAAAGTCTCGATTAACCCCTTATTGAGGGCACACTATCTCTGTATGGAGTGGGCTCAAGAGTAAAGTCTGCCCCCTGAACCACCTGTGGCATCCAACAGTATCTGATGCAACTGCAGCTAGCCGTGATTGCATCAGTTTAGCCCTTTAAATGCTGCTGTGAAGTATGATAGCAGTATTAAAAAGGGCTTTAAAATGGCGACTGACACTTTGTATGGCAATCGGCCCCCACAGAAAACGATCGCAGGGTGCTGATTGATTGACATTGCAGCTAGGAGTTCACTGGAGGCCTCCGCATCTGTCATGTGTGATCTCACATGCATTGGGACACCCTCATCTGCCACTATATATTCATCACTATTACAAATGGTTATAGAAACTGAGGGGCCCTGTTGCATAATTTGCATTGAAGCCCAAGAAGTTCAAGTTACACCTCTGATTGCATTTATGTCTCATTGTTAAAAGGTACTGGGGACTAAACCATTGAAAGTTGTGGACCATGATTACACCAGTTACTTACGACAGTGGCACTTCACTAAGCGATGCAAGTGTTTCATTGGAATCAAAGCAGCTGAAATGAAAAAATAAAGTTCTGATTAAAAGAATTGATACTTAGGAAGCCTACAGATAAAAGTTATCAGCCATGATGTGCACAAAGCAGTGTGCTCTCTCAATGGCAAGAAAGTAGAGCGCACTGTCACTGCAGATTGTAAAATGATTTCCCAGCATTTAAAGGGAATCTGTCACTTTTTTGGGATATCATGTAAAAATATCATTCAATTTAGTGTCACCTATGCATTAAACTAGTACTTTTGATACCGCTTGACTCCTCACCAATGATACATAAATACCGTTTTTATTCCTCCAGCGGTGTATGTAAATATGCTCGGTCCGGTCCGATGGGCGTAGCTTATTGCCCGTCTCTCGCCCCCTACTGGCTTGCTCTACGCATTCCTTTTGGGTAATTCCTACATTCATTTTGAGTTATCGTGCGTGCGCTTTCAAATGGTCCCTCGCGCATGCGTACTGTGCTTTACCCAACTGTGGGCAAAGCTGAAAAACAGTATTGCGCATGTGTCGGCATACACGATTACGTTCTATGGCCAGCAAGTATTTTTGTATACTTCCGGGCCATAGAAAGCCATGGTGTATGCGGGCGCATGTGCAATAATGATTTTAAGCTTTGCCCACAGTTGGGCAAAACATACTGCGTACGATCGAGAGGCTATATGAATGCGCACATGCGGTAACTATAAGCAATCTGTGATATTCACAGAAAAGAATACGTACAGCAAGCAGAGGAGAGGGGGGTGGAGATGGACAATAAGCCTCACCCATCGGCCTGGACCGAGCATAATTACATACACCGCGGGAGGAATTAAAATGTTATTTATGTATCATTAGTGGGGAGTGAAGCGGTATCAAAAGTACTTGTATAACGCAGAGGTGACACTAAATTGAATGATATTTTTACAATATATTCCAAAAATGTGGTGACAGATTCCCTTTAAGGGCGTATCTTGTGGGCAGTTGATGCTCCTCTCTACTAGCCAAATATACATGTTACAAAGTGAACTGACAGTGCGCTCTGATCTGTTGTCGGCTCATTACTACTGATCTGATCTGGTAAGAATGCGCAGTGTTTGCGCACAGCACACAGTGCACATTGCACAGTGAATAGCCAAGCCCCTGAAATGAAGGTCACTGCTATTTCTTCGTTTCAGGGATAGTGCAGAGGCTGGGGCAGTAACCGCAGTTTCTGCCTCCTGATGATGTTCTGTCTGAGTATCCCTGGGTTTTTCAAACAAAGAGTCATTAATAAGGAAGTAAGAAAAAAAAGATGTTGCATGCCTGCAATGAATTTTATAGAAGTGAGGGATAGAAATGGAGAACAACTTGATGGTAGAGAAATGCTCATGAACAAATGATCTGACCTCACTGGCCTTTTGCTTCTGGCTCCTCCATCAGTTATCATTGCATATACATGTAATAGGTGGCCGGTCTCCTCAGTTGCTCCCTCTCCTTCTCCTATGTAACCCCCTCCCACGAGCACTATGTTTTATGTCTTGTAATTTTTATGCTGTATTTGTATTATAATGTATTATGTCTGATATTGTACTGGGATGTTCCCCTTTAAATGACTGTATATGAGTTAGGGACAGTCAACAGTTAACATTATAGGCTGGGCCAGCAGCAGCAGCAAGGCAGGAGAAAGCTGCTGCTTCAGGAACAACTGCACAGATCCTCGGCAAGGGTAGATGTATACTGCAGAAGGGGCATTTCCAGACTCCCAAATGGGAGAGATATGTTGCCCCAGATCAAAGGCTCTTAGAGACTGAGGGACTACAACACAGGCCTCCAGGACTTTGAGGAGGACCTTTGCTGAAGGGGTCTCAGGCGCCCAGATTCCAGTGATTGGACTACTGCGAACCTCAGCTGCTGCGGCCGTTGTGGATGCGACTACAGTAAATGTCAGGGAGAGAGCAGGAAGACAATGTTGAAATTCTCTTTTTGTCTATCCTTTATCACTGTTCAATAAAAAGTTACATTTCAATTGTTGGAGTACAGCTGCATCCCCAGACTCTTAATTGCCTGGACTGCTGACACGAAAGAAAGACAAGGTAACTCTTTGTGGAAAGGCTGCATCAGTCCTGTGTTGCATGTACAAGGGGTCGGGGTGTCTACAGACTGTGTTTAGTGGGTGAGCATGGTCCGGACTACCACCCCAGTACCCATTGTTACATACATAGACAAATATGCATCCATGTTTTATACCAAGTGACTGAAAGTGCCATAAGTATAAGTATATAATGTTCCATATTGTATGTATATATCCCCCAATATATATTTAGTCTCACACTCTCCACTTACCCAATCACACTCCAATTCTCACTGTCATCTTCTTCACTATTGGACACAAAAAATAAGTCATGTAAATCATATAATCTAATCTGAAATCCAGATAACACAGGGTTATATAAAGACTGGGGTAGGAAATGCTGAATGAAGAGTCCCGATTAACCCCTTATTGAGGGCGCACTATATCGGTATGGAGCAGGCTCAAGAGTACAATTGGAGATAGCCATGATAACATCAATTTAACCCTTTAAATACTGCTGTGATGTATGATAGCAGTATTAAAAAGGTCTTTAAAATGGTGACTGCCACTTTGTATGGCCATCATTCCCCACGCAAAGCGATCATAGGGTGCTGATTGATTGACATTGCAGCTAGGGGTCTACTGGAGGCCTCCGTGTCTGCCATGTGTAAACTCCTCACATGCATTGGGACACCCTCATCTGCCACATATATATTCATCATCACTATTACAACTGGTTATAGTAGCTGAGGGGCCCTGTTGAATAATTTGCATTGAAGCACAAGCAGTTCAAGTTCCACTTCTGATTGCATCTATGTTTCATAGTTAAAAGGTACTAAGGACTAAATCATTGAAATTTAAGGACCATGATTACACCAGTTACTTACGGCTGTGGCACTTCATTAAATGATGCAAGTGTTTCAGTGGATCCAAAGCAGCTGAAATGAAAAAATAAAGTTCTGATTAGAAGAATTGATACTTTTGAATCCTACAGTTAAAAGTTTCTCTTGCCGGCAACAGAGCAGAGCGCACTGTCACTGCACATTATAAGACAATTTCCCAGCATTTAAAGGCGTAACTTGTGGGCATCTGGTGCTCCTCTCTACAAGCGAAGTATTCATCTTAAAAGGTGAACTGACAGTGCTCTCTGATCTGTTGCCGGCTCATTACTACTGATTTGAGCCGGCGAGAAAATCCACTGTCTTTGTGCATATCGCCCAGGACTAGCCCAGCCTCTGAAATGAAGGTCACTGCTAACACTTAATTTCAGTAACAGGGCAATGATTGGGACAGTGACTGCAGCCTCTGCCTCCTGATGAAGGTTTATTTGAGTATGCAAGCATGCACTGGGATTTTTAAATGAAGCGTCATCAAAAAGAAAGTAAGAAAAAGAAAGAAAAGCAGTTGGATAGTGTAGTTAGGGAAGGATATGGAATTTTTAATTAAAGTATATTAGAAAATAACTTCAATTTTGGCATTAAATAGATAGGGATTTAGAATGAAAATCACTTTGTATTTCGGGCTATTCCTGTAACACCATGGCTAATATAAAGAGTAAAAAAAATCTATATAACTTGTCTCTTAGCAGCATACAAATCACCTCCAGAATCTATATAGATCTATGTTGAGATCAGTTGTAGTGCAAACTATGATTATCCTTTAATCTAGGGCTCTAAGACAGTATTTGGTCGGTCAGGAGTTAGGGTAAATTTTTGGCAGTACTGTAATTTTTTCATGACCTCATTCTTATCCTATGGGGGAAAAGGATGAATAACAGTATGAAGAATACAACGGGGTCTAAAGTCTCTATTAGTGAAAGTAATGTATGCTTCATATGGAAACATTGTAAATGCCCATGAGCGAGAGCGGTAATGCCATGATGCCATCATTATGGAGTCCTCCCCTTATTGGTACACATACCACTCATATATGAATGTGGTAGGAAGATGGAATAAGATAAATAACTGAATACTCACTTTGTGTTCTCCATTTTGTGTATCAATCTGTTAAAGAAAAAACAGTAAAAAAATTGATATTACACATACACATTTACCAAAATGGTAGGACGAGAAATGATAATGTTGAACCCTAATATAAGCAGTGTAGACATCTCTGTGAATTATTACAGGGAGAAAATGGGAAAATGAATAATCACAGTTATATCAGATACATACATCTTATCCAGATGTTGCTCCTTCTTCTCTTCCGCTTTCTCCTCTTCCTTTTCCTACTCCTCCTCCTCTTCTTCCTCCGTTTCCTCCGCTTCCTCCTCCTCTTTCTCCTCCTCTTCCTCCTCCTCCTCCTCCTTTTCCTCCTCCGCTTCCTCCTCCTCTTTCTCCTCCTCTTTCTCCTCTGCTTCCTCCTCCTCTTACTCCTCCTCCTCCTCTTACTCCTTCTCCTCTGCTTCCTCCTCTTCCTCCTCTGCTTCCTCCTCCTCTTTCTCCTCCTCTTTCTCCTCCGCTTCCTCCTCCTCTTCCTCCTCCTCCTCTTACTCCTCCTCCTCCGCTTCCTCCTCTTCCTCCTCCGCTACCTTCCTCCTATTAAAGAGTAAGAAGACAATGAGAATTGATGTCATCTGCTCCATGGCTGATAACAGAAGATCATCAAAGGTCACTAGACAGTTTTTATATTCAGATATAGACAGTAGTTATAGAATAGAGACACCGACTTATAACATAGTTATGAATATTACTGTAGCCAAAACTGGGACACATAAGCCAGCAATGTCTCCGCAAGCCAACATGGCAAAACCCCAAACACCGGACTTTGGGTGGAGTTTGCCCCTTTTACAACACTTTTTGTTGCATATTATAACTATTCTGTTGGACTTTGCCTTTCCCTGACCATTGACTAGGCCGTACCAACATTTTTGAAAAGTGTCCTGGCTGGCGTAAAAAAAAAGCCAAAAGGCGCTAAATTTTACTTGGGTCTACATATTACATAAAAATATACTTTTGTGGCATAGTGTTGGATGAATTACTCTTAAGAATGAAAATTTCAAAGCTATAAATCTGCCATGCCTGAACTTGGCCTTAGAGAAGAGTCATACAGCTGTATTACTCAGAGGAGGATCGCAACACAATGCTTGGACTGACCGGTGACTTTCTTGACCCGAGCGTGACAGCGTGTGTTTTTTTACAGCTGTCATGCTCGTGTCAGGAGAGATGAAGGCCGGTCCGAGCATTGCGTTGTGATCTTCGTCCAAGTTATATGACTGTCTGATTCTTCCCTAAGGCTAATGCGCGATGGTAGCACAGAGTCATCTGCCATTCTCCTCACTCACAAGGAGCTTCTCTCTATGGGAAGAGAAGTTGCAGAAGATTATGAGAGACATGGAAGATGACTCTCTGCCATCAAGTGACCCCAGTCTATCAGAGAAATTATAGATTTAGGAAAAGTAAGAACTTACCTTATTCCTCTCACAAACAACTCTCTCTCTCTCTCTCTCTCAAACAACAAAATCCTGAAATGATAGGAAAAAAAAGAATTACAGTAGACGTCAAATTTCATTCCTGGTCTGATATTTGTGAAGAAATGAAGGGGGATCAATCGGTTACTGATACCTCAGATCATTAACTAAAGATTCATTTTTAAATAAGGGAATTAAAATCTATAAGGGGAAGAGATATTCTGAACTTACAGGGTTAATACCTACAGATAAAGAAGAAAGTAGCAGAACATAATAAAGGACATATAAAGAGGCTAATACAAAGTTGACTTACACTTCGCTGCCAACTGCAGCCCTCTAGTGAGTATCCCCTCAGCAGTTACCGTGATGTCACCGTGTGATGTCATCACTTGCCATGGATTACTAATCACCAGTAACAACAGTATCTGTCGGAAGTGACAAACACATGCAACCAATCCAGTTTACTTGAAACGTTCCTTTAAGTGACTGTATGTACCGGATACAAAAACATACAGTCATATGTTAAAGTTTGGGCACCCCTATTAATGTTAACCTTTTTTCTTTATAGCAATTTTGGTTTTTGCAACAGCTATTTCAGTTTCATATATCTAATAACTGATGGACTCAGTTATATTTCTGGATTCAAATGAGGTTTATTGTACTAACAGAAAATGTGCAATCTGCGTTTAAACAAAATTTGACCGGTGCAAAAGTATGGGCACATTAACATAAAAGTGACATTAATATTTCATAGATCCTCCTTTAGCAAAAATAACAGCCTCTAGTCACTTCCTGTAGCTATTAATGAGTTCCTGGATCCTGGATGAAGGTACTTGTGACCATTCCTGTTTACAAAACAATTCCAGTTCAGTTAAGTTTGATGGTCGCCGAGCATGGACAGCCCGCTTCAAATCATCCCACAGATGTTCAATGATATTCAGGTCTGGGGACTGGGATGGCCAGTCCAGAACATTGTAATTGTTCCTCTGCATGAATGCCTGAGTAGATTTGGAGCGGTGTTTTGGATCATTGTCTTGCTGAAATATCCATCCCCTGCGTTCCCTTCAACTTCGTCACTGATTCTTGCACATTATTGTCAAGAATCTGCTGATACTGAGTTGAATCCATGCGACCCTCAACTTTAACAAGATTCCCGGTGCCGGCATTGGCCACACAGCCCAAAAGCATGATGGAACCTCCACCAAATTTTACTGTGGGTAGCAAGTGTTTTTCTTGGAATGCTGTGTTTTTTAGCCTCCATGCATAACGCCTTTTTGTATGACCAAACAACTCAATCTTTGTTTCATCAGTCCACAGGACCTTCTTCCAAAATGTAACTGGCTTGTCCAAATGTGCTTTTGCATACCTCAGGCTTCTTTCGCATCACTCTCCCATACAGCTTCTCCTTGTGCAAAGTGCACTGTATTGTTGACCGATGCACAGTGACACCATCTGCAGCAAGATGATGCTGCAGGTCTTTGGAGGTGGTCTGTGGATTGTCCTTGACTGTTCTCACCATTCTTCTTCTCTGCCTTTCTGATATTTTTCTTGGCCTGCCACTTCTGTGCTTAACAAGAACTGTACCTGTGTTCTTCCATTTCCTTACTATGTTCCTCACAGTGGAAACTGACAGGTTAAATCTCTGAGACAACTTTTTGTATCCTTCCCCCGAAAAGCTATGTTGAATAATCTTTGTTTTCAGATCATTTGAGAGTTGTTTTGAGGAGCCCATGATGCCACTCTTCATAGGAGAATCAAATAGGAGAACTACTTGCAAGTGGCCACCTTAAATACCTTTTCTCATGATTTGATACACCTGGCTATGAAGTTCAAAGCTCAATGAGGTTACAAAACCAATTTAGTGCTTCAGGAAGTCAGTAAAAAGTAGTTAGGAGTGTTCAAATCAAGAAAATGATAAGGGTGCCCATACTTTTGCACCGGTCAAATTTTGTTTAAATGCAGATTGCACATTTTCTGTTAGTACAATAAACCTCATTTGAATCCAGAAATATAACTGAGTCCATCAGTTATTAGATATATGAAACTGAAATAGCTGTTGCAAAAACCAAAATTGCTATAAAGAAAAAAGGTTAACATTAATAGGGGTGCCCAAACTTTAACATATGACTGTAACTGCTTTCCTCCAAAAAAAAACAACACCGCACTTGTCCACAGGATATGTGTGATTTTGTAACTCAGCTCCATAGAAGTGAATAGAGCTGAGCTGTAATACCGGACACAGCCGACAGACAGGTGTGGCGCTGTTTTTATAAGAAAGGAGACAGCATTTATAAAACCTTGTACAACCCTCTTCAGTTCCTTCCCTTATACCAAAACTTTTCACAAGAGATATCAATGTAATTATTGACATATCAAGGAAATAACTTCTTCAGAGAGGAAGAGGATAGGAGCACTAGTGCCACCCATTGGAGGTAGAAATCCTAAAAGTCAACATCGACCCTTTATGAGGCCTCGTCACATGACTTTGCATAGAAAACAAAATCAGAAACTTTATTTGCAGACTAGTGTTTGGAGCTTTTTGCTTCTCATCAGTGAAAAGATACATCCAATATTTGGCACTAGAGCTCCTGTCCTCTTTCTCTCAACAAACTACTTGCATATTTAAATTTCTAGGGAAGCATTTTATGGTCTATAAGTCTCCCTACACCAACTTGGACCTCTCTTCAAGGAGAAACTTTACCCCTTAGACCAGAGGTTCTCAAACTATGGCCCGCGGGACACATGCGGCCCGCGAAGGACATTTATTCAGCCACTGGGCCAGGCCGATATTGAACTTCACTACAGTTCAATGCCGGCGGGCCCTGTAATGGCGGGCGGAGCGATGAGGCGGCAAGGAAAGGCGATGCGCGGCTTCTGTATGCATCACAGACGACGTAATTGTTATCACGCCGCCTGCGCAGCCTGATGACGTCACGCCGCCTATGCCAGAAGATGATGGAGTCGAGCAGGCACCTCTTCAAAGCAGCTGGGGACATAGGTGAGAACTGGTGTTTTGTGTTTTGTTTTTTTAAGCCCGGGGTTGGTCTATCATGCGGACCTGTGCTGCCTATTGGGGATATTTACCTGCCTATTGGGTCCTATACTGCCTATTGGGGACCTATACTGCCTATTGTGGACTATGCTGCCTATTGGGGACCTTTACTTGCCTATTTGGGATTATGCTGCCTATTGGGGACCTTTACCTGCCTATTGGGGAGTATGCTGCCTACTGGGGACCTATACTGTCTATTGGGGACATTTACCTGCCTATTGGGGACACTTACCTGCCTATTGTGGACTATGCTGCCTATTGGAGACATTTACCTGCCTATCGGGGACTATGCTGCCTATTGGGAACTATGCTGCCTTTTTTGGCACATTTATCTTCCTATTGGGTACATTCAACTGCCTATTGGGGACATTTGCCTGCCTATTGTGGACTATGCTGCCTATTGGGGACATTCACCTGCCTATAGGGGACTATGCTGCCTATTGGGACATTTACCAGCCGATTGTGGACTATGCTGCCTATTGGGGACCATGCTGCCTATTGGGGACATTCACCTGCCTATTGGGGACTATGCTACCTATTTGTGACATTTACCTGCCTATTAGGGACTATGCTGCCTATTGGGAACCTATACTGCCTATTGGGGACAATTACCTGCCTATTGGGGCCTATGCTGCCTTTTGGGGATAATCACCTGCCTATTTGTGACAATGCTGACTACTGGGGACTATGCTGCCTATTGGGGACCTATGCTGCCTATTTCGGACATTTGTCTGCCTATTGGGGACTATTGCACCACACCAGTCTGAGCCTGAGGTAAAAGCAGAGTTCCACCAATATGGGCACTGGTGAGGCTGAAATGATTTGGCCTGGCAAGGCTGCTTTGATGGGCACTGATCAGACTGCATTGATGGGCACTGATCAGACTGCATTGATGGGCACTGATCAGACTGCATTGATGGGCACTGATCAGACTGCATTGATGGGCACTGATCAGACTGCATTGATGGGCACTGATCAGGCTGCATTGATGGGCACTGATCAGACTGCATTGATGGGCACTGATCAGGCTGCATTGATGGGCAGTGCAGTCTGTATGTCTCTGTGTGGGCAATTTTATTGCTGGTATATTGTTTTTGAAGTGCTGTGTATATATTGGTATTTTACTAATAGCAATTTGGAATCCCTAGGAAACAATGATATAAAGAAAGAGAACAATTGCTTCCCTTGTTACGACTAGCAGTGACAAATATGGAACCGGACATTGTCCATCTCATTAGCCAAAAGCAGGCCCATAGTTCCCATTGAAATACCGGTAAGTTTGTTGATTTTAACTTTTCTTGTTCTTCATTTTAAATATTGTATTTGTTCCTGTTTTGTTTTTTTACTTCAATACAAGGAGTTTGTATGTTCTCCCCATGTTTGCGTGGGGGTTCTCCGGTTTCCTCCCACACTCCAAAGACATACTGATAGGGGATTTAGATTGTGAGCCCCATTGGGGACAGCGCTGATAATGTGTGCAAACTGTAAAGCGCTGCGGAATATGTTAGCGCTATATAAAAATAAACTTTATTTATTTTTAAGATATGTCCAGTGTGCAAAGGAATTTGTTCATAGTATTTTTTTAAACTATATTCTGGGCCCTCCAATGGTCTGAGGGATCGTGAACTGGCCCCCTGTTTAAAAACTTTGAGAACCCCTGCCTTAGACCATCTAAATATTATGTAACTGTGATTAAAATGGTAATAGATAAAGATTTATGGCAGATACGATATATATGCCTAATCTATGCATTGCTCTGTATTGTACCCACATATGGATGGTGGATACAAAGACAGAAGGCCGGTTACATAAATTACACATTTTGTTCATTAACTACATAAAAGTTCAAATATTATTAGAGAATGAGGGAAATAAGGAGGGGAAGTCACAGACACAAGGGATAGGATAGGACCTAAATCAGGAGATAATAAAACCATACTCACACTCCACTAACTGTAACCCTCAGAGGAGAGTTCCGCTCGGCAGTTCCTTTTATATCACTGTCACAACATTCCGTGACCTCATAATCGACAATCACAGACAATGCCCTATACATGGAATGGGCGTCTAACCTCTTATGGACACAAGTGGATTTAGACCTTTTTGCTTTATTTATGCTTTTATCATTGCATTGCATTATTTTTCTATAATTTAGTTTTATTTTTCGTCATGTTCATTTTTGACTTTTTTTCTTATTTGGCATTAAGGAAGGAGTGACATTATCCTCAGAAACACTTTTAGAGAATTCTAAATCCAGCCAAATTTATCCCAACCGTTGAACTACAATTTCCAACATCTCTGAGTGTTCCATTATCCAGTTCTATTGCTTATATAATCATTCTGTGCACTGTTGACCCACGAGCTGCTGTATTTTCAGATGCATCACACAAAGTTTTTAAAAAATATATAAAAATTCTAAATCACCACTTTTCCTCCAATAGTAATTCAGAAATGAAAACAAACGAAAATAAATGTATCTGGTATTGAAAAAGTCTGAACAAAATATAAAAATAATAAACTAAAACAGTAAATTCTGTAATGAGAAATAAAAAATAATAAAACTGAAAAAAATTTCAAACTCAAAGAACTGCAGTTTTTTTGGCCACCACATCTCCTTAAATTTGAAATAAAAATTGATCCTAAAGATTTAATTTCCCAAAAATGGTGTCATTTAAAGTGTCAGCTTGCCACCAGTGGCGTACCACTAATGACTATGCGGCCCGTGAGTTGGGGGGTCCAGTATCAGCGGTGGCACCAGCACCTGCTTGGCATCGCACTTTTAACTGTATTAGTATCCTGAATACTAATACAATAATGGAGCAATAATGGAGGAGGCTGACCTCTCAGTGCAGCAGGCGCGATTATATTACTACAACGTGCCAACTGTGTCCAGCAGTGTAGAGTATATATTGATAATTGATTATTTATTTATATATTCTAATCAAGGACAATGTGGGCCCATGATATTATATGGAAGGCTATGTGGGGCCATTATACTATATGGAAGGTAATGTGGTTCCATTATAATATATGGAAGGCTATGAGGTGCCCAGTATACTATATGAAAGCCTGTATGGGGCCATTATACTGTTTTGAGGGCTATGTTGGGGCAATTATACTGTAGGGGAAAGATGCAAAGAGGACTGAGAGCTGTAAGTGCAGGGCCAAGCTCTCTGCACTTGAGCCTTATTTATGTCACTAATCTGTAACACATTGTCCTAGGGACAAGTGAGGGACATGCTGGGCTGCTCCTACTGTGAATGGGCGACCGAGCTATCCCAATCGAGGGCTGGGGCATGCCAGGCTACCTCATGTAAATTGAGGATAGTCCAGAGGTCCAATCAATCCGGCCCTGCTAAGCTTACTCCAGGTATCATCTTTTATCGTCAGGTGTCACCTATAATGGTCAGACCATTGCTAATCGAAGCTTTGCTCTGTCTTGTGTGTTACTTGAGCTCTGTGCGCTGCTATTAACTGATCTTTGTTGCCTGACCTTTGACGTTACCATTTGACTATTCGTTTGTCTAGCCCTATAGGCTTTGATGTACCTTCCTGGTATTTGACCCGGGCTCCTTTACTTTCCTGTCTCACAGCTTGTCTGTGAAAATTGACTAGCCAGCATTAGAGATGAGCGAGCATATTCGTGGATATTCTGTGCTCGGCGAGTAATGCGGTATTTGCGGTACTCGGTACATAGCGAGTATTTCACTACTCGCCTCGCACTATTCGGTTCTCCCGCCAGGAAGTTGCCAATCACATTAATGCCACACCCTTCTTGGTTGTGGGCGGCATTACTATGACTGGCTGGCCGGCCAGCATCATAGGCTATGAGTCATCATAGCCTGGCTCTATCTAAGCCCTGCTGCCGCCATTTTCTGCACATTGCATGCAGAACATAGCTAGTGTAGGGAGAGTGTGAGTAGCTGCTAGGGGGAGCTGTGTTTGTTAGTGCAAATCATCCAGAAATCCTTTGTGAAACCCAAAAGCTCTTTTCAGAGATGAAAGTATAAGGTCGGGGTCCTCAGGGACTGAGTAGTGACCATTTTCCCAGCTTTTTGGGGAGTCACATTTACCCCTGCAGGGCAGTTTTTTTGTGCTGTTGCGGTGCTGTGTTCACAGTGAATAGTACGCACGCACGCTACTACATAACTGACACGCAGCCTGCACCGCTGTCTTGTGTGGTGTCTGGGGTGCGCAGTCTTGCCTTAAACCTCAGGGCAGTTTTTTTGTGCTGTTGCGGTGCTGTGTTCACAGCGAATAGCACGCACGCTACTGCACAACTGACACGCAGCCAGCACCGCTGTCTTGTGTGGTGTCTTGGGTGCGTAATCTCACCTTAAACCTCAGGGCAATTTTTTTCTGCTGCTGCGGTGCTGTTTGTAAAACACAAAGCAGTACTAGACTGTAGTGCTACCTTCCACATAGCACTTACTGCTCCTTGTTCCCCAATATCTGCATCTGAACATCTGCAACTATGGCAGAAAAATCCAAAATTCCTAAAAAGGCTGTTGTGAAGGGACAGGGACGTGGACATGGGGTCGTTGGTGCCCAACAAGGCACAGAGTCTGGGAGATCGAAGAAGGTTGATGCATCTAGTTTCCTGGCGAAATTTCCCGGTCTGGAACATAAACGGGCCTGGAAGCCAGAAGAACAAGAGCAGATACTGTCTTGAATGGCTGATAAGGCCTCAACGAAATGTTCTAGCAGCACCCAATCGTCCCTGACAAAACAGTCTACTGTCCATACAGATAACGCTGGGTCATCCTATTTTCAACCTTTTCCTAGTTCATCACCTGGTCAGGAGTCACAGGAAACATTTGACCCCAACCTCGGTCACTCCGAGGATCTGTTTGATCCATTTCCTTGCATTGCCTCTGGCCTCTCACCGCACGACATTGAAGAGGAACCTGAGGGGGTATCGTCTGTTGATGATGGCCAAATATTTGAAACCCCACGGCCAGAAGAAAGTCCACTTTCATCCACGTGATATACCGGGTGAAGACGTGGAGGCTGATGGTGATGACACACAGTTGCCATCTGGCCAGTCGCCAATATCAACATGGAAGGAGGATGACATGGACGACGAGGTGGTCGATGATGAGACCACCGGTCCGACCTGGACTGTTGGCACACATAGCCATCACAGCAGCACAGAGGATGACAGTGGATACATAGCACCAACAAAGGCACCAAGGGCTACTGGTTTGAGCAGAGTGCTTAGTGTGTCAACTGTTGCCAAGAGCAATCCCTCTGTGCCCCAAGTCAATGCAAGGGTGCATTCAGCCGCTGTCTGGAAAATTTTTTCTGATAGTCCTTCTGAACCAAATGTTGTCATCTGTAGCATCTGCCATAGGAAGCTGAGCAGAGGCCAGGGCAAAGGCAACCAAAGCACTACCATTATGCGGAAACTCATGGCAGCCAAGCACCCTAGTCGATGGGCTGAACAACAGGGTACCAAATCAGTGTCTGCCACTGCCATGGCACCTGTGATACGTCCTTTCCAATCTGCTGAGCAGGAAGCAGGTGATCATCATACCTCTTGCTCACAAGCTGCGGTTGCAAAGACACAGGCCACAACAAGCTCATCCTCTTGTTTGTCCCAGGAAAGCGCCCAATTGTCCGTGCCCCAGATGTATGAAAGGACGCATAAATACCAAGCCACGCACCCACAAGCACAAATACGGAATGCGCACATTGCCAAGTTGCTAGCCGTGGAGATATTGCCGTTTAGGCTTGTGGGGACACAGTCTTTCCGTGATCTTTTGGCTGTGGCTGCCCCACGATACTCGGTTCCCAGTCGGCTCTCACCAACGCCATAACCGGGAAGGTCCTTCTTCATCAGACACGTGGACAAATACTTGTGGCCAGGGACAATACATCTCTGTCACGGCACACTGGCTCAACCTGGTGGAGGGTGGGACAAAGTCTCAAACTGGACCATCAACACATATCCTACCCACGCCACGAATAGCGGGCCCAACCTCAATCAGGTTTTCCGCCTCATCATATACGTCAAGTCTCCCTTCTTCCTCCTCCTCCGCCTCATCAGCCTATGCTGAATTACCCTCCACATCACTCCCAAGTTGGGAGCTGTGCAGCAGCACATCGGCAGAGCTGCAAATTGCTCTGCTGAAGCTGATCTGCTTAGGTGAAACACCACACACTGCAGCAGAGCTGTGGCAAGGAATAAAACAACAGACCGATCAGTGGCTCTCCCCACTGCAACTCCAACCTGGCCTGGTTGTCTGTGACAATGGGCGTAACCTGGTGGCGACTTTAAACCTTGGGAAGCTGGTAAATGTGCCATGCATGGCTCACGTGCTGAACCTAGTGGTGCAGAAATTTATAAAAACATACCCTGACTTGCCGTACTTACTTGAAAAGGTACGCCATATTTGCGTCTCTTTCCGCCACTCCTCAACCGCTGTTGCCGGTCTTGCAGCACTTCAAAAGCAATTTAATTTGCCAAACCACAGACTCATTTGCGACCTGCCAACACGGTGGAACTCAACATATCGTATGTTGACAAGGGTAAGTGAGCAGCAGAAGACACTTTTTGAATACCAGCTTAAACATGCCCGTCACACTGAGACTCAGCCAAGACACATAACAACTGTCGAGTGGGTGTGGATCGCTGATATTTGTGAGGTGCTTGATAATTTTGAGTACTGCACCAAGCTTGTGAGCGGTGATCAGGCTATTATCAGCGTAACCATCCCTATGCTATGTCTGCTGAAAAAAATCGCTGCAGAATTAAAAAATGGAATTTTTGCGTGTCCAGCAGCTGGGTATGGAGCAAGAATTCACAATGGGTGATCCTACCCAGCCCAGACAATATCATCAGCTAACGTTGGGGGATGAAGATGATGATGAAAATGAGCAGGGAGAGGACATCTTTTTCAGTGGTACCAAAGGGACACCTCATGCTACAGAGGGTAATCCCAACCCCAGCTTCATGTCTGTCCAGCATGGGTGGGCTGATGAGGAGGAGGTGGAGGAGAATCAGTGTGAGGAGAGGATGGGTATTGTTCCTCCTTCAGGGGTCACAGAACATTTGCCTCTTTGCAGCTTGGCACACATGGCACACTTCTTATCTGACTGTCTGTGCCAATACCCTCACGTAATCCACATTTTCAATAGCAACCTATACTGGTAGGCCACCTTTCTAGACCCACGGTACAAGGACAAATTTCCTTCGCTACTGTTGCAGTCACCAAGGGGTTTCACAATGGAATCCTACAAGAAGGCCTTTGTCAGTCATTTGATGGCAACAGCACCCTCAGACACCACTGCTAGCAGAGATACCAGCTCTGTGCAACAGCATGCATTAATGGGGAGAGATACGCCAAGCAGGTCCAAAAGAGGAGGTGGTAAAATGTCCACAAACTGGGCCATCTTCAATAAACCGGCTCATCACCAAGGACTAGCTGGAACAGTAGCAATGTCAAGGAGGGAGAAGTTGAACAAGATGGTCAACAACTATCTACAGTCATATGTTAAAGTTTGGGCACCCCTATTAATGTTAACCTTTTTTCTGTATAACAATTTTGGGTTTTGCAACAGCTATTTCAGTTTCATATATCTAATAACTGATGGACTCAGTTATATTTCTGGATTCAAATGAGGTTTATTGTACTAACAGAAAATGTGCAATCTGCATTTAAACAAAATTTGGCCGGTGCAAAAGTATGGGCACCCTTATCATTTTCTTGATTTGAACACTCCTAACTACTTTTTACTGACTTCCTGAAGCACTAAATTGGTTTTGTAACCTCATTGAGCTTTGAACTTCATAGCCAGGTATATCAAATCATGAGAAAAGGTATTTAAGGTGGCCATTTTCAAGTAGTAGTATTTGATTATCCTGAAAACTGAAAACAAAGATTATTCAACATAGCTTTTCAGGGGAAGGATACAAAAAGTAGTCTCAGAGATTTAACCTGTCAGTTTCCACTGTGAGGAACATAGTAAGGAAATGGAAGAACACAGGTACAGTTCTTGTTAAGCCCAGAAGTGGCCGGCCAAGAAAAATATCAGAAAGGCAGAGAAGAAGAATAGTGAGAACAGTCAAGGACAGGGTTCCTCAAACTACGGCCCGCGGGCCACATGCGGCCCGCGAAGGACTTTTATCCGGCCCCTGGCCAGGCTGACATTAACCGCACTGATTGCACCGCCCTCACTGCCGTGGTGAACCAATCAGCGCTGCAGCCGTGATGAACCAATCAGCGCTGCAGCTCACAAACACTGCCACCCCCCTGACACGCCCACTAAAGAACTAGACTGCAGAGTGCAAACTCGCGGGCGGGACGAGGCGCCGAGGAAAGGCGTAGTGAAGCCCTCAATATGCAGCAGAGACCACACAGACGACGTGATTGTCATCACGCCGCCTGCTCGGCCTAATGACGTCACGCCGCCTGTGCCGGAAGAAGACTGAGACAAGCGGGCGCCTCTTCAGAACAGCGGGGGACATAGGTGAGTACTGTTTTTTTAATTCTTTTTAACTCCGGGTCCTATTGGGGACATGTGCTGCAAAATGGGGACGTTTACCTGCCTACTAGGGATCTGTGCTACCTATTGGGGACCTGTACCTGCCTATTGGGGACCTGTGCTACCTACTGGGGACCTGTACCTGCCTATTGGGGACCTGTGCTACCTACTGGGGACCTGTACCTGCCTATTGGGGACCTGTGCTACCTACTGGGGACCTGTACCTGCCTATTGGGGACCTGTGCTACCTACTGGGGACCTGTACCTGCCTATTGGGGACCTGTGCTACCTACTGGGGACCTGTACCTGCCTATTGGGGACCTGTATCTGCCTATTGGGGACCTGTATATGCCTATTGTGGACCTGTACCTGCCTATTGGGGACCTGTATCTGCCTATTGGGGACCTGTACCTGCCTATTGGGGACCTGTATCTGCCTATTGGGGACCTGCACCTGCCTATTGGGGACCTGTGCTACCTATTGGGGACCTGTATCTGCCTATTGGGGACCTGTACCTGCCTATTGGGGACCTGTACCTGCCTATTGGGGACCTGTACCTGCCTATTGGGGACCTGTGCTACCTTTTGAGGACCTGTGCTACCTGTTGGGGACAATTTTCCTGCCTATTGGGGACCTGTACCTGCCTATTGGGGACCTGTGCTGCCTGTTGGGGACCTGTGCTGCCTATTGGGGACATTTACCTGCCTATTGGGGACCTGTGCTGCCTATTGGGGACATATACCTGCCTATTGGGGACCTGTGCTACCTATTGGGGACCTGTTCCTGCCTATTGGGGACCTGTGCTGCCTATTGGGAACATTTACCTGTCTATTGGGGACCTGTGCTGCCTATTGGGGACCTGTGCTACCTATTTGGGACCTGTGCTGCTTACTGGGGACATTTACCTGCCTTTTAGGGACCAATGCTGCCTATTGGGGACCTGTGCTGCCTATTTGGGACCTGTGCTGCTTACTGGGGACATTTACCTGCCTTTTAGGGCCCAATGCTGCCTATTGGCGACCTGTGCTGCCTATTGGGGACATTTACCTGCCTATTAGAGACCTGTGCTGCCTATTGGGGACCTGTGTTACCTATTGGGGACATTTACCTGCTTATTAGGGACCTGTGCTGCCTATTGGGGACCTGTACCTGCCTATTGGGGACCTGTGCTGCCTATTGGGGACCTGTGCTGCCTATTGGGGATATTTACCTGCCTATTGGGGACCTGTGCTACCTATTGGGGACCTGTTCCTGCCTATTGGGGACCTGTGCTGCCTATTGGGGACATTTACCTGCCTATTGGGGACATTTACCTGCCTATTGAGGACCTGTGCTGCCTATTGGGGACCT